>NW_022631054.1:985408-1617365 GCF_010015895.1 Lontra canadensis
GGGGGGGAGAATGAGAGAGAAAGGGAAGTCAAAGGTAACAATGGCAACATTGAGATCTGCTAATTTTGTCTTGGGTCAAACCTACAATGGCTAGGGGCTATGGAACCAGCATCACAGATGGTCCCACTGAAAGCCTTAGCAGCCCCAGAGGACATCACAGAACATCTCTGAGAACAGCGCCTGGCTTGTGGCAGGACCTGCTGGAAAGCACTGTTACTCATTTGCTGTGACGTTAGGTTGCCCTAGTCATTCATTCATTCATTCATTCGTTAATTCCATAAGTATTTATTGACGGTCTGCTATCTGCTAAGTACTGTTTTAGGAGCATGGGATATTTCAGTGAACACAAGATCCTTGTCCTTATAAAGTTTACAATACATAGACAATATGTAAATTCCAACTAACCTAGAAAGTGAAAGGTGTAAAAGAAGAAAAAGTAAAGAGGGGCTAAGACCTGAGAATGAAAACTGGGTATGGAGGGGGTGGGTTGATGTCTTGTCAAGGTGGATTGGGTCAGCCTCCTTGATGAGGTTACTTTGGATCAAAGACTTGAAGAAGGTGAGGTGTGCCGCATCCAAGTGAATCATATAGACATCCGGATAAAGCACATTCCTGGCAAAACACACACTGTTGTATTATGGGTAAAGGGAAATTATGTCTACAATTTACTCTCACACAGTTCAGAAAAAATAAATTATAGGGACACATAGATATAGATACACAATATGCATGTGTATTCACACTTGTATAAATATACATGTACACAGAGAAAAAGAAAGATACAAATAGTATCAAAATGTTAATATTTGTGGAATCTGGGTGAAGGGTATATATTATTTTTAGAAATTTTCTGTATGAATTTTCACTTTTTTTTTTAAAGATTTTGTTTATTTATTTGACAGAGAGAGAGAGAGAGATCACAAGTAGGCAGAGAGAGAGAGGAAGGGAACCAGGCTCCCCGTCTAGCAGAGAGCCCGATGTGGGGCTCGATCCGAGGACCCTGGGATCATGACCTGAGCCGAAGGCAGAGGCTTTAACCCACTGAGCCACCCAGGTGCCCCTCTGTATGAATTTTCAAAATAAAATAATGTTTTGAAGAATTTCTATTTTTTTTTCTTTTAAAGATTTCATTTTATTTATTTGCCTGAGAGAGAGAGAGAGAGCAGCAGAGGGAGAGAGAAGCAGGATCCCCGCTGAGCAGGGAGCCTGGTGGGGACTCAATCCCAGGACCTTGGGATCATAACCTGAGGCAAAGGCAGATGCTGAACTGACTGAGGCACCCAGGAGCCCTAAAGGATTTATATTCTTAAAAAAGAAGAAGAAAAGCATTCTAGGCAGAAGGAGCAGCCTGTGGGAGGATCCTAAGGCAAGACTGCCTGAAGGGCACCCCGCTGGTTTTGTCAGTGGCGCGCCTGACTCTTGATCTCCGGGTTGTGAGTTCAAGCTTCATGCTGGGTGTAGAGATTACTTAAAAATAACTTAATTACTTTAAAAAAAAAAAAAGAGAGAGAGAGTGCCTGAATGTGTGAAGTGAACAGAGTACCCACAAAGGGAGAAAGGGAGTACATTGGTGGTTTTTTACTGGCCTAGGATGCATCCCTCTTCTTTAGGTAACAACACCCTATTTTTCCTTTGGGGAAGTACCCCCTCCCCACTCTCCTTCCATATTGATCCCATCTCCTATCTGGGGGAGAGGGGTAGCTATAGACCCAGGCCCGGCCAATCAGAGACAGGGCTGAGGAGACAGTCCTGGGGTCCAGGGCCGGTGGTGGGGTAAGAGCCCACCTGGGGAGGAAACCAGTCCTGAGGAAGGCAGAGCTGAGACCCAAAGCAAAGTCTGAACCTGAACGTTTTGCCCTCCAGTGGCTTCCGTACGTGAGGCAAAAAGAAATTCACTTTTTGCTTGAGCTGGTGTGAGTGGGATTTTTTTCTTACTCTGAACCAAAAAAATGTGTTGACTGCTCCCAGGTGTCGGGGACAGCCTCTCTGAGGAAAGGACATTTATGCAGGGACCTGGAGAATGAGCAGCAGTGGGGCAGGTGAAGAGGTGGGGAAAGTGTTCCAGGCAGAGGGACCAGCAAACACGAAGGCACCAGGAAAGGAATGGGCGAAGTGGCTTGGAGGAGCTATGGGACAGTGGCCATGGTGGTGGCAGGGAGAGTGAGGAGCTGGGCAGAGAGGAGGCTGGAGCTGGGTCCCTCACAGAGGGCCCCGCAGGTGTTGTCAAGGATCAGGGACTTGATCCCACTAGCAACAGAGAAATCTGACCCTGACTTAATTTGCATTTTGACATTATTTGCATTTTAATAACATGCTGGGGGCTGTGTGGGGACTAGATTGACAGGAGGGAAGAGTAGTACAGGGGGATTACTTGGAAAATTATTGCAGACCTCCAGGCTAGAGATGACGAGCACGATTCAGAGTCAGGGCAGTGGGCAGTACAGAGACTGGATGGCTTTTGGGGCAGCTAGGCTCCCAAGACGGCCCTGAGGAACCAGCCTCATCCCACACTGAATCTGGGACAGCTCCATGACCCACTTTAGCCGAGAGAATGCAGAGGAAGTGACACTGTGCCTTTCAAGGGCAAGAAGCCTGGTGTCCATGTCATCAAGGACTGTTATACCTCTGTGAAGGAGGCTACCCAAAGGATCCAGGGTCTATCCCAGACTCGAGGTGTGAGTAGAAGCCTCTGGCTCCCTCTAGAGTAGATTCCATTGACCCTGACTCTGACCTATCACCCGAGCACAGTCTCCATGTCTCTGATTGGTGCGTTCACTGGAGGCCTAAGGATGTGGGGATGTTTAGTCAGTAGTGGGGGAGGGGAACAGAGCGCCCTGAAGTATGACATGGCTGCCTGGTTCCACTCTGCCTGGGGGTGAGTGAGCAGTTTTCCAGAGGAGAACATGACCACTACGGTAATTTAGAAAGAGGCCCAGCTTGGGTCACGCTGGCATGACTCAGTGCTCAGCACATGGGCCTCAGTTCCAATTTCTTGGGAAATGGAATGGAATTCTACCACCCACCCACTCACACTGGGCTGACTCTCCCTGAGCCTCTGACCCCTGGTGGGTGTCCCTTAGCCCATGTCCCCAGACAAAGCTCCCTGTGGAGCTGTTTCTCCCACCCTGCCCCAGCAGGGTCCTTCTGATACATTTCCAGATTTTCTCCTCTGACCTCCTGCACCCCTGGCTCCAGGTAATAACATTAATTGCTACCTCTTAGAATGCGTTTGTGAATGTATGTGCCAGGCACTAGGCAAAAGCTTTTACATCCTTGTGAATTCCTTACACCCATTCTAGGAGGTAGGCATGCTTGTGTCCAGTTCACAGACAAATAAAGGGAGGGTTCACGCAGGATAAGTAAGTTTGCCAAGGTCACACAGCCAGGAAGTGGACTGAAGCTTATCCACCCCTGAAATGTGTTCTCTTGTTATCTAGAGATGGTACAACCGTTCAGCCCAGGATGGTTTTTGCCCCATTCTACCGCTGGGGATGAGAACCTGATGCCCTTCTTTCAAGAGTATTCAGCTTTGACCTCTTTGCAGGCTGTGCCTCAAGTTCACTGAAGCAGGTGTTCTCAAAGTGTGGTCCCTGGGCCAGCAGCCTCAGCATGCCCTGGGAACTTGTCAGAAATGCATATTGTCAAGCCTTCCTCTGACTTTCCGAATCTGAAACTCTGGGGCAAAGCTGAGGCATCTGCTCCCATCTGAGAGCTGCTGGAGAAGGTGGGAGAGGCCACAGCATTTTCCATCCCCTCCCGGTGTCTCCAGGGACGGCAGCTGGAGATAGAATTTTCCCCTGAGTAGTTTTTATTTGGTTGTTGTTGTTTTCCTATCACATTTGTCAGAAATGACTCAGATCCGGCTTAAGAGAGGGTGTGTGAATTCCCTAATTGTCACACACTATTACTATTTTTTCACATTTCTGTTCAGCTTGAAAGAGAGTGAAAATAAACATAAAGAGATTCAAACTACCAAACTCAGCATCTCAGCACCTCATTTGTCTAGGGAAGGGGTGTGATGATAATCCCACAGGCAGTCACCACACTCGAACCTCGCCTCCTCAGTGCCTCGTCCTGGGCCTCTGTCCCACCTGCCTCTGTGTCAGGGGATACGGACACCTCACTCATAACTAGAATTCTGGGTTCCCACGGGTGGGGGCCAAGGTCTGCTCCCACATGACCCTGGGCTACATGGTTCCAATTTCCTCACTGTAGAGCTTTGAGGTGGAGTCCAGACTCTGCCATCTGCCTACTGTGTGGTCTTGGGAAAATCACTAGGCCTCTCTGGGTTTCAAATTCCTCCACTGTGAAATGAGAGTAATAATTCTCACTTTGCAGGCTTGTTGTGAGGATGGAGGAAATGTATGTAGCCTGGTGGTGCCTCACGCTCGTTTTGGGACCTTGAGATTAGCCTCTCCTTCGTGTTGCCTCCCCTCTAATACCAACGGCACACATCAGGCGGCTGTGAGGTTAGGGGTTATATCCATCTTACAACAAGGCCACGTGATGGCAAGTACTCTGGCCATGTTATTATTAATGCATACTACCGTGCCTGGGGCTGGTAGTACGCTCAATCCATGGTGGCTACTGGTATTACTGGTTTCCATCCCGAAATTGAAGACAGCTCTGCTCTTGCGATGCTGAAGGCTGCTTCCAGCTTCTGGTTGCTTCAAAGTCTCCATCTCACTGATGCCTCCTGGGAATTTGCCGTTCGTGCCCTTTCTGCCAGGTCAGCTTGTGTCTGACTCTCAGTTCCAGCCTCTCTTGGGTCTCCTGTCATTTGCTCTTGACCTGGTCTTCACCTTCTTTGTTCTGGCTTCCTGCCCCATTCCCAGGGCCTGTCTTATAGGCATCAAGTTTGCCAGACCAGAGTTAAGTCCCAGCTCTATTACTCACTAGTTGTTTGACCTTAGACAAAGGATTTAACCCCAATTTTCTCATTTGTAAAATGGGACTAATAGGGACCCCTGGGCGGTCCAGTCAGCTAAGTATCTGCCTTTGGCTCAGGTCATGATCCCAGGGTCCTGGGATCCAGTCCATCAGGCTCCCTGCTCAGCCGGGGGGAGCCTGTGTCTCCCTCTTCCTCTGCCTCTCCCCTTACCCTTCTTCCCTGCTGGTATTCTACCTCTTGCTCTGTCTCTCTTAAATAAATAAAATATTTTTTCTTAAAAAATATTTTATTTATTTATTTATTTGAGAGAGAGAGAGGGAGAAAGAGAGAGTTAGAGAGTGAGCATGGGGCGGAGGGGCAGAGAGAGAAGCAGACGCCGCGCTGAGCAGGGAGCCCAATGTGGGACTCCATCCTAGGACTCTGGGATCACGACCTGAGTCGAAGGCAGACACTTAATCTACTGAGCCACCTAGGTGCCCGAAATAAATAAAATCTTATTATTATTTTTTAAATGAAATCTTTTTTTAAAAAAAGAAAGAAAATAAGGTCTTTACATAGGTAAATCAAGTTAAAATGAGGTCATTTGGGTGGGTCCTCACCCAATATGACTGGAGTCCTTATTAAAACGGGAAATTTGGACACAGAATCAGATACAGACACAGGAAGATTGGTGTGAAGAAGCACAGTGAGAAGACAGTCATGCGAGCAGGGGAAGAGTCTCCCCTAGGACCATCAGAGAGAGAGCACGGCACGGCTGACACCTTGATTTGGGACTTCCAGCCTCCAGAACTGTGACAACAAATGTCGGTTGTCTTAAGCCACCCAGTCTTTGGTACTTTGGTACAGCAGCCCTAGGAAGTTAACAAATGTGCAATTTGGTGATGGAGACTGGAGCGAGCTTTCCTGGTGACCGCACCATCCAGTGCTTGTCCTTAATGTTGGGAACAATCACAGGGAGATGGGCACCGATCAGTTGGTCTTACTGGTTAAATGTTAGCTCTGGGAATGCTCCTGCAGCCATTTTGGGCCATGAAGCCAGAAGCCAGGAGATGAGGATGGCAGAGTTAGAAGAGGGGAGGAGCCTTGGTTCCTGATGACCTTGTGGAGCTGCCACACCAGGCTTGACTGCCCACCTCCAACATTGTATAGCAGAACCGACCTGTGTTTGTTCATGGTCTCGTGAAAAATTTTTAAAAGATTTTATTTATTTATTTGTCAGGAAGAGAGAGAGAGTGAGCACAAGCAGGGGGAGCAGCAGGCAGAGGGAGAAGCAGTCTCCTTGCTGAGCAGGGACCCCACCCCCCCACCAATGCTAAACTTGATCCCAGGACTCTGGGATCATGTCCTGAGCTAAAAGGCAGATGCTTAACTGACTGAGCCACCCAGATGTCCCGCTTTGGGAGTTTTGTCCTCTTATTTTCCTCAGCCAAGCCTAAATTGAACTGATGTCCAATCCTGTGAAGCATTGGGAACCCTGAATGAAATGATGAACCAGAAAGTATTTTGTAAACTCTCCAGTTCTCGACACATGTAAGGCATTTTTATTTCTGCTGTGGTTGTGACTATAATTATGATTGGTTTAGGAGGAATGGGTTGAAATTGACTGACATGATCCTGGCCAGAGAAGAGAGGCTCTTTGTCCTGCTTCAGCAACATGTTTCTGAGGGCTGTGCAGGGATAATAGCGGTACAGGAGCCTGGCAGAAGAGGAGCGACCAGCCTCTCATCCGGATGCCAGCAGGATGATTGGGTGATGTTTGGTGACCTGGGGCCCAAATGCTCAGGCACTGGTTGGCAGGAAAGCATAAAGGCTGAATTGGGACGGATGGGTTTAAATCCGGGCTCCCCCTTTACTCGTGATGTAACCCTGGGCAGGTTACCGAACTTCTCTGAGTTTTCAGATTCGTCATCTATAAAATGCGAACAATTATAGCCCCTATGACATAGGGTTGTCATGGAGATTCAGTGACATCACATACCCAGGAGGGAAAAAGATAAATCTACAGCTTATTTGTATCCAGCCCAGGGATACAGATTTTTCTGCTCTGACTACTAACCCGTGACAAATTACAAATGGATAGGGTGGATTCGGGCTTGTTCCTTCTTACCTTTTTTGGTTCATTCAGTAAGAAGACTGAATGGGCCCACTGTGTACTTAACTATGTACCAGGTGATGACAAGAGCTAGTGAGGCAGACTTAGACCATGGCATCCAAATACAGCCAGCTCAATGAATAATTAAAACAAAATAGAGCCAGTTTGTTGGAGTGTCCATACCTTTCTTTTGCTGTCATCTTTTCTTGAGGGCTCCTTTTGAGGTTTCTGCCATAGCTACCTTGGATGCTTAGTCTCAGGAAGACCTCAGTCACGAATTCATCTTATGGTGCAAATGACTACAAATCTCTCAAAGCAGAGACTTGCAAGGACCTGCCGATGACCCATCCTGTCAAGAGGACTGCCCCTGAAAGGCTGCTGCAATGCATAGAGAGCAAGACAGTTCCAGGCAGAAGGGCCTAGAGAACTCACTCAGTCTGAACCCTCTCGGTTCACAGTGGGGAAACCAAGCTAGGCAGAGGGAACCTTGGTCGAAGCAGAATGACCCAACCAAGGACACTCAGCAGTCATGTGGTCAGGCTGAGTAGGGAGCAGAAAATGGCTCTTCCATACTCCCACGGTCTACACCATATGTATGCTGAGTGCCTTCCAATTAGGTTGTGCATGATGCCCTAGGGAGGTACTGAGGCAGGACAAGAAGTGCCTCTGGCTTTCAAGAAGCCTACAGCCCGGCAGAGAACATAAACACGTATGTTGGACCAAAGAGCCCTTTGGCCCCACGGATTTGAAATGCTGCCCCCATTACCTATCAGATTCTACAATCTGCATGAGACTGTTCTAGACTCTCTTCTGTTCTGCTGTCTCTTCCTGCACAGCAGCACGTTTTAAAGACTATAGCTTATAAAATATTTTGATATCTGGTCTCTTAGACCAGTCCTTTCTTTTTCTTTTCTTTTCTTTTCTTTTCTTCTTTTCTTTTCCTTTCTTTCCTTACCTTTCCTTTTCTTTTCCTTCCTTCCTTCCTTCCTTTCTTCCTTCCTTCCTTCCTTCTTAAGAATGTCCTGGCTATGCTTGTACAATCACTGTTTCAGATGGACTTTTGAAGCAGTTTTTGAATAACACAGATACTGAATCGTCTTTGGCACTCTTGTTTACAGCAGGCACTGGATACTTTTTGAGGAGTCAGGTCCTCATTTCCTGCCCTTGGGAGATCACACAATAGTTGGGAAGTGTAACCAAGCAAGAAGTGTAAAGCAACAATAGGATTCTCATGCTCTGGGTAACAAGAGCCAGATGAGTGAGGAGTGCACACAGATATAACCGCTGTGAGTTCCATTGTCCCTCCAGCCAAGGAAAGTCATGGACGCTCAACAGGGAAGGTCACATTATACTGTACTTTGATAGGTGAGCAGGAGTTTGTCAGGTGTAGAAGAGAAAAAAAAAATGCATTGAGTTGAGAGGAAGTCAGAGAATGCATCTTGGAGGAGACATTTTATTTGAAAGTGAGTAGGAGTTTGCCAGATTCAGAAGGTGGGATGAAGGGAGAGATTGCCCTGAACTGGGAAAGTCACGTTTTTGAAGACATTTTAGCTGGGTTTTGAGTTGGAAGAATCAGAGAAGATGCTGGGAGAGGTAATTAAGGATTTTATTAGAAAAGTAACACAAGGAGATGACTTTGACCTAGGCTTTGAGGGATGAAATGAGGAGATCACCAAGAGGAGAAGAGAGAGGCACCCGCGAGAGGAGGTAGAGAAGATTTCCCAGAGCAAATAGAAAACCTCCTGGCTTCCTGCCCGCTCGCTAAGATCCATGATCCAGGACCTAAGCTTCCCAGCGTGTAGGCGCTCCAGATGCTGAGGTGGCGGCTCTGCAGTTCCCACTTCCCAGTGTGGGGTAGCTGTGCAGCCCGCCGGGCTGGCAGGATTGAAGCTTACTCAGGTTTGCGGAGCAGGGTGGCAGAGGGGAATGCTTTATGTCGGAATCGACCAATGGGATGGCGGCACCCGGTTGCCCGGGCTACGGAGGGGGCCGAGCGGGGCGGGGCCTGGGCGTCAGGGGCGGGGCCTGGGCGGGGCTTATATAAGCAGGCGGCGGGGGCAGGCGGGGCGTGGGGTCGGTGGCTGCTGGGCGGGCGGGGCGCAGGCCGCGGGGCCCGAGCCGGGGGGAGCGGGCGAGCGGAGGCGCCGAGGATCCGATTCATTCGCTGGGGAGACCTATGGGCCGAAGCCGTGTAAATGCGTTTTAAGGCGAGTGCGGGGAGTGGCTCGGGGAGCCTCCGGGGGCGGACGCCCTCGGCTCCAGTGCTGACCTGCCCCCGGCCCCCTTGCCTCCTCTCAGCAGGGGCCTCGGCTCCGCAACTGCCACTCCTCCTTGGGGTGTTGCACAAGTTTCGAGGTCACCGGCGACCCCCCCTAGCAGCGCGCCTGGCTCTGGCCCCCGCGAAGGAGGACGGGGCTTGGTAAGGTGATGTGGGGGGCGGGTCCTTGGCCCTGCACTCGGGAGGGCTCACCCGGGCAGAACCTCAGCCTACGGTTCCCGCCCGGGAGCCCGCGACCCCTACCCACCATGTGGCCCCATGCACGCTTAGAATCCTGGCACGTCAGGACCTGCCCGCCAGCTACCCCCCCCCCCCCATTTACAAACGGTGAAACTGAGGCTCGGAGAGGGGACAAGGCATAGCCAAGGTCACGGAGCTGAGGGGGGACTCGAATCTAATCTCCTGTTCTAGGGCTGAGACTCCTTAGTGTGGCCACCCCCAGTCTCTTTAGTTGGGCGTGGTCAAAACTGGGGGTCCCCTGAAAACTTCCCCACCCGAGCTTCTAGGCTTTCCTACTCCCTCTCCTTCTTTCCCTTTTTGCTAAAACCCGATTTTCATAACTGGAAAGGATCTCTAAAATGATCCATCCGTTTTGCAGATGGGAAAACTGAGGCTCGGAGAGGCAGTGACATCTAGGCATGTTATGCCTTGTCCCAATCCAGGATTCCTGATCGTCCCCACCCGTCCCAGGGGGCCTAAGCTCTCCAGGCTTGAGCTGGCGGAGGGGTGTGACAGGACTGGGGCCCCGGCTTGGGGAGGTCAGAGGGGCAGTGGAGGGCAGCCCTCCAGCGAGCCCCCTCACTTTACTCTGTCTTCCCCTGCAGTGTGTTGCATACTTTCTAAGGCAGCGGGGCTGCGGGGCAGCAGCTCCATCCAGCCCAACGGCTCCTCCTCCTCGGCATGGCTGGCTACTTGAGTGAAACAGACTTTGTGATGGTGGAGGAGGGCTTCAGCACCCGAGACCTGTTGGAGGAGCTCACTCTGGGGGCCTCACAGGCCACTGCGGTGAGGGACGGGGAGTTGGGGTGGGTCTCTTATTCCCCATGCAGGCCCAGCTGCCTTTCCTGGAAGGACACCTTGGGTCCTCATCTTCCTTCATATTTGACATTCAGTCTTTGCTGTTGGCCCGAGATGGGCTCATTTGACCCCTATTTCCTTGTTTTTGCCCCAAACTTTGTCCTTCCTGCCTGCCCTCCCCTGATGAACAGCACCACCACCATCTACCCCGCCCTCTAGGTCAGAAACCTGGGAGTCTGGCTTGCCCCCCTCCCCAGGGCACCACCAAGCTCATTAAACCACCAGCCCGCCCCAGGGTGCTCTGCTGGGCCCTGGCTTTGTAGTTCAGACCTCATCTCTCTAGGGGCCCACTAACCTCCTCCCTGCCTCCTCTCACTAGCTACCCCCCAACCCGATCACAGCCATGCTCAAACTCAGAATTGGCGGGCGGTCCCCAACTGCTTGCAAAGTTAAGCCAGAGTTCTGCCTTCGGAGCCCCGCACCCGCCCGGCTTTGCCCAGAGTGGATCATGCTTGATCCCAGCCGAACCACTGCTGCTTCCTGATGATGCCGTGTGCTGTTATCGCCCCTCGGCCCAGGCTGTTCTCTCTGCCTGGAATGCCTTTCTCCCAGCCTGTCTCACTCTTACCTATTTCCGTCCTTCCTCATTACTCATCAGTGTCACTTTGTCCTAATCTCCTGGGCCGATTTTGTATTTCCTTTTCTCTGTGGCCTCCACCGCGTTGTGGAGAAGCTCTGGGAGAACATTTATTGAATGGACCTGTCATCGCTCAGAGGGTTGGTTGCCTTCAAGACCCAAGCGCCTTCGGGGCCAGAGCCCTGTCTGGTCACCTGTGTCCCTTAGCATCACGTCAGACACCAAGTGGGCTTCAGTAAAAAAGTGTAGCGTAAAAGGGAAACTGAGTTCCAATGAGGGTTGAAGTAAATGCTTTCTCACCCGGAGCCTCGTACAGGTTTTGCCCTCAACAAATCTGTGGTGACCCGTTGCTCAGAGGCAGGGGTCGCAGTGTAGGTGGGACTCATGCAAGGCTTCAGCGGGCGCCTACGTATGGAAAGCCACGGGCTGCAGGCCATAGCTTTGGCCTGCAAAGAATCTATCTTTTTCTGGAGAAAACGAATGTATATACAGCCCTGATACTTTGAAAGCATGTGTTACATGCAGCGAGAGCCCTAAAGGCAGAGTGGCGTTGTTGTTTCGGGGGAGGTAGCCTGTGAGGGGAACCTTGAAGGTAGACTGGGAATTTGCCAGATCCGAGTGGGGACAAGGGTATTATTCTGCGCCAAGGACATGATGGGAACGAGAGCTTGGAAGGTGTGGAGCTGGGGCTGGAGCTGCAGTGAGGGGAGGAGGGGACTTGAGCCAGATCACAGAACCCCCAATGCAGTTGGCCTTCTATGCAGAGACCAGTAGAGGTAGAGCTGGGTGGCTTGGTGGCCAGAGTGAGGCCTGGGTCAGGTTCTCCGGGGAGGATAGCAGATGGTATGCACCAGGAGGGAGCTAAGCAGGGGGGGTCTCACATTCACTCTTCTCATGCAGGGTGACGTTGCTGCCTTCTTCGTGGCCGACCTGGGTGCTGTGGTGAGGAAGCACTTTTGCTTCCTGAAGTGCCTGCCCCGAGTCCGGCCTTTTTACACAGTCAAGTGCAACAGCAGCCCAGGTGTGCTGAAGGTCCTGGCTGAGCTGGGGCTGGGCTTCAGCTGTGCCAACAAGGTGAGCCCCTATACTCCCGCTCTCCCTTACTGACCCTCGCTGCCTGCTCAGCACACAGGAGGCTGGGGTGCTGCCATTGGCCCCTACCCCCTGGGACAGGCCACCCACTTGGAAGAAGGCTTGAAGGGATGAGGGAGGAAGAAACAAGCGTGGAAGTTCTCAATGGGAACCCCTGTGTGTGTGTGTGTGTGTGTGTGTGTGTGTGTGTGTGTGTGTGTCTGGGTAGTTGGGTCACCTTATTCACTGAGATTTTCAGGCTTCTTGGCTTAGAGCTCTGCATGGTATCCTTCTAATTAAAACAAGACAAAACAAAACAAAAATACCTTCTTATCATTGCTTTTTTCTTTTATAGTCTTAGTAATGTGTGACAGTACCTTTTCTCAACTAGTCCTTTGAGAATTCTGTTGTGTTGCCAATTTTGCTGCCTTTCTAATGAGATTACTACTGTTGTCTGAATTCGCCTCCTGCTCTCTCTAGATTTACTCTGCTTACTTACTGTCATTCTCTGTCTTCGGACTGCAGTGTGCGGGTCAGTGTGTAACTAGGGCTGGCAATCCAGTGTTGAGTAAGACAGGCTCTGTCATCTGGGGGTTGAACACTTCGCTCATCTTTCTTCCTGTTCTTAGTTGATGACAGCCTTCAAGCGTATAAAGTTTTCTCAGAGCACCACTTTGGACACATTTAGTCATTCAGCAAACCTTTTTTGAGCACCTACCAGAGGGCACATTTCAGGTGGGGATTTAGCAAGTGAACAAACCAAACCAAACAAAAATGGCCCTTTTTCATGGAACTTGCTTTCTAAAAAACAAACAAGTGAAACGATGAAAATCTATGTTGTTTTAGATGGTCATTGCTAGGGAGAAAGTTAAAGTGGGGAAGGGAAATAGGGAATGTTAGGAAGGATGATTGTACTTTCATGTAGTTTGACCAGAGAAGGCTTTGCTGAAATTTGAATACGGACCCAAAGAAAGCAAAGGATCAAGCCAGGTGGATAACTAGGGGATGTGCTTCCAGGCAGAGGGAACAGCAAGTGTAAAGGCCCTGAGGTGAGAACAAACCTGGTGGGCGTTGCTTTGTGAGGTTGTCATTACTGTTATTTTTTTAATGGTTAGTAATGATTGTTTTGAGGGGAACTCGTTTGAAATCCTGGCTGGCAGTGTGGTTGGGTGTTAGGAGGAGGAGGATTCTAGAAAGGGACCCTGGAAGGAGAAAGGAGGAGAGCTAGCCTGGGCAGGATGACAGGGGTGGAGGGATTCTGGGTGGGAAGGAGGTGTGCAGCATGGTGGGATGGTGAGAATAAGCAGGTTAACCTTTCTCAAAGACAATGTTAATGCTCTGAGTGATAGATGAGTCTCTTCCTATTGTCATCGCAAAGCCTCTTGGCATTAGCTCTTCCTTTGCACACCTAGCTTCATGCGTGTCTTGCGTCAAGCCTGTGAGGAGAGTAGGAGAGAGATCGCCATTTTACAGTGGAGGAGACTGGGGCCAACTGTGCGCAGCTTGCTGGTAGCAGAGCCTGGACGTCCCCCTGCAGGCCTGCCATGCCGGGGTTCAGCTCTGGGAGAAGAGGAAGGGGCTCCTTTCCAGGCTTCTTGGTCTAGGGGTGAAGAAAAGGAGCCAACCCCCCTGACAGGTCCTATGCATCTGGAAACCCAGAGGTGGGACACTGTGTTGAACATCTGGCCTCAGAGCTGGCCTCCAAAGAGCAGAGTTAGAGGGGGTTTGGGCTTAGACTTTGAAGTCCGCAGGGACGTTAAAAGTGCGTACTGTTGTTGAGTGCTTCTGTCCTGTCAGGCGTTTTGCCAAGCGTTTTCTCACATGATCTCATTTTATTCTCGCGACAACCATATGAGGTAATTACTACTACCTGATCCTGACAACAGCCCTGTGAGAAAGCATTTAACAGACCGCGAAGGGGGCGCAGGATGTGAGTGACTCACTAGGGAGTGGCCACGTGTGTAGTGTGGCCAGTGGTAGTGTGGGGTCTCCAGCTCTCTCGCTGCATCTGTCCATGTCCTTAGGGAGGGGATGGCAGAGCTGGGCCCCAGCTGGTGACGATTGCCTTTGCTAACACCCAGGGCCGAGAGGGGCCATGGCTTCCTCCCTGCAGTTGAGATGATCCCACTTACTGAGAGGTGGCTCCAGGAAGCACAGCTTTTCTTGAAAGGCCAAGACTGCCCTCTTCTGGTTGGCCATGGTTAGTGGCTACACTTAACCTCACCATGCCCCTGGCCAGCATTGACCTAGGATCTGGTGTGAGCGGTGAGCTGGGTGTAATTATGCCATGGACAGGTCAATGGCACAGGCCATGCCTTGCATGGGCCTCTTGTCCACCCACCCACCTTCCCAAGGACCTTATGTCATCTCCCCTGCCCCCATTCTGCCTTTTCTTGCTGTCTCTATCAGCATCCTCCCATCTTGAAAAGCCTTCCAGGGACTCCACACCACCTCCTGCGCAGTCCCGTGCTCTCTCTCCATGGCCAAACAGAGCTGTCTACACCCGCTTGTCTGTGTGCACCTGGCTCTTTCCTCTAACTCCGACATCTGAGCCATGCGCCCCCATTTCCACTCTCACTACTCTGAGGAATCTCTTACCAACTTCCCCAGCGATCTCCCAAGACTCAGTAAGCACTTGATTTTAAACATGCATTTTGAATTATTCAAAGAATACATTGATTCATTCACATACACACGTAGGCCATCAGCTTTGTGTCTCCAGAGATAATCACCATTATCTCTGTTTGACTTTGGTGGGTATATGGTGTTTAAAAAATACGTACAAATATGATCCATAGAAAATATGCAAAACATAAAAGATGTTTATGTGGTGGGGACTGTGTCACAATAGCTTTAAGCTTGGCAGGTTGGAGATCTGTCCATGTAGATGCAGTTAGACCTTGTCAGGGGCACTCTTTGGTTCTCTTATTATCCAGACTCTCAGCAACATTCAACACAGCGACTGTTTTTGGGGTAAGAACACTTAACGTGAGGGACTCCTGGGTGGCTCAGTCGGTTAAACATCTGCCTTCGGCTCAGGTCATGATCCCGGGGTCCTGGGGTTGAGCCCCATGTCAGGCCCTTTGCTCAGCAGGAAGTCTGCTTCTCCCTCTGCCTCTCCGCCTGCTTGTGTGAACACATGTGCTCTCTCTCTCTTTCTCTTTCTTGCTCAAATAAATAAAATCATAAAAAAAAGAACACTTATCACGAGATCTACCCTCTTAACACATTTTTAAGTGTACAGCACAGTATGGTTGATTGTAAACATGGTTCGACAGATTTCTAGAACTTCCTTCATCTTGCAGGACAGGAACTTTATACCCACTAAGAGCTACTCCCCATTTGGGACAGATTCTTTTTAAAAACACTTAACAATAACCTATGTTCCTTGTTTAAAGACTTCAGAAGTAAATGAGAGGAACGGGAGCGCTGCTCTGCACCTGCCCTCCCCGCCCAACCCCTCTCCCCTGCACCTGTGAGAGTTGACACCCTCCTTCTGTATGGATAGGAGTCACAAGATAAGGTTTGCCGTGACAAGACTATATAATCTAGGTGTTGTTCCCCTTCTGGATGAGTCCTTGCTCCTCCCCTCTCTGCAGGTCCTGGGTGCCCGACTTCCCTCTCTCTCAATGGGAGAGAGCCTTTGGATTCTCTCTCGGGCTCCCTTTCTTTTGTAAACTCTCCCTCCTCTTAGGGAATTTCATCTCCTCCCACTGCTGTAGATACCATCAGTATGCCACCACCTCCCACATTTCGATCTCCAGACCAGACCTTATATATCCAGTGGCTGCCTGGATCCCACAGGTCACCTAGAACCCAGTGTGCTCCAACGCTCTCACCATCTTCCCCTTGGAGAGGGGCTGCTTGGCCTGCTGGGCGTGGAGTCAGACAGCTCCACGAGCTAGCCCCCACCACACTTGCCAGCCCTGCCCCTGGAGTACCTCTCTCCCATCTGTTCCCTCACCTCGGGAGATTGCCACCAGTCCCCCACAGAATCCTCTCGGCGCTTCCTGAGTCTGTACTCACATGGTAGCCAGTGATGTGCATTTAAACCTTACAGTTCAAGTACAAATCTGACTGTGCCATTTCCCTCCTCGAAACCCTTCCAACGGATTACCTTGAGTCACAGGATAAAATATAAATCCACATCAGCCTTCTTGGTCTTCCTGTTGGCTCTACCCACCTCCCTGACACCTTGTTTTCCCCCCACGGTGCTCTCCGTGCCCAGGCCACTCCAGGGTCCCCTGGTCCTCGACCAGGCTGAGCACATTCTGCCTCAGGGTCTTGGCAGGACCTTCTTCCTGCTACCAGAAAGTTCTTTCCCTCCCTCTGGGCCTGGACGAGGCCTCCTGTGGAGCTCAGCTTCACTTTCTGACCTTCAGAAAGGCTGTCCTTGACTCTTCACATCCAGGTCCCCCATCGGGCTCTCTAGTATCCCATGCCTTTTCCCCACGCTCTGCTCATGTTTGTAACTCCTTCATCATTCAGTGCTCATTTATTCTTGCCTGCCCCCGCCCCAACCCAAGAAAGCTCCAAGGGGTCAGAGATTTTCTGCTTCTCTCACCACTTGTTTTCTTTAGCATCTCAACTGATGCTCCAGGAACACTTGTCCGCTTCGAGGTTGAATTCCCCATTGCAGTACTGTGGTAAAGAGCTTGTGTGCCGAAGTCTGACAGTCCTGGGTTAGAGTCCCAGCTTTGCCACTTACCAGCCGTGTGACTTTGGACATGTCACTTTACTTCTGAGTCTCTGCTTCCTACCTCATAAAATTATTATGAGACTTAAATACAAATGAATATAAAATGTTTAAGGCGATGCCTGGCCTATGGAAATCCTTCGATGAATAACAGTCATTACTGTGTGTTTATAGCTAAATCACAAGCCCCAGATTGCCACCGTGGCTTCCTCCTCATGTGGTGAAGTCAGGAGCAGAAACACATTTGCACGTTCACTTGGACTCAGGGTCTTTGGAAGCCAGCTGTGAGGGCAGCAGTTCCAGCTCCATCCTGCTCTCTTCCTTAGTGTTTCCGCAGGCACGTGGGCTTCTCTGAGCTCCTTGTGGTCCTCGGTAAAGTGTGGCCCAATGCATATGTCACAGGACAGTTACAGGTATCACGTGAGATAATGCACGATAGTACCTCATGTTGAAAAATTGCTACATTAAATTAGAGACCTATTATAAACTCAGAATGGCTAAAAATGGCCCTGTGTCTCCTACATTTTTTTGGAGCTGGCTTCCTCTTCATTTCCTGCCCTCCATCATAGAGAGTCAGACCTGAGTTTGAAAGCTGGCTCTGCCCCCTCTCTGCTGCATCTCTCCACTGAGTACCAGTTTCCTTCTCTCTAGAGTGGAGTCAGCACCCCTCTGACGGGATTAGTGCAAAGAGTAGATAAAACAGTGAATCCAAAGCAAGGGTTGGCCGATGATGGATGGTTATCAAAGCCAGGCCACTGCCTGATTCTGTCAGGTTCTATCGGATCACAGCCATGCTTGTTCACTTGGGCCCTTTCTCTGGCTGCTTTAGTGTTGAGCAGATGTCAGGGAACCTCTATGGCTGGGGCGCCTGGGTGGCTCAGTCCATTGGGCACCTGGCTCTTGGTTTTGGCTCAGGTCATGATCTCATGGTCATGAGATCCAGCTTGGCCTCAGGCTCTGTGCTTGGCCTGGAGTCTGCTTTGGATGCTCTCTTCCTCTTCCTCCCCCTCTGCCCCTCTGCCCAGCTGCCCCTTTCCCCGTCTGGTCCTCTCCCTGCTCATGGCTTGCACATGAGCACACAGGTCCTCTTTCTCCCTCTCTCAAAATAAAATCTTAAAAAGAAAAAAGGAACCTCTGTGGCTGACCAAACCTAAACTATTTGTTCTCTGGCCCTTTTTCTGACATCTCATTCAGTGCCTGCTTGTGGTAGGTGCACACATCTGTACCATTAATACTGCAAGCCGGTGGAATGTGTTCTGTAAAGGTGAGGAAGAGGAGGCCCCTCACGGGGAAGGGCCAGCCAGAGTCACTCAGCAGAGCGCCATGCACACAGTGGGCCTTGGGATGTGAGATGACCTGTGTGAAAAGGACTCTTGGTCTGGTGAACTTTCCAGTACATTAAAGAATATTCTTTTTTTTTTTTTTTTTAAGATTTTATTTATTTATTTGAGAGAGAGAGCATGAGCACGTGAGCTTGCACAGGTTGGGGGAGGGGCAGACAGAGAGGGAGAAGCCGATTTCCCTCTGAGCAGGGACCCTGGGATCATGATTTGAGCTGAAGGCAGATGCTTAACCAACTGAGCCACCCAGGTATCCCCACCAAGGAATACTCTTTAAACATTAAGTCTGTCAGGAAAATGTATCAAGCCTATTGTTAGGCCTATCATGACTCCATGTAATGTCTTTCAGTGAATTAGAATATATATATGATATAATATATCATATATATATATGACTTTGTGAGGCTAAGATGCTCTACTGCCAGAAAGTTATAATAGCTATATAAATCTACCATGGATTCTCTGTGACTGGGACCTCCCTCACCTCGGTTGTACAGTGTACCACCTGCCCAGCTGTCTGTGGCAGCCTTGTCTGTCAAAGAATGGCAAACTGGCATGAGTCCTGATTTTCGCATATCTGTTGTGTAAAAACACAGTCCACTTCTTAGGGACCTTCCCAGGCATACTATGACTCTGCCCCTCATTGTGCGTCCTCAACTTCTGTGGGCCCGGTAGACCCTGAGCCTCCTCACCATCACCTTTGGGATCCCACAGGCAGAGATGGAGTTGGTCCAGCGTATTGGCGTCCCTGCCAGTAAGATCATCTACGCCAACCCCTGTAAGCAAATTGCACAGATCAAGTACGCCGCCAAGCACGGGGTCCGGCTGCTGAGCTTTGACAACGAGATGGAGCTAGCAAAGGTGGTAAAGGGCCACCCCAGTGCCAGGTAAGCTGAGGACTGCTCGTGGGGAGGGCTGGGCTAAGTGTGAGTGCAGAGGGGGAGGGAGGGGGAGCACTGGAGCTGAGGACCCTGAGCAGGCCCGGGCCATAGTCCCAGGAGTCTGGGGTGGGCGCTCCTGGGTCAGACCCAGCGAGCTGGGGCCTGATGAGGACCGGGGCAGAAATACCCGTGACAGCCTGGGCACAGCAAAGCTGCGGTATTCTGGAGGTCAAAGTCACAGGCCGAGGGAGCAGGAGGGGGTTGGTCAGGAAGGCGGCACAAAGGAGGCGGCCTTCGAGGTGGGCCCGATCAACAGTGTATCTGGGTGAACCGCTTCAGCAAAGAATGCGAGGAGGTCAGAAGCAGCCCTGGGGTGTTTGAGGAATGAGCAGAAATTTGGGGTGGCCAGAACAGACCCTGTGTGAGGGCAGAGGGCAGCCGTGAAGGCTGGTCCGTCACAGTCCCAGGGCAGAGACCTGATGCACGTGGGCTTTGGCGGGGGTCAGGGCTGGATGTTTTGCTCCGGCTTTGGCTTTCACGCAGTCGCCTGATGCCATAGGGGCTCCAGGGAGGGCCACCTTGGGGTGATGGGGGACCACTCTGGTTCACCCAAAGCATCTTCCATTTTGTTGGTTTTACGTGATATTGGGGTTCTCAATAAGACTGTGTTTAAAAAATGGTTCCCCTCATACAAGAAAAGTTGGAAAAGCCTGGCTGGTGTAGAGGCTGATTTGGAGGAAGTGGAGCTGCCTGGGAGAGCTGGAGAGGTCAGGGCCAGGGGCAGCGGCCACGGGGCTGGGCCCAGGGATGTTTAGGGAATGGACTGGACAGGCTCCAGAGGCTGACTGGCAGTGCAGGTACAGGAAGGGGTCAGGGCCCTGTGGGGTGGGTGGCTCTGAGCTTATGCCTCTGTTCTCCGAGAGGATATAATTGGGGTGGGGGGTGGGGTCCCCCTGCAGAGGTGCGCTGCGTGTCTCCTCAGGATGGTTCTGGGCATTGCTACTGATGACTGTCACTCCCTGAGCCCCCTGAGCTTCAAGTTTGGAGCGTCGCTGAAATCCTGCAGACACCTGCTTGAAAATGCCAAGAGGAGCCACGTGGAGGTAGTGGGGGTGAGGTAAGTGCCCGGAAACCCCACCCTCCCTGCCAGCCCCCTGCCTCTTTCCCAGAAATTAATCAGTTCCCTATGAGATCCTCCTTCAGGGTCTGCAAGGAGGGCCTGTCCCCAGGCATAGAATCCTGCCATTGGACAGTTTCCTCTCTTTGGAAAGAAAGTTCAGAGTGTCCCACTCACTCAACCCCATGGTCCCCAGAGGACCTGGCCTGGCAGGAGCCATACACACCTTTGCTCTGTCTCTTTGCATGCAGGGATATGGAAGAAGTCATGATAATGACCTAATAATATAGTTTTCATTTATTCTGTGCTCAAGATATGCCAGGCACTGTGCTAAATGCTTCAGGTACATTATTGCACAGCCTTGTGGGATCTTAGCTCCACTTTATAGCTGGGGAAACTAAAGCACAGTGCTGGCTGGGAGGGACCTACAGACACGGCTGACTCTGAGGCCTTGCTCCTCATCCCAGGGGGCTCAGCCCCAGTAGCAGCATGAAGGGATGGGAGGGACACCAAGTGCCAAAGGACTTTGGATCTAGTCTCCTGTCCACACCTCACTTGCCCCATGACCTATGGCAATGCATTTAACCTCCGGGGCCCTCAGTCACTATATCTGCAGAATGGGCACGATGCCCATTGTGCTTGCCCAAGGCTGCTCCTGGCTTGGGCTGCGGCTATGGCACCTGGGGCCCTGCATGTAAGCCAAGGGTCTTCCTCCCTTCCCAGTTTTCACGTTGGTAGCGGCTGTCCTGACCTTCACGCCTACGCTCAGTCCATCGCAGACGCCCGGCTTGTGTTTGAGATGGGCGCTGAGCTGGGCCACAGGATGCATCTCCTGGACCTTGGTGGTGGCTTCCCTGGATTGGAGGGGGCCAAAGTGAGATTTGAAGAGGTAACCCTAGGCTGTGTGGGAGGTGGGGTTGGTGTGCCCGGTGCTGTTGAGTGGGTCCTAGGTGCTGCATGCTGTGCTAGGTGCTTTTCCCGGATCATCTTATTATTAGCCCCATGTTACAGCTGAGCAAACTGAGGCTCCTCAAGGTTACGTCACTTTCTGGCAGAGCTGGCAACACACCCTGCTCTCTCTGACACTAGTCCATGCGCATATTTGAAGCTTAACCAGGCTTATTTGCATAAGTCCTGAAACTCTCTGAGGGCCTGGACTGCTCTATGCTCCCTTAGGTAAGCTGATGAGAAATCAAACGGGAGGGCAGGGAAAAGAAAGGCCCACCTGTCTGCTCCTTTCCATGTGAGATGAAATCAAGAAAAATGTCCCCCAGCAATCCCCACTGCAACCACTAGGGGTCGCCTCTCCCTAGTAAGAGCCAAGTCTTGGGCGCTCACATCCGCACTGACCCTAAGAAAATAATCCCCCACCGGCACAAAGACTTAGCCTCAAAGAGGAGCATTGTTCATGACAAAAACCCAGAGGACTTTTGTGGTCCATCTATCACTCGGGAATTGGTTAAATGGTGGTACATTCATACGACCTCCTTGTGAGGTCATTCCCAGAGTCTGTTGCGTAAAACAGGTTATAAAACATGTATAGCCTTACATATTTATAATAAAAAACTGTGTGTGTATAGAAAAAGAATTAAAGGAGCTACTCCAAAAAGTTAACAGTGATTAACAATCTGGATGATAGAATTAAGGGTGATTTTGATCTTTGTTCTTGTATTTTCTGTGAAAAACATGTCCTTTAACAGATTGGTCACTTATGAAAGAAAGATATATATCAGGGCTTCTAGAACCTGAGTACCAACTATTACGTTAAGAACATCTCTTCCCAATTTGGGAGTGTTAAGGAAGTTGATTGACACAAGCGTAAGGGTCTTGACCCTGCTCCGTCTGCATCCTGCCTTCCCGGTCACCTGTCTGCAGTCACTAGTTGGGGCCTTAGCAGCTGTCAAATCCTTCTTTCTGAAATCAAAGAAGGTTTCAAGAAATAGACTTGAAGCTATAGCAAGTCCTCAGTATGTAAATCCCACATTTCACACATGTCATTGTCCCCCATCCCTGTCCACCAGATTGCTTCTGTGATCAACTCAGCCTTGGACCTGTACTTCCCAGAGGGCTGTGGCGTGGACATCCTTGCCAGGCTGGGGCGCTACTACGTGACTTCGGCTTTCACCTTGGCTGTCAGCATCATCGCCAAGAAGGAGGTTCTTCTGGACCAGCCTGGAAGGGAGGGTAGGTTCCAGGTGGGCAGCAGAGCCCCATTTTTTCCCGAAGCTAGGGACAGTGGCTGGCTGAGCAAGGTCTAGTTTTAGGGCTTGGAGAATCTGGAGGATGGATCCTTGCCTTAGGGAAACTTATATCCAAGTCCTCTTATCCCCCCAAGACACTTGGTGTCAGTTTTTCCAATGTATGTTTATACTTTATGAAGATTGAGGTCAAAACAACATTAGGGAGAACAGATAGTTGATTAACCCATTGTACAGATGAGAAAACTGAGAGCCAAAGAGAATATAAGTGGATTGCTTAACACTAAAAAGCAAAGCCTGCATTCGACCCCATGTCTGTCTGCTCTCTAAAGGACAGGTTCTTACTCATCCTACTGCTGCTCATAACATAAGGAAAATAATTAATGACAACTTATAATAATTGTCTAAGCCTACTTTATAGATGACAGAACATAGGCCTGGAGAGGTTGAGTCACTCGCCCAAAGTCACAGAGCTGGTAGAGTCAATGCCTGGATCCAAGTTCAGGCCGGGCTGACTCAGGGTTCTCTGCCCACACTGCAACGTCAGCACTCTTTCCTGCCCTTCCAGAGAGATCAGTCCCTCCAGCAGCCCCTTGAGTGAATGGGGTCAGAGGCTCTGATCTTGGGGCTTCGCCTTCTGCTCCGGGGTCCCAGGCAGGAGAGCTGAGGTCTGTGTGTCTTCCCCTGAGAATCCATTGGGAGGGGTGGTGGGCCCCAGGTAGAATGTCTTGTGTGTGTGTGTGTGTGTGTGTGTGTGTGTGTGTGTGTGCAGAGATGACATTCTTCTGGCTTCCTTTATAAATCTGGCTCATTACCCTATCTGTCCAGCCAGGAGACCTGCTTTTTCATTTCTGCCCCATCATCTTCCTCTGAGTGAGCAGTTTAACCTCTTGGGGTCTCGAGCTTGGGTGGGCTGCTCTTCGGCCTTTGCTGGGGCGTCCAGGGGCTCAGCTGCAGGCCGGAAGTGTGTCCTGCACAGGGGTGCCCAGCTGCAGGGGTGAGGGTGCATCACATGAACCTTGTGTCATAGGAGGCAGCAGGACCCACCCCAGAGCTGAGGAAGGGGCAGGCTTTGGGCTTCAGTTACCCATCATCCTTGCTGAGCTGCCCACTGTGCCAGTGCCCCACTCCTGCCCCCTCCCACTGCTGCCTGTGCTGCCCCTGACCCCTGCCCTCCCCACAGAGGAAAGTGGTTCCATCCCCAAGACCATCGTGTACCACCTCAGTGAGGGCGTGTATGGGATCTTCAACTCAGTCCTGTTTGACAACACCTGCCCTACCCCCATCCTGCAGAAGGTGAGCCTACCCCCATGTGGGCCTGTTTTCAATTGTGTGTATATGTGTGTGTTTAAATAACACTCTGGGGGGTGTTTTTATCTAATTTTTTTAAAAGTAATACATATTCATTGTAGAAAATGGCAGGATGACGAAGATCACCCAGTCCCACCATGTAGAGATAGACTCTTTGAACATTAGATTTCTTCTTAGTCTTTAAAAAAATGTACTCTGTTTTCAGAAATAAAGTTCGATTGTGTTCTTTTGTAACTGCTGTTTTTCCACTCGTTATGGGGTATAGCTCTTTCCATGCCATTAGTTCACCTTTGACAACTTGCATTTTGAAGACTATGTAGTATTTTAACCCATCTAACCTATGGTGGGTTTGCTGTTTTGAGTGTTGTTGAGTATATCTTGACATCCATATCTGGTCAAGCCCTAGAGTGAATTTCTAGAAGCAAAAAGAAACAGTTCATCTTTGATGGGTTTTTCCAGGGTGACCAGGGAACAGACATGGACAAAGAGGGGAAAGACTATCAGACACACTGTTGTATTTTCACATCTCCAGGCCTTTGTGTGGCCCTTTTTCTGGAAGGGAACTTCAGTGTCTAGAGGGACCTAGACCATCGTGAGTGCTCGGTGTGTTTTTGTTTTTCTCTCTTTTTCCATCCTGTCTCATTTTTCAAGACCCACTCAAATGTCAGCTCCTCTGTGTAGCCTTTCCTGCCCCTTATCTGTCACAGGCAGAAGAAGCCCCCCCACCCATCGCCCACGTCCACGTGCCCATGCCACGACTTGAGTATATCCTCATTCCAGGGCTGGGTTGTTCAACGTGATTTCCTCCAGCTAGTCTGAGTAAGCCTCCCTGATGTGCTCAGGAATTCAGTTTTCCGCCGTGATATGCTAGCCCTGCCTGCATTCTTGTGGTTTCCCACATCCTACTGCACTGAGAAAGGACAAGGCTGGCCTAGGCCAGACACACCCCAGGTCACACAGCAGGCAGCAGCTGCTTCCCAGGTCCTGGCCCCCTCCAGACCCCATCTGCCTTCCAGTACCCCTCTTCCTGTCGCAAGCCGTCCCTGACCCATGCCCCATTCCCTTCATCATTAACTCAGATGAGCAGGACTGTGGGCCCTGCTCATTCTCACACCCCCCATCCAGGGTCTCTATTTTGATGAATCTCTGGTTGGTATTCCTGCCTTGGGCCCCAGGATGTTACTGACCTGCTTTGTGATCAGTCCTGTTTTCCTCTGGATACTACTAAAGTTTCTTCCTTGGGGCTGTCAACCACTTACCAGGTCCAGCCCTGTGACCAGATCCAGGGTGGGGCCCCGTCTGGTGGTGGAGAGAGATGACCACACACACAGTTAGTGAGCTACTGTTGTGTTGGGCGTGTGTCAGAGGGACCCGGCCTGCCTGTGGTAGCATCTGCACCTCCTTCCCCAAGGAAGGTCCCCTTTATGAGTCTCGGTGGCAGGTCTGCATCCCTGCTCTTCGTTCCCCAGGACTTTGTGTTTGGACGCCAGGCACAGAAAGTCCTATTAAACATAATCAGTCCTTGGTTCAAAGTATACTTCTTATTACTGGAGCCTGCCTGGCTCTTTTTTGTTTGTTTTCTTTCTTTCTTTTTAAAAACTCAAGAAACATTTGAGTATTCTCTCTATGCAAAGCCCCTTCCTGAGGCCTGCACAGGACAGTAGGTGAGACAGAATTGTCTGAACTTTGGAAATGCTGTCCTGCTGGGTATGGGAGTGTGTGCCTGTGTGTGTGTGTCTGTATGCGTGTGTGTGTGTGTGTGTGTGTGTGTGTGTGCGCATGTGTGCATGCAAGTGGTGAGCAGTATACAGGCTTCAATAGTGTTGTGAGAAAAGCACAGAAAACTACAGAACAAGTGTTATTGGAATTTTTTCAAAAAGATTTTAGTATATTGGGGCGCCTGGGTGGCTCAGTGGGTTAAGCCTCTGCCTTCGACTCAGGTCATGATCTCAGGGTCCTGCGTTCGAGCCCCGCATTGGGCTCTCTGCTCAGCAGGGAGCCTGCTCACCGCCCCCCCGCCTGCCTCTTTGCCTACTTGTTTTTTCTCTTTCTCTCTGTTAAGTAAATAAATAAAAGATCTTAAAAAATTTTTAGTATATATCTTTAAAACGAAAGGACTTTAGAAAAGTCACGATACCATTATCAAATTAAAAATAAACAATATCCCCCATCATCCTGCCTCATAAATGGTTTTTCTAGTTGACTTACTGAAAGCAGCAGCCAAAAAAAGTCCATATACTGCATTTGGTCCAATGTCTCTCCTTAACCTATTGGTTTCCCCAAACTCACTCCTGGTTTGTTTGTTTGTTTGTTTGTTTTAATTATTTGTTGATGAAACTGAGTTGTTGGTCCTAAAGTTTCCTGCATTCTGGATTTTCCTGATTGGTGGATTCCCTGGATTTCCCTCTGGTGTTATCGACTATGTTGTTCTGTGCCCTGTATTTATTTCTTTGAAACTAGGTAGTTCAATTTCATGGTTTCGGGTGGATTCCTAATCAGTTTTAGGGTAAAAACGTTTCCTGGGAGGACTTGTCTTTCTTTTAAGTGAAATAAGCATTCTTAAATTATTTATTCTTTTTCTGCCACATTCCTTTTGTCTCTTCCCATGGAAAGTACCCACTGTTTTGACTCAACTGCTACCATTTTTTTTCCATATGGCTTTTTTCTTTTTTCTTTTTTTAATACAGTTTTTTTTTCCTATTGTGGTAAGAACATTTAACATAAAATCTCCTCTTGTAACAGATGGTTAAGTGTATGATGCGTTACTATTATCTGTAGGCACACGTGGTATAGCAGATCTCTAGAACTTGTTCATCTTGTAGAGCTGAGATTTTATGTCCATTGATTATTGACTTCCCAGTTCCCCCTTCCATCAGCCCCTGGCACCCACACTTCTAGTCTTTGTTCCACAAGTTTGACTGTTCAATACCTCGAATAAGCACAAGTGTGCAGTGTGTGTCCTTCCGTGACTAGCTCATTTCGGTTAGCATCGCGTCCTCCATGTTCATTCACACTGTGCGTGCTGCAGTATTTCCTTCTTTGATAAGGCCGATAATATTCCATTATAAGGATAGGCTGCATTTCTAAAATCCATTCTTCCATCCTTGGACATTCAGGTCTTGGGAGCGGTTGACAGTGCGGCGATGAATATGGGACTGCTAATCCCTCCTAGAGATCCTGATTTCAGTTCTTTTGGATAAATACCCAGAAGTAGGATGGCTGGATCACGCTGAATTTGTTGAGAAGCACCATCCTGTTTTCCAGGAAGCGTCCGCATCATGAGGCATTCCCTCCAGCGGCATAACAGCGTTCCAGTGTCTCCACGACCTTGTCAACACCAGTCGTCTTTTGTTTTTTGATAACAGCCTTCCTAACAGGTGTGAGGTGACATTTCACTGTGGTTTCGATTTGTGTTTCTTTTATGACTAATGATATTGAGCCTCTTGTCATGAGCTGGTTTGCCATTCATCTGGCTTCTTTCACGTTTTGTCACATCAAAGCTTATTCCTCAACATATTATAATTTATTTTATTTTATTTTATTTTACTTTACAAAAAGGATGTTATGATGTATGCAACATTTTTGGACTTCTTGAAAAGTGTACTGACACAGTCTAAGCTGCGTCACTGCTGCTGTGTGTCCCTAAGGCCCACACCATGGGTGAGCATGCTGCGGCCAGTCCGTTTGCTCTCCTCTCTAGGTGCTAGGCTGTTTCTAGGTCTTTGCTACTGTGAGATCTGCCCCTCTGGATACTCTCGTTTGTGTCTCTGTGGAGTTGCTGGGCATAGATAGGGCACCTGATTGTTCTGCCTCGTGAGATCATGCCGGATGGTTTTCCAAAGTGGTTGTACTGCTTGGTGATCCCCACCCCTGGTAGAGGCTGGGTAGATCCGCGTTTTCCCCAGCGCTTGGCATCGTCAGACTTTCAACATTCTCCTGGTGGAATGGATGTGAAATGGTTTCTCCTGTCTTGATGTGCATGTCCCTGATTACTAATGAAGTTGGATATCTCTTTGTGTATTTATTGGACACGCATATTTTCTCTTCTGTCAGAGACTTTGTGACCTACCATTCAGTGACTGCTCTTTGCGTCTGAACATCTCCAGCCAGCGGCCTGCACTCGCTACCCTTGCTGCCTCGGCTCTCACTCCCTCTTCGAACCTTCCAAATGGAATATCGATCGCCTAGCTGTACAGAAGATGCTCTTGAAAGTTCCTTGCACGTGGCCAGCCCAGGGGTGGCACTTCTGTCTTCAGCAGCTGATCTTTCTCCACCTTCTTGTTCTTGGCTTTGCCTCCTCCTCAGTCATTCCCACCTTCTCTCTCCAGCACTTTCCCACACTCCCCTGAATGTTGACTCTCAGGCCTCCATTCTCAATCTTCTTCTCTGCCTACATGCATTTCCTAGGTGAGTTCTTCCAGACTGAGGCTTTCAATATCTTCAATGGTCTCATCATTTTCAAATTTATATCTCTAGTCTGGACGGTTCCCCTGAGCTCCAGACTTGTGTATCCCTCTACCCACTTGCCATTTCTGCTGGATATTTCACAGGCACTCAAATTTAACTTGTTCGTAAATGAACTCTTGATTTCCAACCCAAACTTCTTCCTTCCCAAAGTTTTCTCCTAGGAAACCACCACCAGCCAGCCAACTGTTCAAGTGGTAACACTTTGATATTATTCTTGATTCTTGCTTTCTTCTCTTCCCACAGGCAGTTCACCTGCAATTTTTCAGTCCAATTCCAAAATACACTTGGAATCCATCTAATTTCTTCCCCGCCACCAGGGCAGAGTGCAAGCTGCCATCACCCCCCTTCCTAGGCTAGTGTAGCAATCACTCACTGGTCTTCTCACCCTGACTCCTGCTTCCTACTATATAATTTCCACACTGTAGACAAAGTGATTTTTTAAAGAGATTTTATTTATTTATTTGACACAGAGAGTGAGCAAGAGAGAGTGAGAGAACATGCACAAGTAGGAAGAGCAGCAGGCAAAGGGAGAGGGAGAAGCAGACTCCCCGCTGAGCAAAGAGCCCGACGCGGGACTTGATTCCAGGACCCTGGGATCATGACCTGAGCTGAAGGCAGGCACTTAACCAACTGAGCCCCCTAGGTGCCCCCAATATGATTTTTTTAAATACCCAAAGATCATCTCTCTCTTCTTCTTAAAACTTTTGGTGGCTCCCTATTACTCTCCGAATAGAATCCAGGCTCCTCACCCTGGCTGGCAGGGCTCCTGCCCATGTCTTTGGCTGCATCAGTTCCCACTGAGCCCCTCACTCACCTGCTCCAGTCCCAGTGACCTCCTTTCTGCTCCTGGAACAACTAAGCTCCTTCAGACTTAGGAACCATTGTATATTCACCTGCCCGAACACTCTTCCCCTTGCTCCTGAGATGACTTCCTTACTCTCCTCTGGTATGTCTCAGGTTGAGTGTCACCTCTTTGGGGAAACATTTCCTGATGGCTCATTCTCAAGGGCGTTTGCTCCTCACTATCAGATAATACTGTCACCTTGTTGATTATCTTCATAATGCGTCAGAATCTGTAATTATTCCTATTGGGTTTTGTTTCCTTGCTTATCATCTGCCTTCCCCACTAGTGCAGAGGCTCTTGTGGGTGTGGCCACATTGTCTACTCGTTACCTTTGAATTTCTAGCGCCTGGCGCAGTGCCTAGCACATAGTAGGTGCTCGATAACTACTTGTTGAATGAAGGATGAATGAATGCATCACCCACTATACTGGGAGCCCCTTGAGGGCAGAAATTGTTTCCCCAGTACAGGACCTGGCACATAGTAGGTGTTCTATGTAGGAATGGAATCAGTCTTTAAAAATTATGGGAGTGGGGCACCTGGGTGGCTCAGTCGGTTGGGCATCTGCCTTCGGCTCAGGTCATGGTCTCGGGGTCCTGGGATCGAGCCCCGCATTGGGGTCCCTGCTTGGTGGGAGTCTGCTTCTCTTTCTCCTTCTCCTCCCCACTCATGCTCTCTCTGTCTGTCTCTCTCTCAAATAAATAAAATCTTTTTAAAAAAATTATGGGAACAACTTAAATTTAAAGGAATAAAGGAGGGAGAAGCTCTGCGGTCCTCTACCCTAATTTATTCATAATGTCACCCCTCTTTCATGAGACACACCAAGTGGCATGTGGCGGTGAGCCTCACGCTTAGTGGTGGCGGCTGAAGCCACCGTGCACTTACTGTAGCACATGCTGTACAAAGCACTTTATGTGGCGTTACTCATGTAATCTTTATAACAGTTCTACATGGTGGTTACTGTTAAGATCAGACCCATTTTACAGATGAGAAAACTGAAGCATGGGGGGGTGAAGCAACTTGCTCAAAGTCCCAGCTTTATAAAGGGTATTAATCACAGCTAATAAAGGGTAGAATTTTTATACTGCAGACTGTGAGGTGCCTGGGGGTAGGGTGCATAGCCTTTTTGTTTTTGATTAGCTGGGTGTCACCAGAGAACAAGCTCTTCGCTACTTTCCTATGAAATTGTTGCCTCCAGATAAAATCTTCTCACCACCGGGCATTTGGACATTGCTGATTTTTTTTGAAAATTTATTTATTTATTGGAGGGAGAGAGGGGGAAGGGCAGAGGAAAAGGGCAGGGAAGCAGACTCCCTGCTGGGTGCAGAGCCTGATGTGGGGCTCGATCCCACAACGCTGAGATCATGACCTGAGCTGAAACCCAGAGTTGGTTGCTCAGCTGACTGAGCCATTCAGGTGCTCCGGCCATTGCTAATTTTTGGTTATGTTCATTCATTTGTCCATGAGTCATACCTCTGCCTAGGATGCACTTTGTGAGTCTCTGTGTGGCTGACTCAAGTTACACACTGAAAGTGGGTTCCCTTTAAAAAACTGTTTTATGATGAGCCCCTAGAATAGAATTACCAGGTAAAAAGATAGAAACCTTTTTAGGTCTCTTGATACATATCACCAGATTGTTTTCCTCAAAGCTTGGCCCAGTCTATACCGTTAGCAGCTGCGCTCATTTCATAATAAGCTCACTATCCGTGCATGCTGTGACTTTTTCTGGTTGGCTAATTTATCTGAAATGGTATATATCTCAGTATTTCTTTCATTTCTGTCTTCTTGACAAGGATAAAGCATTTTATTGTCTTATTTCCTTTGATGTCAGTATCTTTTTATATTCTCCACTTACCTAATTTGGAGTTTTTTCTTACAAGTGAAGATGAGCTTGCATATGCATATGTGTGGGTTTTTCATATAGTATTTGATACAAGTAGCTTTTTCATTAGTCTGTTGGTTTTATTCGAGTTTTGTGATTCTTTGTTTTTCCTTCATAGAAGTTTCAACATACTCTCATGTGTCTTAACTAAGGGCTCTGCAATTGTTAGTGAGGGAATTTGTTCCTCTGTACCTTTTGTGCTCTGCGGGTTATAGACTGCCTTTATGTTATACATATGTTTTCCATTGTAGAAATAGAATGTGTTGTGCTCACTTTGGCAGCACATATACTAAAATTGGAACAATACAGAGAAGATTAGCATGGCCCTGTGCAAGGAGGACGTGCAGATTTGTCAAGTGTCCCATAAATTAAAAAAGAGAGAGAGAGAGAATGTTTATTGAGGAAAATCTAGTACAGACAGCCATATAAAGTGATCCCTTAATCCCACCATTCAGAGATGATTATTGTTAAAATTTACTTTGATTCTTTTTTTTTAAAGTGTCATAGTACACACTGTTTTTAATTTAAAAAGAAAGTATATTGGGAGATGTGTTTTTCTTTAAATACTGATATGTTAGGTGGACTTTTTAATGTATAAACACTTTAAATGTTCATTGAGTGGTCTAAAATGTCATATACTTAGGGTTAAAGACACAATTTAGTAACTGTGTATTGGCACCTCTTAAATGCAAGGTAGAGTGGGGTGTGGGGAGGGACGCAGATGGGGCAAGTACCCTGGGAATTTTATAAGAATCTTGGGAACCAAAATTCCAGATACAAGCTTCCATCACTCCACTCTGTCCGGATCCCCTCTCTCTGTTGACAGGATTGGGCTTTCTTACTTGCTATTGTATTTTATTCTAGTGATTTGTGGTTACAAAGTGTGACTCTGTCTTGTGTATTCTAATAGCATTTGTCAAGCATGGATCTGGTTAGTTCTTAAGAATTCTTAAGAAATGATCTCTAATGCTTTTTGTTTTATTACTGCTTTGCCGTACTGTACACTAGTTTTATTTTTTTCATCTCTTGTCTTTATCCTGTCCTTTTGATTTTTTTTTTCTTTGTTCAGCCTATTCCATAACGTTTTGGCAATAGCTTTGTGCTGTGTTTAGAAAACTGGTGGGGTGCCTTCTATTTCCAGCAATGTGGTGGTCCAGATACTCTGAACAGCCTCCCCACTGACAACAAAGAAAACTGCATCCTGACTTACAAGAAAGCGGGGGATCCTTCAGAGGTCAAAATTAAGTGAAAGCAGGCATCTCCACTTAGAGTAAAAGCCAGCCTATTCTCCACCCACTAGCCAGAGGGATTCTTTTAAAATGTAAGTCAAATCATATCAGGTTTTATTGAAACTGCCTAAAACCCTGTGCTGGCTCCCGTCTCACTCCAAATTAAAGCCAAAGTCCTCTAAGGGCTTCTAAGGCCCTTTGTGATCAGCCCCTGTCTCGTCTCAGATTCTCTCCCTCACCACACTCCCTCCTGCTCATCCCATCAGAGTCTTGGCAGCCTCCCTGCAATTCCTTGAGCTCCCCCAGGCACGTTCCTGCCTTAGCACCTTTGCACCAGCTTTTCCTTCTGCCTGGATCACATTTCTTCCAGGTACCACACAGGCTCACTCCTTGACCTCCTTTGCATCTTTGCCTGAAGGTCAACTTCTCAGTGAGGCTTTATGCTTTATTTAATCCTGCCACCTGCCCCTCCCCCTGCTCTTTTCTTTCTTTTATTCAATACCATTTATTATCTCCTAATTTACTATATGACTTACTTCTTTATTATATTTGCCTCCCTCCTGATGGACTGTAAATATGATGAGGACAAGGACTTTGTCTACTTTGTTCATTAGTGTATCCCACACATGTAAAATTATGACTATTCAAATATGTGGTAAATGAACTCATTAACTCAGAGAGAAAACCTAACTCTGGAACTGGCTTTCTCTCTAGGAGTGTATGTTGAACCCTTGTGGCATTGATCTTTAGTTTTTTTTTTTTTTTTTCCTTTTCAAGTTTTTATTTTTATACATTTTTTTGTATTAAAAAGAAAAGCATAATTACCACAAATTACAAAGGACTAAAGCAGGACTAGAATAATGAATGAATCACTTCAGCCTGGAAAGCAGATGCTCTCAATAATATTAATGTTATAATACAAGCTCATTCAAGTATTTTACATTTTTTTTGTCCTTTTATGATCTTTAGTTTTGATAGCTGTGTGGGATCCTAGAGGCTCAGTCAGGATGGAGACTCTGATAGGATCCCTTGCAGTAAGCTGGGAACCACCCCCAAAGGTCCATCATCAGTGTAAGGGTAAACCAGAAAAACACCTATCCCACAGAAGAGGACAGCAAAAAAACACACGTCTTTGGGATCTTTGTAGTGGTTGGAAGAGGGCACAAAACTGAGACTTTACAGCCCTAAGTTAGCCTTTTCTTGGGTTTGTTGCCCAAATTTATATTAATTGTGTTGTCTGAAAAACCTCAAGACTAGAATTTATTATATCTTGCAGAAGCAAACACGTCTCTCTGGAGTGGAAATCTTTAGCCTAGACTTTTAAGAATTCTCACAAGTAAAGTGCCAAAGTACATGAATTAGCTGTCAAAAATCACAAAACACAAAGAAAGAGGTCACCATTGAGGGAATGAAGTAATAAACAGCAGAACCAGACCTGAAATTATTTCATGTATTAGAATTCTCAGATGTTAAAGATAAAACAGAATGTTTACAATGTTTAAAGAAATAAGAAATTGTGATAAAGGGATACTTGTGTGGCTTAGTTGGTTGGGCCTCCAACTCTTGATTTCAGTTTAGGTCATGATTTCAGGGTCATGGGATCAGCTCTTCATTGAGCTCTGCATTAGGCTCCACACCCAGTGTGGAGCCTGCTTAAAATTCTCTCTCCCTCTCCTTCTGCCCCTGCTCCCCTACTGTGCTCTCTCTTAAAAGAAAAGAAAATGTGAACAAAGAATAAGCAAATATAAAAATATGAACTAGCAGATTTTTTTTAAGTGGGCTCCATGCCAACATGGGGCCTCAACTCATAACCCTGAGATCAAGACCTGAGCTGAGATCAAGAGTTGGCTGCTTAAATAGCTGAACTACCCAGGCGCCTCTTCAGCAGATTTTTTTAAAAAAAGATTTTATTTATTTATTTATTTATTTATTTATTTGACAGAGAGAGAGAGACACAATGAGAGAGGGAACACAAGCAGGAGGAGTGGGAGAGGGAGATGCAGGCTTCCCGCTGAACAGGGACCCCAGTGCAGGGCTCGATCCTGGACCCTGGGATCATGACCTGAGCCAAAGCAGATGCTTAATGACTGAGCACCCAGGTGCCCCACCAGCAAATTTTTAAAAGGATTAAATAGAACTAAAAATGAAAAAATATGAAAATTGAAATAGTGCACAGAGTAAGCAAGCTATTAGAGACAGTTAAAGAGAGAATTAGAGAATGGGAAGATAGAGTTGAAGAACTGATGTCAGTGTAGCACAAAGACAGGGAGATAAAAAATAAGAAAGGCACAGGAAGTGGCAGACAGAATAAGCACACATCAGACACAATGTCTAATTATAGTTTCAGGGGAGATTGCATGAGGATACAGAAACCCTACCAGTAATCTGAACAGGAAAATTTCAGTATAAAGAATTGTCAACTTTAAAAATGGTTAATTACTAAAAGGGGCAAAAGCAGTTACTGCTGTTAGTAAGAGAGAGTGAACAAGGAAGCAACTTGGAGGAGGGCTCCTCCCTCCAAGGCTGAGGTTGAAACCTTTGAAGAAAGGCCATGACCATCACAGAGACATGCAACCTATCAGTGGCAGAGAAACTTGTCTAAGGGTGCCCACCACAACTGGATCATAGGGGTGGTTTTCTTCTGAGTGGAGGGGAAGCTTGCTGGAGGGTTCAAGCTTCAGTTCAAGGCTGAACTGAGGTGAAGGCTACCAGACTCTCCTATGCTGAGCCATGGAGGCCACACAGAAAGCAGCAGGCTAAAGAGGGAAAGTCTCTTCTTCCTGATATGCCTTACGGTGTCCTTCTAGCAACCTCTGTTGACAACCTAACACAGAGCTACCTGGCAAAGAATGTTCATCTCTAGTGCCACAAAGCAAGACAAAGAAGGGTGGATTGGGGACTGAGAGGCCAAAAGTTAATAACTGGCAGAAAGTCAATAGAATGGGAGAGAGGGAGACATGTCTTCAGATTTAGGAAACCCAACAAATCCCACACTTAGGCAAATAATAGTAAAACTGAATACTGAAGACAAAAAAAAAAAGATTTTAAAACTAGTGAGGGAAATGAGACAGATAGAAGACTACCTATAGAAGAATGACAGACTTAGAGCTTTTCTCTCTAACAATGGAAAGTGGGAGATACTGGAATAGCAGCTTTAATATACCAACCTAGAATTTTGTATCCAGCAAAATTGTTTTTCAAGAATGAGTATGAAATGTAGGCATTTTCAGACAAGCAAATTGCGAGAGACAGAGCTTCGCTAACAGAAATTCTAAAGGATATATTTCGGTGATAAGGAAAATGACTCCAGAAGGATGGTCTGTGTTGCAAGAAGGAATGGTGACCAAAGATAGCTAAATATGTGGGTGTATCCAAAGGATCATTGACTGTCACCACTTCCACCACCAATAACATTTAATTCGTGGGGTTAAAAACAGTATTCAGGGGCACCTGGGTGGCTCAGTCGTTAAGTGTCTGCCTTCGGCTCAGGTCATGATCCTGGGATCCCGGGATCTGGCCCACATTGGGTTCCTTGCTCAGTGGGGAGACTCCTTCTCCCTCTTCCTCTTCCTGTGCCTGCCACTCCCCCAGCTTATGCTGTCTCTCAAATAAATAATACATAGATAATATAATGGATAATAGATTTTATATATTAGAAATATATATCTATATAAGTAGATGATATAATTACCAACATTGAAGGTAATTAAAATTTAGTTTAGACACCAGCATTTAAAAAATAGACAAAAAATATAGTTGAGAGCACAGGAAAACCCCATACATATCTGGAAACTTGATTTTCGACAGAGCTTGCAAAACAGAACATTGGGGATTGTTTAATATATAATGCTGGGGGCACCTGATTATCCAAATGCAAAAAATGAAATTGAATCCCCATCTCAATGAAAGTGTGAATATAAATCCCAGAAATCCATATAGGAGAATATCTGTTTGACCCTGAAACAGGGAAGAAGAGTAAAGAATCTCTTACAAACCAAAAAAGGAAAAGACTGATGTTTGTCTACATTAAAAAGAAGCACTTCTGTTCATCTGTTAGTGAAAGGAAAGAGGCAATCACACCCTGGGAGAAAACATGGAAACACATGTACAACTGGATAAGGAATCAGTACACAGAATTTATGAAGGATTCTTTAAAAAAAAATTTTTTTTTAATTTGAGAGAGAGAGAGCGCACACACAGGAGGAGAGTGCGAGGGAGGAGCAGACTCCCAGAAGAGCAGAAAGCCCAATGTGGGACTCGATCCCAGAACCCTGAGATGATGACCTGAGCCGAAAGCTCAGATGCTCAACTGACTGAGCCACCCAGGCGCCCCTCTATGAAGGATTCTTACACAAGAATCTTAAGAAAATAAGAAGAAAAGCAGTAAAAAATAGAAAGCAATAGAAACATAGACAAAAGACTTTAATAGGCAGTTCACAGAAGAGGAAATCCAAATAGAAAATGAAAAAGTGCTCAACTTCTTTGGTAATCAAGGAAACACAAATTCAAATGAAAAGAAGACATCATTTTCTACTGACTAGATTAGAAAAAAAATTAAAGGCATGGTAATATCAAGAGCTGGTGAGGGTATAGAGTAGTTGGATCTCTTAGACACTGACAGGTAGGAGCTGGTGTTTCTATTTTGGGAAACCAGTTAGCATTATTCATATAAAGTTAGACATGTGTATACCCTACCTTCCAGCAAGTTCTTAGATATGTGTTGTAAAGAAACTCTTGGCATGTGTATTTGAGGAAATACATAAGAGTGTTCATAGGAGAAATTTTTTTAGTATAAAACATTGGAATCAACATTAACGTTTGTTGGCAGGGTAATAGATAAATAAATTACAGTGTATTCCATATAATGAATTTGATGCAGCATATTGTGAATTATGGCTACATATTTCATTTGGATGAATCTTGGGAACGTGCGTTTCAACAATAAAAAAAGCAAGTTGCAGAGATTACGTACTTTATGGTTTCATTTTACATAAATTTCAGAAGCGCACTAAATACTGTGCCAGACAGAACAGGAGAGTAATGAAAACAAAATCCAGGATAACAGGTACCTCTGGAAGGGTTAGGGAAGTAGCATGTCACTGGGGTGGGGCCACATGGGGGTTTCAAAGATCTTGGAAATTTTATATTTATTTAGCTGGTGGTGGGTACACAGATATTCTTTTTTTTTTTTTAAAGATTTTATTTATTTATTTGACAGACAGAGATCACAAGTAGGCAGAGAGGCAGGCAGAGAGAGAGGGGGAAACAGGCTCCCCGCTGAGCAGAGAGCCCGATGCGGGACTCGATCCCAGGACGCTGGGATCATGACCTGAGCCGAAAGCAGAGGCTTAACCCACTGAGCCACCCAGGTTCCCTACACAGATATTCATTTGATTGTTATTCTTTATATCTTACAGTATAAAATTTTTTGTAGGAATTAAATATTTAACAAAAATTGAGTCTGTCATTATTACTTATTATATTCTTTGGTAGGCTCACATTTATTCTTTTATCATGTCACTTCTAACATTCAGAAACATATCTTGGGGATTTTAATTAGTAGTAGCCTACTTAATCTATTTATTAAATTGGGGAGCATTCTCTTTTTTTATTTTCCAGCTAGGAGAGGTAGAGCTCTTATATTTTATTTCTCTCATTAAGGTTTTATTATTCTGTTTGAATAAGTTATTGTGGCTCAAGTACATCCAAGAATTTAATAACATACTGCTTTCGTTACTATTGTGAGTGGAAACATTTCCCTGTGTTTCTGAGCTGAGACAATGGCTTGCATGCTGAGACACTGATTTCCCCCCCAAACTACCCATTCCCTTTGGATTTTCCAGGTAGGCAAACAAGTCATCTGCATTTTATATATTTTTTTCACTTCCTATATATTATACTTTTTCATTTCTTTTTTCCCCCCCAGTAGCTATTGCCCAAAGAAACATGATATATAAAGTAGGAATGGTGACAGAAAGCATCAGACTTGGAAGTCAGAAGACATGGGTTCGAGTCCTGACTTTACCATATAGTAGCTGAGTAACTTTAGGCAAGTTAACTTAATCTCCCTGAGCCTGTTTCTCCCGTTTCTTCATCGGGAAAATGAAAGGTTGAACTTAATTACTAAGGTTGGTTCTGGTTCTGAAATGAGGCCATTCTAATGCGTTTCCATTAAGTTGGACTTGCTCTTTATCTTAAATAGTCTCTCTGCATTGCAGGGTTTGACTTTGTAGTTTTAATCAAGAATAGATGCTATAGGCTACAGAATATTACCTTCACACGTACTGAGAAAATGAGATTTGAATTGTAGATTCCTCTTTTCCATATTATGATGAAGCCAGTGGTCGCTTTGCTCACATTGTTCCTGTCTTCCAGAGAGAGGTAAATTGTCTGTATTGTTCCACATAGAGGAAAATCACTGAAGGTGATTCTTTGGCTACGAGGGCAGATTGGGTTAGTTACGGTTTCGTTTTAGATTTTCCTGTATGTTCACAAGTTAAATTCTGCCATAGGTTTTTGTTCTTTTTTCCCCCTTTGTGTGTGCTGCCTTTGTTCATTCCATTTTTTTTGTTTTTAAAATATTCTTGTGCTCTTTATGTAGAATAGAGATTATTGATTTATTCTTTAAAAGTTGAGGAGTTATTTAAGGACTCCATCAGGGCCAGAAGATATTTTAAGTGTTTGACCTTGTTTCTTGTGTGGATCCACTCACTTATTGGGCCTCTTTGAGGAGGGCACCCAGTTGGGTGCAGCTGGACGGCCCCTTGCCTGGGACCACTCGGAGTTCTGGTACTAACTCCCTCCAGAACCTATAATAGGTCACTTCCGTTTTCTGACTTTTCTCATCTGAAAATGGGGACTGCAGCTGGCACCCAGATGGGGTCTGAGGCAATGGTGGGGGTGCTCTGTAAACTCCCTGCCCTCTCTCTGGGAGGGGCCTGATAGATTGGGCAGCTTGTATTTTTACAGATGTTTGTCCATTTCCACTCAGTTTCCAGACTCATAGAAAGAGCTAAGACTTAACAAGCCTGTTGCCACATGCCTTTAGAATATTTATTTTGCAGATTTTTTTGTTTGTTTCATTTTTTCTTAAAACAGGGGAGGGGGAGGAGACTTTAAAGATGTATTTATTTATTTATGTTAGAGACAGAGTGCACACAAGCAGGCATATTTAAAAACACAAACATTTTATTTTTTAAAAAAGATTTTATTTGTCAGAGAGAGAGAGCGCGAGAGAGAACACAAGCAGGGGGAGCAACAGGCAGAGGGAGAAGCAGGTTCACCCCAGAGTAAGGAGCCCAGTAGGGGCTTGATCCCAGGACCCTGCGATCCAGAACTGAACTGAAGGCAGAAGTTTAACTGACTGAGCCATCCAGACATCCCAAGGCGGGGCTTGAAGTAGCAAAGGGTAGCTTTGCATTATTTCCTGTGTAGTTAAAATTTTTTTATTTATGTCACTAATAAGAAGAGAACTCTTATTGTAACACAAGGGTGTCTTTTCTTCTTACTTTATTGTGAAAACACTTTGGAACCTCTTTTCTCAGGATCCTCATGGATTCATTTATATAGCATTTCTTCCCAAAAGCTTTAAAAGTTAGCTTAATGCTTTTTAAGAAGTGGAGCTAAGGGAAATAATTCAGAGCAACTGAGATTAATTTTACTTAGTAACAGAAAGCTCATGAACAAGAATGTTAAGTTATATGAACAAGGATATATTTGTTTCCCTTTTCTAGAATATATACTTCCCAGTTCCAAGATTGAAGCCTGGCACATAGTAGGTGCTCAAAAAGTATTTGTTGAATGACTCAATTAATGAATATGGATAGCTTGAATTTTTGACTTTAATATGTGCATGCTTTTCTTTACTAATGAGACTAATGGTTTATTAGCTTTTTATCATATACATGAATATTATTTCTGCTTATGCAACCTGTGGCTTTTCTTTCTCAAATTTACTCACTCCTGTGGCTGGCTATGGTATTGTAATACTTTTTCTTTTTCCCCTGTTGGTCTTCTCCACTACCTCCTTCTAGACTCTTCAGATGGCTTCTATTAATCTCTTATTCCTTTCTTCCTCCCTCTCTCCCTCCCTCCCTTTTTTCTTTCTTTCTTCTGGTTCTTTTTCTCATCACTCATGTATTTCTTATTCATTCATTCATTCATTCATTCATTCATTTAGAAGGTATTATTCAAAAAAGCACCTACTCTATGCCAGACTGCTAGGAACGGGGGAGATGGGGGTGAACAAGATGGTCATGATCTTTGGGGTCATGGAATTTAGAGTCTGACAGGGAAGACAGGCCTGAACAGATACATTTCACAAATACCTAATTATAAATTATGACAAATGCCATGAAGGCTAAGCTTGTTGGGGGGAGCGTGGAGCCTTAGGAAAGGCTTTCATGAAGCCGTTGTAGCTGAGATCTAAAGGAAAATTAGGAGCTGGCAGGGTTGGGGCCTCAGGGAAGAGCAGGGGGAGGGCTGGGGTTGGGGGAAGGGAAGCGAGGTTTCCCTAGGAGCCCAGAGCAACTGGCTTAATGGAACATGGTAGCTCAGCAGGGATGAGGGGACTCAAGGGCACAGTCAGGGCTTTCTCATATCCGTCTTTCAGTCAGGACTCCTCCTCTAGGACCTGCCTGGCAGACTCTCACACTGTGACAAATTGCACTGGCTGTCCGCAAATGGTCTGTGTTACAGATTGCTTTTCTGCATTTTTAAGTCATCTAAGAAAAAAAATTTTAATTTTATGTAATTTGTAGTTCTGTCTTTGGGCAAGTCACATAACCTCTTAAAGCCTCGGTTTTCCTGAAATGGGAGGAATTTTGTCTACCCCTTGGGGTCCTCTGTGACCTCTGCCGGGTCACCCTGTGATTACCTGTTGGAGGCCCATCTTCCTCCCCAGACTGAGAGCTGAGGGTGGGGGAAGGTCTAATTCACCTGTATTCTTCTGGCTCCTGTGACAGGGCCTGGCATGGAATGAGGGCATCTGGGAGGCCTTCACAGAAGAGGAAGCCCCAGGGCTGGGCCCAGAGGCCAAGCTGAATTTGAGGGAGGGGGAAGGGCTGGAGAGATGTGGACAGACCCCAGGTCTGGAAAGATAGGTCAGTGAGGACCAAAGCAGAGAGGAAGTAATGATAACAACGATAATGATGGCGCTATCTCACTGGGCCCTTGTCGTGTGCCAGACACTGGTCTAAACGCCCTACATACACTCATTTATCCTTTCAGTGACCCTATGAGTTAGGTATTATAATCATTTCCATTTTACAAAGGAGCATACCGAGGTTCGGAGGGATTAAGTACCTTGCCCAAGGTCACATATCTAGTAAGTGTTGGAGGCTGGATTGAAGACCAGGCATTGTGGCTTCAGAATGTACAAGGCAATGAATGCAAAGGAGGAGGAGGGCTTAAATGCCAGGCTAGAAGCCCCTTCAGTCTTTATTGTACTGGTTATGGGAGCCATGGAAAGCTTTTGAGGGAGGGAGTGCTCAGGCTGTGCTCAGGGTGCCGAGGAAAGCTGAACGTGACTGTGCCTCTCTCCTGCAGAAATCATCCGCGGATCAGCCCCTGTGCAGCAGCAGCCTGTGGGGCCCTGTGGCCGACGGCCAGGACTGCGTGGCTGAGGGCCTGTGGCTGCCGCAACTACACGTAGGGGACTGGCTGGTCTTTGAGAACATGGGCGCCTACACCGTGGGCATGGCTTCCCTCCTCGGGGGGACCCAGACCTGCCGAGTCACCTATGCCATGTCCCGGGTGGCCTGGTAAGGGGGCCCTGCTGAGAAGGCAGTAGGGGAAGAGAAGGGAGCAGGTGGGGAACGAGAAATCTGAGATCTGAGACTGGTTTCCATGTAATCCAGTTTGACGAGTAGCTCTTGGCTATTGATTCCAAGTGAGGCCTGTGTTTGGCACCTGGCCGTGGCCATGAAGGAGACAGAGCTTCCCTTGAGCAGCTCAGCACCCTGTGAGAGACACAGAGCAGCAGACGGGCCTCCTGATAATACGGGGGCTGGGGGTGGGGGGCGCCGAGGTCGGGCTATGGAACCGGAGAGCCCTCCCTGATGCCCAGACTGACCTCCCAGAGGAAGGAAGATATGGGAGTCAGCCGGCAGGAGGCAGCGGGGGCTCCGGGCAGAAGGAACAGAGTGAGCACGCTGCCTTCAAGAAACCACCTGAGGTTGGTTGTGGCTGGAGAGGGAGTAGGGCTGGATCTGCAAAGGGCCTTGAAGGCCGAGTGAAGGGCTTTGAGCTGTGGGAATCATGGACTGATATGAAGCAAGGGAGAGACGTGGTCTGGTTTGGATTTTAGAAAGAGCACTCTTGCTCCTGGGGGCAATAAGGGAGGACGGGGACAGACGTGGATTGAGCAGACTAGTTGGGTAGCTGTTCTGTGGCCTGGGAAAGACTTGCCTGCTGACTGAGCCTTCTTAGGAAATGCACACCACACTCTCCCTGCTTGCCTGACTGGGCTGGTGCTGGGATCCAGTGAGGCAAGAGGGGCACGAGCCCTACAGAAGTCACGTTTGTTGAACCCTCCTGTCAGGCCTCTCCTCTCCACTGCACAGAATCAGTGCTATCACAAAGAGGGAGGTTTGGTCAGTGGTGAGGTGACTGCTGTGGGGGTGGGGGGGGACAGAGCAGTCAGAGGGCCTTCCATGCTGGGCCTCAGGAGCGAGTGCAGCCTGTGCTCTGGGGGACATGCTGGATGCTGGAGCACCCCGCCCCCCAACAGTGTTACCAACCCCCAGCCCTCACGGGGCTCAGTCTCAATGGCACATTTCATTCATCCAGTCAACAGACCTTTGTTGTATCTGCTCCCCTCAGGGACAGAGGTTTGGGCCAATGCAGCTGTTGTGACATCAGGGGTATTGTGACAAGGCTTGAAAACTTAAAAAGCCAACCACACAGGGCTCCTTATCCCATCGCTGCTCCATCATAGCAAACACTGGGAGATGGGGTGCAGGAAATACCTTTATTCCTTGCTAGAAACAAAACATTTTTATGTATTAAACTGGCTGTGCCAGAAAGTATCAAAGGAGCCCGCCCAGACATCCTGCTTTAGAGCCTGGCTCTGTGCTGAGTCCCAGGGCGGTGAGAGCACCCAAGCCGGCGTGGTGACCTGTGCACACAGACGCTGGTGCAGAAGCAGGAAGGCCACTAGGGAGCGAGGGACAGCAGGGTGGCGGGGTGGTCAGGGCTAGGAGTTAGCCAGGTGCAGGAAGGCAGATGTGGGGTTGGTGATCTGGGCTGAGAGATGTGGGGGTTTGAGTCCAGTGCCGTCAAAGAACTGAAAATAGTTGCATGTGGCTGGAGTGGCCTGGGCAGAAGACTGGATGGTGAAGGACCCTGGAAGCCCAGGTTGGACTTGATCTCAAAGGCAGTAGGGAGTCTGTCATGGATGCCTTTTAAGAAACTGGACCAACCCATTTTGAGAAATAAGGAGATAGAGGGGACTTGGCTGGGGAGCCTCCCGCTGGAAAGAAGAGCCTGGCCACTGACTTCCTGTTGAAGTGAACACGTCAGCAAAGAGGGAGGCCTCCCTGCAGGTGGGAGACTGGGCTTGACAGGGCCTGAGAGCAGACCAAAGCTGCTGGTGGCTCAAGGGCGGGAATGAGCCTCCTGGAGAACTGAATCGTATGGGTTAGAATTGTCTGGAGGAGGCAGGAGCAGACCGGCTAGAGATGGTGGTGGCCCTGGGAGGTGGATACCCACCAGGAGGTTCAGAAGCTGGGCTCAGCAGGGATGGATTGGGCAAGGAACAAGATTCCGGACTTGTGGCTGAGCAGCTGGTCAGACAGTGGGGCCATTTATCAACCTGGGTAGGTAGGTTTGTAGGATTTTTTGAGGGGGGCCGGAGATGATTTTTTTCTTAAAGTCCTAAGCCTGGGGTATAAAGAGTGTGGGCCTTGGACTGAGAGAGTTGTGGCGAATCCTAGTTCTCCCACCTTCTAGGGATGTGACCTTATGCAGGTCACTTCTCTCCCGGCCTCAATTTCCTCATTGGTAAAATGGGGATGATAATGCTGCCCTTACACGGTTTGGGGGAGGACACAATTAGATGCTCTAAGAAAGGTGCTTGGCACAATGTGTGGCCTGTAGTAAGTACCCAGTAAATGTGGGTCCCATTTCCCTTGTGGAGGTGGGCCACAGGGGAGAAGAGAGCGCTGGGGGAAGAAGTCAGCAGACCCACCCCCATTCCTGCCTGAGGCTGGGCTCTGGGGCCAGGGGGGAACCCTATATACAGAGGGGGCTGGCTCTTCTGATGCCGGGGTCTTCTCAGGAGCCCCTGGCCTGTGGGCCCCATGCTGGCTGCCTCCAGTGCCCCTCTCTCGCCCACAGGGAAGCGCTTCGAGGGCAGCTACTGCCTACAGAGCAGGACGAGGACACCGAGGGCATGTGCAAGCCTCTGTCCTGTGGCTGGGAGATCACAGACACCTTGTGCGTGGGCCCGGTCTTCACCCCGGCGAGCATCATGTGAGCGGACCCCGTTTCCCCCCGGAGAACTCCAGCGGGGCCGCAGAGATGCCTCTGGGAGACGTGAGGAAAGCAGCAAGTAGGGGCACCCTCTGGCCAGGACTGTGGTGCTCGCTCTGCTTCCCCCCACGCTCCGCCTGTAGTGTTTCTGCCCTGTAAATAGGACCAGTCTTACACCCGCTGTAGTGCAAGTATGCAACATAAATCCTGTCCCTTCCAGCTGTGTCTGCCTCCTCTGCAGCGCAAGGGGCCTGGTCAGCCAGGTGTGGGGTGTTCTCGGGGTCTCCCTTGGTCTCCTTCCCACCTTTGTAAATATGAAGCAAATAAATATTTAGGTTTTTTTTTTTTAATACTCCAGTGGAATCTAACAGCTCAATTCACAAAGCAGCCTGGGCGAGGCCAGGGCCGAGACTTTCCCACCCAATACAGATGACCCTATGCCCTCTGCTTCCGTCCTGACCCAGCTGTGGTGTGGGCATCTCCCATGGCACCCGGCTTCTCTGACTCACCTCTGTGCTCTGCAGCAGCTGCCATGCCTGGTGTCACGAGGAAGAGTGAGGTGTCAGGGGTTGAAGCAGGGGTCAGAGCTGCCGTCCTTTGGCCCGGGACTTGTAGCTCCCCGCTGGTTGAGGGACCTCTATGGAACCCAAGACCCAGCCTAAGGCCTGGCCCAATGTGGGGGCAAAGAGCAAAGAGATGGGTGTCAAGAAACGTTCTGAAGAGACCCTGTACCCTTACTGTCCTTGTAGGTATGTAAGGCAGTAAGAGTAATGAAGAAATGGGGAGGTTGGTTTTGCTTATCCAGGCAATAACTACCAGAGCAGGGCTGGCCACAGAGCACTGCCACGTCCAGTGCCGAGGGGCCTGATACTGATGTCTCCTAAACTGGAAGTTCAATGTCACTGCTGGGGTCCCAGGCAATGCACCTGGGGGGAGTGAGCTGCTTAGCAAAGGAGATCAGATTTTAGAGTTCCCCTAGCTGCTACAGGGGACCTGAAAGATTTTTCTTCTGTATTAAGAAAAACTGAAATATAAAACTCACATGCCTTAAAACCCACCCTTTCCAAGTACAGAATTCATGGTTTTTAGTATACTGAGTCTGTACAACCATCACTACCGTCCAATCCCAGAACATGTTCATTACCTTGAAGAGGAAGCCTGTGCCCATTAGCATTCATGCCTCAATTCCCCCTTCCCCCAGGTCCTGGCAGTCACTACTCTACTGCCCATCTCTGTAGATTGGGCTGTTCTGGACATATCGTTATGAATGTTTTTATACCCTCACTTGAGCTTCTGTCTGGGTAAGCAAGGTACATGGGGTTTTTTCCCACACTGCCAAGCAATTCTCCGACACCAGCTGGGTGTCCCTGAGTTCAACTGGATTCTGACACTATCTGCCCAGAGACAGCTTTAGATCCCACAGGTCAGGGGCTCAGTCCTAGAAGACCACCCCACTCTCCCCCTACTTCAGACCCTGATCTCCAAGTCCAGGTCGTGACCTGTGTTTGGACCAACGGGCTATAGACTGGAGGTTCCAATAACCCGCTTCCTTGGGCTTAATGAATTTGCTAGAGTGGCTCATGGAACTCAGGGCAACCCCTTCCTTATATGTTCTTGTTTTATGATGAAAGGATGTAACTCAGAAGAGCCAGAGAAAGAGCTGCACGGGGTAAGCCCTGGCGATGGTGCAGTGCTCCAGTGCCCTCCCCAGGCATCAGTCTCCCAGCATCCCCATGTGTTCACCAGCCTGGAGGCTCCCCAAACCCTGTCCTGTGCGGCTTTTATGGAGGCTTCATTACCTAGACAGGACTGATTAGATCATTGGCATCGGCGACTGAACTCGATCTCCAGCCTCTTTCCCTCCCCAGAGTTGGAGGGTAGGATATAACAAAAGACACCTTTGTCACCTCGTCACTTAGGAAATTTTAGCATCTCCGTGCCAGGAATGGGGATGAAAACAAAGCACATGTCTGTTACTGAAAGTCACGCTATCATACCTGGTCCACCAGTTTTAGCGTCTCTGCCAGTCCTGGGTCTTGCCTGTGGCTCTGAGGTCCCCTCACGAGGCAACATGTTCTGAGTGAACTGGGTGCTTGTCTAAAGCAGAGATGCCTTTTCTGGGCAGAGCCTAGTTTGTGGTACTTTGACAATAAGCAGGCTGAAAGGTCAGGACCGCAAGAGACGCAGGGACCAAGCAGCCAGGGTCCCTGTATTGCCGGCTGGTTCTCCATGCACCACCAGTTTTCCCATCTTACCGTGCCGGGCTCTGGCCTTGTGCATGAGGCTGTTTCAAAGACTTCTCATGTTTTGATGCCTTTTTGATGCTGGAGCAGATCTGGACCCGCTCATGCTTGTTTGGCGGAGAGGGAAGGAGGGCAGACACAGGTTCTGCCGGAACTGGCCATCTGCTTCCAAAGACAGCAGATGTGCTGCTAAGAGCGCTGGCTGCAGGGAGATCCACGCATAACTCATTGCCTTGTCCATGGCCGGTTCGCTGGGGAGAGGCTTCTGTGGCTTTTAAAGTGACAGCAGCTGGCACGGAGTTGGAACAGATTTCTCACTGGAGCCTTTCAAATGTTTCGTGTTCCATTTGCAGCAAGAGTGTGAAATTTATACTTTTCCGAGAAACACAGAAGTTGCTGTAACTTGCTTGAGAATAATAAACAGTCATTTCAGTTGTTTTGGTTTGTCATTTCCATCTTTTCATGGGGAGAAGGGTATTAAACAGGTGGAGGATGTTAAGGCCCTCGGGCCTTTACAGGGGAATCTGACCCAGGGCCCCTGGAGCCCAGGTTGCACAGGAATTTGCCTCCCTAAGCAGCCACTGGCAGTGAATTTGAATGCCATGCTGGCTGCCCCAGAGGTCACTTCCTGTTGGTCTCTGCCAGACCCATCCTGCCCTGGGACCTCACCTAAGGGACACCCTCCTTTCAACACCTCCCCACAACCCATCTGTGCCTCCTGAGGCTGCTCCTGTGGACCCACCTGCTCACTCTGGGAGGTTCACGGATCTGCTCCTGCCACTCCCAGGCCACGCTGCCACCCCTCTCACCCAGGGACTGGCCCCCTCCTGCCCCTCCACTGTCCACTCTGCTCAGAGATGGATCCAGTCGCTGCCAGGATTCCCATTTCATTGAGAATAACATTTAAAATCCTCATCCAACTACTTCTCTGACACCCTCTCCTCCTCCCTTACTCACTCCTCCCCAGATACACCGGCCCCTCCATTCCTTGAACACGCCATACATCACACCCATGCTGGGCCTGCACTTGCGGTCCCCTCTCTCTGACATGACCTTCCCAGGTTATCAGTGGGGCTCACTCCAAGATCTACTCAAATGTTTTCTCCAGGAGGCTTCTCTGATCAGTCTTTAGAAAACCGCACTTTCCAGGCTCTCTCTCTTCCCTTAACTGGTTCTCTTCTTCACAGTACCTACCCGCACTCACCACACTCCATTACATGTTGTTCTGTGCATCATTGGTCAGCCCCTCCAGAATGTGAGTTTGGCACCTGGAACTTTAGTTTTTTTCACTGCTAGGTCTTCATTACTCAGAACAGAGTAGGTGCTCCAAAAGCATCTATCAAATGGACAAGCGAATGAGTCTAGCATCTGACCTGTCTGAATCTGTTTCTTCCTTTGTGAAGTGGGGTTGCTAAATATATTCCCCTCAGAGGGCTATTGGCATGAAGTACTCAGCTCAGGGCCTGGAATATTATTAGGTACTAAGTAAATGATGTTGAAAGGTAATTCCTTGAACATTTGCAGTGGCCGTGGCCTGTAGTAGACGCTGGTGATGCAGAGCTGAGTCCTCAAGGATCTCACAGTGCAGTGGGGTCATAAAGGACCCTGAATGAGAATAAGGAGTCTGACCTTAATTCTGTAGGCAGCAGGGAGCCCCACAGCCTTCTGGAATAGAAACATGACACTATCTTTGAGAAGATAATTCGAAGTATATTCCAAAAGAGGCAGAAGGAGAAGAGCTGGTGGGCTGGTGATAGCATGTACTTCCTTCCCCCCACCCCAGCATGGTTAAGGCAGGCCCCGCCGGGGAGCGTTATGGACGTCCCAGCAATTCAAGTTGTCATCTCTGTCTATGCCTGTTCTGGAGGGACACTGTGGCTCTCTGGGTGTCATCCCTCCCTTTGGAAGCCCATCTGCCCAGACCAGCTCATGCAGTTGTAAAGGGACCACAGGGAAGGCAACAGGATGGGAGTTCCCACTCAACACTTTGCTCCAATTTAAATCCTCTTCCTGGCACTTCTGGGATGAGCAGCTAAGCCTGTGTAAATTCAACCAGCAAAATTATCCAATACAGCCTCCTAGCAGTCAGAGGGATCTTACTGAAACCTGACCCTGATCTTGTCAGCCCTCCGATGAAAGCCCTTCCGTTGATTCCCACTGTGATGCCAATAAAAGCGAAATTGTCCGAGACCTCTGCCCATCTCTCCATCTCATCTGCTGCCATTCTGCTCTCACCATGCTCCAGCCTACTACCCTCTTTTCAGTTCCTCACATTTACAGCATTCTTTTTTGCCTCTAGGTCTCTGCCCTTGCTTTCTCTCTGCTTCTCCTGGGCTGATTTCTCATTTTAAAGGGTCACCTTAGATGTCACTTTCTCAGGAAGGCCTCTTCTAAATACTCTTAACAAGGCAGCCCCTCATCTATGTTAGGTGGAGTCACATTTTACAGGAATTAGATCCTTGAAGGCATTGAGGTAAGAAATGCATCAAGATTATCCCTCAAAGTCCTTAGAACCCCAAAGAGCTCCACGATCTCTCACTGTCACCCCTTCAGGTCTTTGCTCAAATGTCACCTTCTCAGTGAAGCCTTCCTGACCACCACTCTAAAACAAACACTCCCACCCCAGCATTTCTTAACCCCTTTGTTCCTTTACTCTTCTCCCTCCGCCAACCCCCGCCCCATAGCTCACCATCTGACATACTATAAATTTTATTTAGAATTAAGCTCTTAAAGGCAGAGATTTGCTCACTGCCTGTCCTCAGTGCCTAGACTCTGCTCTATACATAGCTGTTCCGTAAGTTAACTGTTGAATGAAGGAATCTTTCAGGTCTCAGCTTAGGTCTCTCCCTTTCGGCTAGGTAATGCTTCTTTAAGCATTCACAGTCTCCTTTATCTATCTACCCCTATTAGAAAACTGTTGAGGGACATCTGGGTGGCTCAGGCGGTTAAACGTCTGCCTTTCGCTCAGGTCATGATCCCAGGGTCCTGGGATGGAGTTAGCCCCATCCAGCTCCTTGCTCAGCGGGGAGCCTGCCTCTCTTCCTTTCTCTGACAAATAATATGATTTTAAAAACCCCAACAAACAGAACTGTTGATCACAAGGTAATTTTCTCTGCATTTGTTAATCTCACAAAGATAGGGAGCTTCTCCTAACTGCCAGTGTCACCTGGAGCCTGGGTTTATGCTGGGTAGAGTAGGTGCTTAGTGTCTTTTGAACAAACTAGTCTTGGAGGGCGAGGGGAGAAGGTTGGGCATCTGGGCCCTTCAGCTCAGCTTCCCCGCAGCAGCCTGGACCCCGCAGAGGGCCGACCACGGACGGGCACGGGCTGGGGTTCCTGCAGGCCACCTCAGCATCGCACGCAGCCGGAGTGAGGGCGACACACGGGTGAGCCTTAGCAGGGAACGCATACAGGGTGCTTCCGTAGCTATTTCTACTCTTCCACTCAGCTGGGTGACCCTGGCCGAGGCCTGTCGGATACATGTGGATTCAGACAAACGACGGACATTTTTTTTTTTTTTTTTTTGGTAAGGAAACGTTATGTCCGGACACTATGTGGGCTATTCTTACAGAGAGCCGTTACTTGTGGTTTACCTGAAATTCAGCTCTAAATGGGTTTCCTGCATTGTATTTGCTAACGCTGGTAACCTGACCCTGCCTGGCTTTCGTTTTCCCCATCTGTGAAACGGGGCTATTTCTGCAAGACCGGCCTCGAGGGGCTTCCCAGGCGGAGCTACGGCCCCCCGACCGCCCCGCCCCCGGCGCCGTCCCTCTGCTGAGTCGCGTGCGAGCGCGCTGGTCTCGGGAGAGTTTTTCGCCCGAAAGTTCAAGTGCATACGTGCAAGGCCCTTCCTCCGGGAGCTCGGTTTTCTCACTGAACAAACGATGGGCGGAAACCATTCTCTCCGCCACCGCCTCATCAAACCTCAAACGCCCGGCTTCCAGCCGCTGCGGCCGCGGATTTCCGGTAGCGTGACGTCTCTTCCGTGCCAGAGAGCCTCCTCGGCTTCGAGCCCTGCGCTCTCGTGCCCTCTGCCGGCCCGGAGGAGGAACTGACTTTACCAAACGAAAGAGAGAGCGGACTCCACTGGTTGAAAGACCGACGCCGCTACCAGTCTCCACCAATGGAAAACCGAACCTTCGTCGTGGGCGGGGCTCCCACAGGAAAGGGGGTCAGCCCGGGACGAAAGCGGCGTGGGAAGGCGGCGACCGGGTCTCAGCCGGGCGAGAAAGGGTCGAAGTGACACCGGAAGTGGGCTTGTTACCCACCCGCTACTTCCGCTTCACTTACAAAGTGGGAGGATCCTAGAGGAAAGGACCTGATTGCCGGTAGGGCGCTGGGACGCTCGGCTCAGGTGTCCGCCCTGCCCATCCGTTTCATATCTAAGAGACACCTGATGAGTTCACGCAGAAAATCAGGGAATTTGAACGCATTCTTGACCTGGAGGACAAGCCGTTTTTACGTTTTAAAATAATAAAGATTTCTGAGTTATGGCTGTGTGCCTTGCCCTGCTCTTCCCCCCGCCCCCCACTCACTTTATTTCATTTAATCCGCACAAGCCTGTGAAGTTATTCTGACGGATCCCCACCCCTCACTGCCTATAGGAATCCTGGTTCTGTTCTTGCCCGTTTCCTGGGGCAAGTTCAGATTTTTTTTGCCACGGTTTCTGCGTCTGTGAAATGGAATAGTTGCACTTATCTTATAAGGTTGTTAACGAGTATTTAAAACACTTAAAACTCCACCTGACTTGCTAATATAGCAACTCCTTAGGTTACTTCAATTTACGAGTTAGGAGACTAAGGCTTCGACAGGACGGAGCTTGGCTGGAACAGATAGTATTCCCTGAAGGCAGGCTGGGAAGCATCTTGGCCTGCCCTGGGGGAAACTCTCAATCCTATTCACACAGCCCTGTGGAAGCTTGCGGGGACCACAATTGCTTTTACACTAGCCTATGTATCTAGTAGGACCCTATTACCAAATGGCTGCTCTCTGGGCGTTTTAATAACGTCAATTAAGATGGTGAAGTTCAATAACTTGTTTTGTACATCCCCAATTAAGAGGGTGAGGCTACAAGATCCATCGGCTAAATCCCATTAGTATGAAAATCAGCAGAAATGAACTCTGGCAGCTCCTGGGTGGCTAAATCGGTTAAGCCGCTGCCTTTGGCTCTGATCATGACCTTGGGTTCCTGGGATTGAACTCCGCAGTGGGCTCTCTGCCAGCTGGGGGTCTGTTTTTCCCTCTCCTTCTGTCCCTCCCTTTGCTCGCTCTCTCTCTTAAATAAAATAAAATAAATAAATAAATAACATCTTTTTAAAAAATGACCTTCTGAACACATGAGGTTTAAGATCATGTGAGGTGTATGAATGGGGATAATAATGATTAGGTGTGGTAGGCGCTGTTAGTGGAAAGCGCAGGATGCCCAGGGAGGTCTGATTAGGGATAGATGTAACTGCCTGCTAAGGTTAGGACAGAAGCAGTGGGCTTTGATGGATGGGTAGGAGCTGGCTGTAGAAAAGTCAGGGGAGGCTGAGAGGAGCATTCTGGACCAGGGAAATGGTGTGTACAAAGGAATAATGGTATGATAATTTAGACTCCTTTCTTGGGAACTGGAGTACTGGATGGAGGATGAGAATGCAATGGAGGTCGGGGCATATTATGAAGCTTGTCCTTGAGGTACCAGCGAGTCCACAGAAGTTTCTGAGCAGGAGACAGAAACGGTCTGCTATGTACTTCACATGGCTCCCTAGGAGGCAGTGAAGAGGATGTGGTAGGCAGTCTCTACGATGTCACCAATGATCCTGAACTCCAGTATTTACACCCTGGTGAGATTCCCTTCCCTAAAGTATGGGCTGTGTTTATTGATTCTATTCTATTAATGAATAGAATGTGTTAGAAGTGATGGATCATTATTTCTGAGATTAGATTACAAAAACTATGGCTTTTGTCTTGGGTACCCTCTCTTTTTCTCTCTTTCACTTGTTCTTAGGGAAAACATACATCATGCTATGAGCTGTCCTGTGGAAAGGTCTATGTATCAAAGAACTGATGTCTTTGTCCAATAGCTAGCAAGGAATTGAAGACTTTTTTTTTTTCATCCTAAATTTTATTGGCACTGAAATAGAACATGGGTTGAGCATAAATCCTTCCAAAAACAATTTTTAAAAGCTCCCAAAACACACACACAAAAAAACCGAATACAAAATCTAACCTTTCTCCCCAGCCTCCCTGTGGGTGCATTATTGCCCTTAAGGCAGCTAAAGTACCCCACAATTCCAGGTTTGAATTTAGCCAGTATAGGGCCTATCACCAAAAGAGTGTCAATATAATTCACAGCAATGCACATAAGACTCCCCAAAGTCAGGCAGGATGGAGTCAGGAAGGGATTGAAGCCAAGGGCTCTGGGCTAGGGGCACTGCCATGGAGGAACAGTATGACCCTTTGGGGACTGAACTCTGGGGAGAAGGGAAAATAAAAAGAACAATAAAACCAAATACCAAGTACTTTAAAAATGAACTGTATGACCTATAGTGATAGATGACATCACTAATACTGAAAGCTTCTTACAATAATATTTCTGGCAAAATATTCTTTTATAATATAGTATATGCTTCCTAGTATATGCTTCCCCCCATATGTGGGAATGGTAAGGAAATGAGGCCAAAATGATCCTGCCTCAAAACTAATATCTTCTAAGGATGCACTAGCAAGAAACACAGAAATCAATATTGAATTAGATGCCACTAGAATATATAATGCTGGTAGGAAAAAAAAAAAAAAGGAGCACACATGAAACAGAGAAGAGGAGGAGGTTGCTCCTGTGTTGAGAAAAAGGGGTTAGAGTGTAGAAGGGACCAGACCAGAGCCCCCAACAGCTCTCTGAAGCCCAGTGTGAACATTTACCCCCACTGGCAAGGGTCCTGGATGGGATGGCTAGGTTTTTGGGTAAACATCCCTACTATTCTAGCTGGAGGGAATTTGGGGATTGGAATGGGGAGGGGCAGATCCCAAGAAGGGAGAAACCCAGAATACTAGTAAGGGATACCTCTTCCTATAGAGCTCACTTGAAACAAGCCTAGGCTCCCATAAGGCATTGGGGAGGATCTTCTAAACAGCCCTGCCTGAATAGAATGGGCAATAGTCTTCTAAGACGTTGGTGAAGTCTCTTGAAGATACTCTCTCCTCCCATCTCACTGTGGGGAAAATCTGAATTCCTGAACTCAGGGACAAGACTTAGAAGGATTTTGTAACAGGTCCAATCTGGGAGGTATAGAGAAGAATGACTGACATCTTTTTCACTTCCAATCATTATGAAGCCTAAATAACTCTAGAAGAAATGGACATTGGAAGGTCTAATCCTAAGTTCGCTGATATCCTAGAGCATACACCCAGGGCCCTACCTCCTTCTGTAAACCGTATGATCTCTAATTCTGCAAATCACAGGACCCTGAAAAGGAAAGAAGTTGTGGGGCAAGGATGGGGGTTAGTTTTCAACTTATATCACGCTTAAGTCCAACAGAACTGTATTGTGTGGGGGTATTTCCCCAATCAAGTGGGAAGTGCCTCTAAGCTACAAAAGTGGTCTCTTCTAGCAATCTAGATTAAAAGGGACATAGAGGGAAAAGAGGGTCCAATTGGCACTATAGTGGGCCATTTGTTTGCCCAATGAGGTGAGTGAGGGCTGAGGGGCTAGGTTTGGTCCCACGGGGCACTGAAGACTTGGCACGACTCCAGGGCTGCTCTAGTTAGTCGCTTCAGCACAATGTGAGTTAGGCAAGCGTATAGGAGTGGGGGGGCAAGGAAGAAGGGGGGAGGGGTCCTTAGAGGCTTGGTGACCATTACATGGACTCAAATTCATCAATACGCTGCTTAGTATTGCCCTGCCGGATCTGACGCAGGGTTTTGTATTTGTCTCGGCCAAGTCGCATGTTCTCAGCATGCATCATGTCATTGGCAGTCTTCTTGGACTCATCACGGGCATTGGCCAGTTCCGAAGTGAGGGCCTTCAGGTGCTTCTGAACACGCTCATTCTTCTCTGCCTCAGTGGTACGTTCCTCCTCACTGCGATCCTTGGCCATGGCATCAGCCCGCAGGTCAGCCCCGGCCTCTGCCCCATTCTCATCCTGCTCATCCTGCTCATTCTCAGCCGGCTCAGCTACGTGAGGCGTACTCATGGCAGTCTTCAGCTCAGCACGGGTTTTCTCCAAGTCTTCTTGTACCATCTGAGCCTTCTGCTGCCATTCCACAGCCTCACTTTCCTTCTTCTGTCGAGCCATCTCCAGCTGAGAGATTCGAGCTGTCAATTCTGCCATGTCCAAGGCCAGCTGTTCCTGAGTCTTCTTCTGATGGCGGGAGGCCTGCAACAGGGCTTCCTTGGCCTCTTCAGCTTCTTGACGCTCTTTGGCCAGTGTTTCAGCCTCACTCTGGGCACGCTTCCGCTCCTGTTCAAGCTCCAGGGCCCTGCGGGTCTGGTCTTCTAGTTCTGGTCTTCTTAGTCTGTTCCTGTTTGCTTCAGCCTCTCCATCCCCTCCTTTTCCCGTTCAATCTTCTCCTTCTCCTCTTCTGCCATTTCACGCTTCTTCTTCTCGTTTTCCAGCAAAGCACGTTCCATCTGTTTCTGGTGCTTCTCCTCCCGGGCCTGTGCCTTCATCTGCTGTACCTCAATGGTGTCAGGCTTGCGGCGGCGCATGTACAGCTCATGGTTCCCCATGCACAGGGCCAAGATACGCTTGTTAATCCTCAGCCGGGGAGCATAGGAGACAAAGTCCGGGGCTTTTTTTGTCAATAGGCTTGATGACAAATTTCTTGTCATTGAAAGAAATATTTCTGATCTCACTCCAGGGAAAGCCTATCTTGGGAGTCAGTCTGTCATTCTGCTCATAGATGTTGAGACCTAGGGCATCCACTCCCAGCCACAATTCTGAGCCTTTCTTGTTCTTGATGCTGAAGTAGTTCACACCATACATCTCCAGGTCCTGGGCAATCTTCAGATATTCTAGAACAGCATCCTCCCTGAGCATGCCCCGGTGCTCCTCATGCCACACCTGAATCCGCTCCTCCCACTGGTCCTTGTTGAGTTTATGCTGCTCTAGGACCCTCTGTGGCAGCAACTTGTCCCCAGCTAAGTAGCCAGACTTGTGGACTTCCTTATTGAAGTCACCATACTTAGACTGGACAGCATAGGAGGCCAGTAGCACAGCAGTCTCTGGCGGGCAGTAAATATCATCATTGAGAATGCCCTCCTTCACTTGCAAGAAGAACAGGCGCTGTGTGATGTCCTGGATCAATTCCTCAGATACATCCTCAGGATAGAACTTGGCCCGAAACGTGAAGAGCAGAGGGCTTTCCTTCCGCACATCCTGGGCAGTCACCTTCTTATTGAGTTTCAGCCAAGTGGAGAAATTTTTAGTGTCCTGGTATTGCAGACCAAAAAACCAAACTTCCCTCAGGCCAATAGTTTTCACCACCTGGTCAAACAGCTGTTTGCCAGTGGTGTTGGGCTGAATGGCAAACTCCAGCTCTGCATCCATGGTGGTCACACGCACATTGATCGTCTTAGGCATGGTGGCTGCAAAAGTGGCAGAGTTGATAAAGTTCGACTAGGAGCTGTCTGGCAGCGCTGAGCACACAGTACAGACAGCTCAGACTCTGGGGGCTGGAGGCTCAGATTGGGTCCCTCTCTCTTGAGGACTTTTTTAATAGTCATGTGAGTGAACTTGGAGGTGGATCTGCCCTCAGGCAGGCCTTGGAATGATTTTGGCCATGGCCAACACCTGATGGCATTCATGTGACAGACCCTGAGCCAGAGGTACCGATCTAAGCCACTACCAGGTTTCCAACCCAAAGAAACTGTGGGATAATATGCTTGTGGTTTTAAGTTTTAATGAAATTTTAAAGTAATTTGTTATGCAGCAATAGCTAACTAGATAATATAGGGAGATGAGAAGCAAGGAGAGAAAGCAGGGAGATCAGAAGACTGTTGTTGTAGGCCAGGGAAGAGATGATGAGAATTGGAATCGGGACTGTGGCTGTGGGGTGAAAGAGCAGGGAACGAATTTGAGATATGTCTGGGAATAAATGAAGACATTTGGCAATGGAGTTGGATGTGGGAATGAGGGAGAAGGCAGAGGAGAGAACAGTGTCAGTGTTTGGTAATAACGTGGGGGATGGTATTAGCTAGAGTTGCTTGCATGCTGGCCATGAGGGTGAGTTTAAAAAGTAGTTCCTTAAGATTTCTGGCAACAACAAGGTAGATCAACAAGCAGACTCTGGGATGGACAAAGAGAAAACAACTACTGTGGTCTGGGGAAGAAATGTTGCAGTAAAATAGAGTCAAGGTAGCAAGAACTGGAAGGAGCTCTCTTCCCTGAGTTAGATTTCGTTGTCAAATTATATGGGGTGCTACTCTCATCTTCATCCATTCATTCGGCAAACATTTAGTAAGTGCCTTCTCTGTGCTAGGCACTGTTCCTGGCACTAGGGACACAAAAATGAGCACAAAAGTCCCTGCCTTCATGGCATTCATGTCTTGCTTGTGGGAAGAGAAACCATATTTAGTTTCTGGCTGTCACTTTCTCCAACACTGCTTCTGTTTTATTCTTTCATGATTTCAGTAGACACAGAGATGGTCCTTCCAACATTCTGTCCTCTCAATTTCTTGCTTCAAAGATCTTGTCTTCTTTTCACTTCAGCCACTCACGCATAGTCATCCATTGACCTTGCCATGAATCTGATTTTCTAAGCAGCACATCATATCTTTCCGGTTATTTCTCTCTCCTATTCTGAATCCATCAATCCTTCAATGCCAGGAACAGAAATCTAGTAATCCCATACTTTGCACATCCTCTGTTTGTTGATGTTCTCTCTTCCAGCTATATCAGTCAGGATAGGCCAAGTGGTAATGGAGTACCAATCTCCAAATTTTAGGCTTACATTTAAGATTTACATTTTAAGCTTTAACTCAATAAAGGTTTATTTCTTGCTCATACACCTTGAACCTTGTGGGTTTACAGGGGGCTCTGCTTATTGTAGTCAGAAACCCAGGCTGACAGAAAAGCCAACATCTCAAGACATGTTGGTCACTATGCCAGAGGGAAAAGAGAACTCTGAGGGTTTTGTTGTCAATTATGTGCTTCAGCTAGGGTCTCTTACTAACTGGCCAGAACTAGTCACATGGCCATGCCTAACGTCAAGTGAACAGGAAAGTGCATTTTTACCCATTTAAAAATGAGGTGGAGGGGCGCCTGGGTAGCTCAGTGGGTTGAGCCTCTGCCTTCGGCCCAGGTCATGATCTCAGGGTCCTGGGATCGAGCCCCACATTGGGCTCTCTGCTCAGCGGAGAGCCTGCTTCCCCCTATCTCTCTGCCTGCCTCTCTGCCTACTTATGATCTCTCTCTCTCTCAAATAAATTAAAAAAAAATTTTTTAAAAAATGAGGTGGAGGCGTGGGGTTTGAGAATTGGAATATTTATGAACAGCACTTAAAGATTCCCGTGACAGCTTAAATCCCAGGGTCAAACTTTAGCATCATTCCCTTACAATCACCCTCAACAATCTTGTCTCTTTTCTTTCTTTCTTCCTTCCTTCCTTTCTTTCTTTCTTTCTTTCTTTCTTTCTTCCTTCCTTCCTTCCTTTCTTTCTTTCTTTCTTTTAAGATTTTATTTACTTATTTGACACAGAGAGAGAGAGACAGTGAAAGAGTTATTACAAACAGGGGTCCTGGGAGAGGGAGAAGCAGGGTTCCCGCTGAGTGGGGAGCCCGATGTGGGGCCTGATCCTGGGATACTGGGATCATGACCCGAGCTGAAGACAGACACCCAATGACTGAGCCATCCAGGTGTCCTTCTTGTCTCTCTTCTGTTTGTTGTATTCTCTTGGCAAAACCATAACCCTGGTTCAATACAACTCTCTACCTTCACTCATGCAGCTGAAATCACTGCACCTCTCGGAGTTGCCAACAACTCCCTAGAACAGGACCTTTAGCCTACCTAGCTGGGGTAGGGGGACTGAGATTTCCGGCTTTCAACTATTTCATGATTGGGGGTTGGGTGTGGGCAGGAGCATTCAGAAAAGTCTTTCTTTCTTTTTTCAGTATTTTTTTAAGTGAGCTTTACACCAAATGTGGGGCTTGAACTCATGAATCTGAGATCAAGAGTCTCAGGCTCTACCAACTGAGTCATTCAAGCACCCCTGGAAAAGACTTTCTTGAGGCAGGAAGGAGACATTTGTTAATTGATTCCCTGCTGTGAGCCATTCTCCATGTGTAAATACCATGGACAACAGCCTTAAAAATTGGGAGGATTTACTTCTTTGGTTGTCAGAGAGAAAAGGAGAAATATTTGGGATGGGGTGGTGGGGAGGAGATATGCAAAAACGTGCGGGTAAGAAATTGCGCTTGTGTGTCAGGGTAACGGTTATGATGAGGCATGTTGTGTCTCTCTCCCAAGCATCTCTTGAATTCAGTTGTATCTCAGTATTCCTGCTGCTGCTGACAAAGCCTGTCATCATCATCTCTCATCTCTCATCTGGATGACTTTAACTCCTCCCAGCTGATCTCACCAACGCTAGCCTTAGCTCCTGTCTAGTCTTGTCTTTAAGAGGAAGTCAGAAGGATCTTCCTAAAATGAATCTTCTGGCTTGAATCTCTTTGGGTGATGCCCACTGCTTTCAGAATGAAGCCAGGACTTTTCAGCTGCCCCTCTATGGCCCTGAGGATCTAAATCTATGCCGTCCATTATGTTAGCCTCCAACGTTGTGTGGCTGTGGAGTGCTCAAAATGTGGCTAGTCTGATTTGAGATGTGCTATAAATATAAGATACGCCCCAGATTTCAAAGATGTAATTCAAAGAGAATGTAAAGTATCTCATTGGCAGTTTTTAAATATTGGCTACACACTGAAATATTTGTATATATTGGGTGAAGTAAAATATATTATTAAAATTAATTTCAGTCACTCATTTTTTTTTTTTACCTTCTTCAGTGTGCCTACTAGGGAATGTGAAATTGCATATGTGATTCATATTATACTTACATTGGACTATGCTGATTAAACCTACATACCCCTCCAGTTTCATCTTTCTCCACTCCCTGAATTTTAGTTAAAGTTATTAAAAATAACAGAAACTGACTTTGAAAAGAAACAAAAATTCAAAGCTTAGGGGAATTGATTGCAAGGGGCTTTTGACTCAAAGGAATTGTTGATTAACCAGTCTGGGGGCCATATCAGCAGAGGTTCACAGACAATACTGTATCTCAGCTCCATTTCTGGGTCTTACATTCCACATTTCAAATTCCTAGGAAGAGAGACTCTGATTAGATCAGTTTATTTATTTATTTTTTAAAATATCTGTTCATTCATTTGAAAGAGAGAGAGAGAGAGATCACAAGTAGGCACAGAGGCAGGCAGAGAGAGGGGGAAGCAGCCTCCCTGCTGAGCAGAGAGCCTGATGTGGGGCTTGATCCCAGGACCCTGAGATCATGACCTGAGCTGAAGGCAGAGGCTTAAACCACTGAGCCACCCAGGCGCCCCAAATAAATAAAATCTTAAAAAAAATAAGATGACAGGTGGAATATTCTAAGGACAGCAAGCCTTGGGTAATGTGATAAGCCACAGCCCAGCTGGAGTGAAATTACATGCTCTCATCCAGTCCCTGGAGCAGGACTTCCTGTTCCTTGGTGAGGTTCCCTGTGGAGGTCCCACCAGGTCAGGGTAGGGAGATTTTCAGGGAGATAGGGGGCAGTGTGTAGCCAAGGGCAGCCTAGGTCTCACAGTCACCCAGAGCGACAGTTATAGGAGCTGCAGAATGGGCTTCCTTGAGCCAAGGGTTTGTGAGTAATGTCCAACAGAACCTGAACAAGGGTACAGAGACTGTGAGGCCATACAACATGGCTGTGACCTCTGTGTGGCTTTATCTAGCTCATACATTATTGCTTATTACCTCAAGAGAGTAAAGGGGTTTCTTCTCTTGACTTAAGGGTCACATGTCACACATTTGGACAATACACACATGATAAGGCTTTTTTCTCCTTGTTGCGTGCAAGGAGACTGAGAATTAAACAGAATGGAAGCTTTCCAGTCTTTCAGTCTTGAGTGGCTTACCTGGGCTCCTGATGGGGATTGTGGGCTGGGGTGGGGGACCCGAGAGCACTGGCAACAGGTCTTCCATAATATGCAGCTGATGATCAGCAGAGTGGACAAGGACGACAGGGCGGGAGTGATGATCACTACAGCCTGTAGGCCACCCACATCTGGCCAGAGACTGAAGCATCAAGGCTGTGCCCCTGCCCTCAGTAACTGTGCCCACACAAGGTTGGGATCCCAGGTCTGGAGGAGGCATGCTATAGGCAAGAACAGTCTTGGAGCCAGAGATTGAGTGACCTTGGGCAAGTAGCCAATAGTCCCCCCCGCCCCCCAGTGGTTGGCACTTAGAAGTTCATGGTACTTGGTCCATGTTTGTGGACTCTAAGTGAAAGAAGTGATGTTAATAACACCAGATACTTTCTATGCCTTGTCTAATCCAATCTGGCAGACTGCCTGTGATATTCCCCTCTACCAGATGGAGAGGCTGAGATGCAGAGGCTGGCTTGTGGGAGACAACAGGAATCACATTCTACGGGTTGTACTGGTGTGAGGAACAATGTGGGACCTGTCAGCTTGCTCTACCTGTCCTCTCTGGGGCTCTTGAAATAAGGGAGTGAGGCTGAGCAATAGGACTCCAAAACAGCCCCCAGTGTTCCCAGGAATCTTCTCCCTTCTTCTGTCTTTCTCTCCACCCTGTGCTACAGCCTTACCAGCCTTCTCTGCCTCCAGTTTTACTCTTTCCTGTTCAAATATGACCTCACCCCTGACCTGCTTAAAACCTTGTCATGGCTCCACAGTGCCCTCAGATGTCTCACAGCATGGTGTGACCCAGCCCTGCTTTCCTCTCCAGTTGCATCACTCTGCTCTCTGTGTCACATTCAACCCTCAGCCACATAACCCCATTTCTGGCCCCCTAACCCTTGCACATGCTGTTTCCTCTTCCTGGAACACTCTGCCTAGCTCTGACTCATCCTGCAGGCCTCAGCTTCAGCAGAACTTTCTCCTGCTGCCTCTTCTCTAGCCTCGCCTCTGTACATACGCTGTGACTGCCTGGTCACCGTCAACTCTTGGATAGAGACCTGGGATGCACCTGTCATTGCTTATCTTGGTGGTAACACATAGTAGGCACTTTATATGGGTTTTTTGATGAGAGAGAGTGTAGAGCATAGTGGGGCTATTTTGGAGAAGAATGGAGAAGGTTGCAGGGTGACCCTCTGGCCCAGCCCTCCCCCACTCCACAGGTAATAATCACCTTTTCTCCCTCTAAGACTTGCCCAAAGTCAACACGTCTCTGGACTGAGCTCAGGGAGGATGGACCCAGGCTGGGCTGAACAAACATGACCTTCCCCACCTGACCACCCCACCCCCATTCAGTTCTGGGCATTTGACTCCAGCTCAAAGGCTGTGTCTGTTCATCAATTTTCCTCTTTGAAAATTAGCCAGTACTGGGCAGGAGGTGAAGGTAAGCTGGGAAGCACAAAGCCTGGATTCACCCAGTTCTGCCATGAACTTTCTGTATGACCTTGAGGAATTCATCTCTCTTCTCTGGCCTCAGTTTCCCCAGCTAGAGCAAGGGAAGTTGATCCCTCCATACATCACAGGGTGGTATGGGAATGGCAAGATAATAAGGAGTATGGGATTGGGAGTCACACAGCCTTGAGTTCAAATCTGAACTCTACTGTTTAATTGGAACATCATCTTAACTCTCTAGACTTAGTGTTCTTATCTGTAAAATGGGGAGAAAAGTAGTACCTCCTCTCAGGCTGGTACTAAGGATTAACTGAGATGAAATCTTTCAATAATTATTATGTTAATGCTGCCTCAAACAAGGCCTGCTTAGGTTCAATACATCATAAGGTGTGCAGGGACTTGGAGAGAAAACAGAACATTCGGAAACATGGCTTCATATTTAGTTATAGAATTCCAGAGTCGGGTAGGTGAGTGAGGAACCACATGGTATGTGGGCGAGGACACAGACCTCTTTGGAGTGGAGAAGGGTCTTGCCCAAGATCACACTCAAGTCCTTGGTATTTGGCTGGAAAATTCCTGGGGCAGAGCGTGGGGCCTGGGCAGGAAGCTGGGTATTTGTTTTGGGAACCAGAAAATGTTCAAGTGGCTCAGGTCTCTCCCCACCACCCGTGGCATGGGCTTGTGGCCGTTCGTTCCCCAGTCTCATAAGTCTGAGGGAAAGCTGGCTGAAGTGAAGCCCAAGGGTAAGGAGCATTTTTTCGTCAACTCCCTCCCACCACAGGAGCCCAGAAGCCCTCTTCTGCCTCAAAATCAGGACCACCCTGGCCCTCCACGCCCCATGATCAGAGGTGTCTGGTGTTCAAGAAAGTGGCAGAGGAAAGGGGCGGGGCTCTACTTACTGCACCAGTGGGTGGGCACCATTTCTACTTACTGCACCACCTGGAGAAGTTGCACGTGGGCTCTGTGCCCATCAGTGAGGTGTCAGGGCCTCAGCTCAGGAGGAATGGAGATGGCAGGTACTCAAGGCCTTCCCAGAGCCTTCCCTTTCTGACAGGCAAGGGACAGACCAAGGTTAGATCCTGGAGCAGCTGCTGCAGCAGGCTCCCTACTCAGAAGGGGGGTCAGGAAAAGCAAGCTTCCAGGGGCTCTGAGATCAAACGACCCTTATGGTGTTAAACTGATGCTGTAGAAGACTATTGGACGACATGGAAAAATGAACACAATCTACTATTGAGTGGGAAAAAATAGGCTATGGAGCAAAAAGAGATTGTGTTCTGACTTTTGTAAATTAACACACTCACATGGGAACAAAAAGACTGTAAATGTTATCACCAAGGAACTATCAGTGGTTATCTCTGAACAGTGCTGGACAGATGATTTTCACTTTGTGTGTCTCAACTGTATTTTCTCAATTTTCTTTTTTTTTTAAGAAAGATTTTATTTATTTATTTGAGAGAGAGTGAGAGATAGAGAGAGCATGAGAGGGGAGAAGGTCAGAGGGAGAAGCAGACTTCCTGCCAAGCTGGGAGCCCAAGGGACACCTGAGTGGCTCAGTGGGTTAAGCCTCTGCCTTTGGCTCAGGTCATGATCTGTGTGTCCTGGGATTGAGCCCTGCATCAGGCTCTCTGCTCAGCAGGGAGCCTGCTTCCCAACCCCCCCTGCCTGCCTCTCTGCCTACTTGTGATCTCTGTCTGTCAAATAAATAAGTAAGCTCTTTAAAAAAAAAAAAAAGCTGGAAGCCCGATGTGGGACTCGATCCCAGGACTCTGGAATCATGACCTGAGCCTAAGGTAGTGGCCTAACCCACTGAGCCACTCAGGTGCCCTCTCAATTTTCTATAATAAGCACGTTATAAGAAATAAATTTACTCAGGAAAGCAACATACTTTAAGCGAGCAAGTCTTTTACCAACAATTCCATTTTTACCAACAATTCCATTTTACTCCACAGAACACATAGAAATATGAAGACTGGTCATGTTTTCATAAAAGAAAACTCTATCTTTGTTTATACATAAACAAAAATGTCTGGAAGGGCCTGAACCAAACTGTTAACAGCTGTTGACTTCTGGGAGCCAGATGAAGGAGTTTTCTGCTTTATATTCTTACATTTATTTGAATTTTTAAAAAGATTTTATTTATTTATTTATTTGACAGAAAGAGATCACAAGTAGGCAGAGAGGCAGGCAGAGAGAGAGAGAGAGAGAGGAAAGCAGGCTCCCCGCTGAGCAGAGAGCCAGATGTGGGACTTGATCCCAGGACCCTGAGATCACGACCTGAGCCGAAGGCAGCGGCTTAACCCACTGAGCCACCCAGGTGCCCCATTTATTTGAATTTTTTAAACAATGAGCAGAAATTAAAAAGGCAAATAATCAAGCAACATTTCTAGTCTTCACTTGCTCTTTCCAGTTCTCCCTGCGCAGAATCTGGCTGAAGGGGGTGGGGTGGTCAGTGGGCTCGCTCTGGGGGCTCAGTTTCCGGTGGGCAGAACTGGGAAATGTGATCCCTGCCTCAAGATGTTCGTGGCAGTGGGAGACCCACTGTGCTGCAGGGGCCCAGAGCACTGAGTTCTGCAGGGTCTGAAAGACTGGGACAGCTGCACCCTGAGTGGGACATGAAGGATGGGCAAACAGGATATCAACAGGAAGAAAAAGGAGGACAAGGGCTTCCTAGGCAGGCAGACAAGTATTACCAAAGCAGAGGTATTAAGGACCCAAAGATGTTTACCATGCTCCATTTGGAATCCTTCTATCATTATATGCAGTCTTTTCCTCCTCTACGGGTAGCCCCTCGAAACAGAAAAGCCACATCGTGTCAGGGTGTTGGTGAGAGGGAATGAGGGCTGAAGGCTGGGCCAGAGCAACAATTGCATTGGCCAGGTGCACGGGAGCCACCGACATGTCTAGCTGGGTCTGTGCCCACATAGTAACAACTGCTCTTGTACTGCCTGAATGGTCATAAGAAGACCCTTCCTTCTTCCTATACCCCTATAAACTTCCACCTACCTACTTGGTGTGATGCCTGAAGTCCCACTACTGGTCACTCTTTCAGGAATGGCTCCTGTTATGAATATGCTTAGGTTGGGAAGGGGACGGCATCTCAGGCCATAAGCCACTTACCCTGAGGAACACAGGAGGGTGTGTTTTGATGGAGGAAGGAAAGGGACAGAGGAGGACATTGCAGGAGTGTGACAGAGGAAGAGGGAGGGTGGAGGGGGTGGGCAATGTTGGGCAAACTCCACAAGGCTACCTCCTGCTAGAACCTTAGAACCAGGAGTCGCCCCATTGCTCAGGGCCACCCATCCCTCTTGTGGAACCAGTGAGGAAGGGATACCCTGAAGGTGGAGATGAAGGGATCTCAAGGGTCACTGGAGTGTCAGGGATGGAGCCAGGACCCACTCCAGATTTAGCAAGGTTCTCCCAGGTCTCAAACCTCAAACCCACACCTTTGATATGCACACATACCATGTGTCCAGCCTGTCCTACTTTTTCTGGGACCTCCTGGGGTCCTTATCCGCATCTCCCTTCTCCCGTGCCAAGAGCAGACTGCTGGGCCCCAGGACTTCATTCCTGGTTCATAGATCTGGCAGTTGGGGTGGGAGGGGCTTCTGTCTGGGGTTTATAGTAGGCAGAGCAAGCAGGTCCAGGGGCTCAGCCCACAGGGAGTGAGGGACAAAAGCCCCTTCTCTTGGAAAAAAGATTCCAAAACCTCCAAACCACTGAAGTCCCAGTGCTGACTCTAGTGCCATGGAATCAGGGGGCCCCCTTGGGCCATTGCCCTGATGCCCTCATTTATCTGGAACACTCCCCGTGGCCCCAGCAGCTGCCTGGCTGGCACTGGCTCTGGACTCTATTGCCAGTAAGGGAGGTGCCAGGTGTGGGCAGGCACCAACTAACTTTGCCCTGGAAGAGGGATGTTAGGGTGGAGGCCAACTGTCCCTTTTTGGGGAAGAGGATAGAAAAAGGCACTCAGCTCCTTGTGTCTGGGGCTGTGGGGGCCCTGGACACTCACCTTTTTTTCCTGCTCAGGCTCTAGGTTCCCAAGGGGTGGGAGGAGGCACCAGAATCCACTGGGGGGAGATTAAAGGTTGCATGAAAAGAGCCAATGACTGGGAGGTGGGAGACCTAGGTTGGGCCTGGCTATGGTCCACAGGCTGGTGTCTTCTCATCGGTCACAGTGTTCTTCTCTATAAAATGACATGGTTGAAGCCAGTGGTCTCTCAGCAGTTGTCCTGTGATGCTGACTGACAGTTGGGCTGTTTCCATCCTAGAGAGGATTTTCCAACCTTATGACCCCTTTGTTCTCTCCTTTTTTCTGAGGAGCACGGCAACTGACTCTGAGGGTCCCCCTAGACCCCCACTGACTGTTTTAGACATGGGATCCTTCTTGAGTGCCTCCCTCCTCAGCCCTGCTTCTGGCCCCTTCCAGCTGGACTTCTCTGCTCCTTTTCCTTGCCTGGGCAAGGCCCTCTTAGCTGACTATTCTCCCTTCTCCGTGTAATGACTGGGAACCAGAACACCTGGGCTTGGGTCTTGGCTCTGTCATGTGCTGTGTGCCCTTGAACTAGGAATCAACCCTCTCTGAGCCTCAGGATCTCCCAGGACCCACCAGCATTCAGACTTGATCATACCCAGGTCCGCAGTTTCTGGGAATTCACCGGGACCTGGGCATTGTGCCCCTGGCTTCAGCCTCTTGAAAGGTCTGCCTTGTTGTGACATCAGAGTAGGAAGCCCCTGGGCCTCTGGTCCCAAGTGTCAGTCCTTCCCATATTTCATCTAATTCCTAGGGCGAGTGGGGGGGGGCATTTTGAAATAGTCAGAAATCTAACAGAACTATCAATTTTTTGAAAGAAAATAGAAGACTGTTCTATTCTGTACACAGGGTAAACACACACACACACTGATATTTCATCCAGATACAAGGAAAAAACAAAGGAAAATGAACACATTTCAAAATAAAAGCCTCCCCTCCTCCAAAATTTTTGGAGACTGTCTCCTGCCTGCATCTCTCTTTCTTTCTGTCTCTGTTTCTGTTCTGCTTCCCATCATCCCATCTTCGGGGGTGGTTCAGGATTCCTGGAGAGACAGAGGAGAATCATGGGCACCCTCGAGTGAGGAGAAATAACCACGCCCACGTGGGCAATTATGATTCAGCACCTTGGCCAGCACCCACCACTCCCCCAAACCCACTCCTCTTCAAGCCCCTACATTTAAGCCTGTGACATGACCTTTGCAACTGATCTCCTGGTGGGGTGTTCGGGGATGGTGAACAGACTCAAGACCCAGGCAGAATGAGAGGAAGCCACGAATACTGCCCAGATGTGAGCAGTCAGTCTCCGGGGATGACCTCTCCAGCTGAGCTCTGTGCTGCCAGGAGACCTTATCTCTGTTGTTTTCTATTCCTGCTGCCACCCAAGAGAGAAATATCCAGAGCTAATGGCCTTGTTATGTTCTGAGCAGGACAAACTCCACATTAGACTTAGAGAATCCTGGATAATCAGAGCCAGAACCTGGGCAATCAATTAACTGGATCTCTAGCTCCTCCCCCAAAAGAGATGGGGAGGGACACTGAGGCCCAGGGAGAGACAGGTACCTACTTAGGGTCACATAGTACCTTCTTGAGTCTACCCTGACTCTGAGAGACACATGAACTTGGATCGAAGCTGAGATTTGACCCACAATTGCACAAATGCACAATGGTGTGGAGCAAGGGTTAAAGTCCCATTCTGAATCCCAGGGGGATCCAGTTCAAGTGTCTGCTGCCTGTCACTGAAGGGGTCCTCAAAGTTGAGAAACATTCCGAGGGAGGTCCAGTGACGAGTTTGACTTTAGCTTTGGATGGGCCTGGGTCTGATTTCCTGCCCTGTTGAGTACTGGCTGTGGGTTCCCTGGGAGGTGATGTTTCTCCACTCAAACACTGAGAAAATGATACCAACCTCAAGGGCTTGTCTTGATGTTAGATAAGTATCAGCCCTTTGTCTGCTCTGACCACAAACTGGGATCCAAATAGGGATACGTTTCTCTTGTGCTCTTGGTAAGATCTTCACTGATCCCTCCTTCTTCCCCAAGACTGGGATGCCTTTGCCTCCCCTCTCTGCTTGTCTGTGTTAAGTGGGGGATTCCTGGGATCAGCCTGACAACCCCAGATTCTTCCATTCAGGAATTCTGAAGGGAAGACTGGGATGTGGCCAGCACTCCTTGGACCTTGTGCCGAGGCTGAGTGGGAGAGGGGTAGGAAGGACTGTGGAGGGGGTGTTTCTTCCCCCAGAAGACAGATACACTGAGCAAAGATGGAGGGGCATGGCTTTGGGGGAGCCACAGAGATTTAAGGGATCGGTTGGGGATACTCTAGTCTCAAAATCACCTCTCCCCAAAACTGGGTGCTCTCCATCAACCCATCAGAGACCTTTCCCTCTGCTAATTTCTCCAATCTTTGTTCATGCCCCTCTATCTAGAACCCCCCAAAATTCAATGACTATTGTGACTCCTTCTCTGCTCTCCCTAGATCCAGGTATAAGTGAAGATCCCTGAGGCCTCAGGGGGCATCCAGTGTGACCTCTCTCATTTGCAGATAAGGAGACTGAGGAGAGGGGCTTCAGGGTACAGAAAGGGTCAGCACAGAACTAAGATGAGGCTCAGGACTCCTGTTTCCCAGGTCGCTGCACTGTGCAGCTGTGGGGCCCCAGGGCCTTGCCACCTACAGTGTCCACAGCTCATCTGTCCATATTCAGGCCCCTGCCTGACTCCTGGCCAGTCAGAGGTAGGATAGACCTCCTTCTCTACAGCAGATCTGCAGACATCAACGACCGAGATGCTCCCATACCCCACAGGAGACCTAAGGAGGAAGATAGACTCCTGAGGGTCAGATTCCTTAGGGCGCTGACTCTGGGAGGCAGCTGGAGTGAGAGGCAGAACTTCCCTAAGTGCACTGCACTTTGCAGCTTACCAATAAATCACGAGATGGTGTTATTATCTCCATTTTCCATACAGACAAGCCAAGGCCCAGAGAGGTCAAGTCATTTCTCTAAAGTCATACAGTAATGGAGCTCGGGTTCAAGCCCAGGTTTGTGGAATTCAGGAGACCTGACACTGTCTCATGAGCTCCCCTTTGCTCCCAAGACTATCACTAACCCCTCCTCCAGGCAGACTGCCTGTCTTCCCTGACTAGTTAGTTGTGATGTAAGTGCTGGCTTTAGAACTTAGTTCTAATCCGAGCTTTGCCCCTTATCGGCGTGGGACAGGGGGCTGTGGGCATGTCACATCTTCTCTCTGAACCTCATTTTCTACTTCTGTAAAATGGGCATAATATTACATACCCAGTAGGGTTGCTTTGTGGATTAGCCATGTTAATTAATGTATGTACACTGCCTGGGCCTTTTTCAAAGTGAATGGAACTGACCACTGACATTCTGTAACTTTAATTTAATACAAATTCATCATAACTCACAAAATGGGCAACATTCAAAATAAAAATACTGCTGGGGGTGACCCAGATTCTGGTAGATGTAGGGGTGGGGGGAGGTTGAGGATTCCTCCTGCCTGAGAGGGACACCAATGGGCAACAGTTGCGAGGGGAGCCCCCCCAAGTTCAGCCAGTCTGGCTCCTTTGGGATGAGTGGGGTCAGGGACCCCACAAGCTCCAAATCTAGGCTCAGGATGAGAAAGCAAAGCTGAGGCTTGAGATATTCTGGCCACCCCTGGGCAGGGCCAGAGCCAAGGAGCAGGACAGCTGGAGGCTCTGCTGCTTTAAAGCCAAGACCCGGAGGTGAACCCCTCTCTGTTTCTTTTGTGTCCTTTTAATGTGGTTGGGCCAGGAAAGAAGAATCTATTTCCCAAACACCCGTGCAGCCTGGCTTTGCTTTGTGTTTCCCCAGCCGTGCCTCTTATCCAGATTGGGATTTGGGAATTAAATTGAGTGGGAGAGAGGCGGGCCCCAGGACGTCCATGTGCTGGCATGGTCAGCAGCGGAGGGAGCACTGCTCTGCGGTCTGCATCCTCCTGATTTGGTGGCTTACTACAGACGGGAGCAGCGTTTTTGATCAGGACAGGCATGATGAATTTGGCGGCTGGGAATTACTCCTGGAAAACCAGCAGAGTCTGCTCCTCCAGTCTTTCCAATGATTCTGGAAAGCCATCAGGGATGTGATCATAAATCCTGTCTCATTAAACTAGCCAAAGCAGCTCTTGTTATCCGCACAGGATCTGAATGGAGAGAGATGCCAAGCCTGATGGGAGGTCCCAGCCAACAGCTTGTCCCAGTGCTTAGGTCCTGACGGAGACACGGCTCCCTGCACCCTAGCCTGGTCCCAGAGGCCCGCTTGGACCTTTAGCCAAGCTTCTGGGGACCTCCGTCACCCAGTGATGCTTGTCCTGCAGCTGCCTTTAGGCTACTGGTCTCCGCCTTGACCCCTGGCCGTGCCGTCATCCTGCTTTTCTACCCGTGGGCAGGAAGGTGGTGGCACATGTAACACGTGGTCCCAATGACAGGTACCTCGCAAAGGCCACAGCATCATCTCTACCTGCAGGGCAGTGGGAAAAACAGGAACCACAAAGCTCTTGGTCTGGAGGTAGAAGAGGTGGTTCTCGGACACCTTAGGACCAGCTACTGCCTGTGTCCACTGTGGGCTGGAGTCAAGGGTAACATGGCCCATGGCTCAGTGAGGGGCAAGTCTCTGACGTGGGGACCATAAGAGGGTTCCTGTGTATCTTTCCAGCTGCCAACCGCTGGCAACCCTGACACATCCTGAGATCAGGGCGTGTGGGCAGGAGGGAGACAGAGGGAGGTGGGCCCCTGCCCTCAGAGGATGGGGATGAGGACTGGGCAGGGGCTGCCCTGAGGAGAAGCCACGTCACATCCTTGGACCAAAGCTGCCTCTCCATCAAGGTCAGAACTATAGGACATCAATGCCGACAGAGTTTAGGAATCATGGAGCACGGAGGCTGGAGGGTAAACAAGCAGCCTGAGACCTCACCGTGGCCACGCGGGACCGGAATCCAGGCCTCTCCCGACCCCTGGGCGGTGCTCTTGCGGGTGGCCGCAGCGCGGGTAGCGTCTGGGCGCTCCCTCCGTGGCCCTAGATGCGCACTGTATTGATCCTCAAGGGCTGCACGTTCTTGCCATTGGCGTGGCTCTGCCCGGGGCTGAAGTAGGAGCAGAGCTTGCCCGGGAACTTCTCCCGGAAGGTGTAGAGCCAGGACATGTCGTCGGCGTTGTAGAAGATGAGCAGGCCTTGATCGTAGTCCAGGAACACGCCCACCTTGTCCAGCTTGTCGCGGACGTTGAGCCGGGTCCAGGGCTCGGTGCAGGCGCTGTACTGGTTGCCGTCGTGCATGACGATGCAGTAGAAGCCGCGGCTGGGCTGGATCTGGATGCTGCCCTTGCGGCTGGCCGCCTCGTGGGCCAGCCCAATCACCCACTGGGTCTTCTCCGCCACCACCACCTCCCAGTAGTGCACGCCGCTGCTGAAGGCCTCGGAGCCCAGCACCGACACCTCCACATCGAAGCGCTTCGGCGAGTCCTGCAGCGGCTGCGGGTGCAGGTTGCCATAGGCCACGATGGTGCAGTCGTCGGACAGGATCAGGCGCTGGTGGGCAGTGCCTGGGTCCAGGGTCAGGGCGGCGGGCACTGCAGGGGGCGGAGGAGGGGAGAGGAGGTGAATGGAGAGAAGGCTGTGGACCCCCTCTACTTCCCTACTTGGGGGCTGGCTTCTGGTTGGTCGCCAGGAAGCTGTGTGTTGCTGAAGGCTAGCCTGCCCTCTCTGGTCCTCAGCTCCCTCCTCTGTAAAATGGAAGGGTGATGGCCAAGGTCCTTCCAGATTTAACCCTGGCTGCAGAGGATCAGGAGCTGTGACTGCCTGGGGCAAGGAACACAGGGGGCACCCTGCAAAAGTCTGTTGGGTAAACTATAATGAAATCCAGAATTACAGAACTTCAGAGCTGAGAGAGCGTCAGGATTATCCAGGCGTTGGCAATCACCCTGGTGGGGACAAGGACATGCGTGGGAGTGTGTGGGTTTCTTAGTAGGTGCGATCCATGCGTCCAAACGCCCTGAATGAAAGGCACAGGGCATTCCCACAGCCCTCTTGCCACCCATATGTTTTCAAATGCCCAACCAGACATTCATGTGGATGAAAAACTTTTTTTACAAAGACCTAAAATTACAACTTAACTCCATTTTATGTATGAACAGGATGTAATTTTTGTACAGTTTTAATATACTGAGTATTTTAGAACACTACTACCATGGAAACTGAGGGGAGACTGCATTTATGTTGTTTAGAACTTCATTGAGAATTGTTCACTTTTTGGGACAATACATCTCTAAGAAAAATGCCACTGACTCATAGAATCTACCTGTTTCAGACCACATTTGAGATAAAATGGTGTTGGAGCACCTGACTACTTCATTATGTTTTCCAGTATGGCCATAGTGAGCCCCTAGAGAGGACACGAGCAGTATTTTCTTACAAGAAATTTCCTTGTATTTTTTCTTTATATCATCATCAGATTATGGATATACAATTTCAAGTATAGATACATTTAATATATATTTATATATTATATATTAAAATTTATATATATTATAATTTATATATTATACATATATATAAATTGTGAAAAGGTTATATTATCTTTGAGACATTACAAATTATTTGTTAGGAAATGTAGGTGACAGGTCTGAAAAAGCTGTAAACCATTAATTCTGAGCCAAATGTTCCATTTGACAGATGGGGAAAATGAGACCCAGAGAGGAGAGGGGACTAATCTCAGGTCACCCAGCACCTAGTGGCAGAATAAAGACTAATCAAAGCCATGTGCAACCCAGCACCAACGCCACCCCACCCCGCTCAGCCCCAAAGCCTCCACTCAGACTGTCCTCCACTGACTCCTCCCTGCTTGTTGTCATCACCCCTGCGTGTGGCTCCACTCCAGGGCCCATCCTCTGGGAAGCCGTCTTAGTGGCCCAGCAGGTGGGCACACTCTTTCTTCGGAGATTCCTTAACTTCATGTCCTCTCCTGATTCTATAAGGGGTATAGTCTTCTGTGCCCACATCTTACACCCCCTTTGCATCAAGAGGGCAAGGGCTGTGTACCACCCAACTAGGTTCTCCTTAGTGTGCCTGGTGCCCAGCACAGAGCCAGGCATAGTGAAGGTTTCCAGAAAGGCTCACCCAATTAAAGTGACTCTGTTTGTATTGCTTTCAGGCAGGCAGCACAGGCTGGGTCACCCTGCTCTGGGCTGGTCACACTGGCTTAGCAGGTCTGGTGCTCAGAGTCTCTGTTTACTCTCTCCTTCAGAAGGGAGCGGATGCTCAGCCAGAAGATGCGAGAACCTGGAAGTGGCCTGCCTGAGCTTGGATGACCATTTCTAGGGCAGAGCAAGACAGAGGCCAAGAAGAGTGAAGAGAAGGAATCCTGCCCCAGGTCCTGGGAGCAAAGGATTTCTTCACGCTGCTCTCTGGGGCTTCCCTTATCTGGGGGGAGGGTGGTAGGGGTGGGGGTCCGGACCAGAATTCCACTTGGCTGCAGCATTACCCCCTACTTCTGTCACCTCTGTTGGCTTCATGCGTGCACAGAAATGAAGCACTTCAGTGGTGGCAACTGTCCCCAACAGGGACCAAAAGCCCATTTCTGAACTGTGCTCCCGGGCACACTGCCACCAGCAAAGCTCACCCTTGACTTCTATCAGGCTCCCTCCACGGGCTCTGGTAGGAGTCAATTTCGTTTCGCATGTTATATTCTCCTTTCCTGTTCTTAGATCTCTGAGGGCTGAACGGAAACCATCAGCCCTGGGAACAGGGGGGTCAATGGAAACAGAACTCTCCATCCAGGGACTCTGAAGAGGGGGAGGTCCAAGAAGGAAGACACTGAATCAGTGGCTGAATGTTCTACCCTGTCTTCCGAGGGGTCACAGTGCAGCCTGTGGGGAGCCGAAGCTCTTGCCCACGTGGAATGTGGGAATCCCCACAGTGGCGTCAGGAGGTGAGAGCAGGAGGGAGGTGTAGGAAGTGTGTGTGAGCGGGAGGCTAAGGAAGCAAGAAGGATCTAATTAGACACAGATGGGCCACTCCTACAGGCTGTGGAATGTGGGTCACACTCAGGCGTCTGTAGCAGAGGGGCAGAGCAGGCACAAAGCCAAGGTGTGGGCAGCCGCCATCCTGAGTGCCATGCGGGGACTTGTGGAGCTCAGGATGACTGAGGAGGTCTGCAACAGGCAGAAAGTACCGCGCGGGGCCGAGGAACCAGGGCTGGAGCAGGCGGACGGGGGTTTGAGCCCCATACCAGCACAGGGGCTGGAGGGCTCAGCCCCAGATCCTTAAGCCTCATGGAGGGCCACATGGCCCCTTCCAGGGCCACCGATGAGTGTGGAGGGCGCTGGAAGAGGCAGCCAAGTGGGCTCTCAAGGGCTCTGAGATTGGGCCATAGAGATGAGGCAGGAATCCAGAGGATATCCTGACTGCATGGAGCGCCAGCTCCTGGGTGTGGACCCTCACTGCTTTGAAGCCCTAGGGCACAGGGTAAGAGGCGGGCCCGCCACTCATTGGGTGGGCTTGGGGGCAGGGTCTGCTGTTCATTGGGCAGTGCTGGCAGCAGAGGTGGAACTGGGGGAGGGGCCCGGTAACTGGGTGCTGGGCCCAACCTCCCAGGGGCAGGGCTGGGGTTGAGCCCAGAATTCTTATTAGGCACAGGGCGTGGCCTGCTTCTTAATAGGCTTTGACACCCGCAAAGGGTAGGCTGGGGCTCACCTCCAGGGTCTCCCATTTCATCATAAACAGAGGTTCTGTCTCCCCAGGACTCCATCCCATCTTCTGTGAGGCTAGGTCTGGCAGGAGTAACAGCCTTCAGACCAGAGAGAGACCCAGAAGGGGCCATGGCAACACCTTTTCCGTCTGAGATGTCAGTCCCTGGGTGGGGAATGGCAATCCCTCCACCCATCCTTTATCCTTGGGAGAGCTGCCAGACCACAGTCCCCTGGGGCTCACTATGTTACAGGTCAGAGATCTTTTCTACGTCCGGAGACACTGTTTTAGAAAAACAGAAAGCAGGTGTTGAAGCAGCCCGTTGTCTCCAGGTGTTTTTTCTGTCCGTTTAAGACTGAGACCTCAACATCAAAGGCATTGAGGGAGGGACATGGACTGTGGAGGCCCCAGGAAATGTCTGCTGGCCATCGTTAACCACTCCCGACATGGCCCAGGTAGCAAAGAAACCTCCTAGTCCAGCACCATGGCTTGGCAGTGGGTGGCTGGTGCCCCTCTGTTCCCAAGAACAGTGGCTCGACCCTTCAGAAGCCTGACAGGATGGCTCTTTCCTCAGGCCTTTACAAAATCTGCTGCCTCGGGCTTCCCACCTACTTAGACCCTCCAGGGCATCGTGCCAGCATTCGAGAAACACACTCATACCCACTAGCTTGCTGGAATGCTGCGGCAGCCCCAGAAGAGCAAATCATGGTACCATTTGTCAGAAGAGGAAACTGAGGCTCCAAGGACACTTCTCAGAGTTAACTGGCCTGCATGAGCTATCCCTCAGGGTGGAAGTACAGTTGGAACTTGAGCTAAGGTCTTTTCACACCATGTTCTTTCCTTTATGTGGCCCCAGAAAGCCTGCTCAGCAAGACTGAGGAACCATCCGATGAGTCCCGATCACCATCGTAATAAACAGGTATCACATACTTACTGAGTTCCAGGATTATTATCACAACTAGATAATTTTATTTCATTCTTATACCTACCCTGGGAGATCAATCACATCTGCCCCATCCCTGTTTTACAGAGGAGAAAACTGGCTCAGAGAGGGCAGTGATCTGCCCTGGGGCACACAGCTAGGTGGTGACGAAATGACTGGATTGAGGTGAGCAGGGGGAAGGAGCAAGCAGCCCAGGGCAGGGAGGTGGCAGAAGCACAGGAGGCAATGTCTGGTGTCCTCTGGTCTGGCCGGGGGAGGAAGTTTGTGTTGGGGAGCTGGAACAATCAGGCCTGGCGGTTGGGGGAGGGTTTTTAATGTCAGCTGAAGGGTGGGACAGGAGGTGGGTGGTGGTAGAGACTGGAGGTTCCAAAGCAAGGGGAGTGACCAGTGCTAAATGGAGTTCTCAGGTGACCCAGTAGGAAGCCTGAGCTGGAAGCAGGACAGGCAGGAAGCTGCTAGAATCCAGGGGCTAGGTCCCTGGGGGTGCCTGTCCCTCCCGTCTGGACATAAAGGGCCTTGGTGCTGCCAGAGGAGCCAGAGTGACTTCACAGGGCCTACGGACAAAGGAAGGGGACTGGCTAAGCAGGTCACTGTTCTCTGAATTCCCCAGGGACCTCTGTCCTTGGCTGGATGCTCAGGGCACACACTACCGCTCCCTCAGCCCCTCTTCCACAGTTTTCTCTGGGCCAGTGGTTCTCAACTGGGGCTATTTGCCTTGCAGGGTTCATCTGGTAATGTCTGGAGACATTTTGGGTTGTCAAAACTGGGGAGGGGAGCCTTTCATTGAGCAGAGACAAGGAATGCTGCTAGCCAACCCACCATGTGTAGGACAGCCCTCTATAACAAGGAATTATCCAGCCTCAAAGGTCAAGAGTGCTGACGTTGAGAAACCCTGCCCTGGGGCAACCAGCAAGTTCCCCCATCCATGTGCTCACTTGGGAGGGGGTTGAGAAGGGACTAGCATCCTGATTTCTTAGAGGAGGAAACTGAACTCAGAGGAGAAAGTGACTTTTTCAAGGATGTGTGGCAAGTTCCATTCAAAAATATTTACTGAGTACCTACTTTATGGCACTATTCTAGTAGCAGAACTGAGCCTAGGGCTCATTCATTTCTTTATCTACTTATCAACAAACATTTCCTGTGTGGGCTTCTAGGGATATAGAGTGATGAATTAGATCCAGCCCTGACCCCTCAGAGCTCATGATCTAGTGAGACAGACAGCTACACAGACATTGACAAAACAGTGAGACCAGGAAAGCCCAGGGCCACCTGAAGAAATCCAGGAAGGCTTCTCAGAGGAGGTGTTTATAAACTGGATGTTGAAGGGGAGAAGTTAGTCATCAAAGACTGATGTAGAGAGGGTTCTAGGCAGAGACGGATCAGTGTTGCTGAGTATTATGGGGGCAGGAGTGGGGAGGATGAGAGAACGTCAGGACCCAGGTCTTGTAGGACCTTGATTGTCGGGCTGAGGTGCCTGGAGTGCCTCTCTGAGCTGTGACCAGGATGCAGCAGGTGGCAGCCGAGACAAAGAGAGCTCCTGAGACCATCTGCCCAAAGGCTTCCCTGGGTCAGCAGCTGGGGATGTGCTTGTTTCCTCCTTGAGTTATTCTGCTTTGCCCACATGTGGCCCTCCCCTGCTGGGTCCCTGGGTGGATGTCCCTCCAAGTCTAGGAGCATACAACGAGGCTAGGAGTACCCCAAGAAGACAGCCCAGACTTCCACCCAGTCTGCTGGGAAAAGGGCCCTTCCCCAAATTACTGGCCCTTTTGGCAACAAGGGCACAGATCCAGATTTACGAGTACTAGGCACTGTCCCTTCGCTTCTGGGAAATTGGAAATGATATATCAGATGTGGCCTTCAGTCACTTATGGGGGATCCCCACCTCTGTCCAGCATTCACGCTCTCAGTGAGCTCTTTGGCCTTCTCCATCCTTTCCTGGAAGGCCCCATCACGACCATCCTGGGATCATTCACGCTCCCGCCCTCCCCACTGCCTTAGCCGGTGCAGTTCCCCACCAGGGACAGTCTGGAGGCCCCACCAGGCTCCACCTTTCCCTGTGCGGCCAAAGCCTCAGCCTTCAGGGCTCAGTTCAAACATCATCAGCTCAGTCCTTCTCCTGGCCCCACCAGAACCTTCTGTTTCCCCTTGGGGTTTCCACAGAACTGCATGAGTTGCTTGTCATAGCTTATCCCACTGGGCTGTGGGGCTGTGGGGTCTGGGAGGGTCTGTCTGCCCATCTGTATCTCCTGACCCCTGAAAATGCCTGGAGGCACTTTCAGTGTCTGTAGGTCAAAAGAATGAATCCAGGTACGGGGCCAGAGCTCTGACTGCTGTGTGACTATGGGAAATCAGCGAGTCTCTCTGAGCCTCCCTCTCCCACCCAGGCTTCCTGGGTTGGTGTGAGGCCAGAGGATACCTGGCTGGCTTAGAAGGTAAGGGCACAGGTTCTGGGCTCTGGCAGGTCTGAGTGCGAATCCTGACTATAACACTTCTGGGTTGTGTTCATAGACAAAGTCTTAACAGTTCTCTTTCCTCAACTGAAAAAGATGAGGACAGTAATACTGCCTACCTCTCTGAGAGAATTCCTCTTCATATCCTTGTCTCACCTTTAAAGGACATGGTGCCTTTGTAGGTTATATGATTTTGGGTCCCAGGGTCTACTCCCTCCACTAGAAACCTGTTAAAACCTTCTCCTCTCTCTGCAAACCTCCCATCACCTCCTCCCACCTCTCTTCATCGCAGGCGGCAACCTTGCTTCCTACCTCAGTGGGAAAGGGGAGGCCATCAGAAGAGAAACCTCTCAAGCTTCCACCACTGCCCATTCATTCCCCCTCCTCTGGGCTCCCGAAGATGAGCTGTCTGGGCTCCCAGCAGAGGCAGCAGCAGACCCCCACCCCACCCCACTCCTGGACATCTCCCCGGCCACTCTCTTGGCCCTTCCCCCTCAGCTCTGCCCTCCTTCCACTGGGTCTTTCCCGTTACCCACAAAGAGGCCATTACTTCTTTCCCCTTCAACAGCCTCTGCCACCTTCTCTGTCCGTCCCTTGAATCAAATGCCTGACTTAGAAAGAATTGTCTCCACTCAATCTCCACTCGCTCTCTCCTCCCACTCGCCCTTGGATGGCCTCCTATCCAGCTTATGCCCCTGTGGCTCCACAAAGACCCCCATGCTGCTGGACAACAGTCAGTTCGGGGTTCTCCCACCTGGCCTAGTGGCCTTTGCTGCCATCAGCCACTCTCCCTACTTGGCTTCCAGGACAAACCTGGGTTTCTACCCCCACCCCCTTCTCTGGCTGCTCCTTCCCGGTCCTGTTGGCTGGGTCTCCCTCCTGTCCCTACGATCTGGGAGTGCCCTGGAGCTTCAGAGTTGAGAGTAGCTCTGTCTCTCTTCTTTCACTTCCTAGGTGATGTCATCCAGGCTCATTAAGTACTGTCCACATGCCGATATCACCGGCGCTGACCCTTGTCCTATATAGTACTTGTCATTCCACTTGCCTTCTCGGCACCAGCGCTTAGACATCTCATCCATATGGCAAACGTCACGTGCTTACAGCTCTGTCCTTCCAGGAAGCCTGGCCTGCATCATTGTAGTTCCCTTGTCTTTTTTCTCTCATACCCGAGATCGGATTCATTAGCAAACCCTATTGGCTCTCCCTTCAAAGTAGATCCCAAATCTGATCACTTCTCTCCACCTCCACTGCAATCACCCTGCTCCAAGCCACCACCGCTGGCCTGGAGTATTGTGGAAATCTCCTAACCAGTCTCCCGGCCTCCACTCTTAACCCCCTTCAGTCTATTCTCAACCTGGGAGTAAGAGGGAGCCTCGAGGAACTTAAGCACATCCCACTACATGTCCCCAAGCCCTCCAGGTTTTCCCACCTCACTCAGCATTAAGTCTGAAGTTCTCACACTGGCCCTCAGGCCCTCAGGGTCTGGCCACTGTCACCTCCCTGACCTCCTCACCTCTACTCCCTTCCACTCTAGCCACACCAGCCTCCTCGTTCCTTGAATATGCCAGGCTGCTCCTGTCTCAGGGCCTTTGCACTTGCTATCCCCACTGTCAGGAACACTCTTCCCTCAGAAAACTGCAATGGATCACTTTCCTTCTTCCTTCAGGGCTTTATTTCTATGCTTCCTCCCTGGTGAGGTCTTCTAACTGGACCTTCTACTTATTATCTGACCTAACATCCCCTAGCTCCCTTCCTTATCTTTTATCCTTCTCTAATGAACTATGGATTTTACTTATTTACTTTCACTTTCTCTCTCCCTATGATATAAGATCCACGAGGGCAGGGACTTTTGCCTGTTTTTCTCACTGCTATGTCTCCAGTACCTAGAAGAGTATGTTGTGTGATATGTGCTGTAGGATGGATGAATGAATTTCCCAAGGCCTCAGTCTCTTCATCTGGAGAATGGATATATTAATGGCCTCATAATGGCCGTATGAGGATTCACTGAGCTGAGTGATAGTGCGGGTTTCTAGCACAGGCCCTGGAACAGAGCAGGTGCTCAGCAAGAAATTCTTCTCCTCCCTCTGCCCTGCCCCCATGCTATGTTCAGAGTGGGTGGACAGGCTGGGATGTATCCCCTCACTCCTGCCCGTGCTAAACCTTACCTCTTCCTGGGTGCTCTCTGGGGCTGGCAGGAAGGGCCTTACCTGGGTGGATATCCTGGAACAGGGACTTCCAGATGGTGTACTGCAGGGGACCCGTGTACTTGGAGGTCGGGAAATCTTCGTAAGTCAGATTGGTCTCATGGATTTTCCCTTTAAGCCTGGAAGGAAAACAGGAGAACAGGCTGCATTGGGGGCCGGATTTTGGTCCCAACCCTGGGGCCCTACAGCCTCCTTCAGGGCAGCTGACAAAGGGCAAGGTCATGTATGTCAAGTCTGCCAGCGTCAGAGTCAGAGTCAGAGTCAGAGTCAGAGCCACTTCCTAATTCTCTAGCCTCAGTTACTTCATCTTTAAAATGGGTACCAAGATAGCACCTGCCTTCCAGGCTTGTTGCGAGTAGAATACGGCATAAAGTATGTAAAACGCTTACCACAGTGCTTGGTTCACGGTCAACACCGAATACATGATGTTAGCTATCAGGATTGATCATCAACAGACTAATAACAAAGTGTTATCATTATGAAAGGGGGCTATGGGGCCAGAGAGACGTGCATTTGAATCCTGGTTCTGCCATATACTAGACCAAGTGATCTAGCTTCTCTGTGCCTGTTCCCACATGTGTGAAATGGGGGTGGCAGCCGTCGCTATCTCCAAGGGAGCCAATAGGATTATAATAATATAAATACTATGTATTACCTATAATATCAATATTATAAACAATAGAATGTGTATTTGTAATATAAATAATGTTGCTCTATAAGTAATACTCTGTATGATTCTGCTTATTTCATAAATAACAATATAAACACAGAAAACCTTTTTGGCCCAGGCTCTGGCACAGAGCAGATGTCCCGTACCCCTCTGATGAAGATGGGAATGAATGAGTTCTCTGCTAACCAGCCCCTGTGCCTCGGGGCCCACCTCCCCACTACCTGTCTGGGGAAGGTGGCTGGCGGTGGGCACTTACCGCTCAGACAGTGAGGCCACCCCGGCCAGGAAGGTGTGGCGGTCGGTTTCGGCCAGCCGCTCCTGCAGGATCTGGGCCCCCTCCTGCACCTTGCGCAGCTGCTGGCTGTAACGCTGGACTTTCTGCTCAATGTCCGTCAGCGTGCGCGCTGTGTCGGCCTCCAGCTCCTCCAGCATCGCCTTCTGCCGCTCCCGCAGCAGCCGGTGCAGCCGCTCAAATGCCTCCCCGATGGTGGTCCGCAAGCTTTTGGTGGAAGACTGTGGGGACAGGCATCAGGGGTGAGGCCAGGGGGAGCGGAAGGGGATGACTCCTGGGAGAGAGGTGGAAGCTGACAATCTTGCCGTGGGGAGTGGAAAGGGTGGTGGAAGGGCGCGGTGGCAGGATGGGGCCGGCAGAGCCAGGGACAGCACATGATTCCATGTGCCCCTTAGGAAACTCACTGAGGCTTGAATTAGTGGAGCAGCAGAGCGGCCGTGGCCTGAAAGACATTTGGGGGCAGCCTCCCCGTGCCAGGTGGGCTGGCTGGAGAGATGTGGGAGAGAAAGGTGTGAGGATGATGCCCAGCTTTCTGGCTTGGGGGTGGGAGGGACAGGGAAGCTGGGGAAGAGGTGGTGGTCAGGGAGAAGAGGCTGAAGTCAGTCTAGGATACAGTGAGGTCTTTTATTTGTTAAAAAAAAAAATCGCTCATGGGGCTCAAGCCTAGAAGACAAGGAGATCACAGATATCACAAGGGCAAACTTTGGGGGTCACCCGCCCTGTCCCGGCAGCCTTGTGAGCCCCTAGCCAAGAAACTGGACCAGGAGGTTAAAGTCATGATCACAGGAGGCAAGCCTGGACTTGCCCACTTCTCTGCTCCCATGGACACTGCCAGGCCCAGGAGAGGCCTATGTGGGGATGGGCACAGGCTTCGGTGTGCAACAGCCCGGGTGAGAATCTTAGCTCTGGGTCTCTAGCTGGGCCAACCTCAGTTGCCTAATGTCTCTGAGCCTATCTTCTTATCTGTGAGAGGAATGACACAACCACAGTGCAGGGGTCTGGGAAGATCGAGTGGGGGCATGTTTGCCAAGTGCATGGCCTTGTTTGAGGTTCAGAGAAAGAGCCTGATGATTGAGAGGTGGCTTCTGAGCTGGGGCCTGCAGGACAGGCTACAAGTCAACGGCGGGGGTGGGGGGAAGCAGCACACGGCAGGACAACACGGGGTACAGAAGTGTGGCCAGGCTGTAGTGCCAGTGCGGGACCTGCCTCTGCAATTTCACTTTGTGGGATTCTGGCTGGGAGTTCACAGAGTCAGAGACCCCGCTGTGCTCAGTGCCTGGGGCTCTGTGGGAGGCTTGACAAAGGCTCAATTAGGGCCAGTTCCCTCCTGTCGTGGCAGCAGGAAGAACTGCTGGCAGTGGGCCAGCCTCCCTGCGCATGCCCACCCAGAGCGCCAGGCAGACAAAGGGGGCAGAGGGGAGACTGGGGATGAACAGCCAGGCTGCCTGTGGCCTCCCTGAGCCCCTCCCCGAACACTGAGGCTTCTGTGCAGCTCACGGGGAGAAGATGGGGCCTACCCTCCCTGCAGCCATCTGCCTCTGCCCCCCCAAGGACCCCCAGATCCCACAGCCACCCCTTCCAGCTCCTTCTCAGCCCCTCCATAGCAGTGTCTGGCGCACTGGCCATCCTCTGCTGGCTGCTGTTCTGGTTTGCCTCCCACCTTGGTGGCTGCTCCCTCTGGGCCAGCTCCTTCCGTTCTCACCTACGCGCCCTCCTAGATGGTCCACCTCCACTGCTTTGAGGATGGTTCCCGTGACCTTATCTGTGGCCTTGCACGTCTCCTGAGCTCCACATTCATCTTTCCACCTGCCTCAAGCAGACTCCTGGGATCCCACAGGCCATCAAACTCTCTTGGTCAACTCTGTGTCTTTGGCAACAAACTCATGGCCACAGTGACCCTTCTAATGTGCAAACTGGGTCAAAGCCAATGCTCTTTAGGAATCTTTCTGGGCTCCTTGATAACTAGTAAAACACTAAATTCCTTAGCCCGGCATTCAGAGTCCTCAATCTGATCCCAGCTTACCTCTCTAGTGCCACTGTGCTGCAATTCCACTGCCTAGAATGGACACCCCCCTCAAACTCTTTATCAGACAGGCAAACTCCTACTCAATCTGCAAGGCCCAGCTTGAAAGCTACCTCCTCTGTGATAGCCTCCCTCACTTTTTCAGGCAGTGAAATAGTTAAATGTCTCCAGAGCATTTTGGAAATACTCCTAATACACAGTCTCACATTTTATGTGACTCCAGCGAGTGGACAATCCCCAGGGGTAAGAATGACGTCTTTCCCAGCCTTGCACTTCCTGTGCCCATCCCAGGGCCAGGCACAAAGCTGGTAGTCAGAATCTGCTTGGGAGGTGAAGGAGGGAAGAGTCTTGCCAAAAATTACTCTGCAGAGGTGAGTGCAGACTCCATCTTCTTTTTAGGATGGGGGCCTAGTGTCTCCAGGACAAAAGAGAATGAGTAGGAAAAGGGGCAGAGGCAGGGAGAGGGTAGCTCAAAAGTGACAGCCAATCCTGGGTGCTTTAAGTATGTTCCTGAAAGGTCTTCCCAACCTACTTGTCTTGCTGACCACAAAGCCACAGATCTGGCTGCAGACCTCCCAGCACAGGGCTAGGATGTGCATTAGGTTCTGACAAAATTGGACAGTAAGCTCCCAATTAAGCACTCACTCACTATGGGACCTTAGGCTAGTTCCTCAACCTCTCTGTGCCTCAGTTTCCTTGCCAATAAAATGAAGATAACATTCCTACTTCTGAAGGAGTCCCCCTCACACCATACACACACTCAACTGTTCTACAATATTTATTGTATGGAGGCGCTGTGCTAAGTTCTGGGGAGTCCTGCTGTCACAGAGGTGACATTCTGTGGGGTTCAGTTTCAGTGAGACAATGAACAGGAAACACAATTACCAGCCTAGAGAAAGAGGTTCAGCTCAACCGGCATGCCCCATTTATTCTAGTTTTTTCTAGGGCAGAGCCATCCCCTCCTCCACCCAGCCCCCAATCCCTTTGGTGCTGTGACTGGGAAAGCAGCCCCTACCCCAGCCCACCACATCCCTGGGAATACACTGGGGCTCAGAGGAACTGGGGCTGCTTCAGAAAAACACCCTGCCAAGAATGCATCACTTGGTCAGGACCGACCAAGGAAAACATTGGGCCCAGGGAGGGAGATCAGACAGGCCCTCGGGCCGGGCCATTGGAGGGGCAGGCGCTGCAGGAAAGCCGAGTCAGGCACCAGGTGAAATATGACCTCCAAAGCATCCATAGGCATTTCTTGTATAAACACCCCAGTCCAGACAGGAAGTGGGGATGGGGGAGCTAGAGGGGGAGGTGGCCCCACAGGACCCCCCAGAGGTAGACAGATGGACAGGAAAGCAGGGGAGGAAAAGGTCAGTGGAGAAAAACAATGGGGAGTGGAAAGAAGAGAACGCTAGGGAAAAAACTAGACCATAATATTCTGCTTTCATTCACATAGAGGATTTCATTTGCTTCTCTTCACCCGAGGGTGCAGAATCACCAGGCAGATGGGGGAAACTGAGGCTGTGCAAGGCAAATAGGCTAGCGTCTTCTGTTTCTCATCTATCGCCTGCTGAGGGTCCTGCCCGCAGGCATTCCAGAATGTTCTCTAAAGAAATGTTTGTCATGACCTCCTTGAGACCCCACACGGGTTGGAGGCCAAGCTGGGCCACATATCTGGATCTGCAATGGCCTCTCCAGGCCCCCGGGTGACCCCAGAGGTCCGGAGCATTCCTAAGGCTCTAGTTCAGCTACTGCTGGCAGCTGCACCTCTGCTAGTGAGTGGGGCCAGACTGAAATCGCCGCAGAGCTTAGCAGCTGGGCTGGGGTCCCCAGTTCTTGGTCCCAGAAAGGGCAGAAATCAAAGCAAGCCTTGTCCAGTTGGTGAGACATCAGTGGGGGAACTCAGAGGGAGGCCCTGGAATCCAGAATTTTAGGGCTGGAAGGAGCCTGGCAGGGTCTCTGGTGTATAGATGGGGAGACTGGGGGCCAGAAAAGTATGGTTTACCCAAAGTCACACAGCGAGGTAGTGACTGGATCAGAATCCAGGGCCGCCCTCTCAGGTCCAGGTTCCTTTTCAAACCATTGCATCCAGAGACTACAGGGATTGGCCCTACTTTGCAGGAGAGTCCATAAATCCCCAGTCCGCGTTTAAGAGAGTGATACCAAGCCTGGGCCACAAATCACTGGGAGGGCTTCGAGGGGAACAGGCTCAGGTTGGCTCCTCCGGATTGCTTCCCGGTCCCACCTCACCTTCCACCCGGAGCAGGAAGGGAGAAAGGGCCCCACCCTTAAACCCAAGAACCAGCCCAAATCCTTGCCCTCAGTCCTAGGCGTGGGTCCTGTCGCATATACCCTTCAGGGAAGCCCCAGCCTCCGTTCCACCCGCGCCCGCCCCCATCCCAGCTCCGTCCCTCTCATAGTAGGTTTGGCACCTTAAGACCCCGCCCCTCTTCCCAGAGGGCCCCGCCCCCGACGCCCCGCCCCCCAGCAGGCCCCGCCCCCGCCCAGGCGGGGCTCACCTTGGTCTCAGCCAACTGTCGCTTGAGCAGCTGCAGCGCCTCGGTGTGCTCCCGCTCGCTGTCCTGAAGGGCCTGAAGCTGCTCCTTCAGCTCCCTCTGGAACAACACAAGGCCTGGATGCGGGGCTCCGGCCAGGCCGCCGCCGCTCTCCCGCGACCTCCCCCAAGACCACCCTCCCCGCACAGTTCAACAATCCCAACTCTCCCGGATACACCGGCTGCTTTCACCTTTCCATCTTTCATCGGGAGTTTTGCAACACGCTCCTCCCTAGCCATCCTAGATGCTTGTGGTCTCCCTGTCCAACCCGCCTCCACATGACGTTCTGCCCCCGCCTGATCTGCTGGCGGAGACTCCTGTCTTAGAGTCCTCGGAAGGGTACCAAGGCCGTAGCGCTGTGCTCCGCTACGACTCGCGCGTCGGGTGGGCTTGGCGCTGTTCTCAGGCCTTTGCTTGTATGGGGTCATTTAATCTTCTCAGCAATACAGAGGAAGGCACTATTATTACCTCCGTTTTCCGTCGGAAAAATTGGTACAGAGAGTTTGTGAAACTGGCCCAAAAGCATGCAGCCAAGCAAGTAAGAGTAAAACCATAATTGCACCATGATTTTGACGTCAGGTGACATATCTTCTGCAGTGGTGACACCCATGACAGACAGCGACAAAAATCCACAATATACAACAGATGGAATATGGCCACGATTAGTATTACAGATTTTTCCTTTCCCTCGGGTTCCAGGAGGACTCAGTATGACTCTGCTAGTAATTTTGTTTTGATTTTAAAAATTTGATATTTTGTTCATCATGGGTTTTGTTTTTGTTTGTTTTTTGCTTTAATATTGATTTTCAAAAATTGTATTAAGTATTACCCACCTCAACCCCTGAGTTTTGGGGTGCCTACTTCAATGTTGCACCTTACCCTCCCACACCTGTCTTCACCATCCTTCTCCCTTTACTCCCCTGCAGCCAAAGTGGACTTCTTCCCGTTGCTCCGGCATGGGCTCGTCTCACCCTCATGATTTTGCCCTTGCTGCTTCCTCTGGCCAGCGCACTCCACTCAGATTTTCTCCCAATGATTCCTTGGTGTCATTAACCTATGAGCTCCAATGCCACCTGGTCAGGGAGGTCTCACTCACGTACAGCTTCATTGACACCCTCAGTCCCACATCCTGTTTCGAGGTCTTCCTAGCACCTTCTGCTGTCCAAGATGCTCTTGCTCGCTTGTTAGACAGTGTGTTTCCTGCTCATGGCCTCCACTAGAGTGACTATCACGAGGGCAGGGGTCTTGTCTGGCTTGTTCACTGTTGGATCCCCAGTGTTTAGAATAGTGCTCAGCACACAGTAGGGCCTCAATGAATATTTGTCAAATGAATGAATGTGGTGTTGAGGTGGGTACCCCGGTGACAGGGCCCGCTGTCTGCATGAACTGGGTGTTTGGCTTATTGTAACTAGTTCTCCTGTCTGTCCCTAGTGTCCCGCCTTCCCATCCCCCATGAGCCCATGAGTCCTATGGGGATGGGCCCTTACCATTCCCTGCTCTCTATCCCCTGTACCTGTCAACAGCCTGACAATAAGATGGGGCTCAAGGAGGTTTGCTTTGTGGATGAATTTCTGTGGAAACAGCCTCTGAGCAGGACCTGGGTTTTCCAGTCAGCCTGGGCTGTGAGAGATGCCAAGAAGTTGACTTACCTGTTCACCCCTACCTCCCTCCTACTCACTCAGCTCATGAGGGCAGGGAGGACCCTTGGAAAACATCTGGTCCAACTAATTTTACAGACGAGGCAGCAATATGGGAAGATGGTCATGATGACATGCTTAGAGAAGCATGCAGAAATTATCTTTGCTTACTATCCCTTAGCCATGCAACAAATATTTACTAAGTAAGTATGTGCCAGGCACCACTGAGGCTCTGGGGATATAGCAGAGAGCGAGACAGACAGTCCGTGGCCAGAGAAACTGTCCAGGGTGGTGGGGAAAGGAGAGAATGAGCAAAGAAAGTAACAGCTCCGGCCTGTGCTCTAAAGAAAATAAAGTGGTGTGGGATGGGGGTGAGTTTGGGGGAGGGTGGACAGGGAAGGCTCCTCTTCCCTGAGTTGTCACCTGAGATGACACGGCAGCAGGGTGGGGAGGAGCCGGCCTCGGAAACAGGAGTTAGATGGGACATTGGGGACGACTTGTGCTGTGAGAGCAGAGAGCTCCCACAGACAGGATGGCTACCACCTCTGTGAGTGCCTCGGGGCCATGAGGCAGCTATAAAGATGGGAGGCACAAGCTGAAGCCAGAGGGGTAGGAGGAGGCAGGAGCCTGGGTCCCTGATGATGGATTGTGGCTCAGTGATGAGTTAGGAAGCTGGCCCTCAAGAAAAAAAGAGAGAGAGAGAGAGACAGAAGCCCTGATTACTGGTGTTTGCCAATTTCTGTGGTGTAAATACTCTCACCAGAGCTGATTATCAAGTGATGACCGTGAGGTCAGGGGCTGAGGATACCTGGCACAGTCAGCTGGCAGGAACCGGAGCGAGCCAGCTCCAGCACACCACTGTCTGGGGGCCTTTCCTACAGGCCTGCTGTGCGGGGGAGAGAAAGACACATCATCTCCTCACGGCTGCCCGGCCAGGTGTCTGGTACTGACAGCCGACAGTCATTCCTAACAGGTTCATGTGCATCTGAGTTGTTGGAGCAGACAAATGTCATTCCCCTGAAGAGTATAGATCGACTGCTCGTCAGGCTCCCCCTGATGGCCCTGGGGCTATCAGCTTGGGACCTGGCTGAGGGATGAGCTGAGTGCGACAGTCGTTCCTCCTGGTGTCCTCACAGGTTCACATAAGACTCAGCCCCCCAGGTGGCTCCTCAGAGTCTCTGAGAAAATGACCCCGGAGGCAGAGTTCCTCACAGCGCTGAGGGCACCCAAGAGGCCTGGACAAATCCCTCCCTGCTTCCAGGGCCAAGGAACAAGAAACAAGGGGAGAAGGCCTGCCTTTTCCTCTTGGACCCTGGGAGACACAGAACCTTCCTTTGCCGATTCCACAGACATGTGCAGAGGTCTCCTTGGGTCCACAAGGTGCTGGGTCAGCAACAGGCAGAGGGATGCTTCAGGAGGGGTGTACATGAGTTGAGATGGGGGGGAACACAGGCACACATGCATTAACATGACAGGGAATGCTGGAACCGGGTTAGGGGACACAACACTTGCTGCTCTTCCCAGGTCCCCATCTCAGCGAGGGCCATCCCTACCCCTACTGCCATCCAAGTGAGAACTCTGGGAGTCACTCCTGACGCTGCCCGCCCACGAGGGCAATCAGTCATCAGGTTTGTCTCGCCGGTTGTCTCCTGTCTACACCCACTGCCCCTGGTTTGGTTTTCTGGACTGTGGCCCTAGGCTCCCCTCTGCCCCTGCGCTCTCCAAATGGAGTGCCTTGTCTCTAGGACAGATCTGTCCATGCTTTTTCCCTGTGCCCCATGGCAGGATCTCCATGGTGTCTGAAAAGATGGCCACGAAGCTTGAGTGTGGCACTCAAGGCCTTTACCCCTGGCCCCAAACTTCTTCTCCAGCCCTGTCTCTTGGTCCAGACCTACACTGTTCAAGGCAGCAGCCACCAGGCACATGTGGCTACTAGGGTTAACATGCTTTGAAATGAAATAAAACTGAAACTCTGTTCCTCAGTGGCCCTGAGGTGCGGGGTTACATGTCTGAAGTGGTCAAGAGCCACACAGGACGGGTGGCCAGTGTCTCAGAGGGCACAGATGCGGAGCCCCAGAAACCGTGTGGTCAAACCCTCCGGATCTAACAGGAAACTGAGGTCCACCGAAAGGAACTGACTGGCCGGTGGCCACATAGCTTGACAAAGGAGAACCAACTGGAAAACATAGTGCCGGCAGAAGTGAGACACCAAACAGGAAGCTCTGAGCGGCAGAGCTGGTGCAGAGGAAGGGCAGTGGCGGGGTCTGGGTTCACAGGCGCGTGTCACGCAATTCTCACAGCCGTCTCACAGAGGGGGAAATAGAGGCTCAGAGAGATCAGACAGCTGGCCCAAGGTCACACAGCTCCATTTCCAAATCTGTAAAGAGCAGCTAATACCAGTGTTGGGTCTGTGGTTGTGAGGATCCAATGACTTAATTCGCGACCTGACATGATGCCCAGAGTGATGCTCAGTCACTCTTGGCTGCTGTCACGGTCATCATCATCATCTCAGTGACATGTGAAACAGGGAGTCAGAACCGGTTGAGGCTTCCAGGAGAGACATTATTTCTGATGGGAAGCCTGTGGAAGATGGCTGGATGGATGCACTGGAAGGAGTCCTTCAGGGATCCTGGGAGGGGCCAGAGCATCCCAGGTGGAGAGACTAGTTGGGCAGGGGCACACCTGGTGTGTGCAGGAAGTGGGAGGTGGCTGGGGGTGAGGGGAGCCAGGTCTGGGCAGGTGGGTGGAGTCAAGCTGGAAGGGCCGGTGGGGCTAGCTGGGGTGAGAGCAGGAGGTGGAGGAGGCCTTGAAGGTCCTCATGGGGGGCTGGACTCTGGTGGCCCCATCAGAGCAGGAGCCTGTCAGGAGGAGGGGAGTCCCTTGGAAGGCGGGGCCACAGCTCTGTAGGCCTCCCTTTGGAGAGGGAGCAGACCTGAGCAGACAATTATGCAAATGTCAGCTGACAGGCTCTGGGGCTCCCCCGCAGGTTTGGAGAGGCCCAGACCAGGGCAGCAGCCTTGGGGGAGGACAGAGAGCCAGGTCTCCCACACTCCCAAGGTCAGACTGCCCCTCCTGTGGGGCCACCCCTCTCCCATCCTATAGGGCAAAGCTGCTGCAGGAAACGGTCTCCTGAAGGCTTCAGGGACCCTTCTCAACCCTGTCACCAAGCAGTGCTGCCCATTGGAGATAGTGTGAACTCTGGCCTCAGAAAAAACTGGGTTCGAATCCCAGCTGTATGACCATGAGCAGATCACCTCTTCCCCTCTCAGGGCTTACCTCTTGGAGCCTTATCTGTAAAATGGGCATCAGAGCCACCCATGGGGTTGGGGTGGGACTAAATAAGACCACCTCCCCTTCTCTGTGCACCTGTACGCTCTCTCTCTTGCTCTGACCCAAGGACCCCAGAAGTCTCGACATGGCAAGCTGAACTTGCCCCACATTCTTCCTCTCCATCCCTCTCCCACGCCCAGAACCCCTGATGCTTCTGCTCCCCCAACAGGCCTGAATTTTTGCATGTCCTCTCTCTCTTTGAGCCCCACCCCTCCTGGACCACCAGCAATCTCTAGAAAGGCCTCCTGGCTGCTCCCCTTGCCCCCAGACTCTCCCAGACTTCCAGCTGCCCATTGCCCATCATGCAGACCTGGCCTGGCCCTGCTTGCCAGCTCAAACCTGTCCCTGGCTCCCCAGCATCTCCAGGAACAAATCCAAGCTCCTTGGGATGGGGGGGTGTTCAAGGCCCTTTCTCAGCCAGTGCAACCTCACTCTCCCATTCCTGCCTGAACCCCGATGCCCTCCCCTCCAGCCACAACTACCCACCCGCTCATCTCCATACCTGTCCCTCAGCTGACAGCCTGAGTTCCAGTTCTAGCAACACTTCCTGGTGCCATGGCAGTGGGTACAGATTCTGAGCCTCAGTTTCCTCACTTGTAACACAGGGCAATGTGCCCCACCTTTCAGGTGTGCCGTGAGGATTCAGTGAGCGTCCCCACCAAAGCGCTGTCCCTGCCACTGCCCCTGCCCCTGGGCGATGGGGGCTGTGGCTGTGTTAGCTCTTTGTGTCCACAATGTCTTCCCTCTCTGGCATCGTCCCACACCCACTCCATCCTGGGCAAGTTACAGAACCTCTTAGCCTCGCTGTCTTCCTCTGTGAAATGGTGCTGGTGCGAGTCCCACACAAGGAACTGGGAAAGGAGAGGGGATTTAATGCCTGTGACAGCACCTAGCTCACTGCCTAGTGTTTCCTTAGAGTTGTTCTTCTCTCTGTTGTTGTCACTGCTTACCTGATCCTATGCTTTCTATGAAATAAATGTCCCGAGGCCACCCAAATTCGAGTTCCTATGCCGTGGCTGGTGCTTAGCTAAGGTGTCCTGGATGAACATTCCTGGCAGCCACGGACACCTGTGAGGCAGGAAGTGGAGATGCCAAGAGCCAGCCCCGAGCTTGACTCCCCGCCAGCCTCGCCTCCGTGGAGGCTGCTGTTGGCACATACATCCTGTCCTCTGCTGGGAGAAGTAACAGCAGAGGCTGCTTCCTTGGAAAACAAAAAACCCTGGCTGCTTCCCTGTCCATGGCACCAAATAAGGCGGCTTCATGTCTGCTCTCCATTTGGGGAGGCAGCAAGTCTCTCTCCCTCTTTACACATCAAGTGGACAGTCTTGTTGTTACTTGTCTCTCCCACACGGGGAAAGGGTGAGAGGATGCAGTGCCTTCTGCTCAGCTGGAAGAAGCTATAGGTGGGATTTGAACCCAGTGCCCTCACCCTGCTCTTTCCCCACATGGCTGTCTCGGTGTCTCTGGGTCACCATGCCCAGCTTGGCAGGGCTCCAACCCAAGGCCAGTGCAGTACGGTCTCCCCCGGCAGGACAGAGGTCTTGGGAAAGGCTCCACGGGTCACGTGAGGCCCGGAGGGGGGTGGGTGGGAATGAGCGTGATCCCTTCTCTGGAGGCCTGGAAGCTGAGGTCTCAGGCCAGAGAGCCGGCTGCATGTCTGACCAAGATGACATCCAGCCACCTGCCCTCGGAGCATCAGGTAGCACAGAAGGTGTCCTTGGCCTGACCCTGTGTTGAGTACTTGAAATATAAAGACAGGCAGCTTGGGTGGGGGGAAGGGGGGGCCAAGCACCTGGGCTTCAGAGGCAGCAAGGAGGTGGGGAGTGGCTCAGTCTGACTGGCCTCTGGTCCTGCCCCTGGCATTTCCCAGCTGGGTGACCAAACCAGGCACTCAATTCCTCTGAGCCTGTTACTTTGCCTGGAAAAGGAGCAAATGACAGGACCACTCGACAGGGTTTTATGAAGATTAAATGAGGTAATACAAGGAAAGTGCTTAGTCTAGTCCCAGGCAAAGCGCCAGGGCCCAGTAGGTATTGACTGAGAAGCCCCAAACTTCTGAGAGGGGGCTCCCTCCCTCCCTTTGGCTCTGTGGTCCAGTGCTCAGCAGTGAAAAAGAAAGGTGTGTGTGTGGTGGGGGGAGGCATGAAAGCACGCACACATGCACACACATGCTCACATGCTCTGTACACAAAAATTCTGAAGAATCACAAAGCAATTCTAACCATGTCTTTCTATGGGGTGAGATTATGGCGGGGGGTACTTTTAACTTAGGTAGCTCTGTTGATTATGTTAATTTTAGAGTCAGAAACAATAAAGATACTTAAAAATTGTGTGCGACTCAGTGCCAGGCACGGTATCAGGCACTTTTGATACCGTAACCCTGACCCTTAGAACATCCTTCCTGGGGAGGTCATATTATCCCCATGTTATAGATAAGCAGGTGGAGGCTTGGTGTAGTGAAGTGACCTGAGCAAGGACACACAGCCCATCAGTGATGATGCCAGGATCTGACCCCAGTATTGGAATCAAGTTCAAAGCAATTCCACCTGGCAGGTCAGGGAAAGCTTCCCGGAGAAGGTGATAATTGAGCTGAGGATGGAAAGCGGTTTAGAGCTTCTTTAGGACAAGGGTCTCAACCAGGGGTGACTCTGACCCCAGGGGACATGGGATGAAGACTGGAAATGTTTTGGGTTGTCACAGCTTGGTGGGATGGGAGGGGTGAGAGGGTGGGGGATTGAGAGGGGGTGGTGGGAAATGCTGCTGGTTAGTGTTTAGGGGCCAGGGACACTCCTAAACATTCTAGAATGCACAAGACTGCCTTGCACACCAATGTCGATAGGGCACAGTATGATATCATTCTAGAACTGTCATTAACTGAGTGCTTACGAGGTGCGGAGGGCAGTACTGAGCTCTTGCAAATGTCATCTTATTTCATCCACCCCCACTGCCGTCAGTGAGGGACTTGAAGCTCAGAGACGGAAGTGATTCTTCTAAGGCCACATCGCCAAGAAGTGGCAGCTCTGGGATTGAAGCTGCCCAGTACGAAGTGCGAGTTCTTCACCTTTCTGCTCTGCTGCCTTCAGGATTTATAATAAGTCTAAAAGCTGCAGGCCAAGTGCTAGGTGGGAAGGGAGGAGACTCTAGCTGAGCCCAGGCACAGCCCTCCCCTGGCCTCAGGCCTGGGGCAAGGTCCGCTTCGTCCTCCTCTGCCATTGCCCCACCTGTCAAGTGAGGGTGGCACCAGATGATCTCCAAGGCTCTGCCAGCTCTGAGTCTGTTATTCTCCCAGAGAGGGACCCAAGCCCAGGCTCTTGCAGCCCTGGGGACAGAACCACCAGCAGCCAGGAGAGAAGAGGGTGTGCCGGGCAGACTCAGCCTCATTCCCAGTGCACACATAGTGAGCGAGCCCTGCTCCATTGATTATGTTACCCCACAAGGAGAGAGAGGCAGGTGGGGTGGGGAGTGGCTTGAACCTCTCCCAGGAGCTCCCCTCTTGAGTGCGGAAGGCATGTTTCTCTGCCACCTTCTTGCCAAGCCCAGAGGAGGTGCCAGAGCAAGGCCTCCTCTCAGGCAAGAGAGGCAGGTCTGGGCATTCGCCCAGCTGGGTGCATGAGGTCTCACAGGTAGAAGGACAAGGGATGGGAGTGCGTGCTGACCCAGCCCCTTCCCTGTGCCAAGCATCTCAAACAGCAGGTTCATCTCAGGTCAGTCTCCTGAAATCCTGGTAGGAAAGAACCATTTTGACCCCAGCCTACAGACCAGAGAGCATCAAGGCTTCCATGAAGGGACTTGGCGAGTCACACAGACAGGAAGGTCTGGAACCCAAGAGTACCTGACCACAGGATACTGCCCTAGAGTGTAGGTAGGCGGCCATCTTGTTCTTTTCACCGAGGAGTAGAAGTATGTCAATAACATTTAGAGAAAATACACATTTAATTCCTCCAGCATTCCCCCAGGACGTGGAATGGATTGCAAAGAACTGAAACACAAGTGTTCTGATTTCCCGGTTTGCAGCAGGGGAACCCAGGCTCAGAAGGCAGAGGCCTCTCTAGCTAGAAGGTCAGACAGGGAGAGGAGGGGAGGGGCTAAGTGGCAGAGGAGGGATATGGCCTGGGGTAGGTGGAGCTTCCTGGTGCTCTCATAGTCGCTTAGTGTGGCTTTGGGGGAGTCATTTCACCTCTCCGGCTCTCAGTCACCTATATTAAGAAGAGGTTGGACAGATGGTTGCAGACAGAGTCCCTTCAAAGCCTCACCACCTGCACCCAGCCATGTCAAAGGTTCTCCCCTCCCTGTTTATGTGACTTCACAAATAGAGAGATGGGGATACCAGAGCTTGCCACAAAATGCTCTGGGGATGGAGGGCCCATGCCAGCCTGTGCAAGCTCCCAGAGCCCCCAATTCTTGCTCCCTATCCTCAAAAAGCCAGACTGGGAGTGAGTCAGTCATGGTTTGGGGATGAAAGGGGCAGGGAGGGAGAGATGGTGAACATGGGGTCATTTCTCCTGGGCCATGGGCCATCCACAGGCATCTGCTAAGTGCAGGTTGACTCGCAGAGACTCAGGGTGGGGGTGGGGAGAAGGATACCTCTTACAACATAAGGGAAAGTAGTTATTTTAGCTCCTGCTTAAGCGTCCCAAGGACCAGGGAGCTCCCTACCTGCCAAATTAGTCCACTGCATATTCAAAAAATGAATGAAAAATCTGCTTCCAAAGGCTCCACAGTCTGGGCCAGCTCAGGCCAGAACTGGTCCTTCACTCATTCATTATTCAAACTTTACTGATGAGTACGGATATGCCAGGCTTTAGGGCCATAGACACGATGAATCAGAGACTGTTTCTGCTCTTTGGGAACTGTGTGCTAGACTGATATCCCCAGGCCAAAGACACAGGACTGGTGGATTGAAATGGTTTAGGTGGAGGAAAAGATTCTAGACTTCCACGTTGAAATAAGCTTGGGTGCCATTTGAGTAAACACATTAAATGGATCTCTTCGCCACAAGATTTCTCCAAACTTTTAATATGTAAAATGTACATGCAGAATCCTCCAAGGGGCTATCGAGAATATGCTCTTATTTCCCCAATATAGCTGATCTTGGAATACTACTTTTTAGAACAGCATACTTATTAACAGAGGATATTTGAGGAAATGCAGCTCTAGTGCTTCCCCCCCCCACCCTTTTTTGGCCAGGGCAGATTGGGGAATGCTTACACCCAGAGGACATTTGAGCAGGGCTTTGAGAACTGAGTAGGAGTTGGTCAGTGAAGATGGGAAGGTTTAAGGGAGATCATTTATAGTCCTAGGTTCATTATGCTCAGGTTACCCTGCATATACTGTTTCATTTAGTCTTCAAAGGTCTTGAGAAGGGTAATAGAGCCAAGGAGGTCATTGAAAGCCTCTGGAGACTCCCAGAGATCCACCCCCTCCCTTTTCTTGAATCACCTCACCTCAGGGCCTTTATTCTCCAAATCTTGAATCTTAAGTCCTGTTCCCACAGTCATCCTGGCCTCTCCTCTGGTTTAAACCCAAAATAGTTCTTAGGGTACCTGGACTTGATCCTCCCTTTAACCCGTCACACACCCTGGCCTACCTAGGCCTTGGCACCCAAACTCAGGCTCTCTGCAGTTTGGATGGCCATAACTTAGACTCTCTCAGATTTCACCCTGGCCTGCCCCCACGAAATCCAGCCCTGCTACTGTTCCCTAGGTCCTGATGCACGGCTGATTGAGTCCCGCCCCATCGGCCCCAAGCCTGCCCGTCAGCGACTCCAGTCCTGACCTATTCCCCGACGGCGGCCCCGCCCCGTGTAGCCGTGATTGTGTTCCCCTCTTCCCATGAGTGTTTAGCCGCAACTCTGTCCTGAACCGTTCATTTGTGGACCCTGCCTTCAGGTTCAGGCCCCTGACCCCAGACAGTGGCCCTGCAGCTCTGATTCGTGCCTGTCCCCAACCCTGCCCCAAGCCCGTACCTGGGCCATCTCTGATCTCACTGGTGCCGGCCGTGTCACTCCATGGGTGACCCCTCCCCAAGGACTCACCCCTACTACGGGTCCGTTTCCAACTTGGCCAGGTGCTGAGGGCCGTAGGCCCCGCCCCAGAACCCCGCCCTCTCGCCGCGGCCACGCCCCGTCCCTGTCCCGTACGAATTCTGATAGGGCCCTGACCCTGCCGGCGGCCCCGCCCCGTGGCAATTCTGACTTGGCCCAGCCCACGGTTCAGCTCTGACCCCGCCCCCGGCCCCGCCCCCGGCGGGCCCTGCCGGCCCAGCAGCTCACCTGCAACTCCTCGAAGGCATCGTCGATGCCGGTGACCTGGTGCTGCTCATGCAGCGCGGGCTCATCGCAGAAGAAGCAGAGCAGCGCGCGGTCCGTGAGGCAGAAGAGCTTGACCTTGTCGTGCGCCTGGCAGGGTCGCGCGGCGCGGCGCGCGTTGAGGATGGCGTCCAGCGGGAAGGCGCTGTAGCGCTCCACGATGTTGGCTAGCTTGAGGCTGGGCGCGAGCGCGGGCTCCGCGAACGTGCGCCGGCACTCGGGGCAGTCGCGGGCGCCCTGCGCCTCCTGCCTCACCCAGTGCTCTGTGATGCAGCGGCGGCAGAAGTAGTGCTCGCAGCCCAGGCTCACCGGGTCCTGGTAGATGCTCAGACAGATGGAGCAGAGCAGCTCGTCCTTGAGGCTGCACGCCATGGCGCTGGGGGCGGCGAGAGGGGGCCCTGAGATGTAGGGGGGAGGCTGAGCGAGCGCGGCGCTGTTGGGGGCCGCAACCTAGAGATGTGTTCGGGGAGCAGACGGGGAGAGGCAGGAGTAAGAGCTACAGAAGGAAGGCGGGGGGGCTATCCGGGAGGGAAGGGTGGAACGCGAGGAAGAGGTGCAGGGCAGAGACTAGCCGGGATGCGAGTCCAAAAAGGTGGTCTCTAGGTAGTGGGTTACTCGAAGCGATGGGTGCTGGAGGGAGGGGGCCCTGGTGTCTGAGGGAAGGGGCTCCGGGCAAGGAGCTTCTAGAGGAAGGGACAGTCTGAAGGGATGGGTACTGGGAGAACAGGATCCAGGAGGGGGGCGGAGGCCTTAGGGGAGCTGAAATCCCGGGATGGGTGCAGTGGGGGGAGGGGGAGAAGCTGGGGATGGGGAATTCTGGGGAAGGGGAAAGCCAAGCACAGCTGCGCCGCGGCTGTGCGTCGCAGAGGAGAGGAGGGGTGTGAGCAAGCTCAGCTGCCTAATCTCGGCCCCAAGACCCCGCCCGACGTGGCCCCTTACCCCTGCCGGCTCAGCGGCCACTGCTCTGGTCCGAGCGCAGCCTCTCAACCCGGAACCAGCCGAGCTCAAGCTCTCGGCGGCAGTGACTCCCTCCCCTCCCCTGCGGGCCGGGCCCAGGCGACTCCGCCCCTACGGCGGGCGGGGGAGAGGAGAGGCGGGGCCAGGCCTCCAGCCTGCGGACCCCCTCACCGCCCCCACCGTTCCCCTACTCCCCGGGGACCGAAACCCCAGCTGTTCTTCAGGATCTGCACACAGAGCAACATGAACGTCTCGCTTAGGGTCGCTATGGCGGGTGAGGACAGCTAATTTCAGAGGATAACGAGTAAACAAGGAGCATCTTTCTCGATCATCGACGTGAAGATTTGGGAAAATAGTATTTTTTGTTAAAACAAGCAAGGATGCGTGCTGTAATCTGTATAGAATACAGCCTTTGCATAAAAATGCAAAGAAAGACTCGAGAAAATGCCGTGCTTGCTTACAGCAAGTTCAGGGTTTCCTTTTCACTTTCTTAAGGAGTGCTTGGGGGGAGAAGTTTAGAAAGCCCTGTCTGACCCAAAGAGTAGCCTCTATTCAGCAAACATTTCGGAGTGCTATTTTGTGTGTGTGTGTGGGGCGGGGGCGGGTTGGCAGGTTGGAACAGGAGAGAAGGAGAGAGTAATAGGAGACCTTATCTCGTATGCCAGATGGAGAGGGGATAAGGGATTTCTAGATGGAGGGGACAGCCGGTGCAAAAGCACAGAGGCGTGAAAGGGGAGGGCACTTTGAGGGAAGTGCAAGTAGTTCTGTGCTGTTGAGAGTGGGGTGGGGAGGGCTTGGAGAGGAGGGTATTGTGGGTCACGGTAAAGGATTTCCTGGAGGCACTGGACTTTCAAGCGGAAAAATGACTTGGTCTGGTGTGGGTTTTAGGGAGTCAGGGAGATGCTCATTATACCATCAGCAGGGTAAAGGCAGGAATCCTTTCTGATATGTCTGCATATGGGCAGTGCTTGGTACACATTAAACTGTGTACTGAGTAACAGCAGCAAAGCTGTGGACCTGGGAAGAGAGACTTAGATCACTGTTGTCAGAGACATTGAACGTGTCTCCCCAGTTTCTGCCTTCTCCAGACATGTCTTCACTGGGGTTAGACTTTTTTAAGGTACAATTTAAGAAACAGTTCAAAGTTCGCTTCTCTGCTGTTTACATCCCCTTCACATCATCACCTTGTCCCCTGCCACTGTGATCGCCAGAAACAAGTTGGTAACTCATGCCACAACCATTCTTCCACTTTTCCTTGCAGTCAGAGCCTGATTTTGTTCAGGCGGGTCCCTTCCCCATGTGACCAACAGAATGTTGACCCCAGCCTAGTCTAGGAGTTCAAGTCCATGGTGGAGTTCTAGGAGTTCAAGTCCCTTTTGGTTCAAGTCCATGGTGGTGGATGCATTCTTCTTGCCAGTGAGAGTTTGGGCGTGGACATGTGATACAGGTCTGGCCTGAAAAAACAGAGGTCAAGCCTCTGGTGGGGAAGCAACTTCTGCTAAAGATTTCTTCCCTTTCCCAAACTCTGGCCCCTTTCCTGATTGGGATGTATTTGGTGGAGATGGTTGGAACTGCAGCAGCTAACTTGCTCCCGGTCTTAGGAAGCTGCCAGCACATGACTGAGGCTGCGAGAGAGAGTCTAGGGAAAAAGGGCTGGTGCTTTGACGCAGAGTCCAGAATTTGGATATATGACGTGGCCCACCTTATTGCTTAAGCAAGTTTAATAGCACTGTGCTGTCACTTGGCAACCAAAAGAATCCCAAATAACACACTGATTTGCATCCCTAATATATATATTTTTTTGTAAGGAGAGGAAGGTCTAAATTATTTAAGGATTTGAAGCGAAATGGAAAAAGGCTTGGTGATGGATGGACGGGCTTCATTTGTTCAACATGTCATCTATCCTCCCATTCTATAGCAATACAGTAGCCGGCCAAATGGCTGGTCTGCTGGAGACCACACTTCCTAGGTGCTCTTGTTACTGAATGTGGCTTTGTGACTAAGTCCCTTCTAATAGAACGTAAATAGAAACAGTCCTTAAGGCATGGGGCTTTTGCTCTGCCATGCTCCATTTCCTCTTCCCTCAAGCTGGAACACAGATGTGGCAGGGACCAAGCTTCAATAATGCTTCAAAGGGGCTGACAGAGCAAAGATAAGGAGGGGACCTGAGCTCTGAATGATGACATGGAGTGAAATCACGTGGACTAGAGAAAGAGAAATAAATGTCCATTTTCGGTAAGTCATTGTATTTTGGGTCTCTTTCTTGCAGCAGCTTGGCGTGCCCCATGCCATTTCACAACTGTTTTTAGAAGAAGCTCCGTTACTGTTATGCTATTGTCTGAATCCTTTCAAATAGCTGGGCTCCCCTTGCTCTGTAGCCCCAGCCCCTTCCCAAGTGTATGGAATATGGTTTTCTCTGGCTGTAAGTCAGTCTCTTGACCTTTTGCTGTGTTTTCTGCTTTTAGTCTCGGTCCTTTGGCTGGCCTTACTTACACCATCTCAGTTAAATGCGGAACACGGCATGCACTCAGACTGCGGGTGATGGTTAAGTTTGGCAAGCCATTGCTCTTTCTGGATCATTGCTTTCCCACCTTGATGTGGTCAAGGGGTCTGAAATGAGACTGGGAGGTCCTGAGCACAGTGCATCCCAACTGCTTCCATCCATACTTTAAAATATAACTTCAGGATTTTTTTTTTTTTGAAAACTATCCAAGAGATCTTATTGGATGGAAAACACACACACACAGACACTCGGACACAGACACACAGTCACACATATGCACACAGGCATTCTCTGCCTAGCGGAGATCTGCAGAACTCTATAGCAGTTCCGACAGTGTTTATCTGAGTGTGTATCTAGGATTATGGAGGGGACTGCATCTTTTACATTATTATTTAATTTTATAATCAGAAAAAATAAAGACAGTCAAATGTCCTTATTCATGGATTCTGTATTTGCAAATGCACCTACTTGAAAAAGTTTTTTTCTCTTTAGAAAGGGGGAGAGGGGGAGGTGTAGAGGGAGAGGAAAAGAGAGAAGCTTACGCAGGCTCCCCACCCAGTTTGGAGCCAGACGTGGGGCTCGAAATCACAATCCTGAGATCATGGACCTGAACCGAAACCAAGAGTGTGATGCTTAACCCACTGAGCCACCCAGGCGCCCTTCAGCTACTTGTAAATCAATTGTAACCCCAAATCGATCCTTGAGGAACTTCTGCAGTCGCCCAGGGACTCATGCCTGCACGGAGTCGTGAAGATTTAGAGTTGACTGATGTGCGTGTTCCCAGCTGAGGTCCAACGAGGCAACGCTCTTGTAAACAAGTGTCATACCGTAAACAAGTGTCTTTTTCACGGTCTGTTCAGTGCCACTTTTTTTTGTTTGGGGACTTTTTGCTGGTGATGTTGCTCTTTAAACGGGCCCCCAAGGATAGCATGGAAAAGCGGTCCAGTTTCTGAGCGCAGGGGGGTTGGGATGAGCCTCGGGGAGAAAACCCGTGAGGTCGATGAGCGTGATTTACGGTGTTCTTGGCGTGACTTACGGTGCTCTTGGCCGTGAGTTCAATGCTGATGAATCAACAATATATATTAGCTAAGGGGTCTTTAAACAGAAACTCACGTAAAACAAGGTTATGTATTGATTGGTTGATGAAAGTGTGGCCAGAGGCTCACAGGAACACTGTATTTCTTCAAGGGGCAGTGATTCAGGATTCCCTATTTCAGTCTTTGTGGTACCTCTATAGAACACAGCTGCTGTGAGTAACAAGTGGACTGTATTTAAAATTGCTGTTGTATCCAACTGCATCCACTACTACAAGGTACCCACGGCCATGTCCCTCTCCATCCGGGGTCCACGGGCTCAGGTTTGCTCAGAAGGGGAGGGGCAGGAAGGAGTACTAAGCCCGTCCTGTGTACCAGGCACTGTGCTAGATGCTTCGTGACATGGTTTTACTTAATCCACACTACCACCCTCCAGACTTGCTGTTTTTCTCCCCGCGTGCAGATCAGGACCCTGTAGTTTGGAAGGTGAATGACTCACCTGGCGTCAGACCAAGGAGGAGGCAGAGGCTTCCCCACCCTGAGCTGCCGGAGAAGATTGTGCCGTGGGCAGTTTGGAGCTGGGCCAGATCCATCCAATGGTCTCTGTCCCTCTGCATTCCAAACCTTTGCCTGTCTCCTCAAGCCCCGTGGACACACCCCTGTTCCTTTCTCTGTGGGGGACTTGCCTCCCACTCCATGAAGAAAGGAGACCCCCTCCCCTCGGGGGGACTTCTTAACTTCCAGTCCCCTTCAACCTATCAACTTCGCTATAGAAAGACCTCAAGTCCTTTGTGAAATGAGGGAGAGTGTAATATAAACAAATGAAGGAAGTCAATGCATTTATAACTTTATTCATCCTCACTTCCTTTCCCGGAGCCCGAGGGTGAAGTGTGCCTTCCAGAATGAATTCCTCCACCTGGGCCCTGGTCTAATCCCCTCAGACCTCCTCTGGGACCCATGTCCTTCGGTGGTCCCCCTCTCCACTGTCTTTGTGTTTCCTCTCTCAGCATTGGCTCCTTCCCCTCAGCCCGCGAGTGTGCTCACGCTTCTGCAAACAGCCCCTCTCCTCTGGCTCCCCCCCTCATTTCTTGCCTTTCCCCACCCCAGCCTTTTGAAAGCGTGCCCTACCCACCCTCCCTGCGGCTCATCAACCCCGGCAGGCTGGCTCTGCTCCCTGCCACTCACTGGAGTCACTAATAATCTCCTAATTGCCAATTAAAGAGAGCTGCTAATACACAGTCACTGCGGCAGAAAAACAAAATACAGAAAAAAAAATTAAAAGGAAACTTGAAATATTCATGATTGCACCACCCAGAAAGAACTATTGTTAATACTTGTTTCTATCCTTATAGACCTTTTCACATTATACATGCTTGTGTGCGCACACACACACAAGGGAGGAGGAGGATGCAGAGAGAGAGAGAGAGAGGGAGAGAGAGATTTAAAAAAAAATACAAATGAGTTCACTCACTAAAACATTGCTAATCAAAATGTGGTCCTTGAGCTACATGTGTCTTAGCATAAGTTATTCTAAGAGCTGATCTTGAGATAAAGAACAGAGCGAAAATAGTTTAATTTGGGAAGTGTAAGCAACACAACTGAGTGGGAAAGTGATTCAGGGAAGAGGAAGCCGTGCCCTAAGGCTGCACTGTTAAGCCAGCCAGCACAGAGGGCAGCTGAAGATCTATTGTGCCCTCTAGTAGCAGTGTTCTCCCCCTACCCTCTGAGGTCTAGGATCTTTAGTCTAGCAGAGCCTAAGTAGAAAGCACAAATTCACCAAGCAGGACACTGAGAGCCACTTCCTTTGTTCCCAGACCTGTATATCCCACGGAGCCGGGATATAACATATATACAATAGCTGTTGGCTCAAGGTATAGAAATGTATCTTCAGGCAGGCAGCTCATGAATGCTATCTTTAAGCTGATGCCTTAGCTATGCCTTCGAGTGATTATTCCAGCATCTTTTAGTATGGCTGCTTCTGGTGGGTAATGGTACACGGTGGGACCAGGGGATAATATGGTCATGTGCCCACTTCCGCCATGCTCATGATGGGGGAACCCCGTGACGATAAATTAGGCACTCTGGGAGCCCTCAGAGCGTAATGCTAGCCATGACGTTGGGGACGAGGAAGGCGAGCTATATAAATCTCCTGAAGTCACAGAAGAATCGTGGCCCTTCTGTGATGGCTGGGCTCTTTGTAAGGAACCTGACAGCCTGTGACTGTGTGCTCTCCTCGAGGTGTGGTACCACCATCGAGAGCTCCCATCAGTCTTGCTCTAACAGGTGGGCCACTTAGTAACAGTAACACCTAGATCTGCTTTAGTGCAGGAGAGCCGGGGCTGCTGGACCAGGCATAGCTTCCATCCTTGCCAGCGTGGCCTTTCAGTTCACAGATCCATTTTACGTGCTCTGAGGTGGAGGACATGAGATGACCACTCAATTCGACCATAGACGAATCATCGTACCTACCTAGTGGTTCAGTAGCTCATCTACAACGGGCATTCTTGGGGAGACAGTGAACTAAGACACCCGCACACGTTTTGTATCTTCTCTCAGAGGTCAATATACAATGCTCTTCCCCAGACTTCCTGAATTTCAATTTTTCAGTGTTGCCCTTGGTAGTCTCCTGATGAATCAGCCAGACTGTTCACTGCTGCCTGGAGTCCTTTTCTCAGGCCACTACCCCTTTGGAAGCAAGTCAATGCACTGCTTGAAGTTCTGCCTCCTGGGGCAATCTCCCCTTCACACTATCCTGCAGGATCTGCCTGAGCAGGGCTGCAGTGCAGGGAAAGTTCCTTTCGTTTTTGTCTCCTACCAGTCTATTGTGCTAACCTGTCCATAAAGCAGGCCCAAGCTTTCTCCTTCTCCGCAGCTGGCCATAAGGAATCCCCCAGGAGGTATAGCCATGAGCGGAGGGAGAGGCTCCAGCGAGAATACGGTGACCACGTGGGGACCGTATGGTCTGCTTGTGCGATCCGTCTTTGACTTCCAGGCCTCCTCAGGCCTGGTCTTGAATGTTCCATTTCCATCCCATGACAGCTTGCTGTTGCAATCGTCTGACTTTATGACATAGTGCTCTGACAGCTGGCAACTTACAATGGGGTGCTCCGGTCACACGGTCAGTGGGTCTCCCACAGTCACTGCTCAGCCTCTGTTAGAACCCAGTAGCAGGGGTGCCTGGGTGGCTCAGTCGGTTGGGCATCCGCCTTCGGCTCAGGTGACGATCTCGGAGTCCTGGGATTGAGCCCTGGGATTGAGCCCTGCTTTGCAAGAGAGGAACCCTGCTCAACAGGGAGTCTGCTTCTCTCTTTCCCTCTGCCCCGTCCCCCTGCTTGGGCTCTCCCTCTCTCTCTCTCTCTCTCTCTCTCTCTCTCTCAAATAAATAAATAAATAAATCTTAAAAAAAAAAAACAAAAACAAAACAAAAAACAAAAACCCAGTAGCATGCCAGGTGTTGGTTTTCAGATACTGAAGAAAGCATATTCTAGCTCCAGATTCTCGCTCCAGATTCCTAGAGGTCTGCGCTGAAGCCTCCTACAGGGCTTGCGGAAGGCTCCCTATGTGTCCTTCCCTAGATATGAATGCTTCTATCAGCATGACATCCGATAAATGGTTTGGAGCAGTATTCCCACAGGAGATAAATGTTGTCCCCCAAATCCAGAGGTCCACCGAGTGCCTCTTTATTGGTGGTAAGACATACAAGGTACAATTATTTGTCTGTTACTTTGGAGGGCACATCTCCGCATGTCCTAGATCTCTGACCCACTAAAACTTCTACTGTTGTATCTGATCCCTGAATCTTGGTATTTTCCACCCTCTTGCACATGTATCTTAGAAGGCATCCAGGAGACTCACCACTTCCTCTTCCCCCACGTCTGATTAATATGATCTCATCAACATAGTACTTCTCAGAACCCGTATGAGGCTCTGAGGAAGGACAGGTAGTAAGTATATTGTGACTGAGTAGGAGAGTTAACATAGCCCTGGGGCACAGCCATGACTGTGTCCTGCTGTCATTCCAAGTGAATGTAAATTTTTTCTGATCTTCCTTCCTGAAAATGACTGGGGTGGGGAAGGAAAAGGCATTTGCCAGGACAGTTGCTTCATGCCAAGTGCTGGAATTTACCTTGGTCTGTTTTAGTAAAGTTCGCACATCTGGCATGAAAACTACAATTGGAGTCTACCGTGGAGTCTATGGTAGTCCACCATCACCCACCATGATTTGTTGGTTTTGTTTTAATTTTTATTTTTGCGGTGGTAGGTCTGAATTAAATGGAAATACCATGGGGACTACTACTCCTTTGTTCTTTAAACCTTTGAGGGCAATGCCATTTAACCACAGAGTGCACATTAACTATTTTGTCTGGGGCTATATATGTAACTTCAGATGTTTCACTTGACCTTCCTACCGTTATAGACCTTTCTGTGCAGATCAAGAAACCAATGTGAGGTTTCTACCAGCTACTAAAGTGTATTCTCCCCAATTTTCAGGGATGGGGAAATGATCACAGGAGGGTCTGCAGACCCAAAGGATCCACTGTGAGATGGGCTTCAGCCAAGACTCCATTGGTCCTCTTGTTTCCAAATCCCTATTTTAACAGAAGGGCCACAATGGCATTTTGAGGGTCCTGGTATTAGTGTCATCCCAGACCCTGTATCCCCAAACCATAGAAACATCTGGGTATTCTTCACTCCCTGGTATACAGTTACTTTGGATAAATGGCCATAGGGCCCTTTGGGGAAAGAGTAGGGAAATCAGTTCTTCACGTACTTACTTGGCATTGTATGGTCCTTTCCCAAAATAACCAAGTCTTTCCTGAAAACAATGGGCCCTTGGTCTAAGGACGAGCTTCAGCATGGGAAATGGGCGAGAGAGAGCAATTTTCCATTGTGATGGCTCACATCAGACTTCGGATCCCATGCTCTCGACATGCTTTGATTACATGGGTCAATAATGCCATAGTTGGTTGTCCATTGATCTCACCCTTTGGAACGCTAAGAGCTAGCCCTCAGATCTGTGTGGGGAAGGGTCCCTGGGTAGACTTTCCATCCACCTTGCCTCTGATGGTTAAGCACTGTCACGAGGACCCTGCTGTTCCGAAATCCTGTCATCACCATGAACGCACACCGAGAATTCCATTCCCTGAGCAGTCTCCCCTACTGTCCATTTAGCTTCGAAAGAACCAGCACCCCTGAGCTGCTCCGTGACGCCAACACCCCCTTCACAGCTCCTTTCTTACCACTTCAGTGAAAGGAGCAGACTGGGAATAGACTCAGCTGGAGGGTCCTTTGGGTTTTGATAATATGTTTCTTCTAGTGGGCACCATCTCCGTGGACCATCCTGCTGCTTCTCTGGTTCTAGCAGCTCATGCATTTCTACGTTGCTCATTGTAGCTGTTCTTTCTGTCACCTGTTAAGCTAGGGCCTCTTAGCACCAAAGCCACCCTTCCATTTCCTGTTGTTTAGTGCTGGAGCCGGGACTCAGAAAATCACATCTTAGGATCACCAGTCGCTCTGGTTAGGTCCTCCCATAAGGAGTGCATGAGGGAGCTGACAAGACCGAAGCAGGCAGGAGGGACACGCTCTTTCCCTTGGCTTCCCGGGGCGTCCTGTTTCTGCGGGCACCCCCCCCCCCCGCCCCAGCAAAGCTGTTTTGCCCTGCAGTCCATCGGTGGTGCCTTCCCTTAGCGGCAGCTGAATCCAGTATGTGGGTTTTCCCAACGCTCTGGTGCCCCTCCTCTGAGGTCTGAGCTTCGGTTTCTTGGAAGCCCTCCTCGAAACTTTTCAATTTTGGCAACCTTACCCTCTTACCTTATTCCACCAGCCCTGGGCATGGCATCTGCTCCCGTCATTGCTACCTTTGTGATAACTTGGTGTTTCTCTGTTTACCTTTTCACTTACCTAGTTAATAACATTATACCTACTTCTGGATACTATACATTCTGCTCACTCTATTTAAATTAGTGCTGTGGTTTCTGTCTCCTGATTGGACTCTGATCTTTTTTTATTCCCCCGCTGAAGTTTCAGGGAGCTGTCCCAGCTCCAAGAGTCCCTCCCGGGAGGACAGATCCAGAGGCCCAGGGTATGCATCTGTATCAACAAAGTCTTCCCCAACGCAACCCTAGATTCCCTTTCCCCTCCCAAGTTAACACCCCTAATATCCATTCCCAGGCATGTTCTCTGGACCTCTCTTGGCACCTGTTAGCCAGATACTGTGGTTCTTTTCATAAAAATCCCATTTCTCCAGAGAGTGGTGCCATGCTGACCCCTGGTCCTAGTGATTGGTCTAGAAGTCACAAGAGAACGTGAGAGCAGGTCTTGAAAAGGGCAAGTATGCTCTTGACCGTTGTCTGCCTGAGGTGACGCTTCGGTCACAGAGGTTTTCTGGCTTTCACACCATGCCCTAGACTGGTAGTAGTTGGCTTGTCTGAGCTCATCATTTTCTTCTTTCATCGCATCCATGGCACTTATCAACCAGCAAACTCCACCAGTTCTTTTAATTCCCATTGCCCCCACTCCTTCCAAGTGCTGGGGAGACTGTATAAACCATTATATCCCCTTACACTGGCAGCCCAGCCTCCATGTCACCACAAATGAGACTTCTTGTAATGGGGCTTCTACATGTCAAGGTCTACCAACAACAGAGGTCTTGATGCCATGGACCGGCAAGTGATCCAGTTCTAGAATTTTGTCCTAAGGACCTGCGTTCGAACACCACTTCTGGTACAAGCCGTCCTAGCTCAGGAGACCTCGTGACAAGGACTCGAGCTAAATTCGCTTATTTGGGGAAGCATCCACAGTGAGAGAGAAGTGGGAAGTGGGAGACTGAGAGCAAAGCATCCGAGAAGAGCACACTCTGAAGCCCAGCGACCTACTGAGCTGGTTCTTGGAGCTTGCTTATCCCAGCAGGGGAACCCCAGACAATGGTACAAAACATATAACCCACGCGGGAGGTGGGGGAGCTGGGGTGCGAGTCCCTGCTTAGGGGCGGATGCTAACAGTTGGCAGGAAAGGTCCAGGGGGTATGGTGGGGAGCTGGCCGCCCCCCTGCAACAACCTCCTTGCTGACAACATAGACTTGGGCCCGGCTGGGAGAAAGTGAGAAGGGGATGCATGACTTCCCTGCAGCTTTCTGAGGATCTCCACGTATTTCAAAATAAAAAGTTAAAAAAAATAGGTAGGATGACCAAGGGAACCAATCACATGGAAATAGCATTAACAGCATATATGTCCTTAATGTGGGTTCTTGGGCTTCTTCCAGCAAGCACACGTACTCCAGTGAGGACAGAAGAGCCTTTCAGCTCCCACTCTAAATGGAAATGATGGATAAACTCTAACAGCAAACCATACTTATATATCTACCTGAGTGCAAAATCTGTAGGTGGGAAGGATCACCTGGGAGTAAGGGCAGCCCCCAGCCGGCACTGATGTGGGTGCAAGGACTCAGTTTGTATTAATGTTGCAATGGGGGTGGTGATAACTGGGGGAAACCCTGCCAAGAAATGGAAATAACATTTGTCAGTGGGACTCGTTAAACTAATGGAGCTTCTTGCCAAGCTCCCCGTGGCACTTCTCCGCGATCTGGGGCACAGGGGACTTCCATAGAAAACAACTCCCACGAGCAAAACATCACAAAGTATGAGAAGAGAGAGACTTCCAGGAGACAAGGTCAGAAGACGAAACAGCTTGGGGAATTCCCATGCCTTATTAGTGAGGCAGGATGTCAGAGTAGGGGTGGAGCTGGGAGTGCAAGGTGTTCGTTGAGGGATGATGCCTGCAGAGGAGAAAGGGGTTGGCAGGGAGAACCTCAGCTGAGATGCAGGTCAGACAAAGTCTTGGCTGACCCAAAGGACAATGACAAAGCAAACTTTGGCCCGTAGAAGAGTTCCAGGTTGAGAAGTGGCAAGAGGGGCGCCTGGCTGGCTCAGTCGGCCGAACGTTGGACTCTTGATTTCGGCTCAGCTCAGGTCATGATCTTGGGGTCATGAGCTCGAACCCTGTGTGGGGAGTCTGCTTCTTTCCCTCTCCCTTCCCCCCATTCATGCTCTCTCCCTCAAATAAATAAGTAAATCTTGAAAGAAAGGAAAAAAGAAATGCCAAGACTCCAGCGCCCCATTCATCCTCAGTCACTGCTTGGGGTCTGCCAAGGAAGATTGAGCTGAGGCCAACCTGGAAGGCACGAAGCCCAAGGTTGTCAGTGAGCTGCACTCTTTGTGGCCGAGGGGCAAGTTTGTATCGAAAGGAGATGTGAGTGATGCACGGGCCAAGAAGCTCCTGTCCTAGAACAACTAGAAAGTATACTTCAAAAAGATACACGGAAGACCAGAGACATAAGGCAGGAAGAGGAGCTGGTGGCAGAAGAGGCAAACCAAGGTACCCCACTAATGGGTCCGTGATTAAAGGAGCGAGACTGATACAAAGCGAAGGTCAAGCAAAGCTTTATTCCCGCGCCAAGCATCAAGAATCAAATCTCTTACAGAGAGCGCGACCCCTCTCTGCCCCACAGACTAGCCTTTAAGGGCAAAGGCCAAGTGGTTGGGCCTGGCCACGCACAGGTGGCCAATGAGATTGTTACACACAGAGAAAGCTGCACAGTCATGCTAGGTCACACATAAGTGACCAACTGAATTACAATTTACCCTATAGTAGACATTTGAACTAGCCTATCACTTTGGTCAGAATTGGCGCCCAACAGGCGGGGCCCATATTCCTCGGTAGCTAGGGAGACAGTATGTGCGCCCCCCCGCCCCCAAACTGATTGGATGTCTCCACCTGGCCTGACCCACCCCTGTATGTGGGCTTTGTTACCTGGGACTGGTTTCCGGGACTTGTTTCTAAGTAAGTCCCCTGGGGGAAGGGGGGCAGGGATAGTTTAAGTTTTACTGCATAAACAACAAAATGACTGTTTAATACAAGATGGAATCACTCTGACTAAATAGGGCCCTTACAAACCGAGTAGGAATGAACTGCCCGAAACACAACCCGTGTATTGAAAAGTAAGCCAGATGCAGGCTGGAGAGGGAACCAGTTGAGTCAAATGGATCTGAAGGAACCACCCAGAATGCAGCCCAGGAAGCAGAGAAAAGGATGAAAGCAGGATGGATGGATGGTGCAGAATATGAGCGGAGGGCTCAGGCTCTGAAACCACCCACCCGGGATGAAGTTTTAGCTCAGCTGCTAAAGGTGTGGGTGTGAGGTCTCAGGCATGTTTGTAAAGCTCTCTGTGTCTCTGTTCTCTCGTCAATAAAAGGGAAGGACCTCAGTCCCTACCTCATGCCTGCTATTAGGGTTAAATGAATATAGTTCTTATCAACAAGTTATAGTTCTTATGGCCTATAGTAAGGGCTCAGTAAATGTCAGCTAATACAAGAGAGGAAGGGAAACTATGAAAGATAAATTAAAAGTCAGGATGGGGGAAATTAGAGGTTCTGACATTTATCTGAGAGTAGTTCCAGAAGGGCAAATAGGAAAGAAGCAGCATCTGAAGTACTCATGATGGAGAATTTTCTCTACGTGGAGAAAAATGAGCCCCTAAACTGAAAAACACTGAGCTCTGAGGAGGATTTAACAATTCCATTCCTGGACCTGTTGCAGAGAAATTAAAACACAATAAAGAAAAAAGTCTGCAAAGCTACCGAGGAGGAAAGAGGTGGAAACAGATTATCTACAAATGAATGACATTCTCCCTGAAGCCAGTTTGTCATCAGTCCGCAGTAGGTGCCAATGGAATAATAGCTTTAGAAGGATCAGAAAAACAATTTTAGAATCCTACCTTCGGCTAACCCGCCTTTAAGGGTGAATGTGAAATGGAGAGATTTTCAGATACTCATGACTGAGAGAGAAGTCAATCTGACCTTGGACTTTTGTTCAAACAGTTTATGAAAGATGAGCTTTGGCAGGAAGAAAATCAAACTCGGAAGGGAAAGACCTCTGTCAGCTGAGCTGGAATAACAAGAGCCAGATGTACCTTCCTATGGAGGGGGAACCTAGGCAGACCCAGAGGCCTTCCTAAAATAAGGAGGCAGCTGGAGTCCAAGCAGGCCAAAGAAGTGAAAGTTTGCAGGACAAAGTACCAGAGGAGAGAGCCATACAGTAGTGGGCACTGATCAGCGCATGCACAAGAGGATATGATCCAAGGCTGGGAAATCGCCTCCCAGAAGGATTGAAGGTAAATATTCTCAGAGTTCACATGTAGCCAGGAATGATGCCATTCCCACCAGCTAGAGTGGAAAACACAATTATTGGGGCACTGAGTAGATTATTTCTTTATACTGACAAAGGATCATCAGAAACTCGAAACTTCATTTGCAGTAGCATAAAATGTATGAAGTAATAGGGATAAATCAGACAGAAGATGTGTAAGACCTGTGCTTTGAAAATTACAGAGCCTTGCTTAGAGAAATGAAAGAAGGACCTAATGAAATGGGAAGATATACAGTGTTCTTAGATTAGAGGATCAATGTTGTTATGATGTCAATTCTCCCAAAATTCATCCACGGATTCAACAGAATCTTAATGAAGACCCCAGTAGGCTTGTGCGTGTGCGTGTGTGTGTGTAGAAATTGACAAGCTAATTCTAAAATTTATTTTAAAATGCAGAGGTTCTAAAATGGCAAAAACAACTTGAAAAAAAAAAGAGGAAATTTGAAGGACTTCTACTACTTGACTTCAAGACTTAGGATAGATCTCCAGTAAGCAGGAGAGTTTGGCATTGGCTGCAAGAGAGACAGATCAATGGACAGAATAGAGATTCCAGAAATAGATCCACACTTAGTTGACTGATCTTTGAAAAAATGTGAAGATGATTCAGTTGAGAAAGGATAATCTTTTCAAGATATAGTACTAGAGCAATTAGATATCCATAGGTACAACACAAAACCAAAGATAGGACCTGAAGTGAATCATAGGCTTAAATGTACAATGGAGAACTATAAAACTTTCAGGAGAAAGCATAGAAGAAATTCTTTGCTGGCTTTGGGTTAAGCAAAGATTTCTTGGATACACTAGAGAAATGAAAAAAAAAGTTGGATAAAATGCACAAGAGAAAAATAGATAAATTATGTATTTCATAAAAATTAAGAGAGATCTATTCTTTGAAAGATGCTATTACAAAAATGGAAAGACAAGTGGCGGAAAATATTTGCAAATCACATATATATCCAGAAGAAGTAAAGAACCCTGAAAACTCAGTAATAAGAAAACACATGGCTCTCCTCCCCGACAAATGGGCAAAAGATTTGGACAGACCCTTCCCCCAAGTAGATAGGTGGATAACAAATAAGCATATAAAAAGATGTTTGACATTATTAGTCATCATTAAAACAAATGAAAACCACAGGAAGATACTCCTATGGACCCACGGTATGGCTAAGACCCTGCCAAGTGTTGGCAAGGATGGGGGAGCAAAGAAATCTCCCTCACGTTGCTGGTGGAAATGTCAAGCGTATAACCATTTTGGAAAAACAGTTAAGCAGTATGTAAAGTTAAACATACACCCACTGTACAACGTAGCCATTCCACTCCCAGATGCTCGAGAGAAAAGAAAGCATCTGCCGTATACAAATTTGCATGCACACATTCATTCCTGCTTTATTTATAATACAGCCCAAACTGGAAATAACTCAAATGTCCCCAGTCGGCAGGTAAATGGGTATATAAAAGGTGAGACAACCACACAATGGAATACTTCTCAGCAATAAGAAGAATAAACTATGCATGCAACCACGTGATAAATCTTCAAATAATTGTGCTGAGTCAAAGAAGACAGACAAAAAAATAGCACATACCGTGTGCATCCTTTCATGGAAGATTCTAGAAAATGAAACTAATCCAGAGCCACAGAAAGCAGATCGGTGGTTGCCTGAGCAGGGGGTGGTGCAGGGAGTGGAGGGAGGGAGGGAGAAATTGTGAATCACCAGGAAACTTCTGAGGGTGATGCTCATTGTCTTGAAAGTGGTGATGATTTCATGGGTGTATCCGTATGCCCAAACTTATCAAAACTGCTCACTTTAAATAGGTGCAGTTTATTATATGACAATTACACCTCAATAGAGGTGCTAGAAAAAAATCCCAGAAGTGAAGTGTGAGAAGCAAGAGGTGAGAGTGAACAAAAAAACTGGCAAATTGTTAGTGAATCTAAACAAGTAGCGGTTCTTCTAATAATGATAATAATTATGAGATAGAATGAAAACATTTGATTTGGTGTTGGTTGGAAGAAAGAAGGTGAGGGATTTTTATTCGACTCTTGATTTTTAAGTGTGTGTTATGCATAGTTAACATCCATGCTAGCTGAGGGAACAAAGGAAAGGGATTTGTGGAAAGGCATTTGTTAAAAAAAAAAAAAATCAGCTCCAAAGATGTGAAATAAGAAAAATGAAGCAAAGAAAAAGCATGTGGTAATTGAAGTCATGGGGAAGCATGCAAGAATAGTCGAATGCAGCACCTTAAAAATTCCAAGGGGAATCAAGGAAGGCTTCCTGGAGGAGGGGGACACTTATTTAAGATCATTTTAAAGAATGAGCAGAGATACCCTCCTAGAGAAGGCAGGGGTGTTATAATAGACAGAGGGGGTTGCATGAGCAAACGTGCAGGGAGATAAAAGGACATGTTAGGTCAGCATATGGGATGTGACCCCAGCAGGGGACTGGAGGGTAGGGATGATAGTTCGGGGCCACATCACTGAGGGCCTTGAATGAGGGCAGTGGAGAACCAAAGAAAGATTTTCCAAGCAGAGGTGACAGGGTGGGAGTGGCGTTTTGGGTGCATCCCTGTGGACTGTGTAGAGAATGGGTCACTGAGTCAGTAATGGAGGCAGGGAGAGGAGGGCTGAGGGGAGGCATGTGGTCATGGAGAGGAGGCCACCCCCTTTCCCCCGCATCTCAGCTTCCTGGTGAGCATCAGTGAAGGTCTGTGACAAAGCTCGGACTTCCTGGCTATGAGATAAGGAAACGGAATCAGAGAGACCTGTTCTCACAGCAAATCGGTGGTAATACCATGCCTGTGGAAACATACTATTTAAGTGACCTCATTTTTTTTTTTAAATAAAGATTTTATTTATTCATTTGAGAGCAAGAGGAGAGAGAGCTCAGGCACACGGAAAGGGAGAGGGAGAAGCAGAATCCTCACTGAGCAGGGAGCCCGACGCGGGCTCTATCCCAGGATCCTGGGATCATGACCCAAGCCAATGGCAGACGCTTAAGGACTGAGCCACCCGGGGGCCCCAAAAGTGACCTCACTTCTGATCTTCAGATCCACCTTATGAAGTGACAGCTGCGAGGAAAGAGCCCTGGACTCGGTTTGGAAGGCCTGGGTTCTGGTGCCTGACGCAGCACTGGCTCGCTGTGTAACCTCGGCCGAGTCCCTAGCCGTCTCTGAGCCACTGTCCACTCTATCCCTCCTGCCTCAAAGTGAGGTGTTAGACGAGCAGTTTCTGCCCACCCCACTTGTCTCTGCTGGTTCAGGACTAGCACCAGACAACTCTTCTCAATGGATCAGCAGATCTGGCCAAGCTCCTAATGTCCCCCTTAACCTCCCAACCCACTAGCACATCTTCCTCGTAGGGTCATCGCTGCATTCCCACCAGTAGGCTTCATCACCTGGGAAAGCAGGAACCTCTGATTTTTTCTTCTCTCGAAGTGAAAAAAGCCTTATTGTTCTCATTATAGAAATAATATGGGCTTATTATTAAAAATTTAAACAGTTCAGAAGTGTAAAGGAGAAAGTAAAATTAGAGGTTAATCCTATTATACAAAGGTAGCCACCATTAGGATTTGGGCAGTAGTCTGCCATAATCTCACACACACACACACACACACACACACACAGACACGCGCACACACACACACACTTTAGACACCCTCACACTTTGTGTAAATGGGATCATAGTATTTTAACTGCGTTGTAATCTGTTTTTTACCCAGTGATATGTTGTGAAGATCTATGTAAAAAATATTTACCTTGTTATTTAAAAAATCTTAATTTTGATTACATACTCACATAAAAATATACCATTTACATAAATGTGTAAATGTGGTCACCAGCCACATGACCAAACCCTTGTTACTGTCGTATTCTCAGCAGCTCCCTATTTTCCTCTATAAATGAAAGAACTGTAAATACTGCGACAGTGAGCATCTTTAAACCTCTATCCTTTTGCAATTTTAGGATAAATTTCCAGATATGAAATTGTTGGGCCAAAAATGTGAATATTAAAATGTTTTATACAGATTGTCCAACTATCCTCTGAAAAGTTAGGACCAGTTCTCACTTCTTTTTTTTTTTTTAAGATTTTATTTTTTGATTTGACAGAGAAAGAGATCACAAGGAGGTAGAGCAGCAGGCAGAGCGAGAGGGGGAAGCAGGCTCCCCACTTCACAGAAAGCCCGATGTGGGGCTCGATCCCAGAATCCTGAGATCATGACCTGAGCTGAAGGCAGAGGCTTAACCCACTGAGCCACCCAGAGGCACCCAGTTCTCACTTCTACCAACAATATGAGTGCCAACGTCTCAACACTCTTGCTAATAGAGGGCTTTTGCAATTTCTAATCTGAAAGGCGAACATGTCATCTCGTTGTTTTTATTTTCATTTCTTTGTTTTTTTATGAGATTGTCTGCTTATTGACCATTTGGATATTTTGTGAAATGGCCTGTTTATATCCTGTGTCTACTTACCTTTTGGGTACATTTGTCTGCTGCTTATTGCTTTTTAAGAGCTCTTTGTATATTAGGGATTTAACCTCAGACCATCTGGTTTCTCAGGGTCCCTAGAGTTGGACAACGGGGTCCCCCATGAAATTAGATTCCCAAGAGACAGGAGCAGTTCTGCCTCTGGTCAGCGGAGGGCAGCAGTGGGCAAGATTCGCATTCCAGCGCAACACAGGCCTTTGGGGAGCTGGACACACACCCACACTACACCCTACAAAGACCCTTCAAGAGAGCTTCTCATATTCTCAGGAAACGACTTGGTTCACTGATTCAGGCTCCGCAACACAGAATGGTTTCCCCCTAGTCTCTAGAGACAGCTGACCAGTGAAGAGAACCAGGCTCTGAAGCCAGACTAGAATTTCATATCCAACTCTGTCTGCAAAGCTGGGTGCAACCGTCATGCCCTCCCGAACTCTCAGTTTCCTCATCTGTAAAATGGGTCCACCGATACCCACCTTCACAGGGCATGGTGAAGGAGAGGTGAACCGAGGATGATGTAGTCTGCTGTAGTTGGGAGCTCAGGGATCGTGAACCCACTCCCTAAGCCCTGTCCTCCACTCACTCATTGGCTGACCAGAGAGAAGCACTGGTTCCTGCTGTCATGGCTGGGTTTGCTCCTTCCCGGGCTTGTCCCCATGCTTGACCAGCGCTGTGGCTAAGGAACATCCCCTTTGGGCTGGCTGTGTGGGATTCACTGATGAGGACCCCCACTAGGGGGTGAGGAAGGACCTGTGTGCGGGAGGGACCAGCAAGAACCATGCTGAAAGGGCTGGTACCTGGCAACTAACGAGATGCGCTGGCTAGGTTTTCTCCCCGGAAGGACTTTGTGGACAGCCAGGGCAGGTGCAGAAGAAAAGTCCTGCTCATGTTGGGCTGAGTCTGAGGTGCTAGAGACTTCCAGGATCCTCCCAGCAGTGGGAAATCGTGGCTCTAGCCTGACCTCTCCATTCCTCCCTCACCCCCGCCCCCACCCACCAAAAACTAGGTCCATCCCTGCCCCAGGGATCAGAACTGCTCCAGACCTAATTCAGGCCCAAAGAAGAAACTGTCTCCTTCCTTTCTTCCTCTCTGATCTTCCCTCTTGCTTCCCAGGTCCCCCTATGTTCCAGGTCTGGAGAGGGGAAAAGAGGGGAAGACTGATTTTCACTCAGGGCTCCTACCCCTCCTTTAGGCTAAGGAACAAGGCAAAGCCCAAGAGGGTCCCCCCGCCCCCAGAAGGGGAAACCAGAAAAATGCATTTCTGATGGGCATGACGATGGCCTGGGGGCAGGATGAATCATCTAAAGCAGCAGACGGACAGACGGGGAGCAGAAAGAGAGGGCTGGACCCAGGCTCCCAGGCTGTGAGCTTTGCAGGGAGACAAGGTGTGTACGTAAAAGGGAATGGGGTCCTGCGGCTCCACAAGTGGGGGGCGGGGGGGAGGGGGTGTATCTCTGATTTTTCTTCCATAGCCTACCTGGTCCCGGGGCTAAGGCAGGATTACAGACTTTTTATTCCTGTCTCTATTATGGACGACAGCAGTAAGAGCTCCTTTATTGACCGCTTTCTCTCTGGCCAGCCTCCTGTTAAACTCTTTATAAGCATTCTTCTGTATAATCCTCACTCCCCTATTGTCAATCTCCATCTTACAGCTGAGGTCATAAGAAGCTTGGAGAAGTTACACCACTCACCCCAGGTCACACTGAGGAGTTAGGGAGCCCTGTGCTTGCCCCTAGAGGTGAAGAACTCGCCTCCCTCTTCTCCACCCCCCACCCCCACTCATGGTTGGACCATGTCCTGCACCCAGCAAGACCAGTGGGTTTCCACCCAGCATCCCAGGCACCCAGAGGCCTGGGAGTTCTAACCAAGGTGAAGAAGGGTGACAGGGATGTTCATCCACTGCTAGGTCACTCTAGGCATGGTTTCCCTAATGCCAGAGGATTCTGAGCATGGTTTAAAATTTGTGGGTCTTACAGGGAGGAAAGGAATGAAGCCGGTGGGTGCTAGGTGGGGAATGGGGTAGGGACCCCATCAAAGTGGCAGAGCCAGGGTCAGCTGAAGTCCCCACGTGCTGGGGACTTTTTGGGGTTCCTTAAAGCTCTGCTGCTATGGGGTTCTGTGAGAAAGGGACAGGGGCATGCATATTTGAGGGGGTGGGTTTGTGGCAGCCAGCCCCTACTGTGTGGAAGGCGAAGGCCCGGGCCTCCCCATCTGGTCTGAAGCAGGCAGTGGGTGGTGGGCGTGGCTTGCAGAATATTATCAATCCCTCAGGAATGTATGTGGCTTTGGTAAACCCCAGCCGCAGGCAGAGGAGTGGGGTACAGGCCAGGGCCCGTCCTGGCTGTGGGTGGGAACACTGGGCAGGGCCCCCCACCCCGGCAGGCTTGGGCTGAGGCCAGGTTTGGGGTGGGGCTGGTCAAGGAAACCCTACAGCACGTGTCAGGCAGGGCTACCCCCTGCCACCCCACTGCCAGGCTGCTCTCCAGCTTCACACCTCCCCACACATTTCTTTGAGATCAAATGGGGGGGGTGCTATAGTCTTCAGAATAGCCTCATTTATCAAAACATGGAGTACCAAAGCTATATCAAGTATGTCTCTTCAAGATCTTATTTAATCCTCAGAACCCACCCAATGATATATTTCTAATCACTAGTTTCTAGATGAGGAAAAATCAGTCTCAGAGTAGTTAAGTGATTTTCCCAATGCCACACAGCTTCCAAAGGTCAGAGCCTGGTGGAATCCCAAAGTCAGTCTGGGATTGTGACTCCAAAGTTAATTCATTCTTCATTTCGCTAAGCTAGTGTCCAGAGGGGGTAAGATCTGAACCTTACCCTTCAGGGGTGTCTGGGCTGTTCTAGAGGGGTAAAAAGGTAGGTAGATAATCTCACCCAGCATGAGAGCAAGAGCAAAATGGTAGTGGTAGGAGCAGTGGCTGTATGATGATGGTTGCCTTTCCTCCTGTAGTAGACAGTTTCTTGGTAAGAAGGTCATGGCTGCAGTCATACTAGGCTTAAATCATCCCAGCAAAGGAGGAGAAGGAAGAGGCGAAGGAGGAGAGAGAGAGGTAGCAAAGTGTGTATGTTCTGATGACAGAGTACCTGGATCCAGCTGTCCCTGAGCCTGTATTTCAGAAGAGAGTCTACCAACAATTTCCCATTTTTGCTTAAGCTGGTTTGACATTTGCAACCAAAAGATACCAAATCAATGCCAATTGCATAGTATGTAAATGGCTTCAAAGTGGAACTCAATTTTTATCTCCCAAACCTATGCCTTTCCATACTTCTTCATCTTGATACATAGTTCCACCATCCACCCAATTGTTCAAGCCCTCCTCACCCCATACATAGCCAGCAAAAAGTCCTGTCAGTCCTACCTCCAAAATATATCTCATATCCATCGATTTTTCCTCATTTGCACCTGCCACCTTGGTCCAGGCCATTATCATTGCTCACCTGGATTTCTACATATAGTCTTACCAATGGTCTCTGTAGTTTGGTTCTTGTCCGCCCTTAAATATTTACTCTCATAGCAGCCAGAGTAATTTTTCAAAAATCTGAACCAGACCATGTCATACTCTTACGTAAAATTCTTCAATAATTTCCTGCTGCACTTGCAATGAAATTTATACCCTTTGCCAGGGCTTATAAGACCTGACTCTTATCTACCTTGTAATGTCATTCTGTCTTCTTTCTATTCCACAAAGCTGCCAAGCTCATTTCTCCTTAGGGCACTGGCATTTACTGCTTGCTCTGTCTGGAAGAAACTATACCTTCCCATGGCTCTTTGTTTCTCATCATTCATGTCAGGTCTCAAGTGTCATCTCATACAGAGGTCTTCCTTGAACACTCTACCCCAGACAGCATCCACTGTTCATTTCCAACCCGAAATATTCTTTCTTCTCTCATTCTGTTTACCCCCTTCACAGAACTTTTCATGGTTTGTAATTTTGAGTGAATCATAAATAGACTAGCCGTCTTAAACACTGAAAGCCAGCTCAATCTCTGACTGCATTAAAGTGATCTGCTTCTACTATCCATCAAAAGTGAAAGTATATCTTTTCTTGAGGGAGATAACATGAGCCAGAGCCTCAAATTTTCTCTATATTTCTCATACACAATATCAAAATTTAATCAAAAGTTAGCAAACATGCAGAGACAAGAACTGGCCCCCCAAAAAATAAATAAATAAGAGAAAACATAGACAGATATACAGTAGAAAGAGACCCACAGGGACCCTTCTATCGGCATTAGCAGAATTTTCAGTAGTAGTGATTAACATGATCAACAAATTAAATGAAAACATCAAGAATTTTGGCAGAGAACTGGAAACTAAGAAATTATTAAAAAGTAATTCTATAACTTAAAAACATGAGACTTAAAATTAAGAGCTCAGTAGAGGAGTTTGATAGCAGATTAGATGCAATTGAAGAGAGACTTAGTGGACTGGAAATAAGCCAAAAGAAAACATCCATACCAAAATTAGGAGAAACTAAAGGATGAAAAAATACAAAAAAGAATATAAGAGACAAATGAAACATGGTGAAAATGTCCAAATTACGTGTAATTAGACTCTCAGGGTGAAATGAAAGAGAAAGTAGGACAGATGCAATACTCAAAGAGAAGACAGTTGAGAATTTCCAAAGCCAAAGAAAGACATCAAGTCATGGATGTCTGAAGCACTATGAACCTTAGACAGAGTGAATACAAAGAAAACCAGATTCGGATACATAATAGCTAAACTTCTGAAAATGAAAGACAGAGAGAAAATCTTAAAAGCAGCCAGTGGTGGCAGGGTTGTGGGGTAAAGAATTTTATCTTCATAAAATATACAGTAGGGCTGGGAGCAACTTCTACACAGAAACTATGGAGACTAGAAGACAATGAAATGAATGATAATCTCAAATCACTGAAAGAAAAAACTGCCAATCTAGAATTTTGTATCTTTCACTGTATCCTTTACCTCATCCTCTACTCTTCCCTTCATGTATTTAGCTCCAGTCATACGGCCTACTCTGTCATTCCTTGTACATTTCAGACATACTGACTCCTTGCACTGGCTGTTTCCTATACTTGATTCATTTTTCTCTTAAATATTCATATAGCTATTTTCCTCATCGCTTTCAAGTCTTTTCTCAAATGTCACCATTTCAATGAGGTCTACCTTAAACATCCTATTTAAAATTGTATCCACTTTTTAAAAAAGATTTTATTTATTTATTTGACAGACAGAGATCACAAGTAAGCAGAGGGGCAGGCAGAGAGAGAGGGAGAAGCAGGCTTCCTGCTGAGCAGAGAGCCCAATGTGGGGCTCAATCCCAGGACCCTGGGATCATGACCTGAGCCAAAGGCAGAGGCTTTAAACCACTGAGCCACCCAGGTGCCCCAAATTGTATCCACTTCTGAGCTCTCTTCCCTAAATTATTTTTTTACAAAGCTTTTAATTAATCTATTAATTAATTTTATTTTTTGAGAGAGAGAAAGCAAGTGGAGGTGGGGGGGTGGTGTGGACAGAGGGAGTGGGGAGAGAAATCTTAAGCAGGCTCCATGTCCTGCACAGAGTCCTATGCATGGCTTGATCCCATGACCTGAGCTGAAATCAACAGTCAGATGCTTAGCTGACTGAGCCACCCAAGTATTCCTTCCCCAAATTATTTTTCATTATACATTGCTACCTTTTAACATGTCATATCCTTTATTTATTTATGATTGTGTTTTAAATTTTTTTTGGTCTCCCTTAACTTATATAAATTTAAGCAGATTGATTCAATTAAGACTACTTATTTAAACTATAGCTGTTTTTTTTTTTTAAGATTTTATTTATTTTAGAGAGAGAGATAGAGAGCACGAGAAGGGGGAGGGTTAGAGGGAGAAGCAGACTCCCCATTGAGTGGGACTCAATGCCGGGACTCCAGAATTATGACTGGAGCTGAAGGCAGTTGCCCAGTCGACAAAGCCACCCAGGTGCACAACTCTAGCTGTTTTTACCAGGAAGGCTGTTAAGGGTACTTAATACACCTTGATGTCAGAGACAGAAGTCCCCCTTCATTCAATTCCCTTGTTTAACCTTATTCTCATTTTTTCCTCTGTCTTTTGTTGTAAAATAAGTCTAATTCTCTCTGAAAGTAGATGGGAGGTAGATAGATAGAAGCTGATATATGTTTAAGTATGGATGTTTTCAGCTGCAAGTTACAGGAAACCCAACGACAAGTGACTTAAAGAATAAGGATATTATTTCACATAAGGAGTCATCCAGAGTGAGGGCACCTCCAGTGGTAGCTCAACGCGGACATCTATTTGCTTTCCATTTTCACATTTATCACACTCCGCAGGCTGATTGCTATACATTTTCACAAGAAGACATGACAATATGTTGCTAAAGAGGGATAGCTGCTTTTTCTGCATCTCTTATTTAAGGGCTAAGAAACTCACTTTCTGCAGTACTCCCAGCAGACCTCCTTCCTGTCTCATTCACCAGGACTGTATCACTAGGCCATTTCAAGAACATTTATAGGAGAGGACGATGGATTACCGTGATTGTCTTAGCTTAAACTGATCATGATTTGTCTGGTATAGTGGAAAGGGTCCAGACCCATGAGACAGATGGTTTCTTCATGCTTGACCAAAATCAGGGTTCTTTTTTTTTTTTTTTAAGATTTTATTTATTTATTTGACAGAGAGAGAGATCACAAGTAGGCAGAGAGGCTGGCAGAGAGAGAGAGAAGCAGGCTCCCCGCCGAGCAGAGAGCCCAACGTGGGACTCGATCCCAGGACCCCGAGATCATGACCGGAGCAGAAGGCAGAGGCTTTAACCCACTAAGACACCCAGGCGCCCCCAAATCAGGGTTTGTTCTGAGAAAAGGGGAGTGGTTGGGTGGCTGACCCGAAGTCTCTTTTACATAGCATCTGTCAGATATCATTCTGAAAGTCACTTCACATCCTTGAGCTCATGTGACCTTACGTGTTCAGGAATATTTTATTATCCTATTTTGCAGAGGAAGCTCAGTGATGTTGGGTAACTTCCTGAAGGTCGTAGAGCTAGGACATGTTAAGATCCCATTGGGGGCCCACCACCCCTGGATGTCCTGTCCGTGGATCAATGGTGGTTTAAAAACCGTCCACAAAACTTGTCCGTGAATGTTCACAGCAGCATTATGCTTAAGAGTTAAAAGGTAGAAACAACCTTAAAGGTCCATCCTCTGGTGAATGAATAAACAAAATATGGCACATCCATGTAATTTAATTATGATTTGGTCATAAAAAGGAATGAAGTTCTGACACAGGCTTTGGCATGGATGAACCTGGAAAACATGATGCTAAGTAAAAGAAACTAATCACAAAAGACTACACACGTGATTGCATTTATATGAAATGTGCAGAGAAGTCAAATCTATGGAGACTGAAAGTAGATTGGTGTTTTTCAGGGGCTGGAAGGAAGGGCGGGGACAGTGATAACTAGGGGTTTCGGGGTACCTGGGTGGCTCAGTGGGTTAAGACTCTGCCTTTGGCTCAGGTCATGATCTTGGGGTCCTGGGATCAAGCTCCACATCGGGCTCTCTGCTCAGGGGGGAGCCTGCTTCCCTCTCTCTCTCTGCCTGCTTGTGATCTCTCGCTCTCTATTAAATAAATAAATAAATAAATAAATAAATAAATAAAATCTCTTTAAAAAAGGATACAGGATGGGGCACCTGGGTGGCTCAGTGGGTTAAAGCCTCTGCCTTCGGCTCAGGTCATGATCCCAGGGTCCTGGAATCGAGCCCCGCATCGGGCTCTCTGGTCCACGGAGAGCCTGCTTCCTCCTCTCTGTGCCTGCCTCTCCGCCTACTTGTGATCTCTGTCAAATAAATAAAAAAATAAAATATTTTAAATAAATAAATAAATAAGGATACAGGATTTCTTTTCGGGATGATGAAAATGTTCTAAAATCGAGTATGGTGACAGGTTGCACAATTTCGTGAAAAGACTAAAAAGTATTCAATTATATATTTTAAATGAGTGAATCAGGTGATATGTAAACTATATATTCCTAAAACTTACTTAAAAATGGCTGCAAATGATTTTAAAAGTGCTGCTATGGAAAGCTGGGTCTAGGTCCCTAGAGCTTGAATCTGAATTGCTTTGACCACTTTGACCAACGGTGTATGATGGAAGGGACAGTATGTGACAATATGTGACTTCTGAGTCTGGGCTTTTTAGCAGCTTCTGCTTGGCTTTCTCTAGACACAGGTTCTCGGGACTGTTCTCGGGAATGAGTTCTCACTCAGTGCTGTTAAGAAGGCCAAGTCATACCGAAAGGCCACATATAAGTGCGACAGGGGACACTTGCAGTTAAACCTGGCCTTCAGCCATTCAGGACCAGGAGCCAGACATGTGAGAAAAGGAGCCTCCAAATGATTCCAGTCTCCAGCCATCATAGTCTCCCTACTTGAGGCCTCAGACATTGTACAGCAGATACAAACCACTTCTTTGTGCTCTGTCCAAATTCCTGGCCCCAGAAGGCATTAGCATAATAAAAAATGTTGTTTTATATTACCAATTAGGAGTGGCTCGTTGTGCAGGAACAGATAAGCAGAGTCACTTTCTTACCCCCAGCTGTACAACCATTATCTCTGTTCCATCTGTCCTCCCAGGTCTTGTAGGAGCCCTTCATCCAGGTGCCCTGGAGAGACAGATGGTTCTCAGAACTGGGGAAGGCCGTCTTTCTTTTCCCCTTCACCCCATTCTTCTCTGAGGGTATTTCCCTCACATTACACACGGTTGAAGATTTCACCTGCAGGTTCAAATTCCTAGTTGAATCCTTGAACACCTGCATTGACACCTGTTTGCCCCGACTCTGGGATTTGGAAAAAGGGCTCAGCTTTGTGTAGATTTGCATCTCTTTTACATACATTTGATGGAAGCTCAGTTACCCTCTGTCTCTCTATCTCTCCCTCTCTTGCCCAGACCTCTCTCTGAGCTTATGGTCTCTAGACCAAACTGCCTGCCAAGCCACTCCCTGCCACTCTGTGACGCCCTAAAGTACCTTGAAATCTGGTGTCCACAAGCAAACACTTCTTCCCTTTGAAACCAGCTCCTCCTCCCGTGTCCTCCACCGACAAAGAAGGAAAAGCATCCTTCCAGTAACCAGAGCCAGAAACCTAGGTATCATTCTTCTCTTCCTGTACTCAATCCTGGATCTTCTCATCCATTTCTTGGGTTTGAAACACCATCTATATGCTGATGACTCCTAATTTTTGTCTTTGGCCCTGACCTCTTCTCCGAACTTCTTTCCAGTATGTTCTACCTGCCTACTGGACACCCTCATGGGCAGCTGAAAGGTATCTTGAACCCAACATGACCCACTTCAACTCCTGGTCGCCTTCCACGAATCTGGTTCCCAGGAGGCCTTCGCCTTCTCAGAAAAAGTCGACTCTGTTCTGCTGGCACAGGCCACAGATTTTGGACTCACTCTTGACTTCTCTTGCTGACTCCTCCATTCAAAATACATTCAGAATCCAACACTGCTCAGTGGGACTCTACTCCGAAACCACTGTCATCTCTCTGCCGGATTATTGCAAAGGCCTCCTAACTGGTCCCCTGCTTTCAACTTTGCCTGTATCTATCTCTCACACAGCAGCCTCAGCGATCCTTTTAAAATGAAGGTCAAGCCTGTCACTTGCTTGAAACCTCTGACGGCTTCCCATCTCACTCAGAACAACAGTCCAAGTCCTGACAGTGGCCGACTTCCTTTGGCCCCCTTGCCTCCCTAATCCCATCCACCGCTGGTTCCCCTCCCTCTCTCTCTGCAGCCACCCTGGCCTCCTTGCTCTTCTTTGACACCCAAGATGTCTTGTTATAAAGTCTTTGTGACTGCTCTTTCCTGGAAGGGAGTGGTTTTGCTCAAGATACACACACAGCTGCTTCTCTCGTTTCCTTCCAACTCTGCTCAACTGTTTCCAAAGGATGGGGTCTTCTGTAGTTGCCCTCTACCCCACTCTGGTGCTCTCTATTCCCCCATCTGGCTCTGCTTTTCTGTCCAACACTTAACACCTGACTCATCAGGCACTGATGAGTTTATCATCCAGTCTCTTCCCAGTGGAAAGGAAGCTCTCCAAGGTTGGGGACTGACCTGTCCTGTGGAAGCTTGGTTCCCAGAACAGCTCCAGCAACACTGGTCCGTACCTTTACAGTCATCTGTGGAATGAGGAATGAATGGATCCTCCTTCGCACACATTCAATCAGTCACAAAGTCATTTCTGTGCTTGTCCGTACCTGCTGTCCAAACCGCTCCCCCCCTCCCCACCCCATCAACACTCTGGTTCAGACCTCACCTTCTCCCCTCTTGACTGCTGCAACTGTTTACTGACCTGACCTGCATCCCTCCCTCAGCTTCTCATCCATCTAGGCACTTGCCACAGTCATTTAAAACATTAATTTGGTTTATTTTCCCCCAATGCCAAAGTAATACATGTTGCTAATGGAAAACTTAGAAGACACAGATCAATGAAAAAGCAGGGGGGAAAAAATCCCCACTTATATTCCTCCCATCTAGAGAATGTGTTTTCCCGCTGGCCTCTTCTCCTGTGCACTAGCTTTTTTTTTTTTTTAAACGTTTAAAAGATTATTTATTTCTTTATTTGACAGAGAGTGAGACAGCAAGAGAGGGAACACAAGCAAGGGGAGTGGGAGAGAGGAAGATGCAGGCTTCCCACTAAGCAGGGAGCCAGATGAACCCTGGGATCATAACCTGAGCTGGAGGGCAGACGCTTAATGACTGAGCCACCCAGGTGCCCTGTGCACTAGCTATTCTGTTTGTTTGTTTGTTTTAAAGATTTTATTTATTTATTTGATAGATAGAAATCACAAGTAGGCAGAGAGAGAGGAGGAAGCAGTCTCCCCGCTGAGCAGAGAGTCCGACGCGGGGCTGGATCCCAGGACTCTGGGATCATGACCTGAGCGGAAGGCAGAGGCCTTAACCCACTGAACCACCCAGGTGCCCGTTTTTGTTTTTTTTTTTTGCAGATAGCCGTGCTTCTGCGGACTCTCCAGATGAACACCGACTTTGGAAAAAACCGACAAGCAGAGCAGCTAAGGTTCAAATTTGCTGGCTAACTGAAAGCATCCGGTTTAACCTACGCCCTTAGGTGCCCCACCTGTAAAATGGGAATGATATCAATGCCTCCCTGGCTGGTAGGTGGCCAGGATTAAATCTAGAAAGTGAATCTGCTAGGTGCTCAGCGTTAGCCGCCCCTCTTGCGGGTGCTGTATTGGCTGCCGAGTGCTTCTGCCTTTCCAGGCACCACTCCGAAGACGAAGACGCCAAGCCGTGCGTGTCACACACGCTAACTCCTGGAATCCTCCCCACCTCCATACGCTAACTCCTGGAATCCTCCCCACCTCCCCCGGAGGTAGGTGTGGTTCTAACTTAGCACGGCGAGCTAAAGAGGCCTCGGTGATTTTACAAAGGGAAGGGAAAGCAGAGCGGGGGGTGGCTCCCTCCAGCTTACAGTCCCATGCTCCCGCTATCTAGGGGGATACATGAGATTGAAAAGAGTCGCTAGGGTTCCCCAAGCCCTTACTGTCCGTTGGGCCCGGTGCTAAGTGTTTGCATGCTCAGGCATTCCTCCCACAGCGCGGGTTTTCAGAACCAGCTCGGTGCAGAGCTTGATGGATCAATTAGGCAACGCAATTTGCATCCCGCGGCTTGCGATTGGTTAGACAGTCCTGCAAGGAGAAAGCAGCCTGGAAACCGAGGCTGCAGCGCCTGGCTGGGTCTCGCTTTGTTTATCCTAACAATGGTCGCTCCTCAAGGTGTGTTACGGATAGAAATGGGAAGGCTGGTACTCCGGAGGAAAATCTAGGTGCCATCAAGCTCGGGGACGCTCAGGGACGTTTAACATTCCTGGCCATACACGTATTGCGATGACAAACACCTTTATTATTGAAATAGCATCGAGAAGAACGGCTTTGCAGCCGCCAGCCTGAAGATCCCGAGCCCCATTTTCATGTGTGTGTTTATGTTTCATTTCAAAACAACAAGCCGATAATAATAACAGCGCTCACTCACATTTCTGGAGTTTACATTATGGCAGGCCTGTCTGTGCCGAGAGCTTTGTAGTTAAGCTTTACCATGACTCTATTTGTTATTGGCTCCATTTTGCAGATGGGGAAACCAAGGCACAAAGAGAGGATGCCATTGCTCATTGTCCCACAGCCAGAAGGACCTGGAGCCTGCTCCCAGCAAGTGCACTCTGGCTCCAGCCAGAAACCTCAGCGGCTGTGCTGTGCTGGATTGTGGAGAGCTAGAGGTTTCTCAACTACTGTAGGATGGTCCAAAAGGCCACCTTCTCTCATTTTGTCATCCTACCAATCCCAGCGGACAGGTACCATTGTTTTTGCTGGTTTCCAATGAAAGCAGGGCCTAGAGATGTCAAGCAAATTGCCTTTGAAGAATCACACAGGCAGTAAATGGCTGAGCCTGGGCTCAAAATGACACTACCCAAGTCCAAAGCCCTTCACCTCCCTGCCTGGGTCAAGTTTCCCTGCTATGTCCTCTCATGGCATCAATGCCAGTCCGTCTATGACCGATCACGGGTGTTGCTGCGCACACACACCTGTCTGGTTATCCCATTGGCTCCCCAGTTAGGGGGTAAGCTCTGTGAGGGCAGGGTCCATGTCAAGTTTTGCCCATTGTTTGTCCCCACTACAAAGTAGGTGCCCAATTAATATTCATGGATTGATAAGTGAACGATGGATCCTGCTGGAGGCACTGAGCTGGACCCAGGGGACACAGGACGTGTAGCCCAGCTCCCCCAGCCCTACTGAGGCGGTTTCTAAGGCACAGGGCATTGGGCTCAGTCTGTCCTGATCTCAGGGGTCATAGAATAATCTTAGGACCTGAATCCAAGCAGGTAGGGAAATGAGATTATCCTTATTGCCCAGAGCTTGGACCCAGATCCTTGGAGTCACAAATAATGCTAATGGCCTGGCCAAGTCTCTTTCCTTTTCTTCCTTGATGGAAAGGCTTATTTTATTCGGGTCCTGTCATACTGAGGCCAAATACTCGGAAAAAGCCCCTTCTCAGCCCTTAAGCCAGTCATGATGATTACATTCGGAACTTTGCCAGGATTGGTTTAGTGAAAAGTATGTGATTTAATCCTGGCCAATGGGACCTGAGGGGAAGTCTGATAGGGAGGCTTTCACTAAAAGTTTTCTACCTTTAAAGATGCGTAGGAGGTGGGGCGCCTTGGGTGGCTCAGTCGGTCAGGCTGCTGCCTTTAGCTCAGGTCATGATCCCAGCATCCTGGGATCGAGTCCCGCATGGGGCTCCTTGCTCGGCAGGGAGCCTGCTTCTCTCTCTGCTTCTGCCTACCACTCTGCCTGCTTGTGCACTCACAAGTGTGTGCTCTCTCTCTCTTGCTCTCTCTCTCTCTCTGACAAATAAATTAATAAATAAAATCATTAAAGGTGCATAGGAGGAAATGCCTTCTTCAGTAAATATTATCATGTCTATGCGTGATGGCAGGCCCTGCTGCATCCATCTTGTGACTACGAGGCAAGGCATTGCCCACATGGGAAGGAGGCTGACACCTCTTTGAAGACATCATTGAGCCACTGAATTTCTGAACTGTAGAACTTTTCTCCATTGTTAAGTTTGAAAATTGACCCTTTATGGATTAAATCATATTTAGTTGGAGTTTCTGTTCCTTGCTGTCAAAGCCTCCTGATTGGCATACAGGGAGCCTCTGGCTCCCGTGGCATTTGTCTAGTTGTTCAGCTGCAAATCCACATTTTGGCTCCTAACTTGAGGGTTGGTAGAGACTGGAAACTAACATTTGTGAGGTTCCTACTACAAATGCATTGTTTCATCTCTTCTAGTAGGTTATTTTACTCGCAGTTTATGGCTAGGGAAACTGAAGTGCAGTCAGGTAAAATGACTTGTCCAAGGCTACACACCTTGTCTTCCATTGCCCACTGGATAAAACCCAAACTTGTTGCGGCATTTGGTGCCCTTCAGGATCCTTGGTCCTTCTACCCTCTTCCTCCCCACCAGACTCCAAGCTCTAGTCAGACTGGACTTCCTTCACTCTCCCCTCTGTGCCCATTGCACATGTGGCTCCCTCTCCCTGGGACCTATTTCCCTTTGGCCTGACTTGTCACTCCTTAAGCACTGGGCTGGCTGTCACATTCTCCCAGAGGCTTTCTTGATCACTCAAGCCAGCTCACCCTTCCGCTGCACACCTTCAGTCCCCTGCACTTCCCTTACCCATGCCCTTTCACACTTTATAGTAATTGCCTGGATTCATGTCTGTCTTCCCGAGAGACTGGGAGTTTCAGGAGGTTTAACATGAATGGTCAAAAGCGTGGACTCTGGCAGCTTGATTCCCAGCTCCATCACTTCCTAGCTATGCAACTATAGTGCACCACTTTTTATTTATTTATTTTAAAAGATTTTATTTATTTATTTGACACAGAGAGAGAGAGATAGTGAGAGCAGGAACACAAGCAAGGGGAGTGGGAGAGGAAGAAGCAGACTTTCCAAGCAGGGAGCCCAATGCAGGGCTTGATCCCAGAACTCTGGGATCATGACCTGAGCCAAAGGCAGACACCTAATGACTGAGACCCCCAGGCACCCCTATTTTTTTTTAAGATTTTATTTATTTATTTGACAGACAGAGATCACAATTAGGCAGAGAGGCAGGCAGAGAGAGGAAGGAAAGCAGGCTCTCTGCTCAGCAGAGAGCCCAATGCAGGGCTTGATCCCAGGAGCCTGGGATCATGACCTGAGCCGAAGGCAGAGGCTTTAACCCACTGAGCCACCCAGGCACCGTAAGATTTTATTTCTTTATTTGACACAGAGAGAGAGAGTACAAGCAGGAGGAACAGCAGGAAGAAGGAAAGGGAGAAGCAGATTCCCCACTGAGCAGGGAGCCCTAAGTGCACCGCTTTTAAAAAAAGGTTTTATTTATTTATTTGAGAGAATGAGAGAGAGAACGAGTTGGGGGAGGGGCGGAGACAGAATCCGGACTTGATCCCAGGTCCCTGGGGATCATAACCTGAGCCAAAGGCAGATGTTTAACCGACAGAGCCACCCAGACGTCCCTATGATGCATCCTTTTCTCTCTCTGTGCCTGTGTCACTCCCCATAAGATACGGAGTATTCAACAGGTCCTATCTCGTATGATCGTTGCAAGGACTAAATGAGTTCATTCATGTAAAATACTTAGAAGAGTGCCTGGCACATAGCAAGTCTGACTAGATCCTGTCTATTTGTGTTATCTGTGTACCCAAAGCACTTGGCACCTACCAGACATTTAGCAAGTATTTGTTGAATAAAGGAATGGAGCGGTTGTGATGGTTAATGTTGAACTTGACTGGGCCACAGGATGCCCAGAGATGTAGCTAACATTACTTCTGGGTGTGACTGTGAAGGTGTTTCTGGAAGAGATGAGCATGTGAGTTGGTAGACTGAGTAAAGTAGATTGTCCTCCCCAGGGCGGGTGGGCATCATTGAACCAGTGGAGGATCTGGATAGAACAAAAAGATGGAGGAAGGGCGAACTCACTGTCTGCCTGAAGGCTTGGGTGGGAGCTTTGGTCTTCTCCGGCACCCACAAGGGGACTGGCACCAGCAGCTGGCCTGAGTCTTGGGCCTTTGGATTTGGACTTTCCTGGGTCTCTATAATGAGCCAACTCCTATAATAAATTACATGTCTGTCTGTCTGTCTATCATTGGTTCTGTTTCTATGGAAAACCCTAATACAGAACTGAGACTACCCAAAACACAACCCCTGGGGCACCGATGTGGCCTGAAGTTATGTGCTGCTAAGGCTGTTGAATCAGACACACCTGGGCTCAGATCCTGGCTGTGTGACCTTGAACAGGTTACTTCACCTCACTGTGCTCCAATTCCTCATCTGTAAAATGAGGAGACCAATCTCTACCATGGGAGATAGTTATGTCTGTGAAAGATTCACCTGGCATGGAGCCTAGCATATAGTAGGGGCTCAAATACCTCAGTTTACTTGCCCTCACCCCATGTTATAATTTTTGCCAAGGCCCACATCAGAAGAAAGGATGTTAAGAAATTGGCTTATGTTCACTTAAAATCTCGAAAGATAAAGTAGTCTTTGTGATTTAAAGACCCATTCTCTGCCCTGTGCTGTCCAGGCCCCTCCCCCACCATTCCAGGGGCCTTTGAACTTACTCAGCTCTGACAGGAAACGGACCCCCCCACAGCAGAGAGATCGGAAGGAGCAGGCCCTCCCTGCCTGCTTCCCGCAGAGCCAGAGGAAGCAGGAGCAACACTGATGAGTGGAGGAAGTCCCGGGTAAGTGAGCACCGTGGCCCTCACACTCGTCCCAAATTGCCCCCCCTCCCCCCACCCCAGCTACCTGTGTGACCTTGACCAGGGTCTCCTCCTGTCAGGTCTCCAGCAGACCCATCTGTCCAATGAGGTTGGGCTCCATGACTTCTGCGGTCCCTTCCGGAGCAGGCATTCCGGGATGCAGGAAGTGGGACCCCTTGGCTGCTAGGGAGATCAAAGGGTGGCTTCCCAGAGGAGGCCCCACAGCTGCGTGCCCTCCAGAGCAGCTCCTGGCTTCCTGCTCTGCAAGGAGCCTGCTGTGCAGCCCTGGGAACTGCGGAGGCCCCAGCCAAGGTCCAAGGTCGGACATTAGGCTTCCTCAGCCGCCTCCCACTCCCATCCCCAGGCTGAAGTCATAGGCTTGAGATACTTGACTCCATTTTCCTTTGTCAGCCACCTGGGACAGAGGGACCATGCTGTGTATTGCTCAAATTTAATTCACAGGAAATGCTGGTGTGTGCCATAGGACCCTGGCGAACTTCTTTCTTCACTCTTCTGGAACCCCTCAGGACCATGCAGGGATCCTAGTGCAGGGATCCTAGTCACGCTCTTCATCTGGCCTTTGAGACTCATCATAGTTTCTCTGCCTGGCGGCCCAGCCTCCGGTTCCGGCTGGCTGATCCCTCCTTGCTCTACTCAGTGCCACCTCTCTGCCTTTATAGGTGCTGTCCCCGCCCTGCACACCCCCTTCCTGCCCGCACTCCCCCCCTCCTGCACTCCCCCCCACCTCACCATACTCATAGCTTAACCTAGGACAGGTGCTTTCCTAGGTCATGTCACTTCTTCCCAGCAAAAGCATCTGAAGGAGACATCCTTGCTGCCTTCATTTCCCAGGAGAAGGAGAAAGATTGGGGGAAAGGGGAGGTGCCCTGCTGAAGGTCTCTGGGCAGCTCCAGGCTGAGCCCAGTCTAGAAGCTGGCCTCCTTCCTCCACCTCCCATGCTCAGCCCACCCTCTCTCTGCCCTGCTTCCAGTGGCTAGGACTCTTGGGTTTGCATAGCTCAGATATCCAACCTGAAGAAGCTGAAGCCAAAAGGGAAGTTACTGATTTCTTAGAAAGATACCAGGGTCGACTTTAGAGCAGGACTCAGGAGCCCAACTGTGGGCAGCAAACACTGACAGTGCTACTTCCCATTGTGCAAGTGAGGACACCTCTTAGGGCTTTGGTCTTCCTGTCTACACAACAGAGTTCTAATGACACCTCCTTCACCGGGTTGCTGGGAAGGGTCAATGAGTGAGGACAGTGACTGTAACCCGCAATCAGAAAGCTATTTTATATCATGACCCAGTACATGCATAATATAAAACAGAAGCCACAGAACAATATTTGCCCTTACCATGAGTGGTAGACTCTGATAATTTCAGTTGCAGTATAGTCTAGTCGCTTCTGTTTATTATAAAATATTGGTACCGACTCCTTAAAATGATTTCACGGCCCCTCCCTCTACAGTGGGTTGTGACTAGAGTTTGAAATTGTTAGTGTCTATTAAGAGCTTAGCGAGGCGTCTGGCACAGAATGTTAGCTACTCTTCTCACGGTTGTTATTAATTGCAGACCGACCAAGACTAGAGAAGGACAGGTTTGATTGTAGCAGGTGGCTGAGCGCCATCAGGAAGAGCTCTCTCTCCAGCCTCTGTCTCTCTTTTCTTCCTGTGTCAGCGTCTCTTCCATACGCTTGGCCTTCCCCACTCATCGGTGCCGGGCTGCTCTCAGATGACATCAAGATAGCTCTCCCACCAGAAAGAAGAAGAGTGCTTTCCTCTTCCCCACCTCTAGCTTCACAGAGGATCACAACTAACATTTATTGAGCGCTAATGAGGGCCAGACACTCTTCTAAATCTTGACACGATTCTCTAACTCAGTCCCCAAGACAGCCTGGAGTCCATGGCAGAGATCAGAGGGATGTTAATTAGATCCTTTTCCTCTTCCTGGACCTGCAGATGAATGGCATTTCCCCGTCCCTGTACCTCTGGGTGGGGCCATAGGACTGGCTCTTGCCAATGGATTGGGAGTAGAAATGATCTACGGTTCAAGGCAGTGTGGCTTTCACTGTGCTCTCTTTCTTTAAGCTGCCAGTGAGCTGAGGACAGGGCCCTCCTGAAGCCAGGTGTCAAAGATGATGGAAGCACATGAGGAGTGACCTCTGCATGACCTCACAGAGCAGAACCGAGGGAGCACCCCTGGCCTCTGACCATCAGCAGTGGAGCAAGATCAGCACAAGAAATAACTTTTCATTGCACTAAAGCCAATGAGATAACGGAGCTGTTTGTTACAGCAGCTAGCATCGCCCAGCCTGATGAATACAAAATTACCTGTGTGTCCTTATTTTACAGATAAGGAAATCGAGGCATCAAGAGGTTAAATGATATACATTTCATGGCAAAGCTAGCAGGCAAGGAAGCCAGGATTTGAAAGGGAACTGCGTTATGAACCCGCATTCATTTCTCTGTGCAGTAGGTTGGGGTTCCACAAGCTTGACCTGCCGCAGGCCAAATCCAGCACTATTCCTTTATGTATCATCTTTGGCTGTGTTCACTTGCAAGGGCAGAATTTAGCACAGAATTGATCATTGTGAAAGAGACCCTATCTCCCTTCCCCACCAAAGCGGAAAATATTTACTATTTAGTTTTTTATTAAAAAAAAAGTTGGGGCACCTGGGTGGCTCAGTGGGTTAAGGCCTCTGCTTTGGCTCAGGTCATGATCCCAGGGTCCTGCGATTGAGCCCCACAAGGGGCTTTCTGCTCAGCCGGGAGCCTGGTTCCCCCTCTCTCTCTCTGCCTGCCTCTCTGCCTACTTGTGATCTGTCAAATAAATAAATAAAATCTTTTAAAAAAAATTTGGAACCCGTGCTCTAAATTGAAAAATAACTTCTCTTTCGAAGTCAGTTTGAGTCATGGGTTCTTGTGTGTGGACTAATCAACATAGCTGGGGTCAGGGAGGTGCTGTAATTGGCCAAGTTAAGGTCAGGTGCTTGCCCTTCAGCCCCTCAGTGCAGCCAGGAAGACAGTCCTGTACAAATATACATGGGGCACCTGGGTGGCTCAGGCGGTTAAAGTGTCTGACTTTGGCTTGGGTCATGGTCTCAGGGACCTGGAATTGAGCCCCATGTCTGGCTTCCTGTTCAGCGGGGAGTCTGCTTGTCCCTCTGCCCCTACTTCTGCCCCTCCCCTCAGCTAGTGTGCACTCTCTCTAATAAATAAATAAAATATTTTTTAAAAATGCTAGTGCCTGGGTGGCTCAGTCAGCTGAGTGTCTGCCTTGGGCTCGGGTCATGATCCCAGGGTCTTGGGATTGAGCCCTGCATCAGGCTTCTTGCAAAAGCAGGGAGCCTGCTTTTCCTTCTCCCTCTGCTGTTCCCCCTGCTTGTGCTCTCTCTCTTCCTCTCCCTCTCTGTTAAGTAAATGAATAAAATATTTTTAAAAATATTTTAAAAAATATATAGAGCCAGAACAAAAGGAGAATGTTATGGACTAAATTGTGCCCCACTAAAATTCTTAGGTTGAAACTCTAACCCCCAATATGACTACATTTGGAGATAAGGCTTTTAAGGAGGTGATTAAATAATAAGGTCATAAGGTCATATAAGGTCACCGGAGTCTTTATAAGAAGAGGATGAGACAGCAGAATTTACTCTGTCCATGTGCACACAGAGATGAGGCCGTGTGCAGAGAATGAGAAAGTGCTGTCTGCAAGCTGAGTAGAGGGTCCTCACCAGGAACCAACCCTTCCTGGCCCCTTGATTTTGGACTTCTAGCTTCCAGAACATGAGAAAATAAATTTCTGCTCTTTAAGCCACCCAGTCTGTGGTATGAGTAGATGAAGACAGGAGGACTGGCTATCCAAATGGTGTGTGTTGGTTGAGGGCATGGGCAACACAGACATGATGAATTCAAACCAAAACAATCTCTATGAGCCACGTAATGACCACCCTATTCTCCAATATGTGCTGCTGTGCCATTATCAAATACTATTAACATAGTATCTGGTAGGGAGTGGCAGCCAAAACCCAAAATAGGTCCCAGATTTGCTCTCTCTCTCCTGCTCTAATATCCTTGGCAAGACCCCACACATGGACCGTAAGGAGGGTTCCCCTAGATCATTCTCCTGGTACTCATCTACATATTGGTATACAGACACATAAACTGGTGTGTGTTATACATTTTGGCACACACCAGAAAGCAAGGAAGTGCTCAAAGAATGAGGGGGCATATCAAAAGACACAGGACCTAACTTAAAGAGGCTCCCACTGGCCAAATCCGGAACAATCTGAAAGTCAAAATAATAAATGATAATAGTGGATTATAGCCTGTTGAATAAAATAATCTATGAGTCTGTACAGAAGGAAAGGAAAGAAGGATGGAAGGGAAGAAAGGATGGAAGGAAGGAAGAAAGATGCTGTTTCCTTGTGGTTGTATGTCATCTACTAAATATAGAAGGAAAGAGAATTAGAAAATCACAGTGACTGACTCCCCTGGGGTGAAGCCCCCCACCAGAAGCATGGAGGCAAGGAGGACCCAAAATGCAGAATAAAAATGCTAAGTTCAGATTATCATCAAAGGTGGTCGAACTAGTGGGTAAAGTCCTAGGAAGGACAGCATACTAGTGTGGTCTCAGAGTATCTCTCCCATGCTACTTGTAAGTTACAAAGGGAATCATGGGAACTTTACTAGGGCTTCTACTTTCACCGAGCAATCAAAGCAAACACCCCCAGTACTGGGAAGAGTTCACTGGTGTGCTTCCTGACCCAATGGGCTGCACTAGTGGCATACCACAGGTGTGGCTGCGTGGTGCGGAGTCCCTGCCCTGGGTGCAGCCAGTTAGGCGGTAAATTGTGTTCTAAAATTTTAAAATAGTGAAACAAACTAAAATCGATTTCTTTTTTATTATCACCACGTGCCAGCAATTGGGTGATGAAGCAGTCCCCTTTGAAATCATCCAAGTGATCACTGCCATGACTTTCAGTTTTAACCGTATATCTAATAATGTATTTGGTATATATTTAATTATGTGTGTGTCTATGTAAACATATACATGCGTATGCATTTCAAGTGAGCATATTTTAATCACTTCTCATCCGATAAACGTTGGATTTGAAGTGGAGTTTGTTTGGCGAATTCCCAGTTACACAGCTGGCCCCGGTGGATGTGGGCTCTGCAGAATATGTTTCTTTTTTCAGAGGGAGATAATTTCAGTTTGCAACCGTTCAAGCTAACTTTGGTGCGGTTTGTGCTTCCAAGCCCTGTGGAGCTGCCCATCCCGTGTTTAAACGGTAGATTCAAAATAAGCAATGGCAGCAGAGGGATGGCAAAGAAACGAAACGTGAGTCAGTTTAATTCCGACATTCGGTGTGATTAGCTGGAGTCTTTTTCCCATGTGTGACAATTTTGGGGGAACTTTAGAAAAAATGGAGTCATTCTTTTCAGCCTGGCTTCATTGATGGGAAATGCTGCAGAAGGAAGCACTGGGAAAAGGCTTTCCCGGACAAAATGATTGCACCGCATGAAGTCCTGTGTGCAGGGCAGATGATCTGGAAAGTGAACCTCAGCCTTTGAAGAACTGTGGGTTCCAAAGGGGGATCCGTTCAGATGTTGCTCTCTGCTGTATGTGTCTATTTTTTCCCGAGTTATCTTTTATCAAGTGTGAAGTTTTAGGTGAGGTCAATCAGACACAGAAATATTTGAATCCTCCAGGACCAGCCTTGATCACGGAACAGTAAAGCATCCAGACAGAAATGGTGGAGAAGTTCATTAACTATGCAACAACACATGTAAGGAAGTGGACATTCACCGAGAAAAAATAATCAAATTTCCAAGAAGAGAGCGGGGAGGAGCCGCAGAAGATGCTGCTCTTACTCTGCCAGAAGAAATAAAAGGGAAATGCTTGGATGCTGCAATCGTTTTCAGCAAGAATTGGATACACTTGAAAGACAATGGATCAAACAATGTTAGTTTTCAGCCATTTTGTCTGTTTTTGCAAAAGAAGAAAAACTTTAGAAGTTTTTTTTTTTTTTAACCAAGTATAATAGAAATATTTGATGAATTTTCTGGTGAATATGTTCTAGTGGAAATTTTTTTGACGGTAGAGATGTTTGAATCAGTATCAATCCCAAACAAACAAAGCCATGAGCTGCATGGCAATTTCTGGGTTTTATTATGAAAGAGATTTTTATGAGTCTCTTCCAAACTTACTTCTGTGTTTAATACTTCTTTATAACTATCTGTGTATCTGTTGATCCGTGTGAAATAAACTTTTTTAAAAAAAGATTTATTTATTCATCTTAGGGAGAGAGAGCAGGTGGGAGGAGCAGAGTGGGAGACAGAATCCCCAAGCAGACCCACCATTAAGTGTGAAGCCCAACTTAGAAATTGATCCTAAGACCCTGAGATCATGACCTGAGCAGAAATCAAGAGCTGTTCACTTACAAGACTGAGCCACCCAGGTGCCCCTGAAAGAAACTTTTCTAAATAATTAAAATTAATTAAAAGTATTTGATCAACTATGAATAGACAGATTTACAAACCTGGCTACATTTTCTATTGGACATGAACATATGAATCAGATCAATTCTGATGAAGTCATGAGAAATTTACATCAGTTAAAGCACAAAAACCAACTGTACGGCTGTTATGTATTTCTGGGACAGATCCGTATGTAGTATATATTTTTCCTCCCTTCTTCTAAAACTGCATTAATGTAACTAAATATCATTAAGCCATTAATGTTTTCTTTTTGTGTTCTATAATTTTTTTAATATTTTATGTTCTCATATTTTTAGTGGCATTTCTGTGTTTCTTTTCTGGGCCATTATTCTCATTCATATCATTTCATGATTATTTCTGAAAATAGTTGTGTCATATAGAAGAGGGGAGTGTTCATTTAAAAAAAAAAGATCTGTTCTGGTGGTCAAATGCCCTAGTTCATACGCTGGGATGGGTACAACCTTCAACGGGATTCCCACCAAAAATATATGATCTGATTCTGGTCGTGAGGAAACACCAGGCAAACCCAAACTGGAAGACATCTTACAAAATAACTTATCCATGGACTGTTCAAAAATGTCAGGGTCAAAAAGACAAAGGCCCAGGAATTGTTTCACATGAAGGGAGACTAAAGAGATAGGGAAGGGGCGCCTGGGTGGCTCAGTGGGTTAAAGCCTCTGCCTTCATCTCAGGTCGTGATCTCAGGGTTCTGGGATCGAGCCCCGCATCGGGCTCTCTGTTCAGTGGGGAGCCTGCTCCACCCCCCACCACCCGACTCTCTGCCTACTTGTGACCTTTGTCTGTAAAGTAAATAAAATCTTTAAAAGAAAGAAAAGAAGAAAGAAAGAAAGAAAGAAAGAAAGAAAGAGCGAGCTAGGGAAGTTAAATGCAATGTGTCACCTTGGATTGGACCCTGGACTAGGAAAAAAATAATTATACAGAATATTATTGGAATAATTGACAAAAATTTGAACATGGATTGTGGGTTAGACAAGACAATTTTATTAATGCTAAATTTCCTGTGCTTGATGATTGTATTACTGCTCTTTAAGAGACCCCTTTTGTTCTTAGGAAATATACTTTGAAACATGTAGTGGAAAGAGGCAGGATGTCTTCATATGAGTGTGTATTGTGTATATGTGAAGATACGTATACAGATAGAGATAGAAAAACAGTGAATGAGGCAAAATGTATACAAATGGTGAACCTGGGTAAAGGATATTTGGGAGTTCTTTTGTGCTATTACTGTAACTTTTCTGTGAATTTGAAATTATTGCAAAATGGAAATTTACAAAAAAAAAAAAAATCCAGGCAGGTGAAGCTGGACCCATTGGTATGTGGGGTAAAGGCAAGGGAAGAGCTGAGAACTGCAATTAGTTACCGATTGTGGGTGAATGGGAGAGAGAGGGAGGGGAGAGAAGGAGAGACAATGAGAAAGACAGAGAGAATGAGAATATACCAGCCCAGCAAGATGAGGAGGCTGTGGACAAATGGAATCTCAGATTCTTGAGGGATGATCAGGAGATGATCCAGCAAGCCACTAGGTATGTGGTCCTGGTGTTCGAGGGACAGATCAGGGAGGGAGAACTAACGTTATACAAATCATAGGAGGGATGGAAGAAATTACACAGAGAAGAGAGAACCAAGGATGAACCCTAGGGAGACCAAGATTTAAGAGCTAGCCAGGGTACCTGAGTGGCTGATCAGTGAAGCTTCCAACTCTTAATTTCAGCTCAGGTCATGATCTCAGGGCTGTGAGATGGAACCCCATGTCCAGCTCTGTGCTCAGTGGGGAGTCTGCTTCTCTCTTTCTTTTTTCGCCTCTCCCTCTGCCTCTCCTCCGGCTTGTGTTCTCTCGCTCTCTAAAATAAATAAATAAGTCTTTTTTTTTTTTTAAGATTTTATTTATTTTACAGAGAGAGACACAGTGGGAGAGGGAACACAAGCAGGGGGAGTGGGAGAGGGAGAAGCAGGCTTCCTGCTGAGCAGGGAGTCCCATGTGGGGCTCGATCCCAGGACCCTGGGATCATGACCTGAGCCGAAGGCAGATGCTTAACAACTGAGCCACCCAGGCGCCTCTAAATAAATAAAACTTAAAAAAAAAAAAAAAGAGCTAGTGAAGGAGTGCCTGGCTGGCTCAGTTGGTAGAGCATGTGACTCTTGATCTCAGACTGTGAGTTTTTGAGCCCCACATTGGGTGTAGAGATTACTTAAAAATAAAATATTGGAAACAAAAGAGCTAGTCGAGGAAGAGAAGTCAGCAAAACCAACAGCAGGAATCGGAGAGGCAAAGGGATGATTAAATGACAGTGGTGTCACAGAAGTCTGGGGAGGTGAGAATTTCCCTGGGAGGACATGGTCAGTGGGGACAAATGCCATGAAAACTCAAAGAGGATAAGGATAAGACTTTAAAATTGGATTCTGTGAGCAGCTAGAGGTATACCCCCAAACATACCTACAAAGACTTGGAAAAAGACAAAAATTCATTAGACATTGAAAATCAACCCATGCTTATAATCAGGGCTTCCCACTGATCAGAAGGTGATGGAGGTAGATTGAGAAGTGGAATTGGCAAAGCACCTGTGATATTTGATAAGAAAGTGCAAGATGTAAATGGTCCATTTTCCATACTCTCTGCCCCTGGTCAGAAACATAAGGATGTCGCAACCAGAAAAATGACAGCCGTGTTTGTAAGACATGGTCGCTGTTTGGAGGAAGCCAGAGTGTTGTCTCCCTTCCTCCACATCAGTCCTTTAAAAAAAAAATTTACACAGGGGCCCCTGGCTGGCTCAGTCAGTTTAGTGTCCGACTCTTAATCTTGGCTCAGGTCCCAGTTTCAGGGTCCTAAGTTTGAGCCCCAAACTGGGCTCTACACTGGGCAGGGAGCATACTTAAAAAAAAAAAAAAAATCCACATGAAAACTGCAAATCCTGGAAAACAACTGAGTAAGAGGTGGAGGGATGGACCTGGGGGTACATCCTGGTTTGGGGGATGGGAGATTCTGATTAATACATTTCCCCCCCTCTCTTTCTTTATGTACTAAGTTTATTCATGTATTATAATATGAGAGATATTAAAAACAATTATGTATAAGTTTGTGCATTACCAAATGATCACATTTGGTTAAAGAAAAAATGCCTTGGTGAAAATACCTGACAAAAAAAAAAAGATTGGAAGGGATTACATCAAAATATTAGTTATCTCTGGGTGATGGGCCCAGAGGAGAGCTTTTCCCCCTCTTCCTTCAACCTGTAGGTATTTTCAACTGGTTCTATCATGAGCATGCACTGGAAAAAATAAAGGTAATTTTTTAAAAAGGAAAAGGGAAGTGAAAAAGAGTCCATGGGTTTGGAGATTAGTGCAAGAACTGTCAGCAGAGGGATGGGATGGGGGAGGCAGGATTGTAGCTCCCTTGATAATCGCTAACATTTACAGAGCACTTTCTTGTTTTGCAAAGTGCTTTTACAAACATTTTCTCCTCTTGCAGACTTGGCCAGCTGGACCAGACCCAGGGTCATGAACTCCAACCCTGCAGCACCTGGGAGACCTCTGCACTCCATTGGGCTCCAAGCCTCAGCAAGGCCTGCCTCCAGGCACCCGCTACCCCTACCCCCAGTCCCCAGCTGCCCCAGCCCCTCCCAGCCTGCTCCACTCCCTGTCTGGGCAGTGGTGTCCCGGAGGCGGTGTCAGGTATGTCTGCCTAGACAAACCTGGAGGTATTTCCTCCTCCCGCGTGTGCAGAGCACCAGGTACATGGCCGCACACGTGCCTCAGTTCTCAGATCCCAAGACCCACCTGGGGCTCCCATCTCTGGCGCCCTTGAACATTCCAAGCTTTGTTCTTGCCTCCTCTGCGATGCTCCTTCTGCCTTGCCTATTCCTCGGGGCGATGGGTGGGAAGGGGTGTCCTCTCCACGTCTCAGGGATTATCACGTCTTCTCCTAAGTCTTTGGTCTTATGTCTGGGTGTAGGGTTTTGACAGGAGAAAGTGCGGGATGTGAGCCCTTTGTTATCTGGGCAGTCCGTCATCCCCTCCCAGGGATGCTAATTGCAGGAACGCCCTCACTACCTGAATTAGTCTCTCCAACGCGTATTTATGGAGTATCATCTAATGTGCCGGGGCACTGTTGTAGCCACAAGGGGTACAGCTGTGCCTCAGACAGTCTGATGGAGGAACAATGGCAGGTACAGGGCATTTTGTGTGTGGGGGGAACTCCTCAGATAAGTGTTATCTCACTGGGCTTCTAAATACCCTGATGTCACTGCCCACAGGGAGGAGACACTCAGGGGTAGTTAGCTTTTGCTTTAGTGAGTAATGATTATTTTGCCTCCCCTACCTCTTCTGGGCCCTTCTCTCATTCCTCCATCCCTAACAGTCCCATGCGGGTATATATGATGGACCCTGTGCTCCTAGCTGTTAGTGTAGCTGTTGGTGCACTCCGTAACAAGGCAGGGAAAGAATGAAGTTGATATTTGAGGGAGGGCGGGAGGAGGGAGGCCTGACATGTCTGTGTCCCTGGCTCTGTTACTGTTCCCCAGACCTCTGCTTCTTAGCACAGCTTGAGTTCCGTGAGCCATGACTAGCCCTGTTTTTTCTGCTGATTTGCTACTCTGAGATGGATTTCTGCCTCTTGCAACCCGAAGACTGCAAAAAGAACGACTCGGTATTTTTTTTTTAAAGATGTATTTATTTTAGAGAATGAGAGAGTGAGAAGGGGGGTAGGGGCAGAGAGAGAGGGAGAGAGAATGTCAAGCAGACTCCATGCTAAGCTGAGTTCAGCTGCCCCAGAGCTCAATCCCATGACCCTAAGATCACATCCTGAGCTGAAACCAAGAGTCTGGGGCTTAACCGACTGCGCCCCCCAGGTGCCTCAAGAATTCCTCAGTATTATATATGAATGGAGTAAAGCCCAGAACAATAGGCTTAGGTCAGGTCAAGTGTTGGTTCCATCTCATTTTACATGTGGGAAAACAGAAGCCCGGCACCTGGAAGGGAACCACCCACAGCCACGCAGCTTGTGAGCAATGGGGCTAGGACCCCAAAACACGGGCCCCCAGTTGTCTGCCTCTCTGAGTCACTGCTTTAAGGACCTTTCATCACCCTGACACCCTGACTGGCATATGACAGAGGGTGGCTGGCCTTTTTTCTCTCTTTGCCTCAATTTCCCCATCCTGTCCCCGTGGGCACACAATTCCTGGCAGAAGGGAAGGGAACCAGATGTTATCCATGTGGGCTGCTTTGAGTTCTCAGGGCCTACAAAAGGCTATTATTATTTAATTACTGCAAATGGTAATTATAAGGGAAGGTAATTGTCTGCCCTTTCATTATGGCACTTTTGCCCTTTTCCTCTGGCAGCCCCAGGCCAGTCGTAAAAGACAACTGGGTCCAGATTTGCTGTAAAGCCCCCTCACTGGAGGATTGTTGAGAGCCGTGGGGGTTGGGGGGAGCTGTAAATAGTTGCTGCCGTCATTTTCTGAAGGTGATTTGTGGATAATACAGCCTTTCCATACCCACAGACTCCTTAGATCCTATAGGAAATGGGGAATTAACACTCCCTGAGAAGTGGCCAGGTCCTGGGCACTGTGCCTTCCCTAAGTGAGATCATGCCCATAAAAAGCCCAGCAAGATGCCTCACTTCGAGCGAATGCTTGGTAAATGGTTGTGTATATAGTCTCTAATCCCCACACACTGCCCTGTGAAATAAGGATTATTATTCTCCTTTTTTAAATGAGAAGACTTGAGATGCCCTCAGGTCCTCTAGCTAGTGAGAGTGAGTATTTGAAATGTGTGTGCCCGATCTGAAAGCACTCACACTTTTCACCTACAACTTGCCACAGATACTACTGGCCCATTTCACAGCTGAAGAAATGGAGGCCCAGCCTTGTAAGGTGGCTTGCTTCAGCTCATTGAGGGATTTGACAGAGTCAGGATCTGGATCCACATGTCCTGCCCTGCCGAGCTGGGGCTCAGACTTGCTGCCAGCTCTGCTGTACCCCCTACACTTCCCCTGTCACCTGGCCACATCCCACAAGCCCCAGCTCACAACTAATGGTAGAGACACAAATGATGAGTAAGATATAGTCTTCACCCACTTGCTGAGCAAATGCTAAGCCGAATGGTAGATCTGGGGGCTCTAGCATGAGGCTGGTCTAGGTGACCGGCTGTCACTGCCCATGATGGACATTGCTAATCAGTCACAACATTCTCCGTGTTGAGAGCCCAGATTTTGAGTCTTTTGAGATTTAAATAAAATTTTGCTAGAATTGTCTCCCTTACATTTTGTGGAAATCTGATGATGTCCCCAAGATTTCTTCAAGTTCCAGTGACTTATGAAGTTCTGGTCACTTACTGCTCCTTCTACTTCCAGGGCACCTTCAGTGTCTCCTCTGCCGGTCTGTCCTCTCTGCTCAGGGCCAATCTGGGCATCCCAGTCCCAGGGAAACATCCATCACACAGCTCATTTTACTGAAGGTTTGAGGAAACCAAGTTGGGGGGGATGGTGTCATGGCAACGCAAAGGGCAGAGAGTTGAGTAATAATATCTGTTTGACAAGTTCTGCAGCCGCCTGTCCCCTGGCAGCCCTCTCCTTCAGCTAACCCGTGTCACTGATCACCTCCACATTTCAGGACAATGCTCACATATTTCAGCTTGTTTGCTTTTGGAGCCCCCTCACCTTCAAAAATTCAACCCTTATCATTTTTTTTGTATTCGGGTGAATGAATCAACAAAGAAGTATTGAGCTTACAGTCTGATGTCAAATCACAAGATTAGAAATCTGAATGCAGGGAGCGCCTGGGTGGCTCAAAGGGTTAAGCCTCTGCCTTCAGCTCAGGTCATGATCTCAGGGTCCTGGGATCGAGTCCCGCATCGGGCTTTCTGCTCAGCAGGGAGCCTGCTCCCCCCGTCCCCCACCGCCCTGCTTGCCTCTCTCCCTACTTGTGATCTCTCTCTCCGAATCAAATAAATAAAATCTTAAAAAAAAAAAAAGAAATCTGAATGCAGAATTACAGCTGGGATAAGTGTACCAAAAAGGGAGACGTCCATGGGGTTATGAGGGCATCCTGGAGATAACTGAAGGCCACCCTCAGCATGTGGCTATGAGCCATAGTGTGCTGGGTGAGTAGGCGTCCATTAGGTGAGGGGGGACACGGTGGGTGTGGTTAGGTGGGGAGCACCTGCTAAGAGAAGGGTACTGCAAAGGCCGTGTGACAACAGGAATGAGAATGCCTTCCACGAGCTCACAAGAGGCCTGCATGGCCTCTTGTGCACAGTGGCCAAGGGCGAAAGTAGTCCTGATTGAGCATGGAGGCTTTTGGAGCGGTCAGACTGTGAACAGACACACTTGGGGACCACAGTCACTGTCATTTCATCATGTAGAGCAATTTAGGTCTCCATCTCTCTCTCAGCTCCTGGACAATGTTGGTGTATCTGAACCTTCATTAATAGCTCTGCTCATTAATAACCTCCAAATACTCCGAGTCTCTCTGGAGGGAGCAGAAGTTTTTCCTTCCCCATTCCACATCCTCCCACCCCAAATGGAATGGACGGCACAGAGAAATGTGGCTTCACAAAAGTGTGAGTTATAATACGACCTTAACAAGGCGGAGGGGCCAGTTTGGGATTTAAACAACCCTTTTCCTCATACCTTGGACAGTACAGACTGAAGGTCTTGAGAAGTGTGGGCTCGTGTTCTCAGGGAAGATTTCCCAGGGGACGTGGGGTCAGGGTGGGTCCCCAATGTACAGGTAGCCACAATGCCATGGTCTCACCCGTGATCTCCCATATACTTGGCCCGTGAAGTAGGTGTCATCACGCTGTTTGCACAGGAGAAAAGAGAGGCTCCGAGAGAGGAAGAAACTTGCCTGAAATTAGCAGCTGGTAAGTGACAAGCCGAGGTTCAACCCTGCTCCGACTGGACTCCAGAACCTAACCTATAGTCTCAAACTCCATGGCCTCCTGAGGGGAGCAAAATGAACAAAGCTGGAGAAGGTGAATAGGCACAGAGCTCACATACTTACTCATTCAGTCTCTCAGCTAACAGCCCATAGCGCTCACCATGCACAGGGGCTCTGGACCCTGGGTTGGAAGATCCCAGCCTAGGCCAGGCCTTAAGACCTAGCCAACGATTTTCCTTCCCGTGCCTCAGTTTTTCCCCCTGTGAAATGGGGGATAACATCCCTGTTGGCCTCCCAGGGCTCCTATTAGAAAGTGCTTGTGTTGATGTTTGAGGTTGGTTTAGTTTTGATGGGAGGTATACCCCGCGGGGAGGATGAGGAGGTGATTAGCTTGAGTAGAGGGCAAAGAGAGAAAGATGGAAATCTCTTGGCCTTAAGGTCCCACTGTGAGCAAGCTGGGAATGTAATGTTAGGAAACCTGCCTTGTGCTTCGCGTGACAGGAGTTACGGGGCCCAGGAGTTGCCTGGACATCCCCTGCTTTGTAACTCCCTACATCAGCCACCAAGTCCTTAACACGTCCCACACTTGTCCACTTCTTTCGACTTCTGCGAAGGCCACCACCACTGTTTACCTGGGAGACCCTGAAAGTCTCCCTGCTGGCCTCCCTGCTATTCTGCTTTGCCCATTCCAGCCCATTCTTTCCCCAGCAGCCACATGAACGCTTTGAAATGAAATGTGATCACATCACCTGTCTGCCTAATGCCTGTCTCCTCATGACTTCCTCTTGTTCTCAAGCTAAATCCTTGCCAAGGAGCCCCTGGGACGTCCAGCCCAGAGGGTCACTTCACAAGTCCCCCCTATTTCAATTCCGTTCCATGGTCCTTTATGGCCCTTCAATACAGCCCCACAACCTCCACACACAGTTCTCTCCACCAGAAATGCTCTTGTCCCATCTCTTCCCTGGTCTGGGCTTCCGCGTCCTTTCCTCTGAGAAGCTCCCTGCCCATCTTCTCTGACCCACTCCCCAGACATCTCAAAGCTCTTTTTTGCAGTTCTTGTGAGACAATTATCTGAGTGCCTATTTGTTAAATTCTGCCTCCTGAAATTAACACCCACTTCTCTTCTCCTTTCAGAGAATGCTGCCCTTCCCCGCCTCCCTTGGGGTTGGGCAGGACCACGTGACTCGTCTTGGCCAATAGTGAGGAGAGGCGGTGCGCGTTCCCCATCCCCGCTGAAGCGGCCTAATACAGTGCCAGGATTTTGCAGCCTCCGTTCTGCGGTGGGAACTTAAAAGGGCATGCATTTCCTTCGGTGGGTGCAGCTTCAAGATGGTAGGAACTCCTCAGCCAAGCTCTCTGAGCCACTAGAGTAGAGGACCCAGGATGGGCATGTGGCACAAGAGAGAAAGAAACGGTAAGACTCTCGTGTTACGTCTCTGAGGTTCCAGAGTTCTTTGTTTCTGCAGCAGAATCTGGTTTATGTTGACTAATTCACAGTCCTAACATGCTTCATCAGAGTGGGGCCTGGATCTAATTCACTGCCTCTCCGGTGTCTGTGACGCAAAAGATGTGCTTTGTAAATACTTGTTGAATGAGTGAATGAGTGAAAACACAGAACATGGAAGACATGGTTTCTTCCTCAAAGAATTTATTTTCATCCGAGGGACAGATACTTATACATACAACAGTTAGAGTATAACCAGGGGCTAAACTGTAGAAGTTAAAGAAGATGGAGGGAGCTTATTGGTTGGAGCAGTCACGGAGGGCTTCCTGGAAAAGAATGAGGACTTGAAGAACTGGAGAGGATGAGTGCAGACTTGTAGTCTACACCATCATTTGTCCATCCATTCAGCAAACATTTACTCTAATGCATCATGATATGTGCTTTGCCAGCAGTATGGCCAGAGGACCATGGTGTTTTGGGAACCTGTGGAAAGTGCCTCTTTCCGTGTAGAGGATCTAAAACAGCTTCAGGGAGGAAGTGATGTTTGAGCCAAGCCTTGACAAGTGGGCGTTCTACAGAGACTTAAGAGATGGGGAGAAAAGGACCGAAGGTCCCAGGCAGACGTGAATAGCAGCATGTGCAAAGTCCTTAGAAGGGAGATGGCCAGGTCCATGATGGCACCCCACCTTGATTGGCTGGAGCATAGCTTTCCAGGTGGTAAGACAAAAGGTTAGTGAGGCAGAGATGGACCACACTGTGGTACCTTCTGCCCATAATCCCTTATAAAGACCCCAGCTCAGCAATCAAAGCCTTCAGGATTCTGTCTCCCATCACCCTCTCCACTCTAAACTCCAGTGCTTTTACATGTGTTATTCCAAGCACCTATAATTACAGTGATGGTGATAGTAGTAACATAATAACATTTGTTGGGCCCTTAGAATGTGCTAGATGCTGGGTCAAGCATCATTTCATTGTACAACAACATCAACAATGATGTGGGTTAGTACACTTTTTTAGGATTTTTTTTCTTAGTAGTAGACTTTATTGGAACAGTTTTAGATTGACAGAAAAATGGAGCAGATACTACAAAGAATCCCCAAATATCCCTCCCCCAGTTTTCCCTATTGGTAACATCTTAAGTTAGTGCATTTGTTATATTTTGTTATAATTACTGATGAATATTTTATTGATGCATTATTATTAACTAACATCTGTAGTTTATTAAGATTTCCTAATCTTAATTAAGACCTAATGTCTTTTTTTTCCAAGATCCTACTAGGCTACCACAGTATATTTAGCTGTTCTGTCTCTGTAGGCTCCTCTGGGCTTTCACAGGGTCTCAGACTTACTTTGTGATGACCTCGACAGTTTTGATGAGTATTGGTTGAGCATTCTTTAAGTTGTTCCACCATATGAGTTGGTCTGATGTTTTTCTCATACCAAGACTGGTGTTGTAGGTTATTGGGAGAAAGACCGTAAAGGTAAAGTGCCACTTTTATCACATAATATCAGTTCACATAATATCAATATCACATAATATCAGGTACCTACTGAAAACATGGTTTGACTGTTGGTGTTAGCCTTGATCCCCCAGCAGAGGTAGTAGCTGTCAGGTTTTCCCCCTGTGAAGTTACTCTTTTTGCCTTCCCTTTCTGTACTGTACACTTTGGAAGAAAGTCATTAGGCACAGCCCATGCCTAAAGAGCCTAGAGTTTGCTCCCCCTCCTTGAATATCTCCATAAATTATTTTGAATTCTTTTGCAAGAAAGATTTGTCTCCTTTCCCATTTATTTTTATCTCACTAAGCTCCTCAACAGGGGGTTAATACTTTTACCATCCCCTAGAAACTGGAGGGGAAACTTCCTCACCTGGCTCACCCCAGATCCAATTTCCGAAGCCCTTCTCCACCCCAGAGAAGAGTGGCCTCCTCTGTGTCCTCCCCACTGCTCCCCTCCCTGCCCCTTCTTGTACTTTGTAATCCCAACTAATTCCGGCCACACTACGATTTGTGCCCTGCTCTGTGCTGGCGCTGTGCTTGGGACTTGAAAGCAAATGGCTTAAGTAGGCCTTTTCTTCCAGTTGCTCGCAGTCTGGACGTCCTGTGGGAGACTGGACTCCCCTTGGGGGCAGGAACTTCGCGCAACTTGTTCATAGCTGGGTTTTCAGCCAATCAGCACAGCGTGGGATCATAGGTCCTCAATCACTATTTACCCAATTGGGGAATGCTTCCGGGAGGACCAGCAAACACTGGCAGGTGATTCTGTGTGTGCCTGTGTGTGTGTGTGTGTGTGTGTGTGTGTGTGTCCTTCCCTGGGGACTGGGAACTCCCTGAGGGTAAGGCCAGCCTGGATTCTTCTGGCCTAGAGGCTGGGTGGCAGTGAGTGTCACAGAAGTCTGAGTCGGTGAAAGGACCCAGGGCCGGGCCGTCTCCTCAGGTAGAAGTGAAGTTTGGAAGCGGACACAGCCCAGGAGGCCGAAACCGAAGGACTTGGTGACTGATTGGCTGGGGAGGGTGAGGCGGGAGGAGGAGTCACACGCAGATGGCTCTGAGGTCTGGAGCTGGGGGACAGCCGGTGCCACCTCTGATAGACTCTGCGAGAGGAGCCGCTGACAGCCTTAGGCGGCTCCACCCTTTAGGGGCTCGGGCCTAGGGCCAGGGACGCCCGGAGCCTACAGAGGGAGGGGTGGCCTTGCCAGTACAAACTTCTGCCCCCATTCCATGTCTTCGCCTTAACAACAACAAAAAAATCTCAGCCTGGATTTTGAGCACGGTCGTTGGTTACCAGGTGTGGGAACCCATTCCGGGGGTCCCCTCCTGCCTGCCGACTGCGCAGGAGAACCCCCCCACACCAAGGGCAGCCTGGTCCCGCCGGACCCGGGTCCCCAGCCCGCCATCGCCGCGGGGAGGGGGCGGCGAGGCGGCGGCCGGGCCTGGGCGGGACAATGGCCGCGGCCGCCGGGGCCCCGGGAGCCCCCGCGCTGGGGAAGGGGCTGGCCTAGGGCCCGGCGCCGGTGCCCTCCCCGCGCGGCTCGGGCGGGCGGAGGGGGCCGAGGAGTTCCTTTGTGGCTCTGCCTCGGGCGCGGCGAGGGCGGGGGGCGCGGCGCAACTTTGCCAGGCGGCGGCGGCGAGCGCGAGACGAGGCCCCGGGGCCCAAGTGGGGCCCCCAGCGCGCGGCCCGCCCCCGCCCCCCGCCCCGCGCCCGGCCCCCTCCCCGCGCCCGGCCCCCTCCCCTCGCGCGCCGTCGCCCGCGCCCGGCGCTGCCCACTCGCGGGAGCCCCCGGGGCCGGACGGGCTGCGCAGCCGGAGAGGCGGGGGCCCGACGCGGCCCCCCCTCCCCCCCGGAGCCGGGCGCCTGGCGCGGGGGCTCGCCGAGCGCACGGGGGGCCGCGCGGCGCTGCAGACCCAGCCTCCCGCCGCCGCCGCCGCCGCCGCCGCCGCCTCGGCGCTTGCAGAACCCAGAAGTGAACAGCAGGCGACCCGGAAGGTTTGCGCGCGGCTCCGCACCGAGCCGGAGCCCGAGCCGGAGCCCGGAGCCGGAGCCCCAGCCCGGCCCTGCAAGGGCCGCCGGGCGCGGGGCTGCGGCCGCGTCCCGGAGCCGCCGCCAGCACAGCCAGGTCCGTGCGGGCCCGGGGCGCGCGGGGAGCGGGCCCGGCGGCGGCGGCGGGCGCCCGCCCGAGCGCCCGCCCGCGGGAAAGTTGCGCCGAGTTTCGGGCGGGGGCGCGGGCCGGGCGCGGGCGCTGTCAGCGCGGGCCGGGGCGCTCCGAGGGCCCGGGGCCGCCTGCGCCTCGGGCCCGGCCCGGAGCAGCTGCGGCGGCGGCGGCGGCGGCGGCGGCGACGGCGCGCGGGTAGGAAGTGTCTCCGGCGGCGTGTCTAGGTCTGCTCTCCGAGTGTGTGCGTGTGCGTGTGTGTGTGTGTCTGTGTGCGTGTGTGTGTCTCTGTGTGTGTTTTCTTAAGCCGGGCTATTCAAACCTGCTGCAATTCTCCGGTAAACAATGATTCATGGGGCTTAATGCAAATAAACGGATTGCAAACGGCGCGGTTCGCGCACTTTGCAGCCGGCCCGGTGGAGCGGCCAGTGCCGGATTTCTCCCCTTTTTTGCAGATCTGCAGAATATGGCGTCCCTGTCCTGTTTTAAAAATAAGCCAGGCTGCCATTTTTGTTTTTCTTTTGTCTGAAAATTTTAATAAAACTGTCTGAGAATGTGGGAGAGGCGGCTGGAAGCAGAGGGGGCACCCGAAGGGTTGGCTTTTTTTCCTTTTCTTTGGCGAGAGCCGCGAGCCTTTCGGGGAGGTGAGACACAATGCAATTGCACTTTAAAGAAAAAAAAAAAAAAAGGAAGCCGCTGGGTGATTTGGGGAGGAAGGTTGGGAATTTAAAGTTAACTCCAAAAGTTTTCTTTTCTTTTTTTTTTAAAGCTCTTCTTTTTTTCTTTTTTCTTTTTCTTTTTTTCTTTTTTTCTTTTTTTTTGGAAGGCGGTGAAATGCCGCGAAAGGATCTCGGGGCCCATTTCTCCCCCCAGCCAGCCGCCTTTGCAGGATTTTTGGGAAAAAGTTAACTGCCGGTTTCCTCAGAGCTGCGGGGGGCACGTGGAGGGCTGGCGATGGGGACTTGGGGGGACCAGGAAATGTCTTTTGGAAAAGGCTCTATAAAAATGGCATTGTAAGGAAATAGATCCTCAGATTTGGGAGAGAGGGCTGGCAGTAGGGGCTCTGAGCGGGCCCATGGTTTTCAGCTCAGACCCCGGGCATGAGGAAATAATTCTGCTCTCCCCTGCCCTGCCCTGGAGCAGTGTGTGTGTGGGGAGGGGGGGGTGCTGTTTCCTTCATGGGTGGCCGGGGTGGGGGGGTGGCCCCTGTAGGCGGGAATCATGCCCTGGGCCTTGGGGTGGCTTCTGGAGCCCTCCGGCAAATGTGTGTGTGTGTTTGGCAGTTGGCAGTTGGAGAGCCCCTTCTTTGATCTGATGGGCCTCCTGGCCTCTGGAGGTGGCATCTGGTGGCAGATGCCCCTGGGTGGTGGGCTTTTGTAAGGGTTCAGGCTGGGGGCCCCAGTGGGTCTTGTCTGAGGGGAGGGGGGAAGAGAAGGTTAGGGGGAGGGCTCGGGTTTGCTAGTCTGAGCCTCTCCCTAGTGGTGCCCTTCTACCCTTTTCTACTACTCCTGCCCGAACCCTGAAGGCTCCTCTGTTGGAGGCAGTTTGTACTTGGGTGAAGTTATTGAAGTATCTTGTGGACGGGTCAGAGCCTGCTGGCTTTGAAGGCTGCAGGAGGGTCTTAAGACCAGGCCCAAAGGTCTGGAGTGGCAGGCGCTGTCCAAGGAACCAGGCAGGTTGGGCCTAGTCTTTACCTCTTTGGGAAGGTTTGTCCTGGGAGGACCCTGAGCCCTTCTAGCCCCTGTCCCAGCATCTCCTGGAACGGAGACCCTCTTGTCTCACTCCTGGTTTATATCCTGGCTCCAAAGGACAATGTGAGCTTCCTGAGAGCAGAGTCAGGGATTGAAGGGTGGGCTTTAAGGGTTCAGGGCTGCAGAACTTGGCATGCCTGGGCCAGAGGGTACCAAGCTAGGTATTTTTCAGATGCAGAAACAGGTCCAGAGAGGGGAAGTGATTTGCCTAAAGTCACACTGCTCGTTAGAAGGAGAGCTAAGCTAGGGACTCTGATGTTCAGACTCCCACTTCTGGGCTCTCTCCACTGTTCTCTGTGGAGGCCCTGACTCCTAGAAGAGTCTTTCTGGACAGAAGTGGACTGGAATGGGATAGCATGTCCCCCTTTACTGCTCCCACCCTGGCCAGCATAATCCTTCCTTGTGAATGGAATACAGTTTGCCTATTGGAGTGCATGCTTATTACCCCATCAGCCTCCCCCAGAAACTTGCTTGTGGTGAAATTGTTGAGGTGGGGATATTTAACCCCATTTCAAAATTTAGGAAACTGAGGTTTGGAGAGGTTGAGCAGTGGCAGAGGAAGACTTAAACACAAGCCCCCCAACTCCTTATCCAGGCCTTTCTCTAGGTGGACTTTGATGCTTGTAAATAGGGCTTTTCCCCACCTTCTGGTGTTTGGTCTCTCTAATTCTTTTGCTGACCCAGGCACTGTGTAAAAATCTAGAGGCCGCAACCCTGTAGAATGTCTGAACTGAAAAGGCCCTGAGAGGTCATCTGGGCTCAGAGAGGGGAAGCCACTGGCTTGAAGTCACCCAGCAGTTTGGGTCCCAGCTAGGACCAGAGCCCTGGTCTCCTGTGTCCCTTCCTCTACAAGAAACTCAGAGGTCTGAGAGTGAACCACTCTGCCCTCTGCTAGGCTCCACTGGACCCTGGGGAGCAGTGATTGCTGCTGCTGTTGGTGATTGGTGATGGGTTAGTGGGTGCTACAGCGGCCAACACCTCACAGAGACATGAGTTTGTCTGAGATGCTGAGAAATAGGCTATCTGCGGGCTTGGGATATGGAGGCAAGATGGCCCTAGGTGGAGAGGAAGCTGGTGTGTGGGTGAGGTCTGAAGCCGGCCTGGCCCATCCTTCTCTGGGCAGACACTTCCTTGCCCTGCCTCTCTGTAAAGCAGAGTCCTTCCCCCACCCCTTTTTTTCCTTCCTTCCGTCCTTCCTTCCTTCCTTCCTTCCTCCCTTTCTTCTTCTAACTAGCCATCAGTTATTCATTCATTGGCTTTCTAGATCATCCCCTTATTCTTTTCATTATCCATTTGTTAGTTTAGTGGTTAGCCATTTCAGTCATCCATCCCTCTGTCCTTCCATCCATCCAGTGTCCAGCTCACCCAGCACGGGCTGGACAGCCACGGGAGATAAAAGGACAGTCCTCCTGGGCTCTGAAGCCAGCAGGGAAAAAGACTGCAGGTAGGAGGAGCACAGCCAGGGCAGTATTTGTGGGTACGTGCATGTGTCACAGGGGAGGTCTCTTGGTTTGAAAATACTAGAGAGTTAGTTCCACAGATGGTCATGGTGGTAGATCTGGGTCCCGGGACCAAGTCGCATTTGTGGATCGGACTTCACAGTTTGCACCGGGTGGTACATGGCTTATATCACTTTGGGCACGTTCTTCCCTTTTTTGAACCTCAGTTTCTTGATCTTTAAAATGGGTACACTGCAAATCTCTTGTGGGCTTGGGGGGTTGATAACAAGAGTACGTGGGATAACAAGAGCCCTGGCCAGGCTTATGGTAGGAGCTCAGAATATACCAACTGAACGATAAGGAATGTTGGTCACCGCCCCAGCCCCCATCTTGAGTTTTGAAAACCATCATGATATTTTCAGGGTGAGCCAAGTGATCCGGACACCCAGGAAGCCCTGCCCTTGCTTGATATTCCCCTGCTAAAATTCTTCAGATGTTTCCAGGGCATTTCGAGGAACAAAAACCCAAAGTCCTTTGCGGAGCCTACAGGGACCCCTCATGGTCCAGCTGGGCCTACCCGCCCCTCCACTCCCCTGACTATGCCCCCAGGCTCACCCCCTCCAGCAGCCGCTTTCTGCACCTTGAATGTATGGATTGTTGGGGGGGCCCTTGCATATCCCCCACCTGGAGCTCTCTCTCCCTAGATGTGTGCATGGCTAGCACGTTCTTGTTTCACCGGTTTCCACTCAGGGCGCCTCCACCGGGGGTGGGAGGGGCTTCCCTGACCACTTGCCCTGGGATAGCTTCCCACTCTTGTGACCCAGTCACGTCAGTGCCCTTTCTACTTTGCCTTGCGGCTCTTATCGGTATCCGGAGCTTTCTTATCGATTTGTTTCTTTGCGTTTCGTGCCTGTCTACACTGCTGAACCTGCTTCCACTTCATGTGGGCGAGTGGGCAGGTGGTTCCGGCTCCGCCTGGCGAGGGCTTTTGGGGAGCTGGGTTGGCACTGACCCTGGCTGCAGGGCAGTGCCTGAGAGATGAAAGGACCGTGAGCTCTGTCCGCTCCTCCCCCGGGAGGCTCTTGTTAGGAAATAACGAGATGATTAAATCATGGCCTCTAAGAATCACAATCCTTCCAATCTCAGACCCTTAGCATCTGAAGAGCTTTCTACCTCAGGACCTTTGACGCTTGGAGTCTTCGTGTGGTCTGATCTGGGATTTAGAAGCTTGCAGACGGGATCAGCACCGAGTACTTTGTGTCAGGCCATGTTCCAAAAGACTTTATAAACGTTAACATACTGAATTCTCATTATTTTCATCCCTCCTCCATTTTACAGATGAGGAAATTGAGGCACAGAGGGATTAGGTAACTTGCCTCAGTTCACAGAGCTCATCAGGGGCATTGCAGGACTCGAACCTGGCACTCTGGGACTCCTTCTTAGAATCCCACAGCCGCAGAGGGGAAGTCCAACCTCAACCAACTCCTGCAGAGAGAAGGAATCCCCTTCCCACATCCTTGACAAAAGGGCCTCTGATCTCAGCCAGGGTGGTGGGGAGTTCCCTCCTCCCCATGCTCCCCGCCTGTCTTCTTGTCAGACAGTTGTCATTTTCGGAAAGATTTTCTTCACAAAGTGTAAAGTGCCGCACTTGCCCTGTGAATAACATTTAGGGAATGATGTTCGTAGATTCCCGGTGCTTTTGACCTTGTGGTTTCATGGCTTCCATAGCCTTTTTCTCCCCACTGGGTCGTGAGCCGCTCGAAGGGCAGGCGGCCTTGATGCGTGGCGGCGAACGTGTGAGTCAGTCAGTGAATGTGTGTGTCCAGAGCACGCGCCGCACGCTCCTCCATCCCCGGAGCCCTGTGCTGGGTGCTCGCTCGGTGCTGGAGCACTTGGAGACAGAGGACCATTCTCCCTCCGTGGAGCCCCGGGAAAGCCTGTCTCTGTTGGTAGGGCTCAGAGACTATCTAGGCAAACCTCACTCTGTCCACTGGGGGAATGAAGCAGGAGGGGAGAGGAGCAGGGCTTGTCCAAGGCCACACACACCTTACAGTGCTCATGTCCACACACACTCACGGTGCACGCCTGCTTTCTCGTCTGCACGCAGGCATACGTGTGCACATGCGTGTCTTACACGGGAGTTACAACTTAAAATACACACGTTCATTTCCACCCACGAGGACGTAGCCTCCCATCCTGGGCCTTGCGCATGATCCCTCACGTCTGCCCTTGCACTCGCGTGCGTGTCCACACCCGGCCGGAGCTCTGCTTCTCGCCTGCTTTCGATGGTATTTCCGGAGCATTTACTCTGTATCAGGCCGCAGGCTCGGGGCTGCAGACAGAGGTGAGAAAGTTGATGTAGCCCTTACCCTCGTCCTGGAGACAGACATTCCACAGAGGAGCCCACGAATGATGACTGATTGCAGGTTTTGGTCAGTGCGAGGAAGGAGAAACTTTTCTGTGATGAGGGCTTCCATATAGCTTCTTGGTGTTGGGTTTACCCTAACGAGTAAATATCGAGGTGCATGTAGGGCTAGGGTGCTTCTGGGAAGAACTGATCATCTGAACTGTGACGTTTTCCAGGTGAATGGCCATCAGGGCAGAGGGTACGGCCCGGGCAAAGACAGTGAGGCAGGAAATCAAGGAACATGGAGAAAGTGATAACCCCGAGACCTAGGGGAGGGGGAGGTGGGTCTGGTCTGGCCAGGCCAGGCCACTGGTAGATCTTCTGTGACCTGTTTTTACTCCTCCCCACATGTCCACCCCAGGCCCTCCCCTCTCCTCTCTCTGACCAGCCCAGCCTTCCCGTTGCTGACTTGCCTGCTCAGGGCCCACTCTGTCTGCTGGCCTCCACCCCGGTCCTCAGCTCTGTCTGACCTGCCCTGCAGGCTGCCTGCCTGCTCCCCGCACTCACCCCCGCCAGGGTTCTGAGGTACATACAGTGTGAGAACCGGCTATGACCACCTGCCAGGGGTTCCCAGCCCCGGACCTCTAGGACCTGTCTAGAAAGCTTCTGGGGGCCAGGCCAGAGCCGGGGTTCGGCAGTTGGCTCTCCCTTTTGGACTTTATCCCAGACTTGGCTCTCTAGCAGTCAGGGAGCAGCCCCCGTGGGTCCTGAAAGCCTCCCGGAGCTGCTTCGTCCCCCCCACCCCCAGCCCAGTTAACCTCCCTGGTTGGCTAGATTTCCCTGTGGGTCTTTGGAATGTTGGGAAGGGCTCCCTCATGCCTGAGAGAACCTTCTAACAGAATAGCAACTAAGGCTTCCAGAGTCCTTCCTGCACCAGGCACTGCTCTCTGGACTTAACTTATTTACTCCAAAAGGCAGTGCTGTGGGGACAGCATTGATGTCCTCTGTTAGGGAACAGTCCCAAGGGCCTGAACTAGGGCTTTGACCTGGACTCTCTTTTACAGAAACTGTACTTTTAACCCCTGATTTGCCACCTTGTCCCTCAGAGGGTCCAGGAGCCCAGGCTGTGATTGAGCTGCAACTGTTTTTTGTTTCTTCTTTCTTTCTTTCTTTCTTTCTTTTTTTTTTTTTTTAAGATTTTATTTATTCATTTGACAGAGAGTGTGCGTGAGCACAAGCAGGGGGAGTAGCAGAAGGAGAGGGAGAAGGGGAGAAGCAGACTCCTGGCTCGGGAGCCCATCGTGGGGCTCAGTCCCCATGACCTGAGCCAGAGGCAGATGCTCAACCCACTGAGCCACCTAGGTGCCCTAGTTGCAGCTGGTTTAGGGGAAGAAGCAGGGCGCCTGGGTGGCTCAGTCGGTTAAACATCTGGCTCTTGGTCTCTACTCGGGTCTTGATCTCAGGGTCATGAGTTCAAGCCCCGCCTTGGGCTCTGCACTAGGTGTGGAGCCTGCCTTAAAAAAAAAATAAATAAATAAATAAAGTAGAGAGGAAGGAGCAATGGCCCAGAGAGGAAATGGACTTGCTAAAGGTCACACAGCAAGCTGGTAGCAGTGGGTTTGAGTTTCCTCTGCCCTCACCAGCTGCCGTGACTGGGCGTGAGCCTCATTCCGGACTCCAAACAAGGAAGAGATTAGGGAAGAAGCCAGGAGAATGGGACCCTCAGGGGCTGGCAGAAGGGGCATCGGGTAAGGGCTTCTTAGGTGCCTGGATCAGTGTTTCCTAAGTCATTAGCTGTTCGTTTATGTTCTTAGCATCTTTCTGAATGTGTGTGCTGTATTTTGAAATGCTCCCCACGGTGCCTGGCATGAACCGAGTACTCTGTTCCTCTTCTTCTTGTCCGTTCATGCTGGCAGAAGGACTTTCCCGTGAGGATGGGAGCTGGGGGTCCCCAGGGGAAATGGAAGTAGAGAAGTAGAGAAGGGCTTGTGTTCAAAGCCTGCAGAACATTCTCTCAGTCTGAGAAGGGTAACCCGGCCCATTCTCTAAATGAGAACCCTGTGGCTCTCGGAGAGGGTGGTGTCTCTGGGTGGCTGGTGTGGGGGAAAGGGAGGGACAGGAGCGGGAGGGACAGAGAAGCGAATGGCAGCATCCTAGCTTCCACTGACCAGGGCACGGGTAGCAGCCCTGCTCTTTCCAATTAGTCCCTCCCTCGAAATGAGAACTGCCCTTCCAACTCAGCCCGGCTGCGGAAACCCGGCTTAATTGGATCCAGGACCCTCGGGAGCCTCTGTCCTCACAGGAAGTTCCCAGGAGCAAGCTCCCTAGGCTGGCCTGGGTCCTGGGGATGGGGTGGGGCCCAGCAGCTGGGGCTCAGCCCTCTGGGCCGCATGGAGTAGGGACATGTGAAGGGCAGAGGGATCGTGAGAGGCAGACTTGGAGCACGTGGGTGTCTCACAAGTTGGGAAGATGGGGAACCTCAGCTTCTCCCCTTTAGACCATCTCCTGCCTGTCACTTCCAGGCTGTCCTTCTGGTCACATATTGTCCTGTCTACTGAAAACCTTGACTGTGGCCTTCCCCTGCTCAGAGACCTTCCATGGCCCCCCACGGCCTTTTATCCAAGCACCATAGCCTGGAACTCTGGCTCTTTGTCAGCTACCCCAGCCACCCTTCCCTCCGTCTTCTGCAAATCCCTGCACTGTATCCACACCCGACCAAACGTGATGCTTTGTGCTTTCTTGCCACTGGGCCTTGGCACATGAACTTTTTACCCCCCTGGCCTGCCCTTCTCTGGCATCTCTGGACCTCTCTGCTTTCCCCATTAGTAAGTCCCATCTTCATGAAAGCTTCATGCATCCCTCAGTGGGATGAGCTCATCTTCCCAGGAACGCCCCTACCCCATAGCTCAGCTGAGCCCCAGCAGCAACTTGTTGTCACTCTGGGGCAGGGACCATGGTTGAGAACCCTCAGCTACCCTAGGAAGCTAGCAGTTTGCCGTGTCTTTGCACACACTGCCCCTATGCTGGGGATGTTGTCCCTCTACCCTCTGGCTCTCCTGGCAAACTTCTAAGTCTGTAAGGTGCACGTGGACAGACCCCCTCCTCTCAGGGACAGCCCTTCCCTCTTAGTGAATGTTTATTGAGCACCTGGCACAAAGTAGGCATCTGAGCACTTACTACCTGGCCAGAACTTGGCCCTGGGGCCGCATTGGTGGCCCTGTCCTTGTGGGTCACGACTGGAGGGATTATCTGGAGGCACGATAGAGAGGCGGCAGAGAAAGCAGGGGGCCGTGGGTGTGCATGATCGGGCAGTCCACTGTGTGCTGGAAGAGAATTCGAAGGTGCCCTTCAGCTGAGACCTAGGGAAGAGCCGGGTGAGCTGTGGGGCTAAGTTGGGGTGTGGGGTTGTCACTAAGAACCAGACCCAAGCCCTGGTCTCAGGGAGCTCACAGCTACGTGGGGGACTGGGTGGACAGGGAAGCGGGCAGTTCTAGCAGAGTGGGATCAGGGCTGGGATGGAGGAGATCCAGGAAGCTGGGGGTGCTCAGGGGAAGAGGCCGCAAATACAGCTGTGGAGGGGCTGGTGAGCAAGGAGGCTTCCCCAGGGCTGTGGCGCCTGTGCATGGTGGCATGAAAGTGCAACTTGTTTTTGGGGACCTACGGGGGATAGGGTGGTGGGGAGGCTGTGGGCATGTACTTGCTGGGGATACATGTGGCCTGCAGAGCCTCATTGGCAGAGGCCTCTGGGTGCTGTGCTGGGGATTTGGAACTGTACCCCCAAACTGATGCGAACCCAAGAGAGATTTCAAGGAGGCATGAGTGACCTGGGCAGGCTTTGACCTGGTCCTCCCCTCTGAAGCCCCTTCCTGACTCTCTGCTCCTGGCTGGAGTCTGGGGTGGGGCTGGAGGGCTCATGGTGGGACCTAGCAAGCCCCCCACTCTCTCCGAGCTTTTCTCTCCTCTTGGTAAAACTGCAGGGCCTGAGACCAGAATCCTCGTGGAGCTGTGGGCAGGGGCTGGGCTGTCCTGCTTGGCTTAAGCTTGCTGAACCTTTAGTTTCATGAAAAATATGCCTTAAGGAAGTCACATAACTACCCTGCAGAAAAGTCAGAGACTAGGGAAATGAAGTAAACCCAAACCTGCGATTTCTGCCCTCACCCCAAGCCTGAGGCACCATCACTGCTAGCCTTCCGGTTTTTCCTTCCCTTCTCTCAGTGAATGATGTTTATATAGATGTCATTGCCCTGTCTACACATACAATTTTTAAAAACTGCTCCCCTACCCCATCTCCCTGACAACTGCTATATCATAAGTATTTTCTTTTTTTTTTAAGATTTTATTTATTTATTTGACAGAGAGGAATATCACAAGTAGTCAGAGAGGCAGGTAGAGAGAGAGGGGGAAGCAGGCTCCGCCCCAATTAGAGAGTCCGATGTTGGGCTTGATCCCAGGACCCTGAGATCATGACCTGAGCCGAAGGCAGAGGCTTAACCCACTGAGCCACCCAGGCACCCCTCACGAGTATTTTCTACATGACTTCAGGGTGGTCCCAATCCTTCCTTCTAACAGATCCAGTGTCAGGTGGAAAGCATGGGCTCTGGAGCCTGACTTTCTGGGTTCCCATCGTACATGCTTGGCTTTGGGCAAGTTACCGAATTTCTCCTTGCTTCAGTTCCGGGTAAGGTTGATATGAGTGTTGAATGAGTCATGACAGTGCCAGTAAACATTGGCTATTAATGATTGCAGACCACGTCTCTGTGTACCATGACTTACAGAGCCATCCTCCTATTTAAAATTTTGGCTCTTTCGTTTTTCGTTATTGTTAAAAACAAAAACAAAAACAAAAACAAAAAACCTCACTGAAGCAAACCACTCTGTACATAAAACTCTGTCTATATTTGGGTTATTTTCTAGGGATAGATGACCAAGAATGGGATCATGAGGCCAGGAGGTCTGAACATTTTTTTTTTTTTTTTTTGAGTTCTTGACACATTACTACCAGACTGTTTTCAGAAATGATTGTGTGGTGCCTGGCTGGCGCAGAAGGTAGAGCATGTGACTCGATCTCAGGGCTGTGGGTTCAAGCCCCTTATGGAGCACATAGAGCCCCTTCTCAGCTCACTTAGGAAGGTAGGGCTTAGATCTAGGAAATAAGGAACAGAGCAACACCGGGGACAGTATAGTGCCAGGATGAGGGAGAGGACTTTCCTCTATCCAGGCCATGACCCTTTCAGTTCCCTCCATCTAGTGCATTCATTCATTCATTCAAACGTTTATCAGGTACTGTGCAGGGCTTAAAAGACAAATTACTCAGCTGTGATTGTGCCCTGATAGCGTGCCTGACAATAGAGATGGGCAAGAAAACAGACAGAAAATAGGGGGATATGTGCTCTGATTATGGATGTGCAGGGCACAGAGGGAACAGAGGAGAGGCACCTGACACGGCCTAGGAGGGTGGAGGTGGAGCAGCCCTGGAAGGCTTTCAGGAGGAAGTGGTTCATACGCTGGAGCTTGAAGATAATTTGGCATTAACCAGTGAAGTGGGGGAGGATAGAGAGTTCCAGGGAGAGGAGGTAGCCTGAGTGAAGTTTAGGAAATAAGAAAGGAAGTGAAACCCTGGGGGAGCTCTCTGGCTGGCTGGGCAGAGTGTAAGGTGGGAAGAATCACGGACGCCACAGAGGTCAGTGGGGGCCTGATACATAAGGCCCAAGGAGTCCAGGCCTTGTCTGGAGAGAAGTAGGGAGCCATGGAAGGTTTTAAGGAGGTGAATATCGTGATCTGCTTTTGTATTTTAGAAATCTCACAGCAACTGCAATAGGAGAATGGAACGGGGGCTGTGGGTAGAGGCAGGGAAACCAGTAAAGGGGCTCTTGCAGTAGCCAAAGGGGGCTTGGACCAGGGCAGAGAAGGTGGTGGAGACCTTTCCCCACCTTCAAACAGCTCCAAAGTGCACGCCGAATGTTCCATCTGCCAGGTAGCCTTTGCTGACACCCCCTGCCGCCTAGCTGGGTTGTATGAACCCGGAGGACGGGGGGCCGTGCGGGGCCTGGCAGCCAGCGGTCAGTTGAGTGCCCACCATCAGCTGACCCTGGCTTCCACCTGCGCCGCCATGCCTCCAAGACCCTCCATCTGTTCCCCCTCTGCCCTCGGGCTACCAATAATTTTCTGTCTTTTCTTTGAGAATAAATTTATTGTTTTCATTATAAAAGCAACTGAATGACATTACAGAGAATCGAAATCAGACAAACAAAGACAAAAACCAGATCAGCTCCGGCCACCTCTCCCAGCCCTCCCCCTGGGTGTGGTTCCCTGCAGCTTGCTTTTTCTGACGCAGGTTTTTATTTTTGCCTCCTTGTAATCATAGTGTCCAGACAGTTTTGGGTCCTGCTCTCTCCCATTTTCTTCGTTGGGAGCTCATTCCTCTGTGGCCACGGGGTCTGGGCAAATCTCAGTTTTTAATGCCTGTGGGGTGGTCTGGGGACGGGGGTGGGACAGTTGCTGACCCGCATCCTGCCGTCCTCCCCCTGGGCTGCCTGTCCTCTTTGTGTCTGTTTGTTTGTACTGTACCTGGACCTCCGTAGGGGCAGGGCCTGCCACCCGCTGTGCACCTTCCTCGGTGCCCCTTCTCATAGTACCCCTCTGTGGAGCTTACAAGGCTGCCCTTGGGCCATCTTCCTGGGAAAGGGTCATGGGCAGATCTGGGTTCAAATCTAGACTTGGCTCTGAGACCTCAGGCACATTACTTAACCTCTCTGGGCCTCAGTTTCCTCATCTGTATCATAGGTCTATTGCAATAGTAAAATAATGGCTGTAAAATTCCCTTAGACTGTTCCTGGCCCGCTGTGAGTGCTCAAGAAAAGGGAGTCGATATTATTTTATTTTTTATTTTCCAGAGAGTTTCTGAGACCATGTTGGGCTAGGTGCTGGAATGGCAAAAGTGAACGAGCACTACTTGTAACTGTGAGGAACTCACGGTCTGGCGGGGAAGTCACCCAGGGAAACAGATAGCCACACCAGGTGTGATGGCCCTGTAGTGCTGCACCAGATCTGGGTGGTGTCCTAACTCCATTACTTGCTAGCTGTGTGACTTTGGGCAAGTTGGTCAACCTCTCTGAGCTGTAGTTTCTTCTTCTGTTAAATGCACGTCTCACAGGGGCATCGGGAAGACTCAGTGACGTGATGCATATGACATACTCAGCACAGTGTCTGGCACGTAGTGGGTGTTGAAATTGATGGTAGCTGCCATTTTATTATTATTGTTATTGTTATTCCCATATACAAGGTGCTGTTGGGAACACAGAGGAAGTGACTGACTGGGGGTTCAGGGAAAGCTCCGTAGAAGAGGGAACACTTGAGCTGGGTCTTGAAGGATGAGTAGAAGTTCACCAAGTGGGAAAGGACACTCTAGGTAAGGAGCCTGTGATTCCAGGTTGAAATCTGTCAATGAGGGGTTTGTTCTTTGGGGGGACTAAGGCATTATGTTCATCCCAACTTCCTCGCGTGCCCTCCCTGCTTCCTTCTGGGTCTGTCCCCGAGGTCATGTGCACTCACCCTCCTGCGGCAGCGCTCACCTGTGACTCCGTGTCCTGGTGGCTGTGGGTTCCTGCTCCGCGTCCCCATCTGTCTATGTTTGGGACCATAGGTCTGTGTCTGTCACGTGTGTCTGTGTGTGGGGCCGTCTGCATGTTCCTGTGACTGTGTTTGTCTGCGGGGGGACCCGAGGTCCTCCTGGGCCACACGGTGGGGGGGTGAGGTGCATGCTTCCTTGGCCTCCAGCTCCAACTGGATAGCCAGGCCTCTTTGATCACTTTCTTCCACGTCCCAGCTCAGGTCCTCCCTGCCTCTCCCCTCCATCCCCTTCTCCAGGGGCCTCCTAATGGGTGTCTCCTGCCTCTTCCCCTGGTCTCTCTGGTCCTGTCCACACTCATTAGTCAGTGGAGTCTTTCTAAACCACAGATTCTGCCCCATCACCCATTGCTTTGAGTCCAGACTCCAGGCCTAGGATGTTGTCAGCTTTCCCTGGCTGCTGGCTCCAGCCTCATGTCCCCTCTCCCAGTCCACACTGGAATGCTTAGCTCCTTGCACACAGCGTGTTGCTTCTCACCTCTGGGCCTTTGCTCAGGCTCCTGCTTCTGCCAGCCATGCTCCCCCCTCCTTTGTTGCCTGGCTCACTCCCGCTCATCCTTTAAGACCCAAAGCAGGCATCACCTCCACTGGGAAGTACCCCCTGATCCTTTTTTCCATCCTGGGTCAGGCCCCTGGCTCTGGGTTCCTCATCCCTTAACTTGGGGGGCAGGAGCAACTGATTTGCCCCAGATCACACAGCTCGTGAGTTGGAGCCGAGACTTGAACCCAGGTGCATTGGGCTCTAAACAAAGCAGGCTGTTCCATGGTCCAGGTGAGGTGATCATAGCTAGGACTCGTGGAGAGGAGTGGGTGGATTTGAGGGAGAATTTGGAATCCAGTCCCGGGGCAGTGGCTGGTGGTGGATCTGAGCTGGGCGGGGAGGGTTGGGAGGTGTAGGGACACGTGTGTCTGTGGCAGGAGCATCTGGCAGATGGGGGTGCCCGCTCACAGTCAGGAATGGCTCGAGGGGGCGCATGTCTTGGGGGAAGACCCAGTGCAGCTTAGGCTTGCTGAGTCCAAGCAGCCCACCAGACAGGCAAAGGGAGGTTGCTGGAAGGTGGGCCTGGAGCTCCAGGGACAGGCCCTGTCTGAGGGCGGGGACTTGGGACTTGGACTGTATTTAGAGTCCTAGAGCCGGTGGGCCAGCCACGGATGAGGTGGGTGGGACACAGGAGCGTAGCTTGTGGGTGGGAGTTCTGAGAAACACCGAGATAAGGAGCCCAGGGTCACAGTTTCACGGAGGGTCCAGGCAGCACGAGGCCATGAGGAGGTGGTCTGGAGGGTCCTCGGTGACATGTAGCAGGGCTCAGGAGAAAGTTCTTTCATGCAGAAGCTTGTGGGTCACAAATCTCCTTCCTCCACTTAGCTGGGAGCTCCCAGACAGCAGGGAGCTCCCTTTTGCCTCAGGTCCCCCAGCTCTTGACCCCGTGCGGCCCAGAGGATGTATCCAGAGCGAAGGGATGGGCGGATGGTGGACGGGCTCTCTGGTTTCAGAGGCAGCACTAGGTGTTTTCGTTCATCCACCTTTCTGACTTTCTTCACCTTATGTAGCAAGAAAAACGAAATGGTAGTGCGCTTGCCCTGCCGTGAGCGTCCGGGCTGTGTGTCTCGAGGCTCACAGCAGTCTCGCCTTCCCTTGGGGGCTTGAAGACCAGTGGACACATCCCGCCCAGCCAGCAGCCTGTCCTGCCTGTCCCCACAGGACCTCGAAGGCGCAGCCCACCTTGTTCCTCTGCCCCTGCCCCGGCCTGGCCCTCAGGCTGCTGCTCCCTCTGACCTCAGTCACCCTTGCCTCTGGAGCTTCTGAGGCCTTCTCTCCACCAGCATTCCGGCCCAGCCCCTTGGCAGGCCTTCAGCGCCCCACTGGCTGGCCGGTCCCTCACTACCTCTCCTCTCTGGCTCTCTTTTTGGTGCCTGAAGGTGACGGGCTCATGGACCCAAACCTGCCTCGTACTTGCACATATCCGCGCCTCTGCTGGGGCTGTGGGCTTCTGCCCTGTCCACCTGTCCTAAACACACACCTGACCGGTCTCCTGCTTCAGACCCCTCCTTTCTGACAAGGTCGGAGCAGCTTTGCCCAGTCCTCACCACCCTACCTGCTCACCTCTGGCGATGGCCCGCCACGTCATGCAGGCCCCCGGGCTGCCCAAGGGTCCCGCCACCCCACGGGCTGGCTGGGAGCCTCCCTGGAGATACTCCTGAGCTGTACCTGGCAGTGGGCCTGACACCCAGCAAATGGTCAACCCCCGCCCACCTTCCTCACCTTTGACGCACAGGAGGTATGTGCCAGGGCCAGGGGCACAGACTGAATCATGAAATTGTGACCAGCCAGAGAAGGACGTGGAGAAATTAGGAGGAGACTGTGGGGATCAGGTTAAGTGGCCCAGGGCAGACCATTCACTTCTGTGAGCCTGTTTGTCCAGCGGGGGCGAGGGGCCATCTCTGCCCGCCCAAGGGCCTGACGAGTGGCAGAGAGGATGCTCGACCCCAGCCATGGGACCCTAGGCCAGCCACCTTCCCGGTATCTCCCTGACCGGTCTGGGCCTTTGGGAAGCCTGAACTTGGCATTGAGCTGAAGAGGAGGAGAAGAGGGTAGCCTCCGCAGAACTCCGAGGAACAGCTGGAGCAGTAGGCAGAACCCTGGGCCAGGTCAGGCCTGAGGCAGAGCGGCCTGTTTCACCCCATTTCACAGATGAGGAGCACTGAGTCTCTGAGAGCCGAGGCTCAGCATCGCAGTGCGGTGCTCCCTTTGGTCTCCCCCATCCTTGTGGCCTGGAGCAGAGTGCTTCCCTCTGCAAAATGGGGGTGAATCTTTTCCCAGCTTCCTGGGGGCCCTGAGGAGAATGCCAGTGGGCACAGAAGAGCTTTGTAAACTGCCGCATTGTGTGTGGTTGTCTTGAATTCTGATGATCCTTCATTTATTCACTCTGTCATGCAACTCATGTTGTGGGTCACCTCTCGGCGTGGCTGCCAGGGATACTGAGATGGGTGAGACAGGTGTATCCACCTCCTGGCTTCCCTTCCCCCCAGCCTGGAGTCTCTTCTCCCTGGCTCTCCAGCTCCATTCCCTTCACACTTTCCCTGGTGGACAGCAGGTCCTGAGGCTGCTGGATGAGTGGGTGATTGCCCCCCGGGCAGTGCCTGTTGTATCCTAAGACAGAGCCTGTTCACGAGCCTGCAGTCAGGATGCCTTGCCTTTCCCCTTAACAGCTAAGGGACGGATCAGCTGGACTTTGGAGTTAGGCAGATTAGAGCAGGGATCTCAGCTCTGCTTCCATGCTGTGTGATCTTGACCAAGTCACTCTACCTCTCTGAACTTGAGTTTTAGTTATAAAATGGGATGGTGAGAGTACCTGTCTTTGAGTGTCGATGTGCCTGGCACAAGGGAGGCAGTTGATAAGTGGCAGCCTCCTCACTGTCATTATTGTGTTGAGGTCTTTCTGAGAAAGGGATCTGGAACAGTCAGGGAGAACTCTAGGCAGGAAGGGCTTTTTTAGTGTTGGGCTGTGAGGGAAGGGCAGCTTGATGTCTGTGGGTAGAGGGAGCAGGAGAGCCCTGAGAGGCCAGGGGCTGTCTGACCCTCAGCCTGGCCAGGCTCAGACCTCAAGCGGCCCCCAGGCTGGGAGGGAAAGGCAGAGGTCGTTTTGTGTAGGTATCCAGCCATTTGCATGTGGTTTATTGGCTCAATCAGGGACTGGGGTTTGCAAAGCAAATTCCCCAGAGGAAAAGGCTTGAGCAAATCCGATTTCTAGTTTGACTCTGGCACCCAGCCCTGTTGTCTTGGACAGGTCCCTCCCCCTCTCTCCAAGCCTCAGTTTCTTCACTTATAAAATGGCATAATAATACCTCCTGTGCCTATTTCTCAAGTAAATATTATAAGGATAATCTGTATCAAAAGTCTTTATTAAGAGTGTTGAGATTAGATTATATTGAGAGTTTTCTCCTAAAACCCTCTGCCGGCAATTCCACTAGGGGCTCCTTGGGCTTCTAGGACCAGGAAAAGAGGTCCAAGTCACTTCACTTTGGCCTTTCCTGTCAAAATAAACAGTTTCACTTAAGCACCAATACTAGTAGGTATTTAGGCTAGTAATTTCTGTTTAGGGAGAGAGCTATAGGAGAATTTTGGTGGAGAGCAGGTCTGTTCAGAATGGTCCCTGTAAGTCACTTTTTTTTTTTTTTTTAAAGATTTTATTTATTTATCAGAGAGATCGCGCGCACAAGTAGGGGGAGTGGCAGGCAAAGCAGGGAGATGGAGAAGCAGGCTCCCCGCCGAGCAAGGAGCCCCATGTGGGACTCAAGCCCAGGACTCTGGGATCATGACCTGAGCCAAAGGTAGAGGCTTAACTGGCTGAGCCACCCAGGTATCCCTGTAAGTCACTTCTTGACTTACTCTCGGGTTGCAGGAAGATTGGAACCCTCTGGAAGAGTAAAATAGCTCTGAAGGCCCATCCTTCACGCTGCTCTGGTTGAATGGCCTAATTGCCCGGGCCTGCCATGGAACTTGGAGAGGTGAGGGTCATCAGTAGACTGTCACGTAATTCTAGTGAAGAGCCCCAAACTGTCCTAGCTGCAGGCCTCCCCAAGTCGCTCCTTTAGCAGAGTGTGCTGACACATCCTTGTAGGTAAAATGTTGCCCGTGTCCATGCGTGTTTCTTGAAGACAGCTTTCCAGAGGTAACAGTTTTTTGGGTCAAAGGGCAGTAATCATTTGGGTCTCTGTAAACCATAGTACCAGATTGCCCTTCAGAGTGGTCATATCTGATGACCCAGGCTACCCTCTTGTTCTGATGAAGATGTCTGCCCTCAAGGGGACAGCGGTCAGAAGGGCCAGGATCTGGGTTGGGCAGTTGCCTCTGTTCTGTGGCCGTTTACAAAGTTGCCCCAAGACTCCCCAGTGTGTCTCTGTCTGGCGGGAGTGGGGGTGGGGTGGGGTGGGGGTGGGGCTTCTGTGTGAAATCCATGGGTCCATGGGGTGGGCTCTACAGCCTTGGGCCCTTTTGGGGGATGGGGATTGGTCTGCGGCATCAGGGTGATGGGGGGGACTGGGAGCATAGCTGGTCTGTCTCTGACCTTTGCCCTCTGGGGCCCACGGAGGGAGACTCTGAATTCCTGACTTTTCAGCCTAGGGACGTGGTTGCCTGGGCCTGGGAGGGGCCTGCCCTGCTGCAGGGTGAGTGTCCCATGAGGGCGGGGGTCCCAGACACTGGGCCAGACTTGAGTGGGCATGGCTGATGGGAGCTCGCCCCAGGCGGGTGGGGAGGGTCCCTGTGACAGTCGCTCTCTCCCCGCAGGATGGCCGAGCCTCGATTTAACAACCCCTACTTCTGGCCCCCTCCTCCCACCATGCCCAGCCAGGTAAGACGAGCGTCGTCCTCTGGGGGCCCAACCCCTCTTGGAGCTGCTCTGCTTTGCCCGGGGCTTCAGCCTGGCCTGCGGGTCTCCGGGCTCCCTGCTCGCGGGGGACCCGCGGCCTGGGGAAGTGGCCCGGATGCGGCCCCAGCCCCCTCAGGGCCTCTCCTCTCCCGCCCGCAGCTGGACAACCTGGTCCTGATTAACAAGATCAAGGAGCAGCTGATGGCAGAGAAGATCCGGCCGCCCCACCTGCCGCCCACGTCGGCCTCGTCGCAGCAGCCACTGCTGGTGCCGCCGGCACCGGCGGAGAGCAGCCAGGCTGTCATGTCGCTGCCCAAGCTGCAGCAGGTACCCGGGCTGCACCCGCAGGCTGTGCCGCAGCCCGACGTGGCGCTGCACGCGCGGCCGGCCACCAGCACCGTCACAGGTACTGTGGGCTGGGAGGGGGCGGGGTGAAGGCCTGTGGGGTGGGGGGGGCTTGTCCTGGGAGGACCCCCGCCCCCTAAATCCACAGAAGAGCCCTGACCAGACTTGTGGGTGAGGGAAGGGGCCGGTGTGCGGGGAAAGGTTGGCTGTTCATGAGGGAAGTGGATCAGCAGGAGGGAACAGCATGTGCTAAGCGGGTGTGTGGGTGGGAAACAGAAGGTCAGCTCCGGTGGGAGGGCCAAACCATGAGAGGATGATCGTGTTTACGCTGGTAATATGGCAGCTGGTTCCAGGTGAGCGCCTGTGAGTGGCCCCAGTGGTCACGTACTACTCCCAGCAGCCTGTGCGGTGGGCACTGACAGTATTAGGTTGAACACTCGACCGTTTTTGACTTAGGAAACAATTTCGTTCTCTCCGTGAGGTCTCCACTTAACAGATGAGGAAACCGAGGCAGAGTTGCATGGTCCGTAGGAGGCAGAGGCAGGCAGTGTGGTTCGAGCCCGGGTGTTAATGACCCTTGGCTTTAGCTGGTCTCTAGAGAGGAAGCAGACCATATGTGAAGGGCCCTGTGGGCCAGGCTGGGCAGTTTGGACTTTACCCTTGGGCAGGGCAGAGCCGTTGAAGATTTTTAAGTACGGCAGGGAAATGCTCAGATTCGGGTTGGAAAGCTGGGTCTGGGTGTGAGGTGGGGACTGGCTTGCTGGGAGAGGGAAGGAGTCAGGGAGATCTGTAGGAGAGTGGTAGCCTGGATCAGGCAGTGGCAGTGGGGACAGGGAGAAGGGGACAGATCTGAGAGCTGTGGAGGGGAATGGACAGGGCTTGGTGCTAGGCTGGCCGCAGGGGTAAAGAGAGGGAAGACCAGAGAGAAGAGCCCAGGCATGGTCAGGGGGCAGGAATCACAGGAGGAAGCACGGGGTAGGGAAGGAGGTGAGCTCAGTCCTGAGGTGGTGTCACGAGTCCGGGGCTGCCTAATGTCTACCTCAGAGCCTGGTGGACAGGCTTTCTCTGGAGGCCATGGCAGCCGGGCCTTTGTTCCTCCTCTGGCTCACCCCTGCCTTTAGTTGGGCGCCTTTGCCTTTCTCCTCATTCCCCGTTTCTCTCAGAGACGCCCAGGAATTATGAGACCCAGTGAGCCTCCTTGAGTCCCCAGCCACACTCTGCACATCCCCCCTTATTCTGATTTTATTAAATTTATTTTTTTCATTATAAAAGTAATATTAAAAAAGTAATATAAGCATATTAAGGGAAATTTGGGGGAAAAAAGAGAAATTAAGGAAAAAAACGCACTCATAATCCCCAGCTCCTAACCCAGCAGTTAAGGAAAGCCTTTTGGTTCATTTCCTTCCTTTTCCATCTTTTTTGTTTATTTTTTAATATACATGTGTGTGTTTTGCTGAGCTTGTAGTAGGGCTATACCCATGACTTCAACTCACTTTTCCTACTCAACCATTCTACCATGAGCATTTTTAATGCTTTTTTTGATTACAAGGGTAATTCGTAGTCCTTATAGAAAATGTAAAGATTGCAGACAAGCTGAAAAGAGAGAAAATTAGCTTTCGTCCTACTACTGTTAGCGTTTTCATATGTTTTCTCTATAATTTATTTTGTTTTATCCTTTAATCACAGATCTTAAAAATGGATGAATTCACCAGGTAAAAAATTCAAATAATATAGAAGCAGATAGACACAGTATGAAAATCTCCTTTTACCAGAAAATTCTTTTCTCCCTAGAGCAAACCACAATTTAGACACAAATTTAGTTGGGTGTGTCTTCTCAGAGCTATTTCTGTGCATTAACACACACATCTGTATTGCCTGTTACCTACATAGGAAGCTTAGGTGTGTGTGTGTGTTTTTTTTTAAATAGATGGGTTCCTACCGTCTACAATTTGCTTTTTTTCACCTGACGACAGCACATTTGGGCGTTCTCTCTCCATCATTGCACAGAACCTTTCTTGTTTTTGTGGCTGCTCAGTCCTTCATAGTGAAGATGGACCGCATCTCTTTACACAGCCCCTGCTGAGGACAAACAGGTTGTGACCAGTTTGGTTGTGCAGAAGGTCCATATACACAGATCTTGTGCTCGGGGGCAGATATTTCTTTATGGGCAATTTCTAGAAGCCACGTTGCTTCGTTAGAAGTCATGTACATTTGACGTATTAATGGCTTCTGCCATTCAGCTCTCCATTGAGGGTTATAAATGCAGTGGTGGACATGAACGCTTGTCCATCTCTGGATCTTACCTTTCTCGATGGCAAGATTTTTGGTTTCTTTTTAAAAGAAGCCTTCTTTTAGTCACATGAAAGGTAACATTTTCAGCTTTTTGTTGGCTTCACCTGATACTGTAAACGTTTCTAGTCCTGTTTTTAAGAGAATGACTTTTATTACAAAAGTTTATTTTATTTGTCCTCATTTTTAAAAGAATGACTTTTATTACAAAACTTTATTTTTGTTTCCTTTTCCCTTTTGTAAAGGCTTTTATTTATTTTCAGTAATCTCAACACCCAAGTGAGGCTTGAACCCACAACCCCGAGATCAAGGGTCAAACACTGCCCCTCCTACTGAGCCAGCCAGGAGCCCCTGTATTACAAAAGGCTTTTTTGAAAAGTTCGTTGTCAAAGAATCAAAGTACAGTTAAGTCAAAATGCTTAAAAAAAATTACTCTTAGCTGTACTATCCACATCACTTTAGGTATATCTTCTTCTCCTACTTACTTTTTCTATGCATACATGTGCTGGTTTTGTTTGTTGTGTGTGTGTGTGTGTTTTGTTTTCCAAGCATAATTTTTTAGTTGGCAGTTAATGTTCATTGGAGAAGACTGATCACGATGTATGGACCCCTTCCCTAATGTTCCATATTTCAGTTCCTCTAGTTTTTTGCCATGGCAAATAACACAGTAGTGAACATCTTTGTGCTTTTTTTCCTGTGGTTTGGAGTATTTCCAAAGTGCCTCTGTTACCAAACCAATTTAGTTCTTCGGTGTGTCAGCCCTCTTATACATACATGGGCCTCTCATGTAGTTACCCCGGGTAATTTACGAAGGGAAGGGGAGGCGTGGAAAGGCCTCTGCAGCTGCCTTCCCCTCCGTGTCTTCTGCAGGTCTGGGGCTCTCCTCCCGAACCCCGGCTGTGAGCACGTCGGAGTCAAGTGCGGGCACGGGTACCAGCACTCCGTCCACACCCACCACCACCAGCCAGAGCCGCCTCATCGCCTCGTCCCCCACCCTCATCTCAGGGATCACTAGCCCCCCCCTCCTGGACTCCATCAAGACAATCCAGGGCCACGGCCTGCTTGGCCCCCCTAAGTCCGAGCGTGGCCGCAAAAAGATCAAGGCAGAGAACCCAGGGGGGCCGCCTGTCCTTGTAGTTCCCTACCCCATCCTGGCCTCGGGCGAGACTGCCAAGGAGGGCAAGACATACAGGTGGGGGTCTTGGTGGAAAGGGGTCCACCAAGGGGTCCACCATGGGCTTGGGGGGCTGCCCTTGGAGCCCAACAGCTGGGGCTGGAAGGGGACCCCAGGGGCCGAGGGCGGGTGGGTGCCAGGTCCTGAGGAGCGGGGTTCTCTGACAAGCCCCATCCACAGCTCCTTCGCAGGTGGGTGGGGCAGTCCTCCCCCTGCTTATGCGGGGCTGCTGGGGGCCCAGCTCACCACAGCCTGGAGCGGTGGGAGTCCATTAGTCCTCCCTGCAAGCAGCAACCTCAGCCCTCAAGTTCGAGTCATCTGGGGAGCGCTCAGAAAATGCCAGTCCCGGGAACGTACCTCCAGAATTTCTGATTTAATTTGTCGGGGGCGGGTGGGGAACATGCAGAGGGCCAGTCAGCCCTTTTTGAAAGCTCCCCAGATGCTTCTGATGGGCACTAGGAGGAGAACTTCTTACTCTGAGTGTTAAGGACTGTGGCCCTGGGCACACCTCCCCAGGATTGCTAGGCCTCTCTCCTCTGGGAAATGTCAAGCAGTCCCCTGCTGCTGTGACAAGAGTCCCCCGTGGGAAGAGCCTTGGCCTCCAGATTGGAGGTTTTCCAGGCTGGGAGCCTGCCCCCTGGCTTTCCCCGGTGGGCCTGTGCCCCCGGGGCTCCTCGCTGTGTGGGGCACAAGGTCTGTGGGTGCGGGAGGTCCCCTGTGCTTCCAGACAGAGGGTGGGGGTCTTCCCAGGTGTGAATGAGCCTCTTGCCCCGCAGGTGTAAGGTGTGCCCGCTGACCTTTTTCACCAAGTCTGAGATGCAGATTCACTCCAAGTCGCACACCGAGGCCAAGCCCCACAAGTGCCCGCACTGCTCCAAGTCCTTTGCCAACGCCTCCTACCTGGCCCAGCACTTGCGCATTCACCTGGGCGTGAAGCCCTACCACTGCTCCTACTGTGATAAGTCCTTCCGACAGCTCTCCCACCTCCAGCAGCACACCAGGTAAGTGACCTGCCTGCTGCTGCCCTCCCACCAACCCCCTTGCCCCCGGCAGTCGGTCTTGGCTCAGAACCTGCACTGGGTGCATGGACCTGGTGTGGGAGGGGCGAGGACCTGCTCTAGGTGCCCGCTGCCCCGGCAGTCAAGACCAAACTCCTTTACTTGGCATTTGAGGCCTTTGATGATATGACCTTTGTAGACCTCACTGGCCTCTGCTGTCACTACTGTGCCACCCTTCCCCCCATTTCTCATTTGCTGTGTCCTTTGCCTGAAACACCCTCCCTCTTCTTTATCCTGTTTCTCTGGCCCTCTCCTAGCCATCTCTCCTTTCATCTTCCTCAGGGAATTCCTCCTGGGGCCCCACAGGCTCCGTGCATCCCCATCAGATCAGTGGCAGGCTGCCTTGTATGTGTCATATTCTCTGTCTGCCACCTGAAGTATATTGGGAGCTCTTGAAGATAAGGGCTTGGCCCCATATCGCCAGCATGTGGCACGTAATAAGCATCTGGGCGTTTGTGGGATATCTGTGGCATAAGTAGAACTGTCTTTTATAGAACATATGATTCATCCGTTTAACAAATATTTACAGAGCCTCTGCTCCAAGACAGGCATGGTTCTAGGTGCTGAGAACACAGCATTGAACAAAACACAAAAATCCCTGTCGTCATAGGCATTCTATCTAGTGGAGTGCATGAAAGAGAGATTCAGAAACACAAATGCTTTAACAAAAGACAGATTTTTGCAGGGGAGTACAGACATCAGAAAGGCTGACTCGCCACTTGCCAAATAAAAATACCACAGGTATTTAAAGAAGCAAACCAAAGGTTACCAAGATTACAGTAGTTCAGCTCTTCAGAGGGGAAGGAACACAGCCCTCCCTGCCCCCGCCCCCAACGACGATCACGTATATCTGCGAGCGTTGCTGTGTGTTGGCCAGTACCAGTTTGGGAAAGTCAGGGATGCGGTAGGTTTTGCTACAGAGCTTGTAACTTGAAGGAAGCGATCAAGTTTTCTCTCTTTGGGGCACTGATGCGAGACAGACCCTAGTTTTTGCTTTTAGCGTTTTTTAAAATTGTCGTTACTGTTGTGATTTATTCGGCTATGTCCGCTGTCTTTGTAGGCTTTATCACGGGGCTCAGGAACACCTTGTTGGTCTAGTTCTTGGACTTGGAGGCGTAATGTGTAGGTTTGGTAGTAAGACAGCAATGGGGGAGTGCCAGCAGGACGAGGCCTCTGTCCGTTCCTGCTGCTCCTGTGCCTCCTGAGGCGTAAGGATTGGACCACAGTGGTTTGTTCCGGGAATTTTCTCATGTTTGTCATTACTTTGATTTTTTTTAAAGTTTGGTCAGTTTTCTGGACACAGGCCATTGTAACGAGGTGATGATTAATAAGCAAAGTCTCGCTGGGCGTATGGCTGTTAAGATCAGAGCATATGACGCCAAGGCTTTAGAGCTAACTTCTGTCAGGAGGCTTTGTGGAACCTCTGGGTCATCATTTGAATTGGTGGGTATGAAAAAATTTCTTAGGATATTATCTAAGATCAGAAACCTTGAACCATGCTGGTCAGCCTTGTCGGGTAGTGCCTGTACAGCCTGTAACGATAGGGGTGACTTCTTTTTGCAGAATCCCCGTTTGTCAGTGTTTTGGGCTGATAGGAGTAACTTTTTCTGTGACCTTAAAGGCTGGATGGGAATCCGCAAGCCAGGGAGCAGATCCTGGGCAGCTTCCGGGGAGGCCACATCCCACATGGGAAGGACGGCCCGTGTGTTTTACTCTCAGGCTTGTCATGCCTAATACAATGAAATTTGTCATTAAATGTGACATTTCTGGCACGGTCATGGTTACAAATTTGATTTACCCAATTATATCCTGTTGGGAAGGAGGACAGATTCTTACTGACCTTGCATACCGAACTAACGGCCATGAAGAGAAAGTGGTCCCAGGGAAGACACTGTGAACATTTGTGGGCAATTATTCTGAGCAGTTTTATGGTTTGGGGCCCATAACATGCTGTTTTCAACAGAACTGTTATTTTATTTTATTATTATTTTTTTAGAGATTTATTGATTTATTTTAGAGAAAGGGAAAGAGTATGGAGCCAGGAGAGGGAGGGGCAGAGGGAGAAAGAGAGAATCCTCAAGCAGACAAGCAGACTCGTTGCTGAGCGCACAGCCTGAGGTGGCGCCCACGACCCCGAGATCATGGCCTGAGCCAAAATCAAGAGTTGGACATTCATCTGACTGAGCCACCCAGGTACCCCAATAGAGCTATTATTTTAAAATTCCTTGATAAGTCATGAGTTTATATCTAATGTTAAATTTTTATAGTTTCCCTCCTCCCCCAGAATTCTGAAGGATTAGTTGGAAAGCCACCATTGAAGGAATATTTTATTCCTGGTTCAAATATAACCTCCTAAATCAAGGGTTAGAGGTATAGATCAAAGAAGAAAAGGGTCTTCTCGTATACCCTTTCGGAAATAGGAATGAACCCCATTTAAATCACTTTCGTTCGGCTCGAAGTCATAGTACCCATCCTGCTGATCTTCGGTGGTCCATCTGCTTTGCCAGGTTGTCTGCTTCTGGACTGCAGACTCTTGGATCCTGCCTTGGCCTCGGGCAGTGTCTGGTCAAGGCAATGGTATCAGTGTGGCTGGAGGCTGTGCCCATTCATCTGGTCTCTGGAACCTAGAGAGCCAAGTGCATGTGCTGCCGGCCTCTACTGAGGCCATAATCTCTTGATGTCTTCTTCAGAAGACTCCACTTCTGACCTGAAGGAGAGGCCTCTAGGCAGGTGGGAGTGGGAACTGCAGATTAGCCAGAATGACTGGTCCCTTTATTGTAACAATAAACATTTATTGTAACAATCAATGTCAGAATGGAGGAGAATGGAGTCTTCTATTAAGATAGAATGCATGATCCATTTTTTCAGATTAGGAACATATTTTAGGTAGCAAGGATATTGACCCATCTTCAGGCTCTTTAATTATCTCATAAAGCATGTGTTAGGACTATCGCTAATTGATAAGTGTAGTTAAATGTAGGAAACACTTTTTTAAGGACATTTCTTTTTGATTTTTATTGTACATGAAAATAAATTACTGGGTTTTTTTGGTCTTCACTTTAAAAAGTGCACAAATTGGGACCGCTAGGTGGCTCAGTTGGTTAAGTGTTTGCCTTCAGCTCAGGTCATGATCCCAGTGTCTTGGGACTGAGTCCCATAGGGTCTCCTTGCTCAGCGGGGAGCCTGCTTCTCCCTCTGCCTGTCACTCCTCTCCCCTGCTTGTGTTCTTTCTTTCTCTCTGACAAATAAATGAAATATTTTTTAGGGGCACCTGGGTAGCTCAGTAGTTAAGCATCTGCCTTCAGCTCAGGTCATGAGGGATCAAGCCCCACATCGGGCTCCGTGCTCAGCGGGATGCCTGCTTCTCCCTCTCCCACTCCCCCTGCTTGTGTTCCCTCTCTAGCTGTCTCTCTCTCTCAGTCAATTAAATAATAAAATCTTAAAGATAAAAAAGAATTTTTTAAAAAAGGTACACAAATAATATATATTATATAGCATATATAATTGTATATGATATAATATGTATTTGTATATAAATTACATATAATCATATGTAATATAAATATGTTTTCTGTGTGTATATATATGTACACATAAAATATAAATGAATACACGGAGATTGAGTTATCTCTTCTTTTTTTTTTTTTTTTTTTTTTTAAGAGAGGGAGGGCAGGAGAGGGGCAGAGAGAGAGGAAGAGAGAAAATCCCACATCCTACTCCACGCCCAGCTTGGGGCTCGGTCTCACACCTTGAGATGATGACCCGAGCCAAGATCAAGAGTTGGACGCTTAACTGACTAAGCCACCCAGGCCCTCCTCTGAGTGTCTCTTCTTTTGATTGCCAACGTTCTTACACTTGTATCTTCATAGGACAGCTCTCATGCTAGTGTTTTTCCTAATTAGAAATACAGAAAATACAAAAGGCTCGGTCATTTGGAGCATCACTCTTCTTACAAAGCAATGAAGGAAATCTTCAGTGTTGTTCGGTGGCCATCTAGAAAGTCCAAGAGCGTTTGTGTGTAAAAGATACTTTGATAACTTTATTATTCTGATGTGGGGCCTGGGTTTGAGAAGGTTAAGGGCACAAAGTGGATAGCCTAGGCGAGGTCTGAGCATCAGTCTGGTAGAAAATAAACATGGTAGCAAGTAGTGATAAGTATGAAGAATCCTAGTTTTGGGGCACCTGGGTGGCTCAGTCGATTAAGTGTCCGCCTTCACCTTGGGTCGTGATCCCAGGGTCCTGGGATGGAGCCCTGCGTCGGGCTCCCTGCTCTCTGGGAGTCTGCTTCTCCCTCTCCTTCTGCCCTTCCCCCTGCTTGTGCTCTCTCTCTCTCACGAATAAATAAAATCTTAGGAAAAAAGAATCCTTGTTTTTTTCAGAAATAAACTTTAGTTCTAAAATATTAATCAAAACCATGACCAGAACAGCAACAAAATATTAACAGGCTCGTGAAGGAGGGTATTTTGCTGATGTTTCTTGATCCAGAGTTTTGCTCTCTGTTCCCGAGGACACACTTTTTTTTTTTCCCCTTGAGTGATTTGAGTGCGTAAGTGGGAAACCAAACAAGCCACGTAAGAGGGTCCTGTTAACATTAGAGACAAATTACTAGTCAGTAGACAGGGGCACCTATAATTAAACCAATGTGTCCTAACCCAGTGACAAAGAGGTGGGTGTCGGGTGTCCCAAATGCCCAGAAGCCCCAGAATCCATTAGACAAACAAACAGAAAAATCCAAGCATAAAGAAGCAACCAGATTCCAAGTTCCTTGTTTTAGCCCACTCCACGGAGACTCCTTCTTGCTTTTTGCTCCTCCATGGAGAACCAGTCAAATCCATCATCCAAAGGTGACTGCCAGTAATGACGGGAATAAAAGAAGGTCATGTCCAAGGCTGACCCAGCCCTGGTCTCATAATAGAAATGGACTTAGAAACGGGTTGTGCAGGATTACTCTGGTTGTTGAGAAAGACGGTTCTGGGAGCATTTTGGGGGTAATGTAGTTCAGAGGAGCTGGAGCATCCTGCTGGGACCTCCTTCTGGGAAAGGAAGACACAGCAAGTAAAGAAAAGCGGGGGATGGGCAAAGTGTTCCAGAAGTCCAGAGTTCAGGGTTGGCTTGATAAATAATAAAGACCCCGTGTGTTTCAAAAGGAAGTGAGCAGACCTCTGTAGTGAGTCTGGTGGTCGTGCGAAAACAGCACGTGTCACACATACGGCAGCCGTTAGCATACGTGTGAGATCACAGCTCTGCAGTGTCGCAACACGAGGGGATGGCACCGGTTTGCCAGCGGGTTACAGAGCTATAGTTTAGCTCAGGTGGCTGGATTTGCTTACTCAGGCTGCAGACCGTTTCTCACATTTGCTTTTCTTCTCTCGGCTCTGTGACATGTACATTGTGTACATGTGGCCCGATGCCGGTGGCACGGGGAGGTGTCGTTTGGTTTCCTCAAGTCTGATGACAGTCGTGGTAATAAACTCGTAACAACCACCAGTCCTTGTCAAAGGCTCCTAGGCACCTGGCCTTGCAGAAGGTGATTCCGTACCCCATAGAGTCTGCCCACAGTGTGACTTTGTGTTTTTAAGCAAGAGACAGCCAATCTGAAAAATGCCACAGGGCGGGGGTCATCTTAGGGAAGGCTGTCGCAGAACCTGCCCTCATGTGAGTTACCAAGCACAATGCGCCTGAGGTCAGTCCCCCTGGGGTGCCGTTTATTACCTACAAAATGAAAGAACAAATGAGAACTAAGGAATCTTCAGTGATTTTATGTAAACATTGAATAAATTCTTTGTTGATTTTCATCAGTTGTCTTAATTAGAAAGGAATGTATTAAAAAACTATCACTATGAAAATATCTTAGAAATCTTTAGAATAGGTCACTGAATCCTTCCAGTCCTTCCGATCCTTATCTCCATTTTCGGGCTGAGGGAACTGGGCTCGGGGAGGCTGAGTCACTTTCCCAAAGTCATTCCTCAAAAAGGAGGTCGAAGTGAGGTTCGGAGCTCAGACCCCCCAGGAGCCTGCGCCTCAGAGGGTGGAAGGGGCTGCGGCAGTCAGGCTGCAGGAGAAGCTTGGCTGGGCAAGGGTCCTGGGCACTGCAGGGCAAGTCTCTGGGGCAGTCCAGGGGCCCCAATTTCAACTTGGCTTTTCTGTGTTCCCTGGGGTCCGTGATGAGCTCCCCTTCATCGCACTTTTGGGAGCCTGGACTGGGTGCTCCCCTGCTGAGAAGATGCTCTGCAGGGACAGGACTCTGATGTGGAAATCGAGGGCTTGGTCCTAACTTGCAGCTCAGGGGCAGAAGGGCTTGGGGCTGTTTCACTGGGAACATGCAGCCCAGCCCCCCATTCACCCAGCTGGCAGTCCCTCATGCCCCTTTGGAGCCAGCCCAGTGCTGGGGAGCACACACAAGGGCGGATCGGTGGTCACAGGCAGGCTCTGGCCCAGAGGAACCCCACTGTGACCTGGGAGGCTGGTGGATGTGGAAACTTCTGTGGAAGAGTGAAGTACGTGGGGGCCGTGGGGGAGGACCATCTGGGTCACGCGTTGAAGGGTCCATAGCCCTCCCTAGGGACAGGGACAGCAGCATGAGCAAAGGCTCGGAGGCGTCCTGGGGGATGCATGCACATTGTGGGGAAGTTGGAAGGATGCCGTGTCGGGGAGAGCAGTGGTGGAGGGGGAGGCTTTAGAAACCAAGTCCTTGAATACCGGGGCACAGGGTTTAGACTCTGTCCTGGAAAAGGGAGAGACCATGGAGGTTGCCAGGCAGGGTCCTGGCAAGGTCAGATCCCCACGCTGCTGCTATGGCGGAGGCCAGGAGGGGAGAGGCTGAGGCTGGGAATCTAGGGAGGAGGCCAGGCAGCCATGACACTTGGACTGGAAGAGGCCGAAGGGTGGTTTCCCATTCAGGAAGGCTTGGCTGGGTCCCTGAGGAAGGACCTAGAGTCCTTTGGAGGGTGCTCGGTCAGTCAGTCAACAAATGCTTGTGCGGTGTGGAGCGCGTTGGTTATATTGAGCAGACGACTGACCTCACAGAGAAAGAACTCTCTTTCCTTCATTCAGTCCACGACTCTGTATTGGGTCCTCTCGACTGAGCCCACGCCGGGCCCTGGCATGATGTGGTGAACGGGACCCGGGGAGCACCTGCTCTCAGGAGGCAGCCCAGGAAACAGGGATTAGATGGGGACAGAATCAGTATCCGTGCTTGGGGGCTTGAGAGGGCCTGCAGGGGCCAGGCCTGGTCCAGGGGGTCAGGAAAGGCTGCCCAATCAAGGGCTTTTATGCTGAGAACAGGAGTGTGGGTTTTTGCTGGGTGTTCACTGAGGGAAAAGTGTGCCTGGAGGAGGGGGTAGCCTGGGTTGAGGAAGGAGCTTGGAAGCTAGCAGAGCTTGCAGGGAGGCCAACAGGGACTGGGGCTGAGGGTGGCAGGGGAGAGGCCCAGTGGGTACTGGGGGGTTTTAAAGCAAAATCAGTGCATGTCTGGGGGTCCCTTAGTCTCCCCTGGCACCCAACCTCAGCTGAATGAATTCCCCAGCCCTGGAGGGGAATGAGAATGGAATGAAATGGAGGGGTTGTGGCCTCAGGCGGAGTCAGTCCAGATGGCTGTGAAGGTCCTGTGTTGTAGAGACAGGGCACTGTGGCTGGGATGATGTCCCCAGAAACGTGTGGGTAGAATATGGGTTCTCAACGCCAGGCCAGCCCAGCTCCACTTGGCAGGTGTCTGAGCAGCCTGTGGCTGGGCCCTGGGCTTGCCCTCAGCTCCCCGGCTCGTAGGGGAGACAGGAGGGAGAGCCTCCCCTGCCGAGGGTGCAGTGGGGGCCCAGCTGTGGTGGGCAGGATCATCAGTCAGGCAGGGTTGCCCGATGAGAAATGGATCTCCGAGCAGGATGGAGGGTGCAGAGGAGCAGGGAGGGGAGCCCAGAGCCCCTGGCAAAGGGCCTTGAATGACACACTCAGGAATCTGGACTCCACCTGTGTTCATAGCCGGCAGCCAGTGACTTCCTGGTGGCAGGGAGGGGTCTTTATTCCAGCCGGTCCAGCAGGAGGCCTGCTGCTCCAGGGACCTTAGTTTGTTTGATGAGTGTGTTGTTGGCCAGAGCAGCCTAGTCAGCGAGGTGAGCCGGGGCGTTAAGGGAAGGAACTGAAACTGAGCGGCCGGGGCCAGGTTCTCACTCCACCCGATGCTCAGTGGCAAGGGAGACAAACAAGGTTCAGGCCAGCCAACCTTCCACTGCACCCCTGCTTGGCAGAGAGGATTTGCCAGAACAGGTGACGGAAGACAAGCGCAGGCCAAAGGTGGGGGGCTTGCGTGGAGGACGAGGCTCCCCCATGTGGGCACCTCATCTGGGCCCAGCTCCGTCCATCCTCACCTGGCCTGTCAGACGAGCATGAGCAGCACCCCAGACCTGAACAGAAAATATAGCCATCAGCCCTGAAGTCATCACTCTGGAGTCACCCTCCCAGGGAGGCCCGCCCTGACCACCCTGTTTAAAATTGCACATACCTTTCCGCCCAGGGCATTCATGCCCCCTCCACCTTATTTTTTTCTTCTCACTGCACTTATGACATTCTGCATGGGATTTATTTAGTTCGTGTTTGTTGTTTGTTTCCACGAGGCAATGGTTTTATCTATGTTGTTCATTCCAAGTGCGGAGCGTGATGCCTGGCACACGGTTGCCCTGTGGGATAAACATCGCAGGTGTTTTGTGAGTGCCGACTTTGTGCCAACACTCCGCGAAGCCCCTTAGCATATATTACCTAACATTAGCTTCACAAGTGAAGCGAGAGCATATTTTGATGCCCATTTTGCAGATGGGCAAACTGAGGCACAGTGATTTCCACCCCCCCCCCCCACCCAGGGTCACTGAGCTAGTAGATAGATGGTGGAGCGAGGATGAGAACCCAGGAGTGGGAGGGGACAGAAGGGCTGAACTGCAGGGCCTCCCTGTCCTGCATTTTCTCAGTAGCTGGGGTGACCAGGTTGCCATTACACAGACATGTCTCTGATGTGGAGACAGGGCACGAGGCAGAAACTGGGGGCTAGAGAGAGAGAGAGAGAGGCTTCCTTCTGCGGGGAGGAGGCGGGGTGGACAGGGAAGTTCCTGGAAAAGCCGTGGGTTGTGTTCTTGGCAACAATGGTGGGCAGGTGGGTTTTGAAGAAGAGGGGGGCGCAAAGTGGTCAGAGCAAGTGGCCGCTATTTAGCTGGAGGGTTGGGCGGGGCGTCTGAGTGGGTGCAGGTGGTGGGTTGGGTTCAGCAGGGACCTGTGGGGAGCAGGAGGGCTCTGGTCACAGACTGGCAGACTGGGAGACCAGATGATGAAGGAGAAGCGGCAGCTCTTGCCTGGTGCTCTCTGGAGAGTGTGGGGAGGGGAGACTGGGAGGCTTGGGGACCAGATATATAGTGGAGGCCCTCCAAAGCCTTGGGGGCTGGAGCTGGCTGGGTTATCTGTCAGGGACTGTGCCTCACTGGGCTGCCCATTACAGAATCCACACAGGTGACAGACCCTACAAGTGCCCACATCCTGGCTGCGAAAAGGCTTTCACTCAGCTCTCCAACCTCCAGGTGAGTGCCCATCCGCCTGCCTCTTACCTGCGGGTGCTCGGCCGCCCACTCGCTGCACAGGGAGCAGCAGAAGGGGGTGGGACTGGGTGGCCCCCCTTCCCCACCCCGGGGGGGCCTGGCTTCTGACCCCCGATTGTGCTCCCCACAGTCTCACCAGCGCCAGCACAACAAGGACAAGCCCTACAAGTGTCCCAACTGCTACCGGGCCTACTCGGACTCCGCCTCCCTGCAGATCCACCTCTCAGCCCACGCCATCAAGCACGCCAAGGCCTACTGCTGCAGCATGTGCGGGCGGGCCTACACCTCGGTGAGTGCCTGGGGTCCCTGATTCTCCCCACTTTGAAGGCAGGGAAACTGAGGCCCAGAGAGGGTACGGGACTCCACCAGATCACAATGAGTGGCTGAGCCAGGACTTCGGCTTCCCAGCTCTGTTTTTGGCTGCCCTGGGCCGAGCTGCCAGCCTCCTGGCGGCCTTTAGCCTGGCTTTCCCAGGCGTGGTTTCCTCCAGGCCCCAGGAACACTCAAGGCAGTGGTGGGGGGCCAGGAACCCTGCTCTCCAGAGCCAGGAGGGGGAGGGGCCTAGCCACTGGGGAAGCTGCAACCCCCATTGTGGCCACAAGGAGGCACAGTGACCCAGCCTGGAGCCACCTCACCTCAGGAAAGGCCTGAACAGTAGATCACCTCATCCAGCCCCCTGTCCTGGGTGGGAATTTTCCCAAGCAGAGGCCTTTCAGCACCCATGAGAGGAGCTTGGCCCATCACTGGAGTGTATGTGTTCAGTTAATGAAATATCCTGGTTAGCAGATCCCCAGGTAAACCCACACGGATCACTGAGCCTCAGTTTCCTCATCTGTAAAACGGACGAGGTAACTGTTCTTCAGGGCCGTTGGCCGGCCCAGTCCATGTCCAATAAACGCCCGCTAACGCCAGTATTTATTCGCTCAGTGTTTAGTGAACATTTGTGCCAGGCGCTTGGGCATCAGGATGAATCCAACAGACACATTCTGTGTCCCCAGGGAGGTCGGAGACTATTGCTGGAGACAGATATTAAACAAGTAACCACCAAATAAACACGGAATGACAGGTTGTGGTAACAGCCCTGAGAAGGTCTGTCAGCCTCAGCACATGGTAACCTGTGGGCAGGGTTGCTTTCCACTGGGGGGCTGTCTGGTGACTTGTCTGGTGACTTGTAGGATGTTAGCAACGTCCTTGGCCCCTGCTCACCAGCAAGCCCCTCGCCAAGCTCTCACAATCCAAAATGCCTCCAGAAGTTGCCAGATGTCCTGGGGCAGGGGTCAGCTGCCTCTGGTGGAGAACCACCGGTCTGAAGGACCACAGGTTGACGAAGCAGCAGGGAGGCCGGAATGGATTTGGGAAGGGGACACCGGTCTGGGTAGGCCGGCTGACGGGGTCACATTTCATTGGAGCCCTGAAGGGTAAGGAGGGTAAGAACCCTCCAAGCAGGGAAAGGTGAATGCAGAGACCCTGAGGTCGAGCAAACATGGCGCGTTCCAGGAACTGAAAGGAAATTAGGTCACACGAGGCTGTGGTGGGCCCTGTTAGGGAGTTTGGATATGTGCCAGGTGGAGTGGAAGGCACTGGGGGAAGGGGACTGCCTGGGAGGGTATTTTGAAAGGTCACTGACAGGCAGGGGCCACACCTGGGGTGTGAGGAGTATGTTAGGTGCTGGCCAGGCCTACAGTTTGCTGGGTTCCTCACACTGCTCCTTCCCTGGAGTTCAAAGGGCAGAGGAGAGGTGAAAGACAGAGGGCAGAACCTGCGGGGAAAGGGCACCAAGGGGCGAGGTGGGGCACCACAGAGACCTAGGAGCCCCACTCAGCTGGCTGACCTTTGGCTGATGTTGGCCTCAAGTTCTCCACATCCACCTCCTCACACCTGCCTCTGGGGGAAGAGGGGCTGGCATTTACAGGCTGTAGCTCTAGATGGAGTCTGTCTGAACTCTGGGGGTAGAGGGGTGTCCCTGGGCCCCCTCCTGAACTGGGCCTGACTGGACTCTCTAGAACAAGAATACTTACCTTTATTTTAAATTTATTTTTGTTTTTAATTAAAGTAAGTTGACCTATCTTTTAAAGTAGGCTCCATGCCCAGGGTGGGGCTTGAACTTAGGACCCCAAGATCAAGAGTCACAGGCTCCACTGACTGAGCCAGCTAGGCGTCCCAAGGTACCTTTTATTTAAAACAAAACAAAACAAAACAGAGCAAAAAAAACTTTAATGGATTGAATTTTCAGCTACTTTAACATATTTTAGAATAGCGAACCTTCATGTTCCATTAGCCTCCAGAACCATCAACCAGTCTTGCCTCATCCATATCCCTATTTTTTGAGGTAAAATAGACATTATAGTGTTTCATCTGAAAATGTTCACTGCGTCTCTAAACACAAGGACTCCTCTTTTTGAACATATCCACAGTATCTTTACAACTCACCGTTAAGTCCTTGATATCATCAAATCCCCAGTCGGCGTTCACATTTTTGTCTTCGGAAGGCCAGAATTTTATTTTATTTTATTTTTATTTTTATTTTTTTTTAAAGATTTTATTTATTTGACAGAGAGAGAGAGAGATCACAAGTAGGCAGAGAGGCAGGCAGAGAGAGAGAGGGGAGGAAGCAGGCTCTCCGCAGAGCGGAGAGCCCGACACGGGGCTCGATCCCAGGACCCTGGAACCATGACCTGAGCCGAAGGCAGAGGCTCTAACCCACTGAGCCACCCAGGTGCCCCCAGAATTTTATTTACTTACAATTTGATTTTGTAATCAAGATGCAAATAAGAGCTCTACCTTGCACCCAATCAGTATATCTCTTAATCTGTTGATCCCCACCCTGTACCCTGACTCGGGCCTTTCTGTCCTTTGCAAAGTATACATTGACGAGGCGTTTCCTGCTTTGGACATTGCTGGTGGCTTCTCTCTGGTGTTGATAGCATGTTGCTGCCACGTTTGAGGGCTTCCTGTACCAGATTCTGAGCAAAGTGACATTTGAGCCTGGGGTCTGGGGGGTGAGTGGTGGCTCCCTGGGTGCTCTGCCTCCTCCCAGCTAAGTGTGAGGGCCTCTGGGCCTGCGGGTGAGCCTTTGGGTCACCTCACCCACCCAGCTGTAGGTGCCTCAGGTCAGACTTAGCAGAGCCTTTGAGGGCACTCAAGGGACGAGCTGAGCATGTCCCATTTATGCTTCCTCGAGTCACCAGTCCCATCAGGTACAGCTGCTTCTCCAGGGAGCATCAAGTTGTGGGGGTGGGGGGAGTTGCTGCAGTGGCAGGGACTGCCGCCACCACCCGGAATGCAGTGTAGATACCGGGTAAGGAGGAATCCCCTCAACCCGTACTGCATGCTGGGAGCTCTGTCCACCAAAGCAACCCTTAGAGGTTGTGCCTTCAGGAGGAGGAAACTGGCTTGGACACCGGAGATGACCTGAGGTTCCACTGCTAAGAGATGGCAGAAGCCAGCTCAGACCAAGGGCTCCTGCTGCTTCTCCCTTGCTGGAGCGCCAGCTTGAAGGGGGCAGCCATGCTTGATCCCTGTCGGCATACCCCACTATTGCCTGTTGGCCTGGTCCTAGGAAAGTCTGGGTGGGCACTACTGAGGGATGACCCTGGTGCCCCGCAGTTTTCCAGCTAGTGTGACCTGTAGGCTCAGAGTCTGGGAAACGAACCAGCATCCACACGGGGTGACGATGCTGCATCACTAGAACTAATGCCCAGTGCCCAGCTGATGCCCTAGAGCGGTGGGGACTGCTCACCAGGAACTGGCCCCCTGCCCCAGCAAGGAGCCCTCCAGTGGCCACTTGTGGGAACTGCAGCCTCCCCTGTGTCTCTTGCCCATGGTTGGTTGGTCATATGTTGTGAATCTCACCCCTGCCCACAGGAGACCTACCTGATGAAGCACATGTCCAAACACACGGTGGTGGAGCACCTGGTGAGCCACCACTCGCCCCAGAGGACGGAGTCCCCCGGCATTCCGGTGCGAATCTCCCTCATCTGAGCCGACCCAAGGCGCCGCCCCACCCTGCCCACTGGCAGACACAGACCCAGGCAGCACCAGGCCCCAACTTCCTCCAGGGGCCCTCCAGGAACAGCCGAGCTCTCTCATGACCTTCCTGACCTTCCAGAAAGCCTGGGCTGCAGAAGCCCTGCCCGGTCCAGCTCCGGGGGCGGCCAGGCCAACTGCAAGATTCTGGACTGTTTTGGTGGCATCCAAAGACGATCTCAGAGCACTTTGAACCTCTCTGTTGGGTTTCTTTTTGTTCCCCACCCTCCACTTGCTTCACTGTTTTGTTTTTTTTTTTTAAGTTTGTTTTGGAAATAACAAAAAATATTTATTGGCCAAGAAGTTGGTGCTGCTAAGACCGAGAAATTAAAAGAATCGGACAGATGGACACAGAGAACCAGAGGGCAACGTGGGACCTTCTCTTGCCACAGCCTCAGGTCTTGAGGGAAGGCTCAGGCCTGGGTTTCTGGACTGCAAAGGGGACCCTCAGGTGGGAGAGGACAGGAGGCAGCTGGAGTGAGCCACTCACCCCTGGCTGCCCCACTCACACCTCTCGAGCTATGCCCTGGGTATTACTGAGCAGAGGGATGTGGCAGCTCCCAACACTGCCCAGGCTTCAGGAGGCAAAATGAGAGAGGGGCCGGGAGATCTGCAGGACCAAAGGGTGCAGCGTTGGGCTGGGCTGGGCGCAGGCCCAGGGAAATGGGGTGAGGATGGGCTGGGTAAGACCCGGCCCTCCACTGCCCTGAAGACCACCCCAGTCTACCTCGGTGCTGGCCAGGAAACCTATTGGCTACCTCTCCCACCAACCCAGACTGTGGGCAGGGGGGTGGGGAGGGAATGGGCCTGGGCTTAGGACCACCCCCCTCCAGAATTTCCTCCAGATGGGGCAGTGCCCAGGGAGGGGTTATTTGTCTTCCCTGTTACGGAGGGGGAATCCCCAGTCCAGGCCCTAGGCCCCTCAGCAGGGAAGGGATCCTCGGGGAGGAGGGTCCCAGGAGCAGACCCTGCCCTCAACCCCCACAGACACACCCCAATCTGAAAGCCATGCGTGTCCGTGTATATAGGAACTATGTACAGAGCCCGGAGAAGCCCCCCTTCATCCCCCGGGGGAAAAAAAAAAAAACTAGACAGAAACTCATCTATATATTCTGTATCTGGAGTTCCGTTTTGAATATTAACTGTGTTATTTTTATACACTTTTTAAGCCTTAACTCGCCATTGATTTACCAGTTTAACGTTTCCTGGGTTTTTTTTTCCCCCCACGGGGTTCTCTGCCCCCTTGTTTGACTTGCGTCGTCTGATAACTCAGTATTGTAGCTTTTTGTCCGCATGTTACTACCCTGTAAATACGCTGTTATACATACTGTTAACACCCCATTTGCTTTTTTCTATGGGACCTCCAGGCCACCATATTTAGAACTAGTTACCTTATTAAAAAAGAGAAAACAGTCTGTTGGCTTCTCAGTCTGCATCTTGGTGGCAGGGAGGCAAGGGCAGGTGCCCCTCAGTGCTTCAGGAAACAAGTTTGCATTAGATTTAAGAAAGGGGTGGGGAGCAAAATAAAAATCGAATGTGGGGGAAGACACTAAACGGGGCAAGAAACAAAGGAATTCCAAACCCTCTGCTCTTTGTATTTCTCTGTTGTGAAGAATAAACTGTACCCGCACCCGGGCGGCGGTGGCGTGTGGCGTGCTCTGTGCGAGGGCAGGGCTGGGGGGCACCTTTCCATTGCTCCTCTCCCCTCCCCCGCCCCCCAGACTTGGGGAGGAAGGGACATGGCCCCTTACTGTGGGCTAGCCTCACCCCAGCTGCTGAGCCAAGTGCTTGGTGTTGGTTACCTTACAGCCCTCTGTATGTGTGTGGGGGGGGGGGCGGTCAGCAAACCAAGAGGGGTTTTTTGCTGAGGCTCAAGTTGCAATTAAGTGGCAGGAACACAAATTTCACCCATGTTGGTCTCATTCTGAGTGAAGCCTTTTAGGATGGATGGGGTCCACTGGTGAGGTTCACAGCTCCCACTCCCAGAGGGGCAGCCACATCCCGTTACCCTGCGTACTGTTGGGGGTCCATTATGAATGTCTGGACTTGTGGGAGCAATTCCAATGATTGAGGGAATGAAGAAGCCCCCTTTGCATACATCTTAGCCATGTGGGTCAGTGTTTTGATTGCCTGAGAGGGAAATGGAATTAATTCCCCCAAAGTTTACCAAGGCTGCCCCTCGGCTGGGCATCCTTAGACAGAAGTGACTCTACCAAGAGTCACCATGGAGCTCACCTTCAGGAATTCACCCTGAGCCCTCACAGGCCTTGGGTGTCAAGACTTGGCTCCAAGTGATAGAAAGCCCAATCCAAACACGGATTTATTGGGTTACATAACAGAACAGTGCGGGTGTGAGGCCAGCCTCAGGGCCCAGTGGTGTCTCCAGCTCTCCACATGGCTTTGTTCTCAGAGTCAGTTTCATCATCTGGCTCCTGTGGAGTCAACAGCTCCAGCCTCCAGGCTCGATTTCCAGCAGTCTTTCTCCCAGAAGCCCCAGGAAAAGTCTGACTGGGTCTTCCATAAAGGAGATGTGATTGGGACTGGTTTAGGTACCATCCCCGAACCAATCACTGTGACCAGAACGTTTGTACTTGATTGGCTGAGACCTAGAGCCCGTTTCTCTAAGTCTGGAGCAGAGGGTAAAACCTCAATCTGTAGTACATCTCCCCAAAAGGAAACCAGACGTGTTAACATCTGGAGGGGGAAATAGGTGTGGAGTTGCCAGGAACATGTTTTGGACAACTTCACAGGCCTCATCGTCTTCTCTGAAATCGACCTCCCGTGGCCTTCTGTGCTGTGAAGGGCAGCCATGTTTATATCACATGACCCGATCCCGGCCAAAACTGATTGGCCAGCGGTGGACACCTGACTCCGCTGCGGGAGCCTTAGACCAGAGCTACCCAGTGGCGCTGGTGGTGTGTACTGGCAATTATGGTTTATGAGAGTAGACTGGGCACACCTCTTCCCAACTCCACGTTCAGTGAATGTTGTACTTTGAAATCAGCCATGGTGGGATTCATACAACAGAAACTGGCAAAGGCTGCAAGGGGGCTTTCTTATTCCGGAAGAGTCAGTTGCTAAATGCTTACCAGCACACCACTGGCTCTCCAACCAGCTTCCCCAGTCCATGGTTGCGAGTAAGTCAGGAGATGGTGGACTCCTGAACCTAAAGACCGTGTGGTCCAGGGGTTTGGGATGTGTGTTTGGCCAGACACAAGCAGGACAGAGGCAGATAGAAGCAGACAGAGATGGAGGGAGTAGCCGGAGAGCTTGTGTCAGACTCAGTTCCTGACTTCCCGTCTCCATCCTCTGGCCAGGTTTTAATTTCCTGCTTGTTCTCACATCAGCGAGTTTAAGTTATGGTGTGACATGGAGCAAGTTACATATGTAACCACTCTGTACTCAATTTTCTCATATGTATGATAAGGGACATAATAGTAACCAATCTGTAGGGTGGATGTGAGGATTAAATGAATCCATATATGTCTAATGCCTAGAACTGTGCCTGGTACATAGTTAAGTACCAGTGAATTTAATCATGACTATTACTATTTGATGTGGCCTTGGTCAATCTAAGTCCCTTATGATCAGTGAAGCCTGACTAGACAGCTAATGATGATTGGCAATTTCAGGGGGTGGCACCTGAGCTGGCCTGGCAGGGTGCGGCAGCAGGGCCAGGTGAAAATTTGACATGTAGGAGCCACACTCCGAGGACTGGGAGTCTGCTTTTCACCTGCCCGCCTGGAAGCCCTCGGAAGCTTCCACTGCCTCTGAGGCCCCCAGCAGGTGCTGAGGACAGTGCTGATTGACAGTGACATGGATGGAGGTGGCTGCAGAAAGAGCTTAGCCCCGCCTTGTGATTCCTGCTGCTGCCCCAAGTGCCTCTAATGCCCCAAACCCCAGTGAGGGCTTCTGGGTAAGACAAAGGAGAGGGACACTCCCAAGAGGTCGTCTGTTCCACGGTGCAGCTTCCTTGACCCTTCCCTGTCCTCAGGAAGGTCTCCACCCACAGCACGAAGCTGCCGCAGCCTAGCACATGGCAACCCCTGCCTGTGCCATCATTTCCTCTTCAAGACAGGAAATGGCTGTTCTCTTGGCAGAGCCTTTGCACTGTGAACTTGCTGGAGAAGGGGAAAGGAAGGAGAGGGAGAAGGCAAATTACGTTTCCTGGAGCACCACAACAACCTCCACAAGGAGGGTGATCGACATCCCCACTTGACATATGAGAAAACTGAGACTCAGCAAAGGTAAGGGACTTGTCCACAGTCACGCACAGAGTGAGAAGAGGAAGAGACTCCCTCCTCCCCGCACCCAGCCAGATCTTCCTAGCTCGTGCTCAGGTCTCTCATGGCCCACGGGTGGTGAAGGTCGGTGGGGGTGGCCCTCAGTGAATATTACAGGGTAAGGTGGTGGACAAGTGCCCACCAGAGGAAGGGATGTTCCAGTTCAAAGTCATCAAGCGATAACCTGTTCTTAGGCACACCTAGCCTGTTCTTGTCTCTCATCCAGAATCCAAATGGCCTTCTGGGTTTTGCTAATCTAGTTTGGGGTGGGAGGCACTGGGGGACTTCAAACTGTTTTTGAGAGGGGAGAGATCTCTTAAGTCATACCATGAATAAGTGGAATTTGCTTGTAGAGATGATCAGATTGTGAAAACCATCAGGGGTGATTTATCCCGGAACTGCAGTCCTTTGGAGGAACAGTGGAGGCTGTTAAAAATGCAAGGTCTTTGAGAACACTATGTAAAGGATTCAGGGGACCTGGGGTGAAATCCCACCCTCCCAGGGCCTCAGTTTTCCCAACTGCTGCCTTCCCTGTCTCCTTGGCACTGTGACCACCGTTTCTGGAGGGCCTGATGATTTCACCTCCTGTTCAGAGCCTGTGTTTCTCCCCCACTGAGGATGAAGACTCTGGATAGCGGTCCTGGGTAAGGAATCTTACCCGTCAGATAGCCCTATTGGCCCTGCATCAAGGAAATGCCCTTTTTGCGGACAGTCCAGGAGAGAGGGCCATAAAGACACTTGGAATAATTTTATTACAATATTACTTAAATATGTACAAACTGTGCTTGAGGGCAGGGGAGGTGGAAGGGCAAAGCCAAGAACTCAGATGCCACCACGTTTCTCCTGCAGCGGAAGCTTTCTCCTTTTGGCCCAGAAGCTATTGTCTTTTCAGAGCGAGAGCCAGGGCTGGCTGTGCAGCTGCTGCCCAGACTGACTCACAGATTCTCTGTGTCCTCAGGCAGCTTTGTTCCCTTTTCGTGTCTCAGTCTCCTTATCAAAAAGGGGGTTGGGGATGGCGGTGGGTGACGGGCTAAAAGAGCTCTCCTGGAGGCATCAGCCGAATCCAGTAAGGTCAAAGGTGAAAGGTGTAGAGGCAGCCTGGCCAAGGCGCTACTGCCCCGTCGATGCTGCTGTCGTCATCCGTCCCTGTAGAAAGTGGGGGAAAGGAGATCTTTCCCTCCCAGCGAGAAACTCCTCAAAGGCCACGGTCCTCCTCCCACCGCCACGATCCCACGGCCACGCCCCTGGCCGAAGCGGGCAGGGCTGTTTGCGTCCAAGCTCTCGCCGCCCTCCGGGGCGCCCGCACGGCTTCCGGGACCCCCTTCCTGGCCCGGCGGGGCCTAGTCGCGCAGCACGGCGTACTCCTTGGGCGCCCAGAGCAGGCGCGGTCGGCGGATCTCGGCCCGGCGGCCGATCTCGGGGCTCCAGCAGAACTCGGGCGACAGCACCTTGGCGGGCTTGTGCAGCCAGAAGAACTTGTTGAGGTGGCTCTCGTCGTGCCAGCGCGCCTCCAGGCCGCGCTCGCGGTCCCGCCGCAGGCCCCGCACGCAGTGCGCCGTCAGTCCGCGCAGCGCCGCCACGCTGCCCCCGAACACCGCCGCGTGGTAGTAGAAGTCGCCGTCGCCCGGCGCCAGCGCGGCGGCGGAGCGCGCGTCGCGCTCGTAGGGCAGCAGCCGCCGCGGCCAGTGGTAGTGCCAGGCGTGCAGCTGCGCCACCGACTCGGCCAGCACTTCGGGCCCGAAGGCGCCGCGGAAGTGCTGGTCCACGTCCATGCAGAGCACGAAGTGCGCCTCGCGGCCCAGCTGCCCGCCCAGCGCCTCGTGCAGCGTGTGCATACGCTGCATGGACACGTCTTGCCAGCGCCGCTCGCGGGCCACGCGCACCACGCGCAGCCGGCGGCCGGGCGCCAGCGCCACGCGGGGCACGGCGGCCGGGCGCTCGGTGAACACGTAGTACACCACGCGCTGGCCCAGCATGAAGTGCCGCTCGGCCGTCTCCAGGAAGCGCGCCAGGTACTTCTCCAGGTACCTGCCGGACGGGCGGGGCGGGTCAGGCTGAGTGCGGCGCCCACCGGGATCCCGCTCCCGGCGCCGGCCCCCGCTCCACTCCGCAGTCCTCCAACCGCAGCTTTCCCGGCGGGCACAGATGAGTGCAGACTGCTCGCCTCTCCTGCCCAGAGGGGCCCTGGGTTCCTTCCCTTGAACGTGGGCTCCCACTACCTGCCTGGATCAACAGGGTGTCGCGGCACAGAGGCTGTTCTGGCCCTTTGGTCGACTGGGGGCGTTAGCCCTTGCCTCGTTAGGGCTCCGAGCCTTTGCTTACGAAGTCAGAGCCTTGATGCCGCAGGGACCTGAGGGAGCCCAGCTAGCTGCGCAGAAGCCTGCGTGGAGACAGTGCCCCACCGGTGTTCAGCAGTTGGCCATCCCAGGGGAGGCTCAGACCCTGGGGAGCAGCAAAGAGCCCTTCCTACGGAGCCCTGTGGGAATTCCTGCCCACAGAATCAGGAGCTATAATAACAGCTGTTTTCAGTCCCTTACACAGATAACCAGGATGGTCCCTGTGTGGGGAAGGAACGGTCCTGCCCTCTTCCTGGGAGTCTGGGACAAGAGGTGCTGTCTTTGACTCCTTCACTTGAGGATCTTGTGGCCCACGGGGTTCCCCAGCCCTACATCACATGCACACCTGTTCTACTCCCTGGCTGGACAGCATGGCACCCCTCCCCAGGCCTTACCTGCCTACAGCAAAGACAGTCAGACCAATGGTGAGGTTCTGCTGTAGAGCCTTTTGCTGGGCTGCAGCTGGGTCGAAGGTGCCATCCCAAATAATGGGGGCCCCCCAGGAGGTACAGGTCAGGACATCAGGCCGGGCCCTGGCCAGGGTAGGGATGGAGAGATAGGTCCATTCGTCCACCCATTTGGTGCACGTTCACTGGGTGCAGTGACCCCAGCCCTGGGGACCCACAAATGGTTGTGTCCCAGCCCCTGTCCCTAGAGATCCCTAGCCTAGATCCGATAGGGAGGATCGGGAGATGTGTGACCTGATGGGGCCACCGGAAGGAGTACCCGGTCCCGCTGGGGTGAGGGATGTGAGGAGGGCAGGGCCACTGGGCCAGAGCTCTGGAGGGTGTGTGGGCGTTGGCTCCTTACCAGGGATTCAGGAGACCCGTGAAGTTGTCTCTCAGCAGGGCCTTTCTGGCAGAAGGGCAGACGCCCATGGGGATGAGGGCTTCCAGATGCCTGTGGGGTGGGGGCGGCAGTGAGGGAGGGGCATGACAGCCCAGCTCAGGGCCCCTCCACTTTGCTCTTTGTAAGGAGGGAGAGCCCACAAGGCCAAATGTGCAGCCAAGACAGGCACCACCCCCACCCGCACTTGGAAGGAGCCTCTTTAACCCTGACCCTGCAGGTTCCCACACTGAGCACTGGGAGAGAGGGGTTGTACCTGACTATGGGGAGCCCATACTGGAGCAGCCCTAGGAGGCCCAGCGCAAGGAGGATCAGCCAACAGAAGATTCTCTTCCAGGTCCTGGGTGGTGGGGAAGGGCATTAGCAACTCATTTATATACACGCATACACCTGAGAAATGTTTATCTAATTTTAATGTTTCATGTTTACTTTTGAATACAGATCTACCCTATTCGCATGGCACAGACATTCAGAGGTACAAAAGAGTATACACAGTGCAGTCTTTCCTGGTCCCAGCCACTCAGCCGCTCTGCGTGGAGGCAAGCCAGTACCACTCTTTTCTTGGGCCTCCTTCCAGAAGTGGTCTGTGCGTGTACAGGCAAATATAAACGTGGTAGTACAGCAGATAGGCTGTTCTGCTTCTCGCACTTTCCACTACCTCCACCGACCATTGTCTTTGAGGTTTTTCCCTCTCGGTATCCTAAGGGCTTCCTGACCCTTTTCCCCAGCTTCCTGATAGGCTGTTGATTGCATAAAGCCAAGCACTTCGAGCAAGGCCTCACACATAGTGCCAGCTCGGTACACTCTGGCTATGCTCTTACTCTTCTTCTTCCGGAGCGGACCTCCACGATGCCCTGGACATCCTCCCAACTCCACTCGCTGCCCTACAAGTCCTTCCAGAGTCTGGCTCCCCCAGTCTCTTTCAAGAAGCCTGCCTGGTCAGACGCTCCTGCCTCCTGACCGCCTCTGCTACCCCTCTTTGCTTTTCATCAGCAGGTGTCTCTAGTAGGTAGCTCGGGAGAGGCGTCTCGAGGTGGCGGTGATGTGTGCGTGCCTGCATCCACCTGCCCACCAACTCAGCACATGGCCCCTCCTTCTGCTTGGTTGGCCAAGCCAGAAACCTGGCTGCTCCCCACTCCTCCCTCTCCCTCACCCTCATCTGCTGTCAGTCCCCAGGTTGGGTTGACTTGGCCTCCTTGACGACCTCCCCAAACCTGCGCTCAGCTCCTGCTGTGCCCCCAGCACCCCCCAGTGACTCTGCCTGCACGCCTGTCCCTGGGGTCATTGGGACACAAATTTCTCTGCTCCCAGCCACTCCCCACACGGCCCCCAAAGCCATTCTGGAAAATGCCCGCCTGCCTTAACAGTGTTCCTATCACACGACCAGTCTTCCAAGAAGAAATGCATCCAGGAGGCAAATAAGTGCGGAAATGTTCACCCTCACTAGTAACCAAAGACATACAAATTAGAACAGGCTGGCATGTTTTACCTATGAAATGAGCTTTTTTTTTTTAAGGATTTCATTTATTTATTTGAGAGAGAGTGTGTGAGAGAGAGAATGAGCATAAGAAGTGGGAGGGTCAGAGGGAGAAGCAGACTCCCTGCCGAGCAGGGAGCCCGATATGGGACTTGATCCCGGGACTCCAGGATCATGACCCGAGCCGAAGGCAGCCGTTTAACCAACTGAGCCATCCAGGTGTCCCTAAAATGAGCTTTTTAGAAAGAAAGAAAAAGAGCAGCACTGCAGGGATACAGCGAGATAGATGCTTTCACACTGCCAGCGGGGGTGAAGGCTGCTAGGTCTTTTGTGGGGAGCTCCTTAGCTCTGGGAATTGAATCCCCTTTTATCCAATCTCCCCAACTTCTGGGAACCTGTTCAGTATGGAAAAAGTTGGTGCATGAAGATGTTCATGAGTTTCTGCTTATTCCAGCATTCACTCTGTATTTACTAGGCACAAGCTCAGAATCAAGCACTTGCTAGGTCAAAGCTTCTGAGCTGAGCGAGGCACAGATCTTGTCTTCAGGGAATGGAGTCAGGAGGATGTGGGTAGTCAGGAAGAGAGGGAAGGGGTCAGATGACAGATGGTGAAGAGATGAACACAGCACAGTGAAGGCTGCAATTAGTAATAATACAAGATGCTCTGAGGGCAAATTGGAGGGTGGCAACTGAGCCTTGAAAAATGGGGAGGAAGTCAGGGAGGCTTCCTGGAAGAGGTGGCCTCTCTCAAGAAGGCAGCAGAGCGGGGAGGGAGGCCTATGAGAAGAAAACGAACAATGTACAAAAGTGAGAGATGAGAGGAAGCTTGGGGTTTGCACCACGCTGCGGGCCATTCTGCAGGGTGCAGTGCAGGGAGGAGTGGGGAGAGGTGAGGTGGGAGGTAAGCCAAGGCGAGATCACACCCCAACTTGCATTCCACGCAGAGGGGTATCATCTTGAGAACCCCTGGGAGCCCTGAAAGATACTTTCCCCAGGGAGTGGTGCAGTCAGATTTTTATCCGCAGCTGGGCTGTTGAGCCCGGACGCTGGGGGTGCGGGAGCAGGGCTGGAGGCCGGAGGGTTGGCTCCAAGCCATTGTCAGCCCTCGGGGCTAATGGCGATGTGAGCCCGGGTGTTGGTTGTGGGGGTGGGTGGAGGAGTCAGTGGTGAAGGGCTGTCAAGGCAGTGGGCTGGGCAGGACTTGGTCATGGTTCCAGGGCCAGGGGCCTGAGTGTCCCGTGGGGTGGGGAGAGGAGTGAGCCGAGGTGCAGTGGTGGAGGCAGGGGGCCTGGGCAGTTCCCAGAAATGCAACTGGAAAGAGGGAGGAGAACAGGAACCAAAGGGGCGGAGGGGCAGGGTTCTGTGGAGGACCGTGTGTTTCTTTTAGGAGAGGCACTTGGACTTGGCTGGATCCCCACTCGAGGCCCCATGGAGAAGGCCTTGCGTGGGCTGCTGCACAGGCCCCAGCAGTCAGCCCACGGACTGACTAAATCACCCTTTACTGGCAACTCTGTGGTCACATGGAAAAATGCTTACCCAGGAAGCTTCGAGGCCGGGGGGGGGGGGGGGGGGAAGCAGGTTCTAAACTTATTGGGCAGTATGATTATAATTTAGCAGGAATTAAAATATGCACCAGAAAATAAGACTAAAAAAAGGAAAACTTAAAAGTGTCTAGGCAGTAAGTTACAGTAGGGTTTTGTTTTCCTTTATTTTTCCCTTCCAGTTGTTTGTAATGTGCTTATATTGCTTTTTTAATGAAGGAAAAATACAGAGTTAGCCATTTAGAAAAACAACCACCACAACAAAGCTGTGTTAAGGCTTCCTGCTGTGTGCAAGACCGAGTCTGCCCTCTTAGCCCTGTCCAGGGAAGCCTTCAGAGCCTGGCTCTCTCACTGTCCCACGTGAAGTGCTCTCACCTGACTTGGCTTTCCCACCTCTAGAAATGGAGACTCACAGCGGGCAGACCAAGGACAGTCTTGTAGCTGTGTTGGAAAAAGCAAATGGATGTCGGCAACCCCAGTGCTGATCAGCAGGGAACTGGATGTTGAGTTAGGCACATCTATACCACGGAAAGACACGCAACCCCTAAAAGGATGAGGTGGAGGTAGGTATGTGTACTCTCTGGAAAAGAGGTCCTGATGTAGTAAATGGAAAAGGGAACAACAGTATATACAGAGGCTGATCCCACTTCTGGGAGGGGAAAGCCCCCACACCTGAGAACCCAGGCAGTTATAGACGTGCAGATCTGTAGTCTTTTATAAACATGTAGGGAAAGATCTAGGTCAGCACTGTCCAGTAGAAGAACAATGTCGGGGTGCCTGGGTGGCTCAGTCAGTTGGGCATCTGCCTTTGGCTCAGGTCATGATCTGATCCCAGGTCCTGGGATCAAGCCAGCCCTACAATGGGCTCTCTGCTCAGCAGGGAATCTGCTTCTCGCTCTCCCCCTCTGTGTGCTCTCTTTCTCTCAAATGAATAAATAAAATCTTAAAAGAAAAAAAGGAGAATGTGAGCCACATGTATGAATTGAAATTTTCTAGTAGTCACATAAAAAATGTGAAACAGCTGAAATGAATTTTAATAATATTTTAATTTAACCCAATATATCTAAAATATCATTTGAACCTATAATCGATACAAAATTGTGAAGATGTTTTATATTCTTGTTTTGTTCTAAGTCTAAATACCAAATTCAGTGTGTTTTTTAGATTTGTAGCACATTTCAGTTGGAATCAGCCACATTTACGGTGCTTGGGAGCCACACAGCGCTGGTGGCTGCCGTACAGGATGGCATTCAGAAAATGGACCAGTTAGTGGGGGGCTGAGAGTGGAGGGAGGAGGGAATTTCTACTTAATATACGTCTATCACGTTCTACCGTACAATGAGCGGGTGTTCCTTTTGTTGTTGTTAAAGGAGCAATGGGGCCCAAATGGAGTCACTCCTGCTGAGCCCCCCATCAGCAAACCAAACCAATTAGCACCTAACTGCAGTTTCAACTTGTCCCAGAAATATACCTTTAACCAGTCATCTGGAATTCCCTGGTCAGCCCTAGTGAGATTCTCCGCCTTCCCCTAGAGAAAAGTGACCCTGCTTGGACAGTCCATCTTTGCTAGAAGCTTCCTTTCCCCCATCCCCTCCTGCTATAAAAGATTTCCATTTTGTATAGCTCCTCAGAGTTCTGTCTGTTGAGATGAGATGCTGCCCGATTTATGAATCATTAAAGAAAAGCCGGGGCGCCTGGGTGGCTCAGTGGTTAAATCCTCTGCCTTCGGCTCAGGTCATGATCTCAGGGTCCTGGGATCGAGTCCCGCATCGGGCTCTCTTCTCGGCAGGGAGCCTGCCTCCTCCTCCTCTCTCTCTCTGCCTGCCTCTCTGCCTACTTGTGATCTGTCTGTCAAATAAATTTAAAAAAATTCTAAAAGAAAAAAAGAAAGCCAATTTGATCTTCAAATGTACTCAGCTGAATTTTTTTTTTTTTTAACAGATTGGGTGGCACCGACAGGATCAAAGGAGACTTCTGGTGGCTTTGAGGACAATGAGAAACACAGGCATGGTATCCGTGAGCCTTTTGAATTTTCTTTCTCTGTGTTTCTGAGGGAGGGCCTTAGGTAAGTTCCTCTTGGTTTTGAGCTCCACTGTCTTTCCTAATGTCAAACTCCTGATCTCACTGACTTTCTGGTCTGGGGCTGGTCAGCTTGAGCGAGCACAGGGTTCCACCCAGAACCCAAGCCCCAAGCCCTCAGCTTAGTCTGCAATCCCCCCCGCCCCCAACTTGATTGGAACTCCCAGCACTTTGGTTCTGTCTCCAGATTCCACACTGGGGCCTGCTGGTGGTAGCTGCTGGTCCCCGATCTTTTGGGCTTGTGATTCAGGCCTTCCCCCAGTTCCCACTTCCATGCTGGGAATCGCTGGTGGTGCACACGAGGCCTTCTGTCCACCACTGCAGATGACTGCTGGTGTCCACAGGCCCACTTCTGTGGTCACTTGGTTTCTGTTAACACATATGTAAGGTAGAGGCTACCGCTAGTGGGAGTCGTAGAAGCCAGAAAGCTCCAAAACTTGGTGGGCATGGGTCGAGCATTTAAAAACTGTTACAGCACTTGCCACCTAACCTCAAAACTCATGTGTTAGGTTAGGCTGAGTTACTAGGTCTCCTGCCAGCCTTAAGAAAATTTCTGTGCAATGAGGAACAGTTTAAAACATCTTGTAATACCCAGTCCAGCAGCACGTCCCTTTCAAGTATTAGTTTGGTTCTGAGAGACTCAAAGGCTTTATTATTATGAGACAATAATAATGATAAGGGGATCCTTAAATTCCAGAGTCAAGCGTGCCATCTTCCAGCACACTGACTTATTTTATGTCTAAGAACTACAGTACTAAAAGATTGATATCTATGAAATGGCACAATTTTACTAAAGCAGCCTAGAACTACAGTTGCCATTATGGAGAACATTCCATTTAGACAAGATCACTCATGTAAGAAGTGCACTTAAAGACAAGGGTTCCCATGGTTCCCAAGGGCACCTGAGAGGCTCAGTTGGTTAAGCGGCCAACTCTTGATTTCTACTCAGTTCATGATCTCGGGGTTGTGGAATCAAGCTCCGTGTTGGGCAACATGCTCAGCTTATCTGCTTAAGGTTCATTCTCTCTCTCCCCCCTCCCCACTACCCACTCTCGCTCTTTCTCAAATAAATCTGAAAAAAAAGTGTTGGGGGGGGAGGTTTCCCAAATCAAACCAACTGAATGGGATAGATACCGATTTTATTTTATTTTTTAAAAAGATTTTATTTATTTATTTGACAGAGATCACAAGTAGGCAGTGAGGCAGGCAGAGAGAGAGAGGGAAGCAGGCTCCCCGCTGAACAGAGAGCCCGATGCGGGGCTTCATCCCAGGACCCTGAGATCATGACCTGAGCCGAAGGCAGAGGCTTTAACCCACTGAGTCATCCAGGCGCCCCTAGGATACCTATTTTAACTGGTATACAGAAGCTTCCCAAAGGCTTCAAGATTCCAGAATAGCTTCATTAAAAAAAAATTTTTTTATTACAAAAGGCCAGTGAAAATTTAGATACAAGATCATAAAAGTCTACTAAGCCATTTGTCTTCTAGCTGTAAGGGCTGCAAGGCCAGAGACTTAAAAGAGCTCTTGGGTCTCCCACGCTGCACCTTCCAGGGCCCATCGTTAAAACACTGGCTCAGGGACTGATGTCTCAGTTGTAATCAGTGGAGAAGCTGGAAAAGACATTGTCCTCAAAGGCCCTGTACAAAATTTCCAATATCAATTTGAATGTCCTTTATCTACCCCTAAAGGTGGGCCCCCTTACTGGCCCCTCCCAGAGTTCACAGGTCTCCAAGGGATTCTCCCATACTGCTACCAGCAATTCCTTTAAGCAGGAAAGGGGAAACTAAAGTTAAAATTAATTTTAACAACTGGCAAATTCTGGTGGATGCTGGAACTACACCTTCTAAACCTCACTTGCGGGATACACAGGGTGGCTCAGTTGGTTAAGCATCCAACTCTTGATCTCAGCTCAGGTCTTGACCTCAGGGTTGTGAGTTCAAGCCCTGTGTTGGGCTCCATACTGAGCATGGAGCCTACTTCAAAAAACAAACCTCACTCCAGGGGCCTGCAAGTGGGATCCTGGGAAAGAATGGAAGAAGGCAGCTAAAGATGAGAATATTCTTACTAGAGCCAGCTCTCCCGGATCTCTTAGTACCTGGTAGAAAGAGAAAAGTTAAGTTTTCACGTTGTCCCTTCCTTTCTAAATCCAGGCCGCTGGTTATTATCTCTGGGAATGGCTCTAGATCTTGTGAAGATAATAACTTTTGTACCCTTGTTGAGGATACTTCTTGGGTTCTTGGGGTTGTTGTGTGTGGGGCTTGATCCCAGGACCCTGGGATCATGACCTGAGCCACTGGCAAATGCTTAACTAACTGAGCCACCCAGGTGCCCCAATATTTGAAAGGATTTAATAGTCTGTGGTCATAAATTTGGCCAAATTGGAAGCCGATATTCAGAGCCAGATGACTTTTTTTAAAGATCTCCTTTCTTAAGCTAATGTACTGGGGGGAAAGAGAATCTTTTCAGCATAGGTGGATGGTCATGTCAGTCCTTGGATGTCTTCCAGGCTACAACTCAATTCTCTGAGGAGTTAGAAGTAGCTATCCTGGGGCACCTGGGTGGCTCAGTAGGTTAAAGCCTCTGCCTTTGGCTCAGGTCATGATCCCAGGGTCCTGGGATCAAGCCTCGCATTGGGTTCTGCTCAGCAGGGAGCCTGCTTCCTCCTCTCTCTCTCTGCCTGCCTCTCTGCCTACTTGTGATCTCTGTCAAATAAATAAATAAAATCTTAAAAACAAAAAACAAAAAACAAGTAGCTATCCTTAGCCCACAAATCTTTCCAAGACCAGAAATTGCAGCTCCAGAAACAAGTCAAAGTCTACCCATTCTAGGGGCACCTGACTTGCTTAGTTGGTAGAGCATGGGACTTGATCTCCAGGTCCCAAGTTCAAGCCCCACACTGGGCATAGCATTTACTGAAAAATAAAATAAAACGGGCACCTGGCTGGCTCAGTTGGTAGAGCACGTGACTCTTGATCTCTTGATCTCTGGTAGTGAGCCCCACATTGGGTGTAGCGATTATTTAAAAAAATCAAATCAAAACGCACCCTTTAACAATTAAACTCGCTCCTATTTGTCTCAGAAGGCCTGTGAGTACTGTAAAAATTCTGGCTTTAGGGAACACGTGTCCTTCCTGGAGGAGTTTGCTTTCTCTCCCTGTGCCTTTGAGATGTAAATGCTCTACCTGATCCTCACCAGGGACTGTATTTCGGTTTAGGCCATCTCCTTGAAATGCAAACCTCAGGAAGTACCCTTGACCCTGAACAGGGTGTTAGGGGCCCTGATTCCCGGCCTGGCTGTAAAAATCTACATATAATTTTTGACTCTCCCCAAACTTAACTACTAATAGCCTACTAGTGACCAGAAGCCTTACTGATATATGTATGTTATATGTATGATATATGTATGTTGTATGTATTAGATATTGTATTCTTACAATAAAGTAAGCTAGAGAAAAGAAAATGTTATTAAAAAATTGTAAGAGATATATTTACAGTATTGTACTGTGCTTACTGAAAAAAAAAATCCATCCATTATAAGTGGACCCTTGTGGTTCAAAGCCATGTTGTTCAAGGGTCAACTGTAATTCTTAACAGAAGTGGGGAGAAAAGGAGGAAAGAGGCCTGTAAAATATAGAAACTGCTATGGACATTCCCTTGCCCCAAATCTAGTCCACAGCTTCTATTAGATTACTTGTCAAGGACAAATCCTAATCTTTAGTGTCTTCTCCATGAAGACGAATAAAAAGCTGCAGCCATCTGAGCAGGTAAGCTTAACTTGTTCCAACTCTCCCCTTATAACCTAGTGAGTTTTACATTACCATACTGGTTTCACGGCTAAAATTTTTTTTTTTAATTTTTTATTTTTTTTGAGCGAAAGAGAAAGAATCTTGAGCGGACTCCACGCCCAGCACGGAGCCCAACCCAGGGCTCCATCTCATGACCCTGAGATTGTGACCTGAGCTGAAATCAAGGGTTGGACGCCTAGCCGACTGAGCCACCCAGGTGCCCCTTGTAGCTAAAATTAAGAAGAAAAAAAAAAAAAAGCTATAAGGTCTCTGCATCCGTCTATATGATCAAAATGTTTAGATAGGTGTATTTTCTATTACAAACCATACTGACCACATTAATTTGTACAAGAGCTCGACTTAACTGGCTTTAAAAAAAAGTAAGCACTTACATGAAGTAAGTATTCCTGAAATTCTCAGAAATATAATAGAAAATAACCCAAATACTTTTCAGCTTCATGTGATCTGGGAACATATTCAGTATTAAAGCTAGTTTAAGTTTGGTTTAATTAAATATGTTTTTAGAGTTATCAGCATTAAATACCAAACAGGCATACAACTTTTATTCTACTTGGGTTTCACTAATAAGCTTATATCTCAGTTACAAAAATTTGTCAGCCAGAAAAATAACTTAGGATGATAACCAACTTTGATGTCTGTAATGATGTTTTTGTGGGTAATCTAACTGTTAGACTAAATCATTTAAACAGATATAAATGGGATAAGAATTTCTAGGTGAACTTTTCAGCAAATAGTTCCAAAAAAATTTTTTTTTAGATTTTTTTATTTATTTGTCAGAGAGAGAGAGAGAGCGTGCACAAGCAGGGGGAACAGCAGAGGAAGAAGCGGGTTCCCTGCAGAGCAAGGAGCCTGATGCGGGGCTTGATCCCAGGTCTCTGGGGTCATGACCTGAGCCAAAGGTAGATACTTAACCGACTGAGCCACCCAGGCTTCCCAATTTCCAAAATCTTTTGACTCCTCAACATTTTAAAGTTTTGCTAAGGTAAGTGATGAGTTAAGTCAAACTCACTGAATATCTAGACCATCTCAAAACAAAATAATGTGTGCCACATTGGAAAATTTACTATGAAGAACATAATACTTTTAGGAATTTGAAACATATTCATAAGACTGCCAGTAACAGCCCATTCACAATTGTTTAAAGCTACGAGAAATAATACAGTTCTCTGTACGAAACGAAAGCAGCATGTGCATTTTCAGGAAGAGAAGGTATGAGGAGTGGAAATGCATTTTTGTTGAGGGAAAAGAAAGTAATTTTGTCCTACAAGTAAGGCTGGTTATTTGGAATGGGAAAAACAGGACGAGATCTAACTGTAAAAAACAAGGTGGCAGATGGTGTGTACAAAAGGAATCTTGGGAAAAGGATTTTATGTGTGGTCAAGATAGCTAAGATTGGAATGGATATATGTTTTAAAAAATGAATTAATGAATGTTAATCCCCAAAGTGCACAGGTACAAAATGAAAATTGGTTTCCTCTCTGTTAAAAGGATGGAGTTTTCTAAGCCTATAGGTCTGAAGCTGATAAGAGATCGTACAGGTTTTCTTTACCAAGTGATCTGCCTGGAAACGAAAGATTCTGTCCTCTTAAAATAATTTCCCGTGTCTCATATCAGATCTCTGTTTACTTAAGAAAACCCAGACTTCTCTATAAGGAAAGCTTGGGGCTTGTTTTTGTTTCAGGACTCCTTAACTCTCGGTAAATCTCTGCAGACCTTGTAATCGTCATTATGGTTAAGCAAATAACCAAGTTATGCTTCACAACGACCTATGATCTTATTTGATCAAGTTTTTAAAAACCTCTTTATATCTTCGGGGGTGCCTGGGTGGCTCAGTTGGTTAAATGTCTGACTGTTTCGGCTCAGGTCATGACCTCAGGGTCCTGAGACTGAACTCCACATCGGGCTCTGTGCTCAGCATGGAGTCTGCTTACAAATCTCTCTCCCTCAGCCCCTCCCCCTCTAAAAAGAAACCACCAAAAAGCCCCCCAAACCCTTTGATATCTTTTACAAATTCTGTGTCCCCCTTTCCCCATAACATAATTCTAAAAGAAGTCTTTTTTTTTAAAGATTTTATTTATTTGACAGAGATCACAAGTAGGCAGAGAGGCAGGCAGAGAGAGAAAGGGAAGCAGGCTTCCAGCTGAGCAGAGAGCCCGATGTGGGGAGCCGAAGGCAGAGGCTTTAACCCACTGAGCCACCCAGGCGCCCTTAAAGAAGTCTTTTTAACCTGGAAGTAACTTTGAGGTTTCCATAGGATCCTTGGAAAATCTGCAAAAGAACTGTTCTCTCTCCTTATAGAAAGAGAGATGCCAAACTCATCAGGCTTATTTGATACATTAAATTATACAGGAACCATTGTCAAATAAGTAACAGGAAACCTTCCTTATGTTGTATTTGTGTAGGTAGGTAAGTGCTCCAGAAACTAGGGTGCCTGGGTGGCTCAGTCAGTTAAACATCTGCCTCTGGCTCAGATCATGATCCCAGGCTCCTGGGATGGAGTGCCACATTGGGCTCTCTGCTCAGCAGGGCGCCTATTTCTCCCTCTACCTCTGCTGCTCTACCTACTTGTGCTCTCTCTGTCTGGCAAATAAATAAATAAAATCTTAAAAAAAAAAGATAGAAATTACGTGGAATTCTTGGAAATCTGGTATGTCCTCGTATAATGTTATCAGTCATAATCCTGGTTATTATTTTAAAATGTTGTATGTTATAGAAATAGTCAAATTTCCTTGTTAATTCTGTTTGACCACAGCCATAAAAAAAAAAAAGATTTTTATTTATTTATTTGACACAGAGAGAGAGATCACAAGTAGGCCGAGGGTGGGGGGGAAGTAGTCTCCCCACTGAGCAAAGAGCCCAAAGTGGGGCTCAATCCCAGGACCCTGAGATCACGACCTGAGCTAAAGGCAGAGGCTTAACCCACTGAGCCACCCTGGCGCCCCTGTCCACAGCCACTTTTAAGTCTTTTGTCATTTACAGATGGTTCAGTTTTACTGTGATGCTTTTGCAAACACGTTTCAGCTTTAAGGAGATTCAGTAAAGGTTTCTAATAACTTTAAGACCATAAAACTGAAATGAGTAAAAAATTTCAGAATAGGGAAACTGGATTCAAACAGAATATGTATTAATGACATGGGACAGAATAAACAAGGAGTATGATTATTTTTTTATGACTTTTTATCTGAAACATTGCTGGTTCCTTAATGTTTTGTTTTTCCATATTTAAGGAAACCTTTTCTCTTCAACTGTATGATTTGCAGCAATTCAGTAAAGTATACTTTTGTAGACAAAGATGAAACATGTACTTTTTTCTCCTACCTGATCCCCTCCCGAATTCAGAAACTGTTGAGTGTTCTTTTCATGGCTCTATAGTTAGTTATTTGCCTAAGTTCTATGAGAATCTGTTCTCGTAATAAGACACAATTGGAAGCATTGGTTATATTACCAAGGTTTTGACTGATAGGAATTCACCTGAACTATAGGTATATCAGGTAAAATTTAATGGTGAGTCTTTGGCTTGGCTTCCTGCCTGAGAGACTTTTAAAAGTTCAATCTGAGATCCCTTATGATCTCAGATTGGGTGGCACCTGGGTGGCTCAGTTGTTAGGCGTCTGCCTTCAGCTCAGGTCATGATCGCAGGGTCCTGGGATCGAGCCCCCCATCGGGCTCCATGCTCAGCAGGAAGCTTGCTTCTCCCTCTCCCACCTGCCCTTGCTTGAGTTCCCTCTTTCAGTGTCTGTCTCTCTCTCCGTCAAATAAATAAGGAAAATCTTTAAAAAAAAGAAAAAGAAAAAGAAAAATTTTGGCAAAGCAGTCTTAAGACAGGCTTGAATGGTCAACCACTATTCTTACTGCACCTACAGAAATAATCAGGTCAACTTAATGCAAACAGATTAGTTTAACTGTGATTATATTTAGCAAATAGGGGTAATTGTAGAGGGAAAAATTGTGTTTGCTCTTTGTAGATCCTAGATTCTGATCCTGTTTATTGTCTTTGACATCTTGTTAAATGCCTGTAAACAGAATTAGGTCCTCAATTCTTCTACTTTCTTCAAATATCTGACTATGACTTTCCAAGCGAATGTTTCCAAGTTTCTCCTGCCCTTCTGACTTGGGAGTCACCGCGCCCAGAGAGGGCCCTGAATCTCCTTGGAAGGGATTATACCAGGTCCTCTTCACTATCCTGATGGCAGCCAAACTTCAGGGACTTGAACCTTGGGTACACAGCTCACAGCTAAAGAGGGCTCCACCTGGCCGCTGGGCCTGCACAGATGCTGGGGACCCTCTGAATCACATGGATAAGGAAAAGTAGCCGACATCCAGGCAGACTGCTCCCACCTGAGGCACCAGATCAAGACTCCTTACTTTCAGGAAAAAACCCTTCTTTTCTTTCCTCCCTTTATTCTAGCATTGGTCTGGAAAGATGACACCTTCATCTGTATCTCCTGGGCCATTGTTAAAGGGAGGTAACCTTTCAGACTTTGGGATTTGTTTTTAAAGACAAATGTTTTAAAGACATGGTCTGGCCATGAAGGCAGAATCCATTCATAATGCCACCTTCGTGGAAGTGGACTGTGCTCCCACAGGGTCTGTCTTTGTGGCAGCTTTCATCCCCTTTGGGCCTTTGAATGCCTACAGGGGCAATGCACCCTCTCTAAGAAGGTTAGCTAACAGTGCCCCTAACTGTCACAAGCAAACCCAGACACCCCATTGGTCAGCTCCCCTACATTTACATCATCAAGTTAGAAAGGACCTACCGGGCGGCTTTTGTGATTCAGGATTTCCTTCCTTTGGCAGGTCCCTAACTCCCTGGTTAGGAGTGAATACAAATGAGGCTGTGATCAGGTCATTCTCCTTAACGCTTGAAAGTGTGGCAAAAATCCAGGGCTGGAGCACTAGCTGCAAAGTGAAAATCCTTAGACTCTCTGGCCAGAGTTGTTTTCGTTTCTAAGTTTTTATTCATTTATTTGCCAGAGAGTGAGAAAGAATAGAGCAAGAGAGGAAGCATGGGGGGTGGCGGGGGTAGAGACAGAGGCAGAAGCAGACTCTCCGCTGAGCAAGGAACCCAATGTGGGGCTCCACCCCAGGACCCTGGGATCACGACCTGAGCCCAAGGCAGATGTTCTATCAACTGAGCCACCCAGGCGCCCCTTGGGAGCTGTTTCTGATAATAGGGCAGTCTTTGATGAACTTTGAGCTGAGCACAGAGTCAGGGCTGTGCCCAGCACCTCCCGCTGCCCCGGGATGAACACTTCTGGGGAAGCCGAAACTCACTTCCGGAAGGGCACCAAGTGAGCCATTTGGCTTAAAAAGGGAACCCCTTCCTTGGGGTCTTTCTTTGCCTTACTTGATTTTGATGGATTTGGGTCTTGGGGCCCATGGCTCCTGAGTGCGCTCTAAACAGAGAGAAGTGTCCCGCTGATGACAATCACAGTAGTAATCCTGGGGCACTGTCCTCTCTCAGAAGCTTTACATGCACGTTCGGAGGCCTGACCCCCAAGCAAATGATCTCCCTGAGACCGGGGCATTAAGAAGGGAATGGGGTGAACGTCTAACTTAAACAGTGTGAGCCTGATGTCATGACCTGTGAGTATCACGCAGAGCAGCAGCAAGCAGCGGGAGAGCTTCGCAGGGACGGCTGGGAAGGGCACCCACGCCTTACGGTTTCATCTTCATTAAACCGAGAATCCGATCAAAAGGAGGGAACTGTTATAAAAGAAACAGCGGACCCCAAATGGAGCCACAGACACTCAGCCCCCGTCAGCCAGCCAACATTCAGGATCTAACGTAACTTCAGTTCCAATTTCTCACAGGAAGCTATCTTTTAACCTGGTCAGCCCTAGCGAAGTCGTCTGCCTGACAGACCCCGAGCCTTCCCCCAGAGGAAAATGACCCTGCTTGAAATAGTCCATTCTCTGCTAGAAGCTTCCTTCCCCCATCCCCTCCTGCCAATAAAAGCCTTCCATTTTGTAAGGCTCCTCAGAGCTCCTTTCTGTCTGCTGAGATGAGATGCTGCCCGGTTCATGAATCATTAAAGAAGCCAATTGGATCTTCAGATTTCCTCAGTGGAATTTTTTTTGAATGTTGTCTAACGGAAGAAAATAGTGTCCGTTTCTTCACACTCTCTTGTCCAGCTTTACCACCTCGTGTTCTAGTCACCCTGAGGGCTGCCTCTCCTTCTCTGGCTCACTTCACCTCCGGCGTTCCTACAACCCCCTCCTCATGTTCCATAATTTGCTCAAAGAACAGGTCACATGACTCAGGGGGGCACTTTACTCGCATTTCCTGGTTTATTTATGAACAACCTGATGAAGGGCTACATAGAGGGACGTCCAGAATGGTCTAGAGCTTGGGAGCGTCTGTCCCCTCGCAGTTGGAAGACACCACCCCCGGAGCATTTGGACCCCTTCATGAACCCAGAAACTTTCTAAACACTGCTGTTCAGGGGTTTTTATGACCCAGTGTTCAGCCCCACCTTCCCTCCCTTCAAGGTGAGGGTGAGGCCGAAAGTTCCAAGCCTCTAATGCCTGGGTCTCTCTGGCGACTAGGCCCATCCTGAGGCTATGGAGGGGCCTACCTTAAGTCACCTTATTAGCATAAACTCAGCTGTGACGTGGTGACATGGCTTATTAGAAGAGCAAAACACGTTCCAGTCACTCAGGAAATGCCAGGGTTGAAGGACTCCCTTCTGGGCCGGGAGCACAGGGAAAAGACCAAAGTCGTCTTAAACCACACCCTCGATCAGAGTTCCCTCCCGGACCTGGCGAGGGTCCGAATCACTGTTGGGGCCTCTGGTGGGACTGTTCTGGGCATCATGGGTCCAGTGACAGAAGACACTTGGGGGGACTGATGCCACCTGCTCTCTCTACTTGGGTGTCTCCCAGGGTGCCTCAGATTTAATGGCCAAAAAGGGAACTCTCGATTTTCCTCAGAACCCTGCTTTCCATTCATGTCTCCTCCATCTTGGTAAATGACATCATGACGTCCTGTGTTCTCTGTGACTGGTCCCAGTTACCTGAGTGGGGCCCCTTCCCCTCCCCTCACAGCTGTCAGTTACCAAGTCCTCTGGCTTCTGCCTCCTTGCCAGAGCCCCAAGCTCCCTTGTCCCCACCCCACAGAGCCATTCCCGCCTCATTGCTTCTCATTTGGATTCCTGTGTCTGACTTGCCTTTGTGTGTTCCCCACCTCTGTGGTGTTTGCTCTTATTTTCCTACCAACCACCACGAAGTTCCAGAGGATACTTCCAACACCCAGCCAGCCTCCTTGTGATGCCTTCCTCGATGCCCCCACCAACACCTGCCACCAGGTGCCTCTCGGACCTGGGCAGGCCTCTCCTCCAGCACATGCCCAGCTACACTCTGTACCTCTGCCCCACCAGCCTGTGGGCGCCTGTTTTCTTGGACTTCGTATTCTTGGTGCCAAACCTGAGAGCCTGCCTGGTGGCTGGTGGTAGTGATGACTGTTTAGCAAAGGAATAAAGCAACGAATGGTTTTCTCATTCTCTTTCCCAGCTTTCTTAAGACTCCCAGTCTTTCTTAAGACTGTGTGCTTCCGTGTTAAGTCTACACTCTTTACAAACAATCCCGGATGTTGTTTAGGAGGCAGACTCTCTGCCTGCTGAGTGTTTTCTGTCCCTATCTCATGGAGGGTCTGCCCCCAGGCCCTTGAAGGAGATGCCGTTGACTGTCTCCATCTTATGAGGAAACTGAGGCTCAGAAGCGTTCAAAGCACTTGCTCAGGCTCACCCAGCTGGTTAAGCCACGGAGCTGAGGTTTGAACCGAGGTCTGATTCCAATGCCAAACACAGCTTCTGAGGCTCCTTAAGACCAGGCTCCGCTTAGCCCTGAGGCTCATCTCACAGGGGTCTCTGGCTGTGTTGTTATTCCCCCAAGTCACCTCACGTTCCTGCTGGTGTCCCCTGCAGAATACTTTCTCTCCCCTCCTGTGCTTGCACCTCACCGGCCGCTGCAGTACTACCCCCAGAACAGACCCCCAGAGGGCAAAGTCGGCTACTGGGACAGGAAAAGACTGGAATCAATCTCTCTCGGCCCCCAGGTGTTGAACTTTTAGCCAGACCCTTCCCAACCTGGGTGGGGAATGCTGATGCTTATCTTGGGCGCTGGGCCTCGGCCAGGGCAGCCAGGCGGAGCGGGCCCCAACTGGCCCAGGTGAGGGCTCAGAGGGTGCCCGGATCTAGGCCTGTGGTAGGCACCTGCCAGCTCCCACTGCCCCCTCCCAGGCCCCGGCTCAGCAGCCCTTAGTGCATAGGGGCCTCTGCTTGGCCCATAGTCCCAACATACCTTGCTCAGCTGTTTTCAGAGGCACCCCCTTCACCCCACCTCTCCCACCTGCACAAGGTGGTCCCTCAAGCCTGCCCCATGCTCTGCCCCCTACAGCCTCCTGGCTTTCAAGGAGGGGCTGAAGATCAACCATTAGTTCTTAAGTGGGAACAAGTTTCAATCGTGGACGGTCAGTCCCAATAGGACCAGAGAGAGCGCTTGGCTATGGTGAGGGACACAGCCCTAGGTCTTCTTCTTTTCACTCACCAAGGGGGGTTGGAGTTAAGGAAAGCAAGAGGAGCTACCCAGCTCTCCTGACAAGATCCACAAGATCTCTCATGATGTACCCCCCGCCACCACACCCTGCCTCATGGACTGTCTCGACCCCTTGAGCAAGGTCCTCTTTCAGAGTCCCCTTCTCCCAGGAGCACCATGGTTCAGCTGGTACTCAGCAAGCCGGCTTTTGTGTCTCTCCCTTCACTGTTCTGGCCACCAGGCTGGACTCCTCTCAGGTCCGCTGTCCTGCCCCATCTTCCCCCACACACTGGCAGTATCTCCAACTCACCTGAGTCTCTCCCTGAGAGCCATGTTCGAGAAGCTGGGAAGATAGCTGGCTAAGAAGAACCCTCGAGCTCGGAGCCAGGGTAGAAACGACCAGTTCCTGGTGACTGGGACAAAGCAGCTCCAAGCCAGCTGTCAGAAACCACACCCACAGGAGCGGGCAGAGAGAACTGCCTGGAGAGGGACTCCCTTGGGGGGGCGGTGCCTGCTGGAGGAAGCTGGCCCCAGGATGGGGTGAGGGCCTGGAGCCCCTTTGGCGCCAATCACCTGGAAGAAGGTGGATCTGAGTAAGGCCAGCGCTGGTTGGCCTGAGGCTCTGAGCTATTTTGTATTGACTTCTCTTACCTGCCCGAGGGTCCCTATCTTGGAGGGTCAGTGTCTTGGAGCCCTGGGAAAGGTGTGTGGGTCGGGCTCTGGTATTTGCCATCCAGGGAAAATCCTGTTCTGCACGGAGCTTCAGCCAGATCTCAAGGGCACTGGTCCCTGAGTATGACCTTGGAGAACTCACCATAAAATGGGGTGCATATGCCAGTCGCCCAGGACAGTGTTAAGAGCCGCACAAGATAGAGGATATGAAACCATTCCGTAAGGTTTACACTGGGCAGGGTTTTTTAAAAGTGCAGATTGTGAGCCCTCAGAAATCAGTTTTGCAGATCATGGATCGTGACCAAGATTTAAAAGGTATGAACAGGAAGAGAATTGAAAGGAAAATATCAGAATGTACATAAGGCTAGGTATTGTTTTGTGAAGTTGTTGCTTTGAATACCTATACTTAAGTGCGTGTATGAGAGTGGGAAACGTTTTTCTAAACCGTGGCTCGTGATCAAAAAAAGTCTGCACAATTCTATGTAAAGTGTAAGCAACAGGAGTAAATGCAGGTTTTCCTGCCCTCTGAAAGAAGTGTTCTTTCTGGAAACTTCCATAAGCAGAAAGGACGTAGAGTGACGACGGTTTAATTTCATCATTAATTTATATGGAGAGTGCTTTCAGTGTTCCCAGACCCAGAAAGTAACCCGTCCTGGGCTTTTCTGCTACGTTAGGACACACCCTGCTAACAGACACACAAATAAGGGGAGGCGGAGCGCTGATGTTCCCCGACAGCCCGCAGAGCCGTGGGGGCTGGGATGCCGAGCGCCCCGGGAAGGAGCACGGGCTTCCATCTGCGGCTTGCTGCCGAACAGACGCTAAACTAGCTATTTTCATTTTTTGCCTTTTTTTTTGCCCCCAGAACAGCAAAAACCTTGTTGGGATTTGTTTTGGTCCATGAAAACAGGGACTCACGTAGGTCTTTTGTAAAAGTGAAGTGGCCTAACAACGAGCTTTCGCAAGTGGGGAGATCTGCCTGCATTTAGAGCATCGCCCTTCACACGCAGAGAAGGAATGGCACCAGTATTTGACTGTGTCCGTCCCCTCGACTGCACCACAGCCTCTTTTCGGAGGAGTTGGTGCCCTCCTCCCTCACCACATGTGTTCGAACAAACTCAGGAGACACCTGGCTTTGACTTTCCCCAGAAGGGAAAAGGGGGTTCCAGGGTGCAGAGACTTGCCCACACCAGCCGGGACCTCAGGGCGCCTGCCCAGCAGTACCCAACACACTCCCACTTTCCCTGGGGCTCGGCCCCTGGGCCCTGGCCCAGCAACCCCTCCAGTCCCGGCTCTGCCCTCTGGGTCATCACAATCACCTGCAGGCTTTTTCTCCTCCTCCTCCAGGTACTAGTTACAATTTAACTGGCTTTCCGCAGAGGTGTTATCAAATCCTAAAGGTGATTGTGCCTAATCTTCCTGGGCCCCGCCCTTGGAGACTGATTCAGTGGGGCCTCAAACCCACATTTTAAACTGGCAGAAACACGGCCTTAAGGAAAAAAACCCAGAGAAGGGAAGGCGCAGGAGGCCAGGTTGCTTCCCTCTTCCCTTCCCCAGGGGTATGAGCAGGAGTATAAGGGGCTTTCACGCAGGGCAGAGGCTGCTTTGCTCACCATGTGGCCTGGTTCACAGTGGCACTGGGTGACACAAGCCACTGTTGGCCGTACCCATCTGGGCCACCCCACCCAATTTCTCGTGTCCCCCCCCCCCCCGCCCACCTCTGCCTTGGCATAGCCGCCTACGTCTACTGCACAGTGCCCCTTCTTTATTCAAGGCCTAGGCGTCACCTCAGTGAGGACAGTGACTCGAACAATGAGCTATCCCAGCATCCAAAAAGTGCTCAGCAAGTGCAGAGTGGACCAGAGCCATCCCCAGGGCGCTCATTCCGGATCGGGAGCTGCCGACAGCAACAACGGAGGGTGTGTGCTTGCCGATTCAAGAGTCTGGGCTCTGCCTTCTCTGCTGCAGACATCCCGGGCCCAGCAGCATTACGGCTCCCCTGCGGGAAGGGGGTGGGGCACAGGGGCTCAGAGCTGGGGCTCTAGAGGCTACCATTCCAAGGGACACCTGTGAAAATGAGGCCGTGTCTGCGTTTCTCGATGGGGTTGAGGGCACCCTCAGATGACCTGGTCGATCGTCCCTCCCCCAGCCCAGGGAACCACCCCTCTCCTGGATGAGAAGGAGCCAGCGGAGAAAAGCAGAGAAGAAACAGATTTTACAGATTTATTTTTAAAAAACAAAAACAAAAGGTTAAAAAAGTCCTTCATTTCCAACCCTGCCTGGGGGTGTGAGTGGGGAATAGAACAAGCTGAGAACGGTGCCCCCCCCTTTCCTGGGGAGAGCCCTGCTCTTCCCCCAGGAGCCTCCGAGGACAGGGCAAGTCAGAGGCAGGCCCTCGCCCTTCCTGCCCTGCCTCCTCTGCAGGTAGCTCAAACTGCTAGCAAGTTCAAGAGGCAAAGAAGGGTGGAAGCGGGAGGCCCAAGGCTGCCTTCTTCAAGGGAACGTCACCCCAGCTCTTCTCTGCCCTCCGACGTTCTCTGGGCCCCCACTCTGGGGCTCCCAGGGCGGCGGGCGGGTGGGCAGGCAGGCCAGGAGGCCCAGCCCGCAGCAGCTCCCATAATGCCATCTGTGGCACAGCAGGCCAGTCGGGGGGACTTCACAGTGTGGGAAGGACTTCGGAGACAGCATGCCCACTCTGGAAAGGAAAACCTCCTGATCTTCGTCGCTTTCTGATCTCGCCTCTCTGCACGGAGGCTGCCCTTCTTTTCTATTCCCCATCCTGAGGCTGAGTGGAGTCCAGGACAAAGCACTAAGTGGCTGTTTGCTACAGAACACCTGGAGATGCCAGAGGGTGGCTCTGGGCCCATCTGCCAGTCCAGGCTCCTACACAGTCATCCAGTCACACACACAGCGTTAAGGCGTCTGTGCCAGCAGGCGTGGCCAAACCGGGCCCAGCTTCTCTCTCTCCACCTGTGGAGGGTGAAGGGGGAGAACCCCTGGCTGCTTCAGAATCGGGCTGAAGGGGGAGAAGCCGGCAACGGAAGAGTTAGCCAGGCCCGGAGGGAGAAGTGGGAGAAAGGCAGGCAAGGGCTTGCAAGGCCTCGATCCAGGCCTGACAGCTGCCCTTGAAAGTGACCCAACTCAGGTTGGGAGCCCTGACCATATACCCCCTGGAAAATGGGGGACAGAGAGAGGGGAAGAGAGCGGGGCTAGAGTATTGGGACTTTGGAGGAAGCCAGTGCTATCAATATTTACAAGCATAAAGCCCCATCTTCCATGCCACCTACCTCTCTGCCCCTCCCACAGAAAGAAAGGCCCCTGAGAGCCATTGAGGGGGTGCCAAGACCTCCTCACCAGCCACGCCCCATAGGGAGAGCCCTTCCCTCCGACTGGCCCCATTTCTGGGCCCCTCAGGAATGTCTGTCTGGCTCTGCTCAGTCGGGAGGAGGAGCCCCGGGCCAGAACCCTGGCTGCACCAGCCGGCCCTAGGAGTCCTTGAGCATGCTGATGCGGGCGTAGATCTTCAGGGCAGGCCCCAGCTTGATGTTCATAGCGCTCATCAGGTGGTCCTCCTTGAGCAGCAGCAGGGCCTGCCCATCGATCTCCTGGGCACGGAACTCCTCTGCTATCTCCTGGCAGCCTGAGGGGAACACCAGCACAGACAGCGTCAGTTAGAGCTACTGGCGTTCACGCTTGGCACTCGGGCGTGTGAGACACAGGATCTCCTCGAACCCTCCTAACCACGCCCTGAGGAAGACTGTCTCATTTGATAGCTTGAGACAAGCTAAGTGACTTACCCAAGTGATCCGTGCCTCTTAGTCACTCATATCCTGGTCAGAGCCCCACTTAATGAACGGGCCCGACCTGGCAAAGCAATGAGGTGCTGCGGGAGTGACAGCTTGTGATTTCTGAGGCCCAGGCTGCAAAGGGCACGGCAGCTGCCACTTTGCTCTTCCGGGGAGTTTACTTTGGAGGAAGCCAGCGACCATGTCATGAGGACACTCAGAAGAGTCCCACATGAAGAGGAACGGAGGCCGCTTGGCACTCTGTGCCACCTGAATGGGGCACCCCGGAACTGGGTCCTCCGCTCCAAACCTTCAGAATACCCCAATTCTGGCTGCCATCTTGACTGAGATCTCATGAGATCCCAAGCCAGCGCTGCGCAGCTAAGCAGCGTTTCTGACCCACAGAACCTGAGGTAAGAGCCACGACACTCTAGGGTGACAAGTGCAGATTCTGGTTTCTGGAAGAGGGGCGCTGCCGTGGCCTGGGGAGCGGCAGTGGGCAGGAGCTGGAAGGACCCTGAGGAGAGGGTCAGTGACGTGTCTGAGATACTCTGAGGGACTGGATAGAAGTCTGATGGCCTGTGAGGAGACTGGGTGAGGCTTCAGGGAAAAGAAACTATTTCTGGAAATTGGGAGAAATGGATCCTTGCTGGGAAACGGAGAAAATGTCACGACCCTGCTGCAGGTATGACACAGCTAGTGTAATGTGCCTCAACAGATGGCACGATCTAGCAGAGGACGTTTCTAGCAGAACAGTGACGGTGCTGCCTGGCTTCTGACTGCTGCTCGCAGGAAAATGAGGACAGATGACGTAACGGTGAAACTGTTAAGACGTCAAGGAGCCAGGATTTGCTCAACTGAAAATCCTTGGCCTCTCCAGATAGCAAATGATGTCAAAACTAAGAACTCATTTCTAGACAAAAATCAAATCCAGGACACAGATGAGAAAACATGGCCTAGAGAGGAAACTGAGGGGAGGACAGATCTTGCACCAAGACCTCAGAAGCTCGAAGGTGCTGCCTCAGAGAACTCTAAGGATTTTATGGGTGTGCCTCACAGATCCTGGCCACCTGACAGTAGAGCTTCAAAGACATTAAGGGCCTGTCCCTCAGCTTCAGAAGAAACCAACATAGAGAAGGGCTTCTCCTGGAGCAATTCCAGGTATGGTTTTTGTTTAATGGAGTAAACCCCACAAGAAGCATTGGAAGCCCATGGCAACTTTAAGACAATTGTACTGTCATAAACGCTACTTGAACCGAAAGAGTCTGAGGTCACAGAAAATGAAGAGCAGCAGGACCAGGCTGAGAAAACTGGTCCTCTCAAAGCTCACGTTACCTTTCATGGGAAAAAGAGGAGGACTCAGAGGCTGGAAGCAAGAAGGAAAGATGATCATTCCCAGGCATGGAGTCCTGATCAGGGAAACACCAACACGTGCCCGACTAGATTTCAGAACGGGGATGATGGGTGACTCCTGTATCCTCCTGCACTGTTCTTCCCTTTTTGAAGAGCATGCCTACCACAGTGATCCTACACCCATCCCACATCTTGGGTTTGTGGACGGAATGGGTAATGTTTCTAGTTCTCAGGTGTTCAGATCGAGAGGAATGCGGCTTGAGTTGCTATTCCACGCCCGGACCAGAGTGCGCTGGTGAGATCCCAGGCTTTGAATTACTGCTGCAAGGGGCCGAGACTTGTGGGGGCTATGGCAGGGGGTGAGGGTGGTCTGCTCGAGGGAGGAACATGAATCATGGGAGCCAGTGCCTGGTGAACTATGGTAACCAGCTCCAAATAAACCCGGCTTCCCTTTCATGTCCCTGTGGGCATGACCTGTGTGATACAGTGACACCATGTAGTTTCTGTGTTTAGATCAAAAGGACCACAGTGACTTCCACCATGTTCTCCTGGATCGCCCCCCTGTGGGGACAAGTGCCCACCATATCCTAAGAACACGCAAACAGAGGTGTCCTGAAGAGGCCGGATGGGGAGGAAGGGAGGTCTCCCGTGGGCAGCCATGCCCTCCTTGAGAATCAGGGGCATGGGGCACCTTACAACAGGATCCTACAGCCCCAGGGAAGCCCTGGGCCACATCTTCATCAAAACCTCATAAGAGACCCTGTGGCAGAAATGTCCAGCCAAGCCACTCCCACATTCCTGAACAACCGTTAACTGTGTGGTGATTAATTCCGGAACGCGGCAAGAGATGACTAATACCCTGAAGTGAGGGGCAGAGCCAGGATGTGAGCCCAGTCGTGTCAGACAGAGCTCTTGACCTCTGCTCCTACTCTGGTCTGAGTAACAGTTGTGCGCTGCTGTCCACACCCGACGTGGCCAGCAGCGGGGTGCCACCGGCAGAAACAAGAGCCGAGAAGCTCTGGGATCCTCCGAAAGCACCTGTGAATGGTGGGAGGTAGGTCTTCAAGGTTCACTTCTAAATTCTAGGCCGCAGAACCATGTGCACCCCCTGGCAGGGTCTGTGCGGTTCCCTCCATCGCGTCCTTCCACATTGGTGAGCCTCCGCTCCAGCCTCTCCGGGGGCTTGTGTCTCCGACTGGCCAAGCCCTGCCTGCCTTACCTTTCCCAACTCTGACGTCCTCCTTGACCACTTCCCTACACTCCCACCAGACTCCTCTGGCACCCCGTCCCAGGAGAGTGACAGGCCGGGCACACGGTCACCCCTGCAGCTCACGCAGACCCCTGCTGTGCCAGGAACCACCATGCATCACGGCCATGGGTATTTTTTACAGCTGCGTCCTGTAGCAGCATATATGCTCTTCCAGGCAGGGATCTCACGGAGTCATGTCTGCACGGCTGTTCCCAAACCCGAGTCACTAACTGAGTCATTTCCTGGTGGTGGCAGGATGGGCTCTCCCTCTGTCCCAGGTGGAGGTCGCTCTCCCAGTCTGGCACGGGACCCCCGGGACCTTACCTGGCAGGGAGCGGATGAATTCGTAGACGTCTTCCACATTCCACTTGGTGGGCTCGCTTGGCAGGAAGTGGTGTCCCATGCCCACCAGGTCCCGCACATGCATGTCTGGAAGCTCCAGGTCCCGCTGGCCTTGTCGCCGGCGGGAAGTGGACGAGCTGGCTGAGATGGGCGACAAGGGCTCCTCGTAGCTTGAGTTATCGGAACATCGGCTGGAGTCCTCCTGGCTGTGCGTCAGCTGCAGTGCAGCTGTGACTGAGAGGGGCACGGCGCCCGTCGGCTGCGAACAGAGAGAAACCGCTGGCTTCAGGAGGAGGAATAAACCCACCAGGTCTCCAGCAGGAAGATGGGCAAAGGCAGGTAGTCTCCCCCTCCTACCTGGTCTACGACCACCTACCTCTGAATGCTTAGATCAAAACGCGTCCTCTGGGCTGTCCCCTCTGGCGTGATGCAGAGCCAGCCCCTCCAGCACCCGCGCAAGCCCTGCACCATTCTGATCTGATTCTATCTACGCCTGTTGTTTCTTCTACATGTGGGGTTTTACACCAGGACTCTGGAGGTCTCAGGCTTAGGTGCTATGAAACAGCATGTAAAATTTCTGTGCACGTACATGCTGGGTCTCAGCCTTGGTCAGATTCTTAAAGAGCTTTACAACCCAAGTGATGACAAGCAGCCAAAGCCATCAGGCTCTGACACGTCCCACGAGACTGTGGGTTCCCACCGTGCAACTTAGAGCCGGGCTACAGCATCCGTAAGGACCGCCCGTGTTCCTGGGAGAGGCTGCAAGAACTCAGTGCTCAGGATTCCAGGAGGCAGCAGGGAGCAGGGCTTCTGAAGGGGGTGGGCTGCCTCCTCACCTGGCACTCCGTGTAAGACCCAAGGTAACGGGGACAGTCTGTCTCTTCACGGGACTGGGCGGCAGAGGTCCCACTTCCACGGCCCCAGAAGGACGGAGGCAAACCGGAAGGGGAGAGGTAAGGAAGGGCAAGGTCACTGATGCAGACAATTACCTCACAGGCATCCGTGGGTCTAAATGCAGGGGCCTATTGTGGGGCTTGGGAAGGGCTTGTGAGAAATGAGAACACGACGGAGCAGATTTAAGTCAGCCACGGAAAAGGAATGTGGGTATTCCCAGTCTGTTAGGGAGGGAAGCTGGTGGGGACTTGTGACAATGGCGCTTTGGACCCTGCCAGCCGCTCACCTGCTTCTTGGTGTCCTTTGTAAGTGTCGGCAGGCCGGCTTTGCTGGCCCGACGGCGGTTGTGGGTCGTGGCTCCTGCCTTCTGCAGCTTGCTCCGGTCCGAGTGGAAAAGCCCCACTCGCTTGGTGCACCCCACGTTGTACCTGCCAGGATCAGGGAGACGGGGGAGTCAGAACAGTCACGGGGAGTGCGGCCAGCAACAGCGGAGTCCGTCTGCATGCTCTGCTCCCAGATCCATCAAGGACTACTAGCTCGGTGACTTTGGGCAAGCCACTGGACCTCTGAGCCTGTTTCCTCACCTGGAGCTGGGGATGACACGGCTCACTTTCCAAACCTGGTCTGACAAGTGTATGAGCTAATGTGTGGAGAGTGCTGGACACAAGGACTTGGGAGCACGGTAAGAACTCATGGCTGACATGTTCTACACTAAACATGACCTGTGCCAGAAAACAACTGTCCTGCTGGCAAGGACAGGTGCACCTCAGAGACACCGCGGGTTTCTTTCCAGGTCAAAGCCAGTCAGATGACTGTTTCCTGGTTCACATAAAAGTAATGTTTACGTGACACTGCAGCTCATTAAGATGACAGTGGGGGTGCCTGGGTGGCTCAGTCAGGCTCTGACTCTCGATTTCAGCTCAGGTCACGATCTCAGGGTCATGGGATTGAACTCTGTAGCAAGTTCTGCACTCAGTGGGGAGTCTGCTTCTCTCCCTCCCCTTTTGCCTCTCCCCTGCTTGTGTGCACACCCATGTGTGCGCTCTCTCTCAATAAATAAATCTTTTTAAAAAAATTATAAGAAAAAAAGACAATGAAGTTTGCTGCTCGATGGGCTCTTCTTTTAATGAAGGATTTCTCTGAAGCCTGTGATGCCGTTTGATAGCATTGTGCCCGCAGGAGAACTTCTTTCAAGACTGGAGTCAATTCTTTCAAGCTCTGCTTCATCAGCTCAGTTCATTTGATTTCTAAATCCTTCATTGTCGTTTCAACAGTCTTCACAGCGTCTTCACCAGGAGGAGACGCGTCCTTAAGAAACCACATGTCGGCGCACCTGGGTGACACAGTGGGTTGGGCCGCTGCTTTTGGCTCCGGTCTAGGTCTCAGGGTCCTGGAGTCGGGTCCCGCATCAGGCTCTCTGCTCAGCAGGGAGCCTGCTTCCCTCTCTCTCTCTCTGCCTACTTGTGATCTCTGTCAAATAAATAAAATCTTAAAAAAGAAAAAAAAAAAAGAAACCACATGTCTTGCTCATTCCTAAGAAGAAACTGCTCGTCCATTCCGGTTTTATCAAGAGCTGCAGCCGTTCAGTCACAGCTTCAGGCTCCACTTCTAATTCCAGATCTCTGGCTGTTTCCACCGCATCTGCAGCCACTCCCTGCCCCACCCCCGCTAAACTCTTGAACCCCTCACAGTCATCAACTTCTTCCAAACTCCTACTAATGCTGGCATTTTGAGCACCGTCCCTGAATCCTGAATGTTCCTAATGGCATCTAGAATGGTGAAGCCTTTCTAGAAAGTTTTTAATGGACTCAGAACCATGTGCTCCCCTAGCAGGGTCTGTGCGGTTCCCTCCATCACATCCTTCCACATCAGTCTGCCCAGATCCACCAGTGGAATCTCTATTTACGGCAACGTTACAAAATGCATTTTTTGAAAAAGACTCGAAAGTCAAAACTACTCCTTGATCCACAGGCTGCACAATGGATGACGTATTAGCAGCACGAACGCAGCATGACTGTCATCGAGCGTCTCCACCAGAGCTCATGGGTGGCCAGGTGCACTGTCAGTGAGCAGTAATATTCTGAAAGAAAGCTTTTTTTCCTGAGCAGTAGGTCTCAACACTGGACATAAAATACTTACTAAACCATGTTATAATGGCTGTGCAGTCACCCAGGCTTCCACTGTCAAGAGCACAGGCAGAGCAGACTTTGCACAATTCTTAAGGGCCCTAGGATTTTCAGAACAGTAGATGAGCACTGGCTTCAACCTGAGTCGCCAGCTGCGCCAGCCCCTAAAGAGAGTGTCAGTCTGTACTCCGAAGCCAGGTACTGACTTCTCCTCTCTGGCTAGGAAAGTCCTGGATGGCATCTTCTTTCTAGAAGTGTTTCGTCTGCACTAAAAATCTGTTGCTTAGTGTAGCCACCTTTGTCAGTGATCTGAGCTGGATGTTCTGGAGGGCTCCCTGCGGCCTCTCCATCAGCCCCTGCTGCTTCCCCTTCCGCTTTCACGCTATGGACCCGGCTTCTTTCCTTAAACCTCATGGATCCACCATTGCAGGCTTCACTCTTCTTCCAGCAGCTTCCTCCCCTCTCTCCACATTCAAAGAACCGAAGAGAGTTAGGTCTTGCTCTGGACTGGGCTTTGGCTTAAGGGAATGTCGTGGCCGGCTGGATCACCGATCCAGACCAAACTCCCTCTATATCGACAATGAGGCTGTTTTTGCTTTCTTACCACTGCTGTGTTTGCTGGAGTAGCAGTTTTTATTTCCTTCAAGAACTTTTCCTTTGTAGTCACAACTTGGCTGTTTGGTGCAAGAGGCCTCGCTTTCAGGCTGTCTCGGCTTTCAATGAGTGTTCCTCACGAAGCCTCATCATTTCTAGCTTTTGATTTAAAGTGAGAGGCGTACCACACTTTCACTTGCAACACTCAGAGGTCACCGTAGGGTTATTAATGGGCTGAATTTCAATCCTGTTGTGTCTCCAGGAACCAGGAGGCCGGAAGAGAGGGAGAGAGATGGGGGAAGAGTCCGTTGGTGGAGCCATCAGGACACAGATGACATTTACTGATGAAATTCACTATCTTATGTGGGTGTAGTTCGTGGCACCCAAAATACTTACTATAGTAACATCAAAGACCACTGATCACAGATCACATAATATAGTAATAATGAAAGAGCCTGAAATGTTATGAATGACCAAAATGTGACACAGAGACACAAAATGAGCCACTGCCTTTGGGGAATGGGGGCCAACAGACTCGCCTGATCTGTAAAAACAGCGCCATTTGCGAAGCCCAGTAACATGAGGGCCGCCCAGAGCTCGGCAAAGCTTCAGAGGCACTGATGCCCTCCAGCACAGTGCTGAGAAGGGCTCGATTCCGGCCAAGGCAGAGCACCTCTGTGTGGGGCTCGAGAGGCTGATATTCTCCTGAGGGCTCAGGGCTTCGGCGTCCATGCCTCTTTACCTTCGTATGAAGAGTACTCGGGGCTTTACAGTCCCATGAGTCTAACTCCCCAACCCTATGACGCTGGGCACAGTTACCTACCCTTTGTGCCTCAGTTTCCCAGTGGGTGTGAAGGGGCTGGTGGTAATCCCTGCCTCGTGGTTACCCTGAAGACTAGAGGACACCAGGCACACCCTCTCCCTGGTGCAGAGCCTGGCATGCGGCAGGCACTGAGGACCTGATGCTGCGCCTGACCTGGGCCTCTGGCCTACGCTGGGTGAAAGCTCACAGACGGGACATCTGTACCTAGAGCAGGGGCTCTGGACAAAGGGGCAGTAGCTGCCACAGACTACGGGGTCAGTGGGTGGGGCCCAGGAGGGACAGCCACACTAAAGCCTGCTTCCCTTCCTGCTCCCTTGAGTTCTCCAGTTCTCCAGAGTTCTTCCCTCTCCCTTGAGTGCCAGGACCAGGCAGATTAGGGACGCAGTGTGGCTTTCAGGCAGGTGGAGGGGACTGGAACGCTGCTAAGCTACACCTGGGCGCTCCTGGGATGGACTGTCACCAAAGGGGGTAGGACCCGAGGTGCAATCCTGACGAGAGGGAGGGGCTGGCAGAGCCGTGGGGCTGAGGCCACTTACCTCTTGGCACACGCCATGGAACAGAAGCGCTTGGAACGCTTGAACTTGTAGGCAAAGTCCACCCGGCCACAGAGCTCACACTTGAGCTTGAGGGGAGTACCCTCCTCTTTGGATTCTGTAAAGTATGGAAATTAGAGGAAGTGTAAAGAGAAGAAATTTCCACGAGACCCTGGACAGCCCCCCATGAGGCCTGCCTTCTCTGCTCACTTCCCCGTAGCTGTGGCCCGCAGTGGCGGACGAGCTTGGAAAATGACCACCCGCTTTTGCCACTGGTTTGGGAAGGGCCGTTTCCCCCACCCTAGAAAGTACCCAGGGATGTCTGCTGGTGACCCCTGGACACCTGACAGGATTTTTTCCCCAAGCGCTAAGAGCCCGAGGCAAATGCAGGTGGTCAAGAATCAGCAGCCCTCTTTATGACCCTGGGAGGCTCACAGGGAACACTCCAGGTGCGCTCACATCTGGTTTGGAATACCTTGATCTGTCTAGTGGGCTGAGAACCTGGATCCCAGAACCCAGGAGCTCTGTACCCTCTGCAGCGACCACCAGTCAGTGGCTCAGGCTGCAAGGGCCGTCCTGGCCTGGTTACTGTGCTGCCCGAGAGCTGCGCCCTCCGGCAGGGAGAGGACCACACCCTTGCCTGCGCCACTCCCACCTCTTACTAATGACTCCCACAGGAGAAGTGACTCTTGGGATCCTGTGGCTGGCTGGCGTGGGGCTGGAGTAGAGGCCGGGGAAGAACAGCTCCCCAAAGGAAGCGACCTTCCCCCTTCCCTGTTTCCTAGGGATAGTGGCTGAGATGGGACCCGGAGAAACGTTTAGCAGATGGACATGTTCCTCCATGGACATCAAGAGAGGAAGGGTGTGCGGCCAGCCTGCAAAGCCCTGGCTCCTCCCTGGTCAGGTGCAGCCATGCAGGAGGCCTCGGCACTTGGGCTGGGGGATACCTACCCTGCAGATAGGGCTCCTCCATCTCAGAGTCAGTGGTGGTGGTATGATCCTGCTGGGGAAGTTTCTCAGGCAAGAACCCCTGTGCATACTTCTTCTTGAGATTCCCCACCAGCAGGGACGAGCGTCCCACCTAGAGGACAAAGTGACATGGAGGCCGTGAGGGTTAGGTGGGGGATGCTTCCTTGTTCTCCAGCCTCATCAAAATCACACATACAACGCAGCGAGGCACAGATGCCAGCCTCTACATTGTCATCCCAAGCGTGTCTTACTCAAGGCCCTATCTTGCCCTGTAGCTCATGAGGCAAGATGCCGATTGTCACGGAAGTGCAGCAATGGCTTCAACCCAGGACCACTGGGCGGCTTAGGAAGTTAGGAAAATAGCTACTCTTCCAAGTGACTAAGGGGCAGAGATGGAGGCCGCAATCAGGTCTCCCACTGGACCAGAAGGACAGCCAGGGCCCGGGGCTCACGCACCACCAGCAGGAATATAGCCGAGGCCCCGTGGGAGGCAGGAGACTCAGCAGCCATATGTGATTTCCTACTGTCCTCCACCGTATCGCTGTTCTACCCAAGCCAGAGGGGCAGACAGCCCTGGAGGAGCGCAGGAAAATGGACTCCGGGCCACAGACAAATGTCCTCCGAGGTTGCCAGGACCCTAGACTGGCTTATTCACTCTTCTGGTCCTTCCTTTGCTGCCTCTGCTCAGGCGGCTGGTGGCTAGTTCTCTAGGGTGATGTGGGGGCGGTTACTCAGTCTGCAGCCACCCTGTGGGAGGGGGTGGTTTCTGCTGTTGCTTTAGGAGGCCACAAGGAAGACCCAGTCTGAGGAGGGAGGGGATACGGCTGGGCGGGAGCTACGTCTAGCTTAGGGGCTCTGGAGAGGATTCCTCTGCCATGGGCCCTGAACCACCTTCAGAGGGCAAGTGGACAAGAACCTATTTGTGTCCTGGCATTCTGGAAAGGCAGTTCACCCGGCTTGGCTCATCAAGCTTAGAGTCTGCCACTGACTAGTCAAACCGCTCACGGACCCAAAGAGTGAGCAAAAGGCAGATGGTGTCCCATGAAGATGGTTTCTCTCACAGATGATTTCATCACGAGAGGCCAGTGTGCCCCTGCCTTTGGGCTCCTCCCAGCCACAGAGCAGTGGCCCCCGTCCTCACCAACTCACACTGCATGGGATCAGCTTGGGGTGCTTTGTTCTAACAAGCTATTTTCTTGACTCTTTTTTATTTCTCTTTGGTCTTGCGCTTTCCCTGGAGACATCTGATTGTGCCCTTTCTAAAGAGCCCTCACCCTCATTCACTCTTTTCAAGGCTCTGATCCCAGAAAAGCAGCTCAAGCTACAACCTTGTTCTCTTATCTTCATTTCAGACACATCTTGAAAATTCTACTCTACACACTTCCCTTTTGTTCTCTAACTGGTTAGAGTTTTGCCACTCAGAGGTTCTGGCATTCAAAACTGAACAAGGTCTCATTTCCCAAAACCCACTGTCTTGCCCCGAACACCCAATGTGAACTCTCTTCTAACTAAGGCGGTGGGGAGGGGTCACACAATACAGGGACACAGCTGAGTCTGTGTGTGGACCCTTCTAACCAAGGGGCCTTGCCAATTACTCCTACTAATCACTGGTCCTTTCTGGACAATAGGAAGACACTCGATCCTAGAAAGAAAATGGCTCTGACATTCTTTTGGGAGGAAAATTAGCAAGGAAAGAGCAAACTTTACATTTTTTGGAAATTTTACATGGAAATGTAAAAATATTCTAATACACATCCAAAATATACTTCAAAAAAAAAAAAAAAAGAAAGAAAAAAAGAGGGGAAAAGAAGTAGTCCGTACCGGGAAAGGCTCCGCCCCCTCCTGGATCACAAACCCTTCGATAACATGCGTCAGGATTTGGGGTTTCACAATGGCCTGTGGTGGTTTATTCTCACCATTCTGGGGGGCAGTGCCGGTGATGCTGGAGGCAGAATTTCCGTTCCCTGAGGTCATGCCGGGGCTGCTGAGGTCGGTCAGTGCATGAACAATGCCCTGCCCTGTCTCTGCACAAGGGAGAGTAGGAAAACACAAGCAGGGGAGGTCAGAACCGGGGCGGGACCAGCAGCAGAAAGAGGGCGGGGACTCAGCACGTGCCTGTTTTTTTCCATGGAGCCAAGACACAATGCAAACCAAGCAGTTCCCGCCCTCAATGACCTATTTAAAAGTGGTGGGGTGGACGGACACGCCAGCAAGGGTAACTCTAATCAGTTCTGCAGCGAGGCAGCCCATCAGCTAGCAGTATTTCTTAATTTCCCAACCGTGCTAAGAACAGTATGACCAAGTTCGACAGACAAGAATTCTCTTTGGGGAGTTAAGACCTTGGTCAATACTGATCTGGACAAACAAGGTCACCTTCAGTTCAAGGGAGAAAACGTATTTAAGGCAGTATCTACAACCAGGATGAAAAGGGGCACTAGGTATAGGGGCTTGGAGTGTGACAGGGTTTTGAAGGGGAGAGATATTACACCATCTATGAAGGTCCATGGAGAATGCTTTGATTTTAAGCATCCTGTGAAATGTCAAAGTACTGAAACCCAGAGATGAATCCAAAGGGAACAAGAGGGCTGGGTCCCAAGTGAACACAGTGCTTTCCGGAGGCTGGTTATCTGGGGTCAAGCGTTACGATAAACCTGAGTTCAATTTCTCCCCCAAAAGGGTCGCCAAAGGCTGTGGGGCAGCTGCTGCTGGCCCCGTGCTCTTGATCAGGCCCGTGGTTCTGTTCTCAGCTCCATACAATCTGGTCCTCAGCCAACCATGGAGTCCTTGCCTCTGTGGACAACCCTTCCTGAGGTCTCCCCACCTCTGTGGGCCTGCTGGCCTTCCTCTGAAGGACCCGAGAGAGTGCTCTAAGAAGTGTGCTAAGAGGCGCCTGGCTGGCTCAGTCGGCTGAGTGTGCGACTCTTGATTTTAGCTCAGGTCATGATCTTGGGGTGGTAGGATCAAGCCCAGACTGGGCTCCACACTCAGCAGGGAGTCTCCTTGAGATATTCTCCCTCTCCCTCTGCTCCTCCCCCAACTCACGTGTGTTCTCTCTCTCTCAAACAAACAAACAAACAAACAAACAAACCAAAAAATCAAAAACCAAAAAACCCAGGTATGCTGAGGTGCTCAGCACAGGGAACCTCCTCTTCTCCACTTGGCCGGCCCCTCTCCTGAGCTGCTCCAGGCTTTAAAGGTATAAAACTTTACCTCACTTTTGCCACCCCCTCCCTGCCCCCTTCCAGGACCATTCTCTACCACCACCAACTGTGGGAGCGAGGTTGCCTGTAACCTGGAACTTCCTAAAAAAGAAAAAAGAGAAAGAAAAAGCCATTTCTTTATTGCAACAAGCCTATTAATATTAAGCATAACCCTGTGTGTGTTACATATTTGAAAAGTGACTTCAGTACATGTGTTAAGTGATTTTTGCACAAGACTTCTTATGTCGATGCTCCTATTTTCCTGTTAAAAACTGAAAATGTGGGGAGACTGGGTGGCTCAGTGGGTTAAGCCTCTCTACCTTTGGCTCAGGTCATGATCTCAGGGTGCTGGGATTGAGCCCCATGTCAGGCTCTCTGCTCAGCAGGGAGCCTGTACCCCGCCCCCTGCCTGCCTCTCTGCCTACTTGTGATCTGTCAAATAAATAAATAAACTCTTAAAAAAAAAAAAAAAACCCACACAAAAAAACTCCCCAAAAAACCATTTTCTTAAAATAAAACAAAACAAAACAAAACTGAAAATCCCACCAAGGAACAGGAATTCAGTGTCTGATATGGAGCATAGAGAAATAACAATAAATTAATTTTAGAAAAGGTTATAACTGGCTTGTTTTCTTACTAGTAGGTCCTAATGCTTGATAAACCAGAATAAATCTGGTTTGATGAAAAAGAATGTATGGTGACCCATGCCGTCACTCCTCAGACTTCCGTAATCCAACGGCAACTTCAGAGCTGAGCAGCAGGGGAGTCAGCCAAGAGACATGAAAGATGAGATTGCTTTAAATTAGTTTTTGTTTGAGACAGAGTCACACCGGTAAGTTAGAAAGATTCCCTTCAGTGTTCATAGTAATTTGGAAAAAAATGTTTGACAGCTTTGACTTTACTGTAGAGATGGAAATTTTTCCCTTTGGAATTAGTCTTTCGAAACTATAAAGGTATTTGGCAACAACAACAACAAAATCTTTCCTTAACTGTTCATGAATAACTAGCAGGACTGAGTCAATCAAACTGAATCAATCAAGTTACATTTCCCTGCTTTTAAATGTTAAACATTTAAGACTGCATTTTCATGGTTACATTTTTTTTAATATTTTAACTTTGCAAAGAAATACATATATTACTTAAAATGATAAGTAAATGTTAAAAAACAAAACTGAATATATAAGTTAACATTTTATTTTTAGGTGGTGCTTATTTCCTTCCGGTAAAATATCCCATGATTTCTCTAATGAACTATAGATTATAGAATCACAAGACTGGAAAGCCTGGTTCAGTCCCTTACCAATGCTTGAACCTTCTCTATAATAATCCCACCGAGTGATTTCAGGGCATTTGTTTGAATGCCTGCAATGACAAAAGAACTTACTATACCTCTTGAGTAGCTCCCTCTGTGGACAGTTCAATTAAAAAGTTCTTATTTATTAGGAGCCAAAAACCTATCTCCTGTGCATTTCTGCCCACCCATCCCGGTCCTGTTCCTTAAGACCACGCAGAACAAGGCTAATCATATTTGTGTAATGGGCAAAAGCACCGGCTTAGACCTGGCTTAAGAAACTCCTCTTTATCACTCAAGTGAATTAGGGGCAAGTCCTAGACTCTCTCTGAGCCTCGGTTTTACTAGCTGTGAAATAAGGCGATTCCAATACCTCCCCTGCGGTGCTGGGTCCCTCCGCGGACCGCAAGACAGAATCATCAGCACAGCAGTGCTAGCACACCGGGACATGCTCAAGAAACGCTCTCCGTGCCAGAAAGCACAATGCTCCCGACCCCGGCGCGTCTTCTCCCCTCTGGGCCAAGCTCCCTCTGCTGCTTCAACTATTCCTTGCACAAAAGGCTCCAAGTTCCTCATCATCCTACGTGTCCTGTTTACGTCTTTTCAAGTCAGGGACCTGGTCGTTAACGAACAGAAAAATCAAGTGCACTGATCTAAGAGACTGTGTTGGTAAGATTTTGGTTTTGTTTCCTTTAAACACCGTAGCGTTCCTGAGTGAGAGCACAGGAGGAGGGAATAAGTGACTCCCTTGTGTCAGTATAAGTACCTCGGTGGAATTACTCCATTCTCCTTGAATTCTGGGATCACTCCCACCTCCGGCTTTTCATGGATATTCATCACCAAACTGCTTCTGATATATTGTCTCCTTTTATGGGATCTCTGCATCCTGACTTGACTACCCCCCCGCCCCGCCCCCGGCTTCCCTCTTGTCTCAGAGCGGTGTCTATTATGTGCACTGGGGCACTGCAAGACCGGGCGGCGCGGGCATAACTCTTGAGGTCAGATTCTTTCCTTGTGCCAAATACAGGAGTGAACAGATACATCCAGTAGCTCAGAGCTGACAGAGTCGACGCTTAACTCTGGGAAGCAAGATTTTGGAATCTAAGTTTTTCAAAAAGGATCTTATTAAGCAAGAGAACAAACAAATCAATCCTTTCACCCGAACATTAGAAATGATCACTCTCCATTCTAACTCTGGGGCAGGCTGCAGAAGAGACAGAAGCCAGGGGACAGAAGGAGGGCATTTTATGAATATACAAAGGTTCGCAGTCCTCTTGGAGGCCAAGGCCCCCTCATCTGCTTTAAGAACAAAGGAGTTTGGGCTATTTCTGGAACGACCAAACACAATCTCTCACCCCCTGCTAAGCCCAGCATGCTGAGATTAATTTAATCTACTTCCCCCCCTCTACCAGACTGCTCCGCAGCCTGTTTGAGGGAAAGCAGCTTAACAGGGGAACTTGCACAAACCTGTCCTGCCGGCTCTGAGGCCAGATAAAAGATAAAGACTCTGTCTTCGGAATTCTTCCTTTCTGAATTCTCTCGACCAGTCCCTGAGGCTGGCGCGGCTGCTGATTCCCACAGACCTCAGAAGCCGTTACACACAGCTAGGTACTGGAATCTGAACGCTGGAGGCCAGGATGCCGGGAGCACGAGGGGCTGTGGGAGGGAAGGCAGGCCAAGCTTCGGTGGTGGTGGAGGTGCGGGGAAGGAGAATTTAGTCCTTCATGAAGCTGCCCACAAGGGGCCGAGGATTCAGATAGGAATGAACAGGACAGTATGTTCTGGGGAAGCTGTTATACTATATATGTCTCAGGCTCTAGGCTGCTTCTCAATTCTGGTCTCATTCATTGGCTCTGGCAGCAACAGCCCTTGTAGGGGCTGGGTAAAACACGAAGAACCACCCAGCAGCCTGTTTGTGAGATGATCTGCTTCAGGGTAGGGTCCCTTCCGCTAGGCCGAGCAAGTTTCTTTAGACAAGGGATATGTCCTGTCACCTCTGTATCCTCAGAGGCTAAACCCCATGTCCCCTACAGGATACGTACTTAATGTCTGTTAAACTGGATGGTCTAGAACCCACGGTCTCCATCTGCGCAGGTTTCCTTGGTCTCAAACAGGGAACCTGGCACCATCTGAGGTTTGTAAATTACCTACCGAGGCTGTAATGATTAGAGAGCAGTCGGGCCAGCACCTTCTACAGCACTGGCATTTCTGAGCACCTAGTTATAAAGAACAAGAGCTATTCCTTGGCCCATTTCTTCTTGTTTGGGTGGGGATTTCTTCAGTAAGAAGGAGCATTAAGTTGCCCTGCAGGCTGGAGTTCTGGATTCCCTGGCCCCTTTGAAATATGTGTGCGGACTCCAGGCATCGAGAAAGGCATGATGACCGCTAGAGTCAGAGGCTGGGAGGCTCCTACAAAGACAGCCTCGCCTGCAGGACCAGCCACTAGGTGTCCAGAGAGGCTGAGCTCTCCTGCCCATTTAAGAGAGAGGCCTGGTTGGCTACAGCTCTGCAAAATCTGGGCCATTTCAGAACCAGTTCTCATGTTCTTTACATGAGCAGACAACAAAAATCAGGAAAAAAAAAAAAAAGTAAAGAGAATAGTAAAAACAAAACAAAACAAACATCAGTTATGCTGGAATCCCGTTCAGGAAGAACACTTATGATGGTGTTTCAGATGGCCTGGCCAGTCACTGTGTCTGCTCCTAAAACAAGTCTTCCTGAAGCCCTTAGAGCAAACGGAGCCACTTCTAGCCCCTCAGCCTGCGCCACGGCTTTCTTCTGTATTTTCACCAGACAAGGAGCATTTTAATTTACAAGACTTCTAACCACCCTTTCTTCACCGTAGTGGGAGTGAGACAGAGCTAATGAAGTTAATCAAGAATTTAAGGAAGCAAAGTAGGTGATAACACGGGTCATTTGCCTGCAGCAAATTCTGCTCGACAAATGGCAGGACAACGCTGCTTTACCCAACACAGGGCATTCTCCCCAGGCCCCTGGCTCTGCAACCGCGCTCTGTGCGCCTTGGCTTAGCAGGTCCAGTCATGGGGCCAGGAGGGGGGCCAGCAGGACTCCCACAGAACTGTGCGCTCTAGAGGGAGCCCATGGGGAGCACCTGCAGCGTGCCAGCCGCTGCTGGGAAACCATGCCGGGGAGGCGGAGAGCAGCAGGCCTATGGGGGGAGCAGAGAGAGCGGAGGGCCAGGAGGCTGCCCGCGCTCTTACACTCTCCTGGTTATATTTGGGCGCCTGAAGAAACTGGTGACATTCTGGAAGTGAGGGAGGTAAGATATGTCATCAACGCCCATTTGTTGGCGTCCCTCCACCGCCCCAGGGGGAGGTGGGAAAGTGAGGGGTGGCAGCGAGGAGAGAGAAAGGGGTGGGTAGAAATAGGTAGGGGGGGACAGGGGTGAGGGAGCGAGGGAAGGATGAGCGGAGGCTCTATCCTGGGACCCTGACTGAGTCCATCCATCAAAGAGAATCATTTGGTTAACAACCTTCTTTAAAATGCAAGTAGACACCTGCGGTCATTCACACCTGGCTGTGAACCACCCCACAGAGAAGCAGATAGCTTTCCTTCCAATCTGTGGACAACAGGCTTGGTGGGAGGGATGGGAGGGGGGAGTGATTATTCTGGATCACAGGCACGAGGGCACACAGGGCCGGAGTCTAGCAATTTTCCAGATGAGGAAAAAGGTGCATTTTAGAACCAAGGCAAGAGTGGATGCCACATATTTGGAAGGCAGGACCTTCTAAAACACGTGCAGAAGGAGCTCTTAGTCTTGGGGAAAGGACACGCCCCTTCCCACCCCGGGGGTGTCCCCTGCCCACCAGAAGGCAGGAGGCACCAATGCCCAATGTTTTAACTTTTTCACTTCTGCTAAGGAGCGAGCTGTCGGACACGGCAGAAATCCTTACCTCAAGGACACACAGCAGGCTATGGCCGTCACCATCCTGCTCCTCAGATGACCTCCCTGGGCGCTGCCCACAAGAGCAGCCCACTGTGAGCCACCTCTCTCAGGAGGGGAAGAGCTGGCAGCGACAGGAGGGGCCCTCAGGGCACCGGGCTGAGCAGGCACGGAGGGTGAGGCTCCGGGTCCCCGCCTGGGTCCCCGCAGGGAGAGCCGGCCAGCAGAACGGAAGCCAGGCTGAGCCAGGCAGCCGCAGTCCTGCTTGCCGCGTCACAGCAAAATGACCTTGTGGAGTCTGGGTTAAGAGGCTTGCAGGGCAGTCGTGCTCCTCGGCTCTCAAGCATCTGGGCCGAGACACTCTGGGGAGGGCTTCTGGGAGGGGGCCGCTCCTCCTCCTCCTCCCCAGCAGCCATTACCATACAGCTGACTTCCCTGCCGGCTCTGAGGACACAGGCCAAGAGAGCGGCCCTTCTGACTCACCCACAGGCCCCGGCCACAGTGTACATAAGCTGAATTGTAAACAGCTGAATGTTCTCCAAGCTGCCACCCCCAGCTATGAAGGAAGGACTCAATGGAGCGAACAGCCACCCTCCCCCCACGCAGGTCCGGACAGCGGGAGCACTGGGGGATTTCCAAACAGCTGCAGGAACTGCTGCCCGGCCCGCAGAGGGACTGGGTCCTCCACAGACAGGGCCCTCGCACAACGGGACCAAGCGCAGTAGCAGCACCTGCGGGACCAAGGGGTGACTGCCCACGGGGACAGGTCGAGGCACCAGGGAACAGCAGCTAACTCTGACTACTGGGAGTCAGGGAGGGGTTCCAGACTTCTGCTTGGATGGAGCCAGGCCCGTGGGATCCACTGCTGAGGTCGGGGGCTCCCAGATATTCTCCCACCATAGTTCTCTAGCAGGTGCTGGGACTTCAAAAGACAATGCGTCTGGGAACTTGCAGGAGACACTCTACACCCGAGACCTCGAGATCACAGAAGATGGAAGTCAGAGAGGCAGAGTGGAAGGAGTGCTGGCTCTGGGTCGGGGCCAGTGCCTCTGGGTTCATATTCTGCGTTCTGGTTCCACCTTTGATTTATCTGTGCTCTGAGCCTTAGTCTCCCCATCTGTAAAAATGAGGATCATACTGCCTATGCTGCAAGGTTATGGTGAATATTAGAATTGTTATATGGAAGATGCCCGGCACTGATCTCATTTAGAAGCTGTGCAACGTGGCCGTTAGGACTCTGGGACCAGAAAGACCTGAGGCTTAAATCCCAGTTTGTAATCGTGGATAAATTACCGGAGGCCTAAATTTCCTTAGCTGTAAAACGGGTACTTAGACATGTCTCACTTGGCCACAGTAAGGATTAAGTAAGATAATGTAGGAATGGCACAGTGGAATAGGCTGGACTTGGTCCTAGGAGGACTAACATCACAGAAACCTGAAATATTTGGAAGCCTGCCTTAATCTCTCAGTCTTGCTCTCACAGAGCCTGGCTTCTTGTGGCTTCAGGGCAGAGCAATCCTTCCATCTTCCCAAACTCAGGTACCAAGTCTGCTTCTCAGACACCCTGGTCTACTCAGGATGTTCTATTATCGTCCTCTCAAGGTCAGGCTTCAGGAAGAAATGCTCCTTCCACTTTGACCACGGCAGCAGCGACACAGGAGAAATGCACCTGCCTCCAGGGCACACCAATGTCTCAATTCACCTTCAACACTCATTAATCAAAACGATGAGGCAACCACACTCCCTTTCTAGACAGTTCTTTCGTCAAGAGTCTCAGGGTGCCACACAGGGCAGAACCCCAGCAGCCAGACAAGGTGACGTGGAGCAACTTCAGAACCACTTTACCCACAGAGCAGTACACTCATGGAACCTGCCCAGCCAGGAGGTAGTGCAGCCCATGAAAAGGATAGTTTAAAAGGCCAAAGATAAAATCATGGAAGATGGGTTTCTAACAGTTAAGAAAGTTAAGAAAAAAAAAAAAAAAGACAACTAGAAATGTTCAGTAAATTCTGTAATTATTTTCAAGTTGATGATAAGGAAAGGCCATTACAACAGGGTTGCCTGATAGGCCGCCTTGTTTTTTTTTATCAACTGCAGGAGCACTGATATTTTCAGATAAATGGGAGGGGAAGGGGAGAGGGAAAGGGAGGGAGACAGAGAAAGTGGGGGAAAAGCTAAGCCTCAGCTGTCTCACCCATATAATGGGACAGATGATACCTATCTGGCAAACCAATCCTCCCGACCATTTCTGCTTCCAGCAAACATTACCTTCCTCCTTCCTAAAACCGTTGTCTAAGTCTGCAATGATTCTGCTACCAATCAGCTGATAGAACAGATTAATACTGTCTACTCGAGACCTAAAAACACAAACTTCACTAATTTTTGTAGAAACAGTATGTGACTGGCATTAAAATTGTTTCAATTTAAAGTGTCCTTTGCTTTGATCGTTTAGATGTGTCTTACCATATAGACGGCATAAATACAGATTAAGATAGATTTGGATTGTATGGATTTAGGCCCCATATGGATGGCTGCAAATGTGCTGAAGACATCAGTAACTAGGGGTAATTATATGCTATTTGAGACATAACAGCCATACAAGCAAAGCCTTAACAATAACCCCCAGTGGTCAAGAGCTCTCACTTTCTTGCCAATGGTCTCAAGCCTGGTCCTCCTAACCTACTGGAGAAGAGCTACCTATGACATAGCATCTGACAGGCATCTCCTTTTAAGAGATAAATTTCACTGCTGAGAAGAAAATCATCCCGGAACTAGGTATTTGCTTTAAAGGCAGCCCTAAGGGGAGACAGGGTGGCCCAGTGGGTTAATGCTTCTGCCTTTGGCTCAGGTCATGATCCCAGGGTCCTGGGATCGAGCCCTGCATTGGGCTCTCTGCTCAGTGGGGAGCCTGCTTCCTCCTCTCTCTCTCTGCCTGCCTACTTGTGATCTCTGTCAAATAAATAAATAAAATCTTAAAAAAAAAATAAATGAAGGCAGCTTTAATAGCAACCCGGGACTGTCTTCAGCATCTGGATTTATCTCAAAACTGAAAATGCCTGTTTAATAATCCTTTCTTTGATGAGTGGAAAGAAGGTGCTCTTCTTTTGGACTTATCTAAACTAAAAAAAAAACCATTTGGAAATTGAAAGAAAAGGAAAGCACATCCTTTTTCACTAACTATAAATAACCTGGAAGGGGAAGGGAAAAAAAAAACCTATTAAGTTTATCATGCTGGCTGAGATGGGTCTTAACGATGAATCACACAACAACAATTTACCAAATTATGCACTGTTTCTTACTACACTTTCTCCAAAAACTAACATTCTTAACTATAACTCTAGATTAAAACAGGCCATTTCTTGACTATGTCAATCACATTCTACTTTGTTATTGGCAGGAAAAAGTTCAGAATCTGTAAGATTTTTGTCTTGGTTAAACAAATGGTTGATTATTTTCCTAACAATTCCCCAAGTGTCATAAAGTTGAACTAGGGGTGCCCTCCCTCTGGGTTTCTTGAATCAGTGGTCTGAAGCAGCTGGTAATTCAAACTGAAATTCTGAACTAAGTTAATGCTCAAAATGAAACCTACATCTATCTGAGATTAAGTACTCTTAAACAGGCACACTTCTTTTTTAAGAGAAAACATACTCAGAATCAATCTTTAAGTGGTGACTCACATTATAGTTTAAACCATACCTTAAAAATGTTTAAAATACAAATCTACATACGTTCATACATCTACCCTGAGGGGTAGGCCAGCTTTGCTTTCCACCAAACAAGGTGCCAAGTCACTGCAGGGAGTGTCATTCCTGTTACTGGTACAAAGGCCTCTTGGGGGCAGATTGCATAAGGCAGCCAGTCCTCACCCTGCTTTTCCAGGGAGGGGGTGTGTGTGTGGAAAACACAATAGCATCTACAACCACTTTGGTGAGATTCCTCCCGACCACACAAAGTCATCATCTTCATCTTCTAGTTGCAAAATGGCACAAAACGAGGGGGATAAATGAGAAAATATCACTTATGAAGACTCCTTATTCTCATTACCCTACTCTCCTGTCTAGTAGATTTATCTTTTCGGAAGAGAATCCTTTTGAGGATGGGACCAAATCTACCTGGAGATTACAATGACACTGAACAGCGGGGAGAACTTTACTATAAACTTGGAATAACACAAGAAGGGTGGGTGTGGGGGAATATCATACTAATTGGGAAATATCATACTAATGTGGAACAGTATTACCAGAACTGGAACCATCATCCTGGTCCCTAGTTTTTGTAATTTAAATTTTATTTTGGCTTACTGATCCACCCTAGCTGAAAGTGAAGGACTGTGATAGGAAGTGGCTGAACTTTATTCTGCAAATGGTTACCAAATGCCTTGCATGAGGTCCACAGCCCAAAGGGGGACAGAGACTTAGAGGAAGAGTTTAAGACTCTAAATTATCCTCTTTACACATTCATAACAGGAGAAAAAAAAAAAAAAGACAAAAAGACATGGACTCACAGGTGGAAGTTCTTAATTCTGAGACCGTCATCATTTCTCTTTCTCTTAAACAAAAAACCTAGGGAGGGGACAGCCTGTTTAAGAGCGAGAAAGAACACTTCAATTTTTTAAGATCATCTATCCACTTACTCCTCTTCTCTTAGTTTATTCTCTTCCCCTTGGAAAGATCAGAATTAAAGGATCCAAAGTATCTGAGACAGGAAATGAGTAAGGCAGGAAAAAGGATGTGGTCTGAAAAAGAGTGGATTCTGGGCCTGAGCCAGAGCAAGTTAACAGGCACAGGGTCACAGATGGGGGAGGGGGCCTGGTGGCAGGAAGAGAAGTCTCAGGATCAATCAGCTTAGACTAGTAAGTCAGTGACAGAGGAGACAGATCTGGAGAAGCATAACAACACCTTCCTAAAAGCTTATTCTCCACTGAAATGGAGAGAGACAATGACTGACGAGTCCTACAGCTAAGAGAATCAGTATTGGGACAGAAAGAAGAGCCAGAGTTTCCGCCTAACTTTGAGGGAAGTGGAAGTAATAATATACATTGAGTATGCCTGACAAAGGTAAATTAGAAATTCAGTCAGGACGTGGAAGAGAGGTGGAAAAGAAAAGGCTGGGAGGTGAGAACATGACGGAACACCAATATTCTTCAAGCATCTATGTGCCGCATCTCAGTAAAACAACAGCTTTAAAAACAAACGAGGAGTGATAACAGGAGAGACTGCTCAAGAGAACACAGTTGGGTAACAGAAACCAACCAAGAACAACAGAAATGTACACCAAGAAACTACCTACTTTCTCAAGATCAAGGCTGGAGAAAAAAGGACATCTATTCTTCCAGTGTGTACAGACAAGCCTGGAAACAGATCCTGGGTGGGCAGGGCACACGTGATGATGCAGAGCGCCTGGAAAGGGCAGGTGCCAAGAGAGCACCATTACCCATCTGCTGGACCCTCTGTAAAACAAGCCAGCCCCTGTGAATGAGCCAAACCAGAAACTCTGGTTCCTGTGCTGCAGGGACTGGAATTCAGGTACAGAAATAGTGGGAAACACAGTTTATCAGCTGACTCAGATCTCCAGATGTTGGGGGCTATGTGGGAAAAGCACTTTTATAGTCTCCACAATGCCTAGCGCAGTGCTTTATATGAAGCAGGAGCCTAATAAAAGTGTGTTGATGCCAAAGTGTGTGAGACCAAAACTACTTCGCTGTGCAGGTACCTTAAGATTTCCAAACAGAATCTCCTGCCCTATAACCAACATGGTAAGTTACTTTCTTCCTATTTCACAGGCGAAATGATACGAAGCCCTACCTCCCTGTGACCTAAACCTAAGCCCTAATCATCAGACACGCCACAGGTCTGCTGCCCTGCACTAGAATAAACGATGAGGAGGGCAGGAGCAGGGGAAAAATATAGGAGCAAGAAGGCATTTCCTTGCTTCATTAGCCTGTAATTTTCAGACTCACCTAGAAATTCTGGCAGTTCCAACATTTGGGTTGACTCAGGAGGGGAAGAAAAATCCCAGGTGAATGATAATTGGATTACCCAGTTATGCCCCAGAGCCAAATGGCTGGAAAAGGCTAGGACAGCGGGGTCTGATACACTTAAAGTGACATTATATTCTAAACCAAAAATCAAGACACTCGGGCAGACAGACAATGGGATGGAATATTTCAAACTGGGGCTGTCCTAGAAAAATCGGGGACATATGGCGGATTTAGGTCCATTGCTTATTTCACAACAAGGGATCCTCTGGGCCCAATATGCTAATGGAGGGGATTAGAGCCCTAGGATGGGAGATGTCTGAGGGGAAAGCTGTCACTGATCTGTAAACCAGGAAAAAAAATAGAAGAGACTCCGTCTGTAGACCACACTAGAGGAAGGGTAACATTCTGGGTATGGAATAGGGAGGAAAGGAAAGTTGATCAGAACTGAAAGTATGTCAGTGAAATCTGTTTAGGTATTGTAGGCAGGGGTGGGGAAAGGACGGAGAGGGTTGGGATGGTGGGGGTACGGCTGGTACAGACTGGTGGTATCCAGGCATACAGGAGTCAGGGGCCAGGAGTTCAGACTGTGGCTTCACCATTAGTTTGCAACCTGACCTTGGGGAAATTATTTCCATCTCTGCGGGCTTCAATTTAAACAGAGAAATCTCACAAATCCCGATTTTTATGTAAGGAATCCGCATTTCAGCATACCTTCATTTGGCATGGGAAAGAGAGAAAATGCTCTTCTAAAAATGGAAGACAGGACAGCCACAGAACAGCTTGTCCTTTCCATCCAATTAAAAACCTCGTGAGACTGAACTAGATTAAAAACAAAACTCTCCGGCGAAGCCGCAGGCCCTCCAAGCTAGGTAGTCCCCTACCAACAGAGCGCAGCGCATGCCAGCAGCCCTGCCCCTAAACGGCCCGTCCATCCCCCGGTAAACCGCCGTCCCGGGAGGACGGGGGTGGGGTGGGGGTGGGGTTGCGGGGACCGGGGGCAAGGGCTCGGACACACACGGAAGCGTCTGGCACGCCGAGGTTGACACAGCGGCTTCCGGGGGAGTACGGGGCAGACAGGGTCCCCGACGAGCGGGGGGAGGCGCAGACACCTCCCAGGCGCCGAGAAGCCGAGAGTCGCGGGCTGGCACGGCCTGGCAGCCGAGCAGGCCGGGGCCGGGAGTGGCACCGGAGGGCGGTGCCCGGCTTCGCGTGCGACGAGCGCTGGCCGCGGGCCCCCTCCTGGCGAGAACCCCTCCCCCGCCACGGGCACTGACCTGTCCAGGGCCCGGCTGGGCCTGGCCGGGCGGGGCCTACGCAGCCCCTCGGCCGGGCGCCGCCTCGCGCGGGGTCCCGGGCCCGGGCGGGCCGCCTCCTCTCCGCCGGGAGCCTCCGAGCCGGGGCCCGGGGCTGCCGCGGCGCATCCGACCTCACCGGCCTGGCCGGCGTCAACAAAGGGCGGCGGGGGCGCGAGGCCGGGGCGGGGGCGCGGGCGGCGGCCGGATTGCGCGCGCGCGGCGGGCGCTCGAGGGCTGCAGCCGCCGCGGAGACAATGCGGCGCGTCCCGGCAGGGCTCCCGCGGCCGCCTCCGCCGGGGGCGGGGCGCGGGGCGGGGCGGGGCCTGGCCGCGCGGGGCGGGGCCTCCGGGAGGCGGGACGCCGGCGCGGAAGCCGGGCCGCGGGCTTCCTTTGTGCGGCCGCACCGGCTCCGCCCCTCGCCCTCCGGAAGGCGCCCAGAACGGGGCGGCGGGTTAGAGACGTAAGTTTGGAGAGGCCGGCGCCGCGCGGCTAGGCCATCTGCCTGCCGCCCGTCAGAAGTCCCCAGTGGCGTGGCGGACTGTTGACTCCCGCCCGGCCAATTCGGAGGCAATAATAATGACTAGCGGTAATCGAGTGCTTAGTATGTGTCAAGCCCTCCGCGCACGCATTCCCACTTAGGCTTCACAATAACCCTACAAGTAGTCCTTATTCTCCCCACTGGGAACTGAGGATCAGAGAAGTTAAGTAATGACCAAAGTGACCCAGTTACACCTCCATAAACCGGGATAATGCCTACTCTTTAGGCTTACTGTGAAGGTTAACTGAGGACATTTACACAAATTGCCTGCAGTGCCTGGCACACAGTTGGAGCCCAATAAATGCTACTTCTCTTCCTAAACCACACTGATTTAAACTGAATTGTCATGGCGAAGCACACTCATTCACTAGATATGCTAGGAGCTGTGGGAGATACCAGAGATGTGCAAGGTGACTCACCCATCTCACCGCCCCACCCCCCAGCTATACCAGGAATAGACGGCATGGACTTCTCCCTTCATGCGTGATGTCTCCTTTTTTCCAAATATTTTCCAATTTTCTTGCCTTTTTAAGCATTCGTATTCTCCCTCCGCCCCCACCCCTCCGCTTTTCCCCTTCAGGTCTCATCCCTTTTTCTTTGTTTCTGCGTCTTACATTTATTTTATATGCCGATTGTTTACTTCCCTCCCTCTTCTCCCTATTCCTCTTCCCTCCCCTCTACTATCTTTCGAATTTTCAAAAATTTCAAAGTCTTCGTTCCTTAACATTCCCATTTCCTTTGGGAAACATGGCATTTCTTATACTTACAAAGATAACATGGTATAGAACACTCAACTTTTCTATTTCCCAAACAGGCCCACACTTTCCTGCCTCCCTCCCTTTACTTCTTTTAGTCCCTCCTAGAGTGACTTTTCCCCAACTCTGCATGTCTAGGTCCTACTTATCCTTCAAGTTCTAGTCTCAGGAACAGTGGTCGGCAAACTTTTCCTGTAAGGAACCAGATAGCAAATATTTTAGAGTTTGCAGCAGAAAGTATATCCAGGGCTTGACACTTACTATTCAGCTCTGCTATGGTAGCTAGACAGCAGTCACAGGCAATACACACATGAATAAGTGCGGCTGTGTTCCAATAAAACTTCATTTATGGACACTGAAATTTAGATTTCACATAATTTTCACGTATCATGAAGTATTCTTTTGATTCTTAAAAGAATTTTTTAATGTAAAAATCATTATTTAATAGTTTTCAAAAACTGGCAATGTGATGGATTTGGCCCTTGGGATGTAGTTTGCCAGCCCCTGCTCTCGACAATGCCACTTCCTCTCGGCAATCTATCCTGAAAATCTCTACTTGGTGCTAACTCTTCCCTCTTAGCTTTTAAAGCACTTACCTATAATCCTCCTATGGCATTTATGACATTTTGGGTTTTTTTATTGTGTTTGCTTCCTGTGCATTTCTTGTCTTTCCCAGCAGACCTTAAGCTCCTGGAAGGTAGGGCATGGACCTTATTTCTCTATATCTATTACCTCCCAGCCCACAGTGCTTTGCATGGAGCAGGTATTTGAACATGGACAGAATGGATAATATTTAAGTCTTGGGTGGCTCACAGTTGTTTCCACTGAGCAAAGCTTACTTCTCTCATTAGATAGTACCTCAGGAACAGGATGCTTGTTGTAAGTATAGATTTCAGAAGGAGATTTTTGAGAGCTTTAGAGAGAAGACAGAGAAAGGCGAGTGTCAGTTCAGTAGGAGTCACTAGATAACAAGTACTGGAACAAGGAATGAATGTATATTACCACCAACCTGCAGACAAAGCATGTGTCCTCAGTCGGGTCCTATTCAACATTTCTATCAGCACGTTGGTTAAAGACAAAGAGAACATGCTATATGATTTACAGATGGCAAGGTGAAGCAGAGGAGCTAATACAAAGAATCATGAAATCCAGATCAAAACCATTTCTGTCCCCTCACTGATTCTCTCTGTGTCTCTGTTCTCCTATCCTTAAAATGGGGATGATAAAAGCCCTTCCTACCTCATAGGATCACTGTCAGGACTAAATGAGGAGATACACATAAAGCCTCCGCAGAGAGGGCTTAGTAAGTATCAGCTATTAACTATGTTCTTGCTGGGCAGGAACTACAGGCTGAATTCACAAGATAACATTTAATAGACATAATTAACTATATTTTGGCTCAAGCTACAAATTGTACAAGTTTGAGACTGTGGAGACCTGGAATGATAGCAGTCTGCGTAAAAAGAAACCTTAAAAACAAAATAAAAAATAAACCCCAAACCCAGCCCTCTGGGATTCAGGTGACACAGTGCATTCCCCTGGATGGGAGGAGCTACTGCGCGCTGACGCAGGAAGGTGAGGACGTTATGCTTCCAGCCACTCAGGACTCTGCCCTTTCATAGCAGTGTGACCTGGACCCTCTACAGGCTTTTATTTCCTCCTCCAAATCATGGGGACAATAATATTTATCTCTCAGGGTTAACATGAGTGAGGGAAGGAAAACTTAGAACAGTACTTGGCACCTAGTGGATGTGCAAACAAATCTCAGTTCCTCCTTAACCATACCATGCAGATCTGCGAAACAGTCCTGCCCCTTGAAGTGCGTAGAAAGCTAGGACCAGGTGCCAACGAATGGTGGCTAGTGGCTTCTTCTATTTGGAATTACTGTGCTTCATTCGGGGACTCACACTTTGGGAGAATTAATGCAAAGGTGGAATGTGGCTAAACAAGAATGACCAGATGATGGTGGGAATGGGAGGTCTTACAATGGGATGGGCTGGGAAAAAAAAAAAAAAAGGTCTCAGATATGCAGTCTGGAGATTATCCCTTTTTTTAATGGGAAGGAGAGGAAAGAGACATGGTAACTGTCTACAAACACTGCAGGAGATGGACCCTATTGCAATTCACAAGACATTCACGGCCAGTGGTGGAAGGTCCAGGAGATCTGGTTTTGGCTTAATTTGAAGAGCAACTTTCTGACAATTAGAGAAACTCCACAATGGAATGGGCTGCTTTTCAAACTGGTGAACCCCTTATTATTGTAAGTGTGCCAAGAGAATGGATGGCCTTCTTCCTGTCTTTTAATTTTCCTGATGTTCTTTCTCCACATTATTTTGCTTTCCTTTTCTTTGATCCCATCTCTATTCCTTACAGGACACTGATAGCCCTTTCCTCTAGTTTGTCCCCAAGTGCTATTCTTCTCATTTCTCCTTCTTGAGTTTCCAAACACTTTGTCTCTTGTCCCCACACTGACTGCCAGCACATATGAAGTCCGATGACTGGAACTGCCTCCCTGAGTTGTAGGTGGACTTTGAATGTCAGAGAATGTCAAAATGTCACAGATCTGGGCCAAGATTGCACACCAGCAGAGAGGGGACCCAGAGGTCATGCTGTGACTCTCCCATCAGGGTAGAGGGATCCAGCAGAGTGTCCTGAAGCCCAGGCATGGAGAAGGCCATTTGTCACTGGGCACTCACAGAGAGATGGGATCCTGGAACTGAGCAGTTCTTTCAAAGAGGTTTTGCATGAGCTGAACTCATTCTGAATCCCCTTCTGGCTCCCCCTAGGCATTTGCCATATCTTTGTTCTATGGTAGCCATTTGTCATATTTCCAATTTCAAAAACTCCTTCTCAGAGCAAGTGAAGCATAGAATTGAGACAACTGGAAACCTGCCTGACCTTTCAACGTGCCATACGGATATGCAGATACACCTGACAGTAAAGACATGTAGGCCTCAGAGTCTGGATCTAGAACCTTCGACTCCCCTTTGCTTTCTCTCTCCTTTTATATCTTCTGAGTCCCCTTTCTTACCTTTTGGTTCGTCTTCCCATCTCTCCCCACCCCCTCTGTTTCCACCCACCCAGCTTCCTTGTTGCCTTGTGGGCTGGCAGTGGTTTACCCGCCCAGGTTAGATGCCCAAGTGAAATGTGCCAGGGGATGGCCAGGATGGCCAACTCGCTCCCCTCCCTCCAGGGCCCCACTGCACTTCATACCGTGAGCTGGGGACTGCTGGATGTTAGGGCTCTTGGGGACGGGCAGGCCTCCAGGCATGGCGGTGACGATGGCCTGTTGATGGGGCGATGGGCCAGACTGAGTCTCGGGCACACTCTTCTCCCCGGGTACTGCTTCCTTCCAGTCATCCGTGGCGCATTGCTGGGGCTGTGAAGGGACACGACAGAGATCATCTGCTCACACATGGCCTCTACATCCTCAGAACTTCCCCTGTGTCCAAGGAGTTTGGAGAGCGGGCAAGGATGTTAAGGTTCAACCAGCCCCCAATTAGGGAGGGGTCCCAGGCTTTCTTGGACCGCCCAGAGGGGACTTTGAGAAAAACACATGCATGTGGGCGCTGTGGCATTGCCTGAGATGCGTCCTCCCGCCTGTTCCCGGGATGCTGGCACTGGCTCACTCACCACTGGTGAGGCAGGCTGCAGTTGTAAGATGACAGCTGAAGCATGCTGGAACCTGCGTTGAGGGGTGTGGGCCAGGCCCTCAGGGTATCCGTTGTGAGGCCCAGCGTCCGGCGTGGGAGGGTGACACTGCTGGGTGCCGCCAGCCTTGTGCAGGTTGGTCGTGGGGCACTGGAGAGGCAGGGCGGGAGTAACTGGGCCTAGTGGCTGGGCGTGGGCTTCGGGGCTGGGCTGCAGGGTCAGGCTGGGAGGGACAGAGGCGAGCTGGGGGTGGGACTGGGCTTGGAGTGCTGGCCGGGACTGCTGTGGCGGTGGCGGTGCTGGCTGCTGGGGCTGCGGCTGGAGCACAAACTGGGGCTGCAGGTGCTTTGAGGGCGGCTGCGAGAGGAGCTGGTGCGGTTGTAGCTGAGCATAAGCTGAAGGGGGGACAGACCAGGTCAGGGGGCACAGCTCGACCTCATCTTCAGCCAAGGCTCCCACTCTGCCCCTCCCACCTCCACAATACAACAGCTTCCCAGACTCAAGGTTTCGGCCTTTGATCTCTTTCAGCTTTCACTTTAACTTTCTCTATTTCCTTGCCTTCCTCCTGTGCTGAAGTCTTGTTCCCTCAGGCAGCCCGTCAGAGCCCAGTGCAAAACTCACCTCTTCTGGGAAGCCTTCTTGGACCAGGCCAGCTGATCGGAGGAGCCCTGGATTCAACAGTGTGCCATGTTCTCTGTCCCCTCCTTGCCCTTCCCTTGCTTTTCTCTGAGCCTGCAATCGCTGTGGCCTTCCATTGCCCAACCCAACCCTAGCTCTGCTCAGGCTGGGCCTCCTCCAGAAGAGAGGCTTGCGCTCGGGGTCCTGGACTCTGTTACATACACAGGGGCCTTGGGCTAGCTGCTCAACCTCTCTAGCCTCCGCTTCCTCTTCCAAAAGTTGGAAATAAAACCAGTTCCCGCCCAGAAAGTTGTTGTAGGGATGAAATGAGAAAAAATTTTGAGAATAAAATGAGAAAAAAAAAAAAAAAGAAAGACACAATGTGCATAGCACAGTGCCTGGCAGACAGTCATGCTTGATCATTTCTAGCTATAATTAAAGTGATGATTTCAATGTTGGTTTAGGTTCTCAAAGTATGCTGGACTTAGGTCTACCATAAAGAACATGTATCACAGTGCACTCTAATTGTTTCTTAGCTGCCTGCCCTTCAAATCATGAACCCGTTGTCGTCAGAAACTATCCTGGATCTCTTTTTCCAGAATCTGGCCTAATGCCTGATGTCAGATGGGGGCTGCTAAAGAAATAAACTTCTTGTCCTGAACTGGAATTAATTTGTTGCTATGTGCCGCTAGCCTTTTCTTCTCCCATTTTAACCAGACTCTTTGAGTTGGGGATTCTTACACTTTTTTAGTAATCCATTCAGTGTCTAGCTCATTTCTTATATATAATAAGGATTCGGAGAGTCAGCTCAGAGACTGATTGTCCTTACTCCTCACCCTGCTTAGTAGCCTCCAGGCCAGCCTAGCCTGAGGGCAGCTCATCCGAATCTGTCTCGCCTGACAGAGGCCCTCCACCAAGATTCCCCCAGCTGGGGAGCCACTGCAAGAGACACTGTACCTTGCAAATGTAGAGAGGGTCACAGCAGGAAGCACACAAGCGGATTTTTACAACCAAAGCTGCCCAGCCAATAGTATAAAGGCATATTTTGGATCCTGAGCTAACATTTTAAAAGAATCCTATGATCTTGACAGGTGGAAAGCAAGCAGATTTCAAACTGAATTGGGGACAGGGGCTTCTTTCTTAAATTTTGTCTGTCGACACATAACGTTTCCACAATCTCGTCACAGCCCAATACAGAGTTCCAAGCAGAAGGCCCATCGGAGTGGAAAGGAAAGGAAAGAAAGGAAAGAAGAGGTGTGATGGGGAAACAACGTGGCCCCTGGTGACTGACCGCTGTAGGAAGAGACAGGGCACAGGGGTTTTAGAGAAATGCGCCGGGTTTGAGGTGATTGGTGGCACATAAAAAATGGAAATGGCCAGTAGGCATTTGGTGATTATAAATTGCCCCGGCCTCCAATGGAAGCCTTGCCTCCCAGTTCCACATTAAAGAGCTCAGAACCTCAGTAGGCAAAGACTGTTAATCAGGCAATATAGACAATCAGGACTTTCTTTCTTTCTTTTTTTTTTTTTTTTTAAAGATTTTATTTATTTATTTGACAGAGATCACAAGTAGGCAGAGAGGCAGGCAGAGAGAGAGAGAGAGGAAGGGAAGCAGGCTCCCTGCTGAGCAGAGAGCCCGACTCGGGGCTCTATCCCAGGGCCCTGGGATCATGCCCCGAGCTGAAGGCAGAGGCTTTAACCCACTGAGCCACCCAGGCGCCCCCAATCAGGACTTTCTGAGATGACTGTTGATAAGGCGTCCGGGAGGTCCCACAGATGCCACGCAGGGCCCCATTAGGCTTGAGCGGCCACAAAGACCTGCAGGAGGATGGGCGCCATCCCTGAGAACTCAGGTAAACCTTTCTGCCTCTCAGTACAGAGTCACTAAGTCCTGCCCTGGGACCAGTCTCTGCTGCAGGGGCTGCCCGTCTGAGGCAAGCATGGGTGAGGGTGCGGGTGCGGGGCAGGGAGCAGAGCGTCCGAGGCATGTCCTGCCACTCCCCGGCTGTGTGGGACCCACAGAGGCGGGTCCTCCTCCTTCTCAGGGATTCAGAGTTTTCTCTGAAGCGGAGGTTTGGGTGAGGTGAGCACAGGAGTCGCTCCCAGCTCTAATCTGATGGGGGTGGCTATCATAGAAAGGTAGTTTAAAATTCGGGATGTATAAGGTGGTGAAAAGAAGGTTAGAGAGGAAAAGGGTTCTAAATGTCCAGCGCACAGAGTACAGTTAGGAACAATACACGCTTGGTTGCCAAGATTGGGAAAGCAACCGCTGGCCCGCTCTCCCAGGGCATCCCTGTCTATCCCACTAGCCCACTCTCTCCCCTCTATGCTGCTCATGGAAAAACAGAGGCATTGTTTCAGAAGAGATGATGCTAGTGTATGCCATGCTAGAAACAAAGCTCCTGAAGACTTAGGTAAGTTCATAGATCAAAGACTCAAGGCATTTGGGGGTGGGGGCAGGGGGAGTATACACCGTAACCTTTTGAGGTTAATAAAGAGCAAAGACCATGATTTAACTCTGGCATTATCCTGGGTCAAAAGTTCTTTTATTTAAAATATTGCAATAACTTTCTAATTGGTCTTTTCTAATTCCAGTTTCTTCTCTCTATAATCCATCTTATAGACTACAAATTAATCTTTCTTTTGCAAGTTAATCTTCCCAGCGCACAGATCTGACCCCTGATAGAAAGCCATCAGGGATCCTCCTCTGTCTGCTGTCTAAAGCCCCTGGCATTCAAGATCTCTTTACAACCTTTTAATTTTTATTATTTCTTTGATCCAAGCAATCTCCGCTCACTGTCCCCTGTACAGAGTTTATGCCTTGTCTCATCCTGCCCCGAGTGCCACACAAATCAAATCCTTTCTCTGCCCTTTGGGCCAAGGACACTCTTCCCCTTGAGCTACACCAAGGTCTCTCTGCTTTGAGCGGCCCTCAGAGATGCAGCGTGTCCTGTGGTCAAGTGTAAGCTCCAGAGTCAAAGTGCTTCATGCTTAGCTCTGCCACTTACCAGCAGTGTGGTGCTGGGCAATATATGACCTCTCTGTACTCTGTCATCATCTTTAAAAGGGGTAAAGATGATACCTATTTCATGTTATTTCAGTAAAAGACTTATCTCCTTTAGGAGGCAGAATTTATGGGATTCATTTATTTCATTCAAAGAACCTTGAATTTAGTGGCTCCTCAGTCAGTACTGGGGAATGAATGAATGAATGACAACATGGTGGGACTCCAGCTTGTTTGTCCCACGAAAGCTTTGCGCTTTAGAGCCAAAATGAAGATGAGAAGGATATAAGCCCACAGGTCATTTTGGATTAACCAGCATGCTGGTTTATGGAAGGCCCTCCTCCCGTTCACCCCCTGTTCACTACCTTCCTGCACTCACTTTCAACCCACCCCAACCGCTCTACTCGCTGTGCATAAAACATCATATCCCATTGTGCCTGTCTGGCTTTGATTTCAGTGCTTCCATTTTCTGGAATGCCCTCCTTCTGCTTCAGTGATCTGAGGCTTAAGCTGCTTTGGCTCAGGCTCAGCTCCTGTTGTCTCCCTCTTTGCCTTAACTCTCAATTATGGGTTTTCCAGCAGAATTCCTGAAGGTTTCTGTTTGTTTGATTTATTTGTGATTTAACATGTGCTATCTTGTATACAGATTTCAGGATTCTTAAAAACTGATTCTTATTCTCCCCCAACCCTCATTTTAACATAACATCCTCTGAATGGGCATGTACATCCCAGTTGCTGTCAGTTCAAGGGGTGGTGCTCATCCTTCTTAGATTTTAATAAAATAGTGGTGTCCTAGATGAACTCAAACGGGGATATTTTTGTTCTTGTGCACGTTTCCTATCTACCCAGCTAACCTTTTTCAGTCAAAGGCATGTTCTGTGTTGCTTTTTAATTTTTTCTTAATTTAAAAGATATGCTTTAATTTAGCTGGAAGGTTTTTATGTCTCACCTTCTTCATTGTCCAACAGGATACTCTACATGCTTGCAGATGCTTAGTAAATGTCTGCTGCTGATCATGGTGAGATCCAAGAATGCTTCTCCCCCTGCCATGCCCTCCAGCTCAGTTTCGGGTGCTAAAGAGTATTTCTGAAGGCAGCCATGATACCAGAGCAGGCCATGTCTCTCTTCCCCACAAGTGGAATGGGGCATATCCATCTATACAACGTTAATGCACAGAAATCTCTTTTTTCTTTTTCTTAGTTTTTTTTTTTTTTCTAATGCCAAGTGGCTTCATTTTTTCCCCCACACCCACTTTGGCTCCCCCATCCCCTCCTGCTGTAGAGTCCATTGCTTCTACAGAACAGAGGGTTGCCTCTGTGGGATCTCAGCCACAACTCGCAAGACTCCATCATGATGCCCTTTCTGTTATGGAGCAGGGGAGGGGCAGGCCCAGGACCTCCATTAATTAGAGCCTAGAAAGGAAGAGAGACTCTAGGCAATGCTCATCTTCCTCTCTGGTGCTCTAACCTTGAATGGCCTCCTTAGAATCTCAAGAGGCCAATCCACAGCTCCCAAACCAGTTGGTCCTTAGCAACAAGAGGATTAAGGTCCCCTAGGCAGAAGGGATTACCTGCTCGCCCCCTTCATTGCATCCACTCTCAGAATTTATCAATAATTAATCTCTATTGATCTCAAGGCTTCAAGGATGCAGGAAACAGCTCACTGCCCCAGACGGGCTGGGACTCTTGTCCCAACATACACCAGAGTTGCCAGCATCTCCCTAATGGCTCCAGGCTTGCTTGTACACTTATTTTTCTAGACTCTGCTACAGTGGACTAGTTTCCTGGTCTCCGGGTGAGGAGGGATGTCTGTGAGAGAGGATGGTGTAACTCTTTACTGCCCACTAGTCTTCAAGGTTTAGAAAGTGAAGAGATGCTTTGAACCACTCATTCACTCAACAAACATTAGCAAGCACTCACTATAAACCGAGTACTATGTCTGGTGCTGGCTGAAACATGATGCCTAGGACAGATTATAGTCCAACAAAGGAGACATTTACTCTTGGCCTATCTCAGTAAACGTTGCAATAGGAGATAAGCCCCAAACACGGAGAACTCAGAAAAGGGGATTGATTCAGCTTGAGGAGAGCAGAGAAGGCTTCCCGGAGGAAGCGTTTAACAGGACGCAGAGTTAGGAAGATGACAGAAGAAACAGTGCATGGGAGGACTGGAGACATGAAATGCCAAGGTGCATTCAGAAAGCTGTAGGGCACCCGGTGCAGCTGAACCCGGTGTGTCTGTAGCAGAGCACACAGTTTTAGGAAGGGTCTAAATTACGCTAGCATCCACAAGAGGCTGCTCTTCTTGGAAGAGGGCTCATGGGATCTGGCCTTGGGACTGACTGAGATTGAGGCTGACTAGAGAAGTCAGCCCCCCCGCCACCCCGCGCACACACACAAATAGACAGGGAAGGACCTTCTGGAAAAACCTAAAGCAATAGCCACATGAATTTTCCATGAGGCAGTTCCTCTGTGCTGAGGGCTAAGGGTTTGAGGGGGAAGAGGAGCTAAGGGAGGTTTCCCTGAGACAAGACACTAGGTCATAACAACAGGCTTGTAACGGCAGGGGCACGCCATGGCGTTCTGTCCCTGTCTTCGTGTCTTGAGGCCTGCGCTGCAGCCATCTGGCAAAACTAGCCAACCTCCTCTGTGAGGCAGAATTCCTCATAAGGCAGCCTGGAGCATTAAAAAAAGAAACTGGCTTCTGCGTCTCTGCCGCCTCCCCACCTTGGCAGAGAGACGGTGGTGCAGCGTTAAGTGGCCTAAAGCATGGGGTTCAGAGCTGGATCTGGGTTTGGAGCTTGGTTCTGCCACCGATAGACTGTGCAACCTTAGACAAACTGCTTACCCTCCCTGAATCTTTATTTCCTGTTCTAGAAATGGTAATATGCCCCACATAGGGTAGCCAATAGCATCCCAGGGAATATTGAGTTTTCAATCATGAAAAGGTTCACTGCCTTTGCTCATAACTAGATGCTCAGCAAAGGGAGCTCTTCTTAAAATACTATCAGCTATTTGCATGTGGCTTTGAACTTCTCAAAGCATTTTTATAATGTGAATCTCATTTATGCATAACAATAAGCCGATGAGGCAAATGGGCGGCGCTCCCATAAGCAGGAGCTGGGCAGAGTTTCCGATTCTTGGGACAAGGCGGCGCTAGAGGAAGGTTGGCTTTGCTTGACAGATGAAACATAGTGCCTTGCTCATCACAAACCCTCAAAAAAATTCTGATGGACGGGTGCCTGGGTGGCTCAGTTGGTTAAGCCTCTGCCTTCGGCTCAGGTCATGATCTCCGGGTCCTGGAATCGAGTCCCACATCGGGCTCTCTGCTCGGCGGGGAGCCTGCTTCCCTCCCCCCCACCCCCGCCTGCCTCTCTGCCTACTTGTGATCTCTGTCTGTCAAATAAATAAAATCTTTAAAAAAAATGCTGATGGACAAGTGACTAATATAAGCCAGTAAACACAAAGTAAAATGGCAAGCCTTGGAATAGGAGCTGGGGGCTGCTCAGACCTTTTCTGGTCATCTCAGAGCGAAGGCCAATGAGGAGCGAGTGCTTTGCCAGAAGGCAGGGAGGTAAAAGGTATGTGACAGGTCAAGTAAGTCACAAAGGGATGGGGGTGGGGGGGTGTGGGTGGGCAGAAGATTGGTCCCAGGAAGCCATGGGCAATTCCAGTGGTTCAGTGGGCAATCTGGGGAGGGTCTTGAAGGCCCTCCAAGGAGTCAGAGTCATTCTTACCAGAAGTCATGAACATGCTATTTATTGAAACCCTCCTATAGGCTAGGCATTGCAGCCGGTAAAGTAGGAAATAAAGACACAGTGATGGTTTCTAAACAAGAAAGAAATCACAGTCTCTGAGGAAGAGGGTTCTAGCAGCTGTGAATGGGAATTCCTGGCCATCAGTTAAGCCTCTTACAGTTAGCAGGCCTAGAGGAAAGGCAAAGAGCCAACACAGAGGGCGTTTCATCGGAGCCTGGCGATGAGCTGGGTGGTGGTGGAAGGTGGGACTCAGGAGGGAAAGGGAGCTGGTAGCTGTCTCGAGCCTACTGTGCGCCGGTCGCCTCTGCAGGCCACCGCACTCATCTTTACAGCCTGTGGGAAGTACAATCATCTGAGTTTTATAGGTGAGGAAATTGAGGTTTACAGAGATTAAGTAACTTGATGATGGTCATAAAACTAGTAAGTAGGGAAGCTGGGGTCTGAAACCAGATCTAACTCTGAAGCCCATGCTTTTCCCATTATAACACTGCCTCTGTGGGAAAGGAAAATGAAGTCAGAATAACACTGAGACTGAGAGCCTGGGCTATAAGAGTAGCTCACGACTGTGGACAGTGGCCAGGAAACTGGGAACGGGGATTCTTCTGTAGAGGAACACAGCCAGGTTTTTGTTTTTATTTTATGAATTCTGTAAATTTTAAAGATGTGTATACAGGGCGCCTGGGTGGCTCAGTCGGTTAAGCATCTGCCTTCAGCTCAGATCATGCTTTCAGGGTCCTGGGATGGAGCCCTGTGTCGGGCTCCCTGCTCAGTGGGGAGTCTGCTTCTCCCTCTCCCTCTGACCTTCCCTCCTACTGGTGCTCTCGCTGGCTCTCTTGCTCTCTCAAATGAATAAATAAAAAATCTTTCAAAAAAATCTTTAAAAAGTGTGTATAGCAGGTGGGGTGATATCCAAGGCAGAAAATATCCTGTAGACAGGAAATGTCTAGGGAAGGGGAATGAAGACAGGGATGGACACATATTGAGAACTCTTCTGCTGACAGGTGGTAGGTGTCTGAAATGTAAGAACAGATAAGCTCCTTTAGGGGTGAGTGTTGGAGTACAATGCCAGGAGGACAGGACTGAGTCTTTTGGGAGTCCCATAGCTAATGGCAGTGGGGTGAGGGGAAAGGAGCGGGGAGCAGGTCCCACCTACATGCACAGATGGTCACAAGCACACATGGCCATTCTAGGCGTCGGTACTTCCCAGTGCCAGCTGAGATCATCCTCCTTCTGTTCTGTTCTCAAAACTTACTCATTTTTCAGGCACAACTCCGATTTCCTCAACCCCAATTAGAATTTAAACTCTTGTTCATCTCTGTTACTCCCATATGGTTAGCGTTATGTTTGGCACATAATAGGTGCTAAACGAGTATTTATTGAGCTGAACTAAACAAAGAGACAGAGAAAAACTATTTGGGGACGACAGTTAATTAGTCTTTGTGAGCCATCTCTTCTTCATTTGGGGGAATGGAATAATCATTGTTAGTGTTAAATGAGATATGTAGGTAAGATATGTGGGTATTTAGTACAGTGCCTGGGACACGTTTGTATGGTGACTGGATTGTTCATTAACTGGTAATTATTATTATTAGCTGGCAATGACCCATGGAGGTAATATAATAGGAGCCTAGGGGGAAGGATTTCAGGAAAGAAGGCTCAACAGTTCCAAGGACCTCTGTGTATCACAGTTGTACCCTCTTCCTCTGTCTCTGTCATATACACACACACACACACACACACACACACATGTGTACACACCCATGATGTGTTAAGCAAAATATATAATGCCTCCACTGATATCCCCGAGACCTTTTACCCCCGCTATAAAGAGGAACTTCTTAGTAATCTAAATTCGGTCGTCCTACAGTGGATAGTTGAAATGACCTTCATGGCTGGTTGCACGAAGCTAACATCAGAATTGTTGGGCATTTTGACTCCAGTGAGATAACGAGCCCACTTGTATGTTTTGTTTTTATTGGCTTCTCTAAGTAAAAGCATCTATCTCACAGCTTGGAAGCTGCTCTGGGAGAGAAATGTGGTACCCAAGAGTCCTAGAATCATCCAGTACCACGTTGTCAGGCCTATCACAGACAGAAATCACTATTCCCCTGACACAAACCCCTCTCTGTGATAAAACAAAGCTGCTATGTGGCAGGCCTTTCCAGCAGTTTTCGCTCCTCTGATGAGACCTGAGGAGGGATGAGGAGACAGAACAAAGACTTGGCATCTGGAGCACAATTGTGTGGAAAGGCCTAGAATTTTCAATGACCTGACAGCCTTTTTTCACAGCATCAACTTCCTGGTCAGCAACTTGCTGCTCACCTTTGGGCCTGAGTGTGCAGCCAAGGCCCTGAGTTTATGCCCTAGAATGAGGACTCCCAAGAACTAAGCCTGCGTGGAGCTGTGGCCCAGCTCCCTTTAAGGACTCAGTTTCCCTGCAGGCGGGGCCCATGGGACCTTGCTGCCTCCTCCTCTTAAGCCCTCCCTTGTTCTGCCCTCGAATTTCTGAGAAGCCCAACCTCTTAGGCTCTGCTCTCCGCCCCTTACTCCCCTCCCCCACCTACCAACCCACCCCTTTTCAGGGCATAAGGGACCTTTTCTATTTGCAGATCTTAAAGAAGCTGGTTGCCAAGGTGACAGGAGCAGGAACAGCAGGGAGCTCGCCATGGGGGAGGGGCTTTGCCCCCAAACAGCTGTCAGTGGGAGCAGTCCCAGCTGGGACTACAGCATTTGCCTGTTCTGGGAGTACATAGCCCCCAGGGGGACACATTCCTCTCCACTATGATCCCCCACTGCCCCCCACCGCAGGTCTCTACTGGTTATTCTCCCTGGAGGCAACCAGCCAGCCAGCTCGAAAATGCTCCAATAACCAACAAAACCCGCCACCCCCGCTTCTCCCTCCCTCCCTCCCTCTCTCTCTCTCTCTCTCTCTCTCTCTCACACACACACACACACACACACACACACACACACACACACACACTCCCTGTGCGCATGCCCACATGCTCTGATTCCCCTGTTCATTCGCAGTGGGTTGGCTGGGCAGGAGGCCAGAAACTACCTCTGACTGAGGACCCCGAGCCCAGCGCCAGGTGCTGTTCCAGGCCGCCCCCACCAGGGCATAAGGATTATGTCCCTCTCCCCGCGGCATCCCCTCTGGGAGGTAGGGGTGGGGGAGTGGAACCACCGCTGCCTTACGGAGAGGAAGGGGGAGAAGAAGGAAGGAAGAATGGGAGAGGATGGTAGGAGGTAGCAACCGTGCAAAGCCCACTGATTTGGGTGATCTAGATGAGGCTCACAGCTGCTCCACAGAAAGTTCTGGAGAGCCACTGGTCTCTGTATTGTATATAGCCACAAATTACTAGTCCCAGGCCATGCCTGGGCCCCAGGCCTCAGCCTGTAACTCACTACTGTCCACCTTTATAAGATTCAGGAGAAGAGAGCCCTCCGCCGGATTCCGGATTCCGTAAGCTGCAGAACTTAGGCCCTTTGACTTTTTCGGTCATGAACTGGAAAAGCCTAGGAAAGACCCAAATTACTGCAAGAAATGGGAGAGGCAAATACAGCTAAAGGACCAAGAATACAGAATCTGACTCGGCCAGGCTCAGAACTGGTTTCCAGTTCCGCCGCTTAGGACGTAATGTGACCTTGAGGAACATACGTAGTAAGTTCTTGGATAACCTCTCTGAGCTTTCATCGTCTCATCTGCAAAATGGATAAACACATTTACCTTACAGGTTCTTTCGAAGGTTAAACAGGGTGGTGTGCATAAAGCTGCCTAGCGAATCATCCAGGTCACAGGAGATGTTTTCTCAGCACCCAGTTTTCTCGAGACTCCAGGGTTCCCTTGCACATTTAGAAAGAACTCGAGAACTGGTCTTTCTGTGGAAGTGTCCTTAGAATCTGGGGGGCTGGCTTCAATCTAGGCAGAGGCTATATTTTGGCTTGGATGGGAATGGTTCTCAGGAAGTAGGGCTTGTACGGTTTGTAGCTTGAATGAGAAGGTAGAAGTGCTAATCTGGGGTCTCACTCTCATCCAAGCTGCTGTCAACTCGCTGTAAGATGCCCACCCTCGACCCTTTTGAGCCTAGTCAGGAAGAAGCTGGACTAGTGTCTGATGAAAGCAATGCTAGCCGGTGAGAAACATCTGGAACCACAGGGCAGTGAGGCATGTGTCGGGAGCTGGCTGCCTTCCTTAGCTCAGCAGTGACCGTCCAAAGGCAGAGAATCACCAACCCTTTGCCCTTGAAACCTAAGGAGAGTCAATGAAGGACTGGAGTGTAGATCCTTCTTGCTCGCTATCATGACACTTGACTTGTGCTTTCCCCTGTCTTGACTATCTTCCCCTGCTTTGTCTGGTGGGGAAACTACTCATGCTTTAAGACTCACAGGCCATTTCCTCTGAGGGACAGTATCTCTGACCCATCATCCTAGCACTGAGTTGGCAGCCTGTGCCCACACTTACCTTGGACTTACTCCTATAATAAGATCTTTGAAGTTGAATGGATTTGCTTATATATCTGGCCCCCTCTTTTTGACTGCACATTATTTAGGTAAGGTGTTGTATTCTGGCCCTCTTGGTTAATCTAGTAATTGGCATACATAGGCTCTCAAGAAAAAAAAAATGCAGGTTAGATTGGTTGGTAAAATGGTCTGGATGAAGACAGAGGGTCAGTGGTGGTCTCAGGTATGTGACCAGGGTGATGATCTCTTTCATGTAAAGCCATACTGTCTATAGCTATGCCGCTTCCAGTCGGCGATGGGAGAAGAATTAGGCACAAACAAGTCAGCTGCAAGAGATTGGGAGCAGGGGACAACAGTCGAAAAGGACTGCTGTCCCGAGCAACTCCACAGTCTCACTTTTATTAGATAGAAACAATAGCCAACAGAAGGATCGATGAAGGTCAAACGTTAGTCAGGTCTTGCGGGCTAGCGAGGAGGAGGATAAAGTTTATAGTTAACCAAGCACATTCAAACGACTCATCTAACTAACAACAGGCGCTTCTGGGAAGAGAAAGGAGCGATCACAGAAAAGGGAAGCAGGCGGTTTTCGTTCCACCCTGAGCTGACCGGGCGTTCCGGGCTGCCAGGCTTCTCTGAAGGGGCGGCCTCCAGCCCTGAGAGAGCCGGGCATCCCCAGCTGCCCAGCTTCACGGTCGTATATCGTCCTTCTCCCCAAAGACCTGTTGCCAGTATATGTATTTCTTAAGGCCATATCTAAATGTGCTTGGCAACTAGTAAAATCCTCCAAGGGTTACAGTTTAAGTAACAAATTGTTCCAAGGGGCAGCGGCATAGCTATATTTATTTAGGTGGTCTAACAGTGTGGTCTCATTCCCTAGACTGATAAGCTGGCTTCTAGGGTTGTTTTGTCTTTTAAGATTTTATTTATTTATTTGTCAGAGAGAGGGATGGCAAGAGAGAAAACAAGCAGGGGGAGTGGCAGGCACAGAGAGACGTGGGACTCAATCCCAGGACCCTGGGATCATTACCGGAGCTGAAGGCAGATGCTTAACTGACTGAGTCACCCAGGCCCTCCTTCTGAGACTTTTCTAAGGAAAGACTGACTGCCTACAGCAGGCGGCGCTGGGACAATGCTAGCAGGCAGAGAAAAAGGTCCAGCCTCAGGGGATGCTGAGTCAGTCCCCTCACAGAATCTGCCTCACAGATAATCTGGGTATTATTATTATTTTTTAATCCGCTAGATTTTTTTTCTCAAGTGTCACCCTCCTTGGCAAGGCTTTCTGGCTCTCCTCCCCAGAGCTAGACAGCTCCCCGGTGTCCCTGAAGTGCCCAGAGCTCACATTTATGAGTATCACATTTATGAGTATCACAAGTACCTCACTGTACTTGTCAATCTATCTCCCTAGACAGCGCCCTCCCCGGAGGGCAGAGCCCAAGTCTCACTTATCTCTGTGCTTCCGGAACTGGCACCATAACTGGCATACATTTGTCAACAAATGTGTTGCATGATGAGAAAATCAACTTCCCGCTTCCTCATCTGCCTGTGTGGTTCTTGTGTGCATCGGGCTCGTCCCTATCCCTCTTGCTGACCCTTAGAGCATTTCAAAATAGCCCAACCGCCAGCCTCCACTCTCTCAGGGCTAGGAGCTCTGAGTGTGTACTCCGAGATTCACCATTGCGCCCGTGGCTAAGGACTCCTTTATTACAGATGACATGGCTTCTTCCTCTAAAGCTAGATGGAGACATGGTATAGAACAAGGAGCTGATGAACGCCTCAAGATTGGAAGAGGGAAGAGGAGAGATGCAGGGCTGGGATCTTAGCATGTCCGTGGGAAAAAGGAAAGTTTGAAAGTTTCCCCTTCCCTTATAGTCCTCCTGGGTTTTCTGGGATAAGACCCTTGTCCCTGGAGCCCTTACCTGGTGCGACGAGGGGGTGGGTGGCCACAGCGGGGGCCATCCGGCTGAGCCCAGCCCGGCCCTCAATGCTCCCCGGTGCGCTGCTGTTACCATCTCCTTTCTTGAGTGGCTCCAACACGCTGTCAGCTATGCCAGGCTTGGCACCTGCGGGGGAACCCTGAGCGGTGTTTCTGCCCTGTGATGGGGTAGGCAGAGGCTGGTTACCACCTGGCGTGGGTTTCAGGGCCAAGCTGGGCAGGACAGGCTGGGTGGGGGTAGGGCCCGAGGCTGCTGCAGTTGGTGGCTGCTGTGTTCGAAGGGTCAAGTTCTGTACCTGGAAAAGAGGGGTCTATAGGAGTCCCGAGAATGCGGGTAGCAGCAGTGGTAACACACAGCTAAGACAGGGAAGGAGGTAGGGATGGACCTAGGAATGGCTAACTGGGACAGCAGGTTGTAAAATCAAGAGAGAAAAGAGAAAATGAGTTAGGGGCCGAAAGAGGAACCAGGAGCAGGTAGAGTTTCTAAAGGGGACAAGAAAGAATGCTAGTGCTTGGATCCGTCAGCAGAAGAAACTGAATTCTGAGAAGGGATGCCCACCCAGGCTGGGGCGGGCTCTCTCTCCCTTCCGTTACCTCCTCTCCTCCCCCAAACTATCAGGATGGGATGCATTCCATTTAGAAAGAATTCCCAGCTACAGTGGGGCCCAGGGCTTCCCACACTCAAAAGGGCCAGGGCAAAAGTGAAAGTTAATTGACCAGCGTGGCCACCAGGCAAAGGATCTTTTTTTTTTTTTTTTTTTTTTTTTTGTCCTCAGGATCTCAGGATGAGGTTTACACCAGGATCAGCGTGCTTACTCAACCTGGCCCCTGGTGCCCTCTGCTGGATGCGCAGAGGCTGTGCCCGACTCGCTTCTGACCAATCTGATTTCTCTCGCTCCCAAGTGTTCTCCCGGACTGTAGCTGGGGTGAGGAGGGAGTTGGGGGGCAGGTGTTGCCCCGCTGCCCTTAGAATCTTTACAGCCACAGCGGTATCCGTGTACTCCCAGAGGAAGGTGGGGACCCAGGACTGACCTTGCTCCCTCTTCCGTGCCATTTTTCCTGAACTAGAGGGGCTAGTGTGTGTAGCCAGAGTGGGATTTTTCCACTTGAAAAGCAACACAGAAGTTATACTGGGAAAAAGCTAGTAATGGCCACCCATTATTGGCAACAGCGTTTACCCCAGCCTGTTGCTCTCTGACTCCTGATCTACGTTTGAGGGAATGGAGCGGAGTCGAGAGTGGCTGAGGTCTTCTCAACGGGGGAATTAATTAAGGAGTCAGTCTGGGAGCAGCGGGATGTCCTGTCTCCCCCCGGCTTTCCTAGAAGATCCCAACCTTTCAAGAGAGTCAAAGAGCCTCCAGGCCTGTGCCCATACCCGGTATCAGTACCCCTCTACGGAGGTGCCCACCCCCCTGCCCTCCCAGCAGCATGGAATCCTCACCTGGGCGGGGGTGGGGGGCCGGGCGGGGGAGCCAGTGCCGAGCTCAGGCTGCACAGTAGCGACGGTGGCCGTGGGCGTGAAGATGAGCTGAGGGGACAAAGGAACAGTGCCGCCTAGGCTCCTAGCTACCTGCACCAGGTTACCTGGCTGGGCCTGGAATCACAGGAAACGAGGCGCCTTTTACCTGCCCAATGTGGGCTCAGCCACAGGACAGGCCAGTTCAGCCAAGGAGCAGATATGGGGAAAGAGGGAGGCAAGAGAGGGAAAGAGTCCAGGGGGACCACCTGAAAGTCTCAAGAGGCTTGTAGCATCCTGATCCAGGCTGGCTAGTGAAGGGGATGGCGGGGGAGAGCGCATCTGGGGATGCACATTGGGTTTACTTCAGAAGCCTCTGTGAGGAGCTCATCCCAGAGGGCCAAACTTCCTGGGATACCCTGAAGTCACTCTCTCCACAGCACCCCAGGGAGCAGGGACCTTGGGTTCAAACAGATGTCGTAGGACCTCTTTCCAGGTCTAACCCACTCCTGACTCCAAGTCTGGGCCAGAATGGGACTCCCCTGCACAAGGGATCCAAGTAGATGTATTCTTTTCTCAGTTCTTAGTCAAATTTAGATTCAGGTGGGAGGCGGGTACAGAGACAATGGGGGCGGAAGACCCGGGTTCCTGGAGCCATACTCAGGCCTGCCTCCCCTTCGGTGGGTACCAGCTACATGCTGGTCTCTGCGTGACACTTCCAACCCTGCGAGCCTTGTTTGGTGCCCCGTGGGTGTGCAGATATCTCATAGGCAGCTTTCCCCAAACTCTGAGGTACACCTATGTCTACTCTTCTGGGCCGGTGTGCCCTGCACTGGGGAGGGAGGCAGACAGGCTGAAGGACCCCGACTGGGGCAGCTGAGTAGGACAAGGGAACGAGTAAACCGAAGACAAAGGCAAGTTTGGGCAGGGTCACGCTGTGGCCTCCCGTTCCCTAGGGAAGTGCAAGTCTATTCCATACTGTGTGTCCCAGAGGCTATTCCCAGGGAATGGAACACTACAAACAACGAACTCAGAGTCAAGAAAGGAAGTGCTGGAGCAAGACCGGAAAATCCCCAAGTGTCAAGTTCTGGCCACAGAAGCAAAGGGAGGGTAGGACTGTATTGTCTTCAGGGCAGCGTGTCAAGGAGCCAGAGGGAGACATCTTCAGGAGGGGAGACACGAGATCAGACTCAGTGAGCTGAGCCTGACATAGAGCTACACGTTATTTGTCTCCTGGGAAGTATGCTGCTATTTTCCCTGGAAATTCTTCTAAATCTTAAGGACCCAGACCTCAGGACCTTTGCATCCCTTAGGGGCAGGTGTAGAGGAGAGATTCTAGGTAAGCAGGTCTGGGGCTGATCCCATCCTGAGCACATTTGGCACATTCAAATAAGCTGAATTAACAGGTGACAGGGTGACCCTGATTTGGATGGGGACCCAGTTGGGAGAGCAGTGGAGACAGCAGTGTGTCGTGAAATGGAATATCACCTTTACCCCCTGGGCTGGAATTCTCCTTTGGTCCTGGAACTAGTGGTGGCTGGTCCCTGTAAGGCCTGACACAGGGGGTTAAGACCCCATTTTTGTAAAGTACATGGATGTCTGTTTGTTTGCTTAAGTATCTGCGTATACTGACCATCTGGGCACGGGCCCCTGCATTTTCTACCCTAATGAATTCGGGGGAGTGGTTTCTGATAAGAAGAGGACTATTAAGAAAGGAAAGGAGGCCTCATCAGCAACCTTCTCCATTTCAGCCGGGAACCCCACGTGTCCTTGGGTCACTGAGCCTGTACCCAAGCTCCCATTCAACCTTCCAGATGCCCTCTTCTTTATGCCACCCCTTACCTCTTGCCGCCTGTCCCTGGGTGCTCCTCCCCCCCACTTCTCTAATCCCTACCCTCTTTAACCTCCCAGCCCCAACCTGTCTGTCTTTGTACTCCTCCCAGGCCATCTGAGCTGCGGCCCAGGCTGGGTACTCACCATCTGTGCCCTTAGATACATCTGTGCTTGGCTTGCCGTCAGGGCCGGAGATGACGTGTTGCCCAAGAGCACAGCCTGCTGGGCGATGCCTGAGGCTGTCGCCGAGTTGACGCTCTGCGCCCGGTTGATGAGCTGGGCTGCTGCTGGGGAGGCTGCCAGATTGATCTGATGAGAGAGAAACATGCAGTAGGAAGCAGGAGGTTCTGTTGGTTAACTCTGTGCCCCCCCCTCCACTTCTTTCTCTCCCCCTCCTCTGTTCTTTGGTGGATTCAGCCTTCTTTAGGACCATCTCTGACACATGGGTCTTGGAGCGTCCCTCAGCCCTGCCCCATCTCTGGCCCATCTCTGGCCTACATGTGGAGCTGCAGGGAGGGTTCAGTGGCAGAGAGAACTGAACTCTACACAGAGAGTCTGGCCGTTGGAGTGAAGGGTGACAGGGAGTTACTAAAGTAAGGGTTAGAAAGAGCCAATTTTTTTTTCCCCTCCCCTGGCAAGAGTGATAGATTCCAGCCATGAGCAGGGCTAAGGATTCCTTGCCTGGGTCTGGGAGCCCGCGAGCATCTGGGACAAGGAGGGAGGAGCTGGACCCAGCGCTGTGGGTCCTGCTTGCTGCTCTCCAACCTACTCACCGAGGATGACTGGGCTGGGGCCTGTGCAGACACGTTGCTGCCTGACGTGCTCCCTTGTCTGTTGGCCACCAGGCTTGCCTAGAAAAGAACAATGCTTGTCACAAGGGCCCCAGATCTCCCCCAGCTAGCTGTTCCCCAAGCTCTCTAAGGAAGCGCTAGAGGACGATGGTTAGGAGTCCAAAGCCTACAGTCAAACCCTCATTCTGCTTCATCTGTGTGGCCTCAAGCACGTGCTTCAGTTTCCTCTTTATAAAAAACAGAACCCACCTTGTAGCATCGCGGAAAGGATGAAGCAAGGCAAAGCATCCACACGTAAGAGCTCAGAGGATTAGTGATGATTACTACCTATCTTTCCGGGTCTCTGTAGCCCCCGCCACCGTGCTCTGTCACACTGGGCTCACAGACCCCATGAGAGATTTTGCACAGGCTGTCTGGCATGTTCTGTCTGCCCGCCTCCCCATGGCCGGCTTCTTCCCATACTTCACGCGTCAGCGCCATGTCCCTCCAGCAGACAGACGGTCCCCAGCTGCCCAACCCAGGACAACCCACTTGTCTCTCAGGCCAAGCGAACTTTCTCTTTCAGACTGCTTATGGCAACTTAGAGATTTAGATATTTCGCTTCCTCGTCTATCTGGGTTTCTGTTTGCTCGCTCTCACCTCATCTAAGCTCTGCAAAGGCAGGGTCCACAGCGGACTCAGTGTCTGACATGCCCTGTGGCACAGTGGGTACACGGGACTTTTGGTGAATGAAGGAACACATGAGGTCTTCTCAGCCACGAAGGACAGACAGGAAGCTAGGTGGGCAACGGCCTTCTCTTGAGGTCACTCCCTCCAGGGCCCCCCCCCTAGTGTGGTGTGGTGCCCTGGGGAGGAGGGGTTCCCCCGGCCCTTCTTCCTGGGGCCAGCTGGGCAGAGAGTTCCACCACTCCACTCACGGGGCTGTGTGAACTTGGGCCCCGGGCCGAACTTCCCACACACTCTTTCCTCATCTGGCAAAGGACCATGACCTTCGTGCCTGCGCCCAGGGATTCTGTGAGGGCGCCCCCCGCCCCTGTGCCCCTACCCCCTTGCCCCCAGCAGCACCGCGCATACAGAGCCCGCTCCTCCCTCCTCCCCGCTCCCCCACCCTGCCCCTCTCACCTGCTGAACGGCCGCCAGGCTCTGGAGCTGGGCGCCACCGAGGTGCTGCTGCTGGAGCGCGGCCGTCTGCAGCATGAGGTGCTGCTGCTGGGCCGCGTACATCTGCTGCAGGTACTGGGCCGCCGTGCTGGGCTGCCTGTGCAGCGCCTGCTGGATCACCTAGGGGGCCGGCGGGGGACGGGGAGGCAGCGCTGTCACCCGGCTGGCGGGGACCCACCCCTTCTTCCCCAACGCCTGGGCAGCCCCATCTCCCCTTAACTGCTCGGGGCACCCCAGGCCAGCGACCACCCCTACAAGGGGTCACCATGGCCTAGGGAGGCCTGCAGCCGGCGCCGTTTCACCCTGCCTACTTCTCCGCCCTCGTCTGCCCCCGCAGAGCTTCAGCTCCTGGGCTCCTTTCCTCCCCAACTGCATCAGCTCTGGGGGTGGCCGCCCGCGTGGCGTGGGGAAAGTCAGAGCAGGACACCACTGCTCTTAGCGGCTCTGGGCAGCGGGGATGCTCAGGGCGACAGACAGCAGATAGCGGGGAGAAAGCCTCCAGGGACACTGTGTCCCCTGCCAGGCTTATTCGCCACTCCCCCTCTGGCCATTCCCTGTGCTCAGATTGGGGGACCGGAGCACTGGACAGTGAGGGCAGGGGGACTGAGGCCCAATAAGGTGGAGAGAAGGAAAGGGGTAGGAGAGAGAGGCAGGTCTGAAGGGGGGCCTAGTCCAGCCTGAGCAGCACAGCCAGCAGCCGCAACTTACCCAAGGGCCACACCCTCCAGGCTGGGGCTGCTTCCCAGGATCTGCCCCCAGCTGCTAGAGTTCCATCAGTCCCTTAGAAGAAAGTCCCGTTGGCCTTAGAGAGCAGGCCAGTGCCACAAGGATGATGCCTTTCTCTTGTATTCTTTCTCTCCCCCTCTCCGTCATTCCCTCTTTCTGGCCACCATCACTATCACCAGCCTTACTGCTACTCCTGTTTCCAGACTGGACTGGCTGAGCCATTGCCTCTAGGAAGTGACAAAGGCTTCCTTTGATTCTTTGATCTCCTTCTCCCCAACCTTCACTCCCAGTGTCTCAAAACCTCCACTTATCCCCAGGAACAAATAAAAGTGAATGCCTTTCACCCAGCCCTGAGATCTTCTGTCTTCTCCTAAGCCCCACAGACATTTCTCCTCCCTTCTCCTTTCCTGGTCACCCTCCTGCCATCTTGCCTCCTGATGCTCCATGTGGGCCCTAGCCAGGCTTTGGCCCACTTGCTACTCTTAGCTCTGCCACATCCCTGACCATGAGGCTGCTTCCCACCCTGGGTCCTGCCCCCAACAAGCAAGCATCCAGTCTGGATTTCTCTGCCTTAGCCTGACTTCTAGGGCTGGTGGTTCTTGACCAACACCATCTTTGGGCTCAGATTTGGAGTTCTGCAAAAACAGGCTAATATCTCAGATTCTTCATGGGCTCTGGGGTCTCCGGATTCCCCCACCCCAGCCCAATTCTTCAGATCCCACTCCTCTCCAGTGTTCTCTCTCCTCAAATGGTCCCAGTTTATACAATCACAGTGCTCTTTATTCCTTGTTCTCTCCCAGAATCCTTTCCTCTTACTCCCCACACCTAGGCCTCTCTATTTTCCTTAGACTCCTGAACGAACATCCCCGCAATCCAGACAGTAGTAGCGGAGATATGGTGGCTCTTCCTCACCAGAGGGCTGGTGCCAACAAGTGGAAATGGCAGGAGCCCTGAACCACTGTGCATTGATGCGCAATGCAACTGTGGCGGGGGGGGGGGTGTCAATCGCAGCACAGAAAACCCCCAATCCCTTGCATCTAGACTTGTGATGAGGGGTGGGAGGACGGCTCATCCTGACGTGGGCTGCTAGAAGCTGTGCTTAAACCCTCATGTTCCGAGGGGCTGGGAAGAAGCCAGGTGTGGGGGTGGTAAGGATGGGTGCAGGAACCATGGCTTTACTCCACCGGACACAGAGGTAACCCGGAGAGGGAAGACTTCAGAGTACCTGATGGTGTCTTCAGACTCTCTCGCTGTCTACTGTGACCCGTCCTCCACTCCCAAATCTGGGCCAGGGGCCAAAGCAGGACGAGGTCACACGTCTGATACATTTTTGGGGGATTAGCCCAGCTCCCTGGAGTGAACACTTCCTAGGGGCAGTCTATCTGTCTTATCTGGGGACCTCACACAGAGAGCTGTGGGGGGCATGAGTTTCAGCCTTTTCTGTCTTCACCTGAATGGCCTGGATGAGTTATTACCTTCTCTGAGCCTCAGTCTTCTCCGTTATGGAAGAAGAATGTAATACCCATTTCCAGCAGGAGGATTAGATAAATCCGCAGTGGTTTTTGTACCATATGGGGCACAAAGCAGATGGTGAAACATGGGCATGGGTGTGTGGGGGACTGTGTGTCATCACCCGGAAGGCCTCAGGGATGACACTTAGCAGACCACTGCTTTGGGGATCCCTTTTGGTCCTCTAAGAAACTTAGTTTTATTACAGGGCAGTGGTTTTTCAGATAATAGGTCTAGGTGGTAGCTGAGTAGCTCCCTATTGCTTTTTTTCTGCTTATTATTTTTGTTTCCCCTTCACACTTTCACATGCCTGTCCTCCCAAACAGCACTCTGGGATCTGAATCACCAGGTGAGATAGGAATTTTCCAGATCTGCAAAGTATTCTCTCTCTCCCCGAACCTCCCTGATCAGACCCATCTAGCATCACTTCTTCTCCAGCGGTGTCTAAGTATATATCCATGAACACATTCCCTGATGCCCATTCTAGAGTCCGCAGCCCAGTTGCTCCCCAGACCATGCCAACACGTCCTCCTGGCTAGCCCCAACATGATCCAGGACTACGATCTCTAGATCAGCCGGAATCTTACCTGCACAGTCTGCCGGTCAGGAATGCCGCTATACACAGAAATCTGGGGCCCCGTGGGCCGGCCACTCCCACCGCTGCTGCCACTGTTGCAGCTGCTGCTGGTGCTGCTGGATGTATGGGGGACTGGCAGCTCGTTCTCCATGGCTGGCGCAATGGCACAGTCAGGGCACTTGGACGGCAGAAGGGCAGGCAGGTGCTGGGAGCAAAGAGGCAGAAGTGAAATGTCACACAGGTGCTTCCTAGAGAACGCATACATATGTACCAGCTTTCCATCAGCCTGGGGTGGGACCACTTCTGGACTGAGGCCTGAGATGTACTTGTCACGGAAGGACAAGGCCAGGTGTGACTCACAATCAGATCTGCCTGATTTTAAAGTCTAAGACCTGGGGGCACCTGGGTGGCTCAATCAGTGAAGCATCTGCCTTCAGCTCAGATCATATGGTCTCAGGGTCCTGGGATCGAGTGTCGCATTGGGCTCTCTGCTCGGTGGAGGGCCTGTTTCTCTCTCTGCCACCCCTTCCCCACTCTCGCTCATGCTCTCCCTGATAAATTAAAAAAAAAAATCTTTCTTTAAAAAAGATACTATTTATTTATTTGACAGAAAGAGAGAGCACAAGAAAGGGGAGCAGCAGGCAGAGAGAGAGAAGCAGTCTCCCCACTTAGCAGGGAACCTGACACGGGACTCGATCCCAGGACCTGGAGATCATGACCTGAGCTGAAGGCAGTTGCTTAACCAACTAAGCCACCCAGGTGCCCCATAAATATCTTAAAAATATATATAAAGTCTATGACCTGGCACTCCTTGTTCTGCTGAAGGAGCTAAAAGTAGCAAAGGAGGCAGATTTCCTCCAGTGGCCTTCCTGCCTTCCTGCCAGTGATCTTAGGGGTCAGCTCCCCCCCATTCTCCCCTGTCCCCCCTCACCCCCTACAGTCTACCTCTTTACCTTCGGGATGGAGAAACGGGGCATCAGAGAACTTATTATTTGTCTGAATGTATATAGCTCATTAATGAAAGAGATGGGATTACAAGTCTGGGGAGAACAGAATGAGGGAAAGAGATGAATGAGGCAATAAAATGAGCTGGAGGGTTTATTTGGTTGTTTTGGTCCAGGCCAGAAGAGCTGCCAGTGTGTTTGGAGTCTCTATTTTCTCGAAGAAGTAGTTAGAGAGTGCCCTCTGATCTAATGCTAAGCAGGGTGCTGTGTCAAGCAGTGTGGTTAAAACTGCAGGTTTGGGGTTCTGAAAGACTTGGGTTTGAGTCCTGGCTCTGCCGCTTACAAGCTGGGAAACCTTGGCAAGTCACACTTCCCCAGCCTTCTGTCTCAATCTGTCAGATGTGAGAATCCATGAATTGGTGGGAGACGTAAGTCAAATAATGATACAGAGTGCTTAGTAGAGCATCAGGCAAATACGGAATGCTCCAGGCATTGGCTGTTGTTGTGGTTATTAAAATGGTCTCCAGTCCGGTTCCAACAGAGCAATCCTCTTCCAAGGCAGAGCTGGCCCAGCCTCCTGGAACCTTCGATCCCAGTCACTACAGGGTGCCAGGAATTCCCTCAGGGACCAGCCTATGATCTGGATTCAGAACTGGAAATCACATGTCCCCTTGAGACATGTGTTGGGGAGTGAAGGGGCTAGGAGGGAAGGAAGGGTGGTGAGAAAGGCAGATCCAGGTCTGAGGTCAAGTTCCCCTTTCTTCTTTCATGCTATTCCTAAAATTCTCATTTCTACATATGAGCTTTTCCTTCTACCTATTCTTTCTTATATCTAGAAATGACACTTGTCATCCCATCATAAACATTGAATTCTCTTTGCACATTATGCCAGTTTAAGAAATGAAAAAAAATATGATTTTTCATACTGCCAAGAGCATTGGTTAGTACCCAAAACTAAAACAGTCATTAATGTCCTATTGGCTTCTTCCCAAAGCTTCTCCATGTGGAGGCACTCAATGTTTCTCAGGCTGCCTTTTTCTGACTGGGTGGGTTTCTCAGTGAGCTGAACAAAGTGGGGGTACAGGCTAAAGGACGGGGACCTGTGAGTCCTGGGTCCTTGAGGAGTGATTGCCCCTAATGTTTGAATGTCTCCTTTTCTGCCACAGGGCAAGGCTCTTGCCATGAGTTCCCTTTGTGCAGAGCTGCGCTCGGTGCCTGCCTGGTGCCTGCCTCCTTATGGCCATCACTTGTCAAAGATTGTTACGATGGTAACGATGCAGGAATCAATGAAACCAGCGTCAACAAATACTTCCTGTGCTCTGCTCAGTTGAAACCTATCTTATCTTAAGTTCTAGGGAGGGACAGGTAGGCTGGGTAGGAAGGCGTACAGGCATAATTCCAATCTTGCAGGAACCGACAAACTAGCTGCAGAGACAAGGCTCAGTTGAAATTTCAAGGATCGCCACCGACAAATCAGAGTTAAGTTCAAACATGGAAAATCCCATAGAATCCCAAAGTCTTCTTTTAGTTAAGTGCCTCACTCTCCCTTTTGAGCAGGGTGCGGTTTCAGTTCTTGCTTTCATTCTGCCCTGGGAAATTTCAGTGCAATTACTTGTAAACATAAAACATAAAATGGGAAAACGGCAGCAGTCACAGCAAATTAAGGACAGAGTGTGTAATCCACACTTCCTGAATGATGGAGCCTCAGCAGCAGCTCAGGCAGATCTCGTGCACAGTATATACTCTGTCCTTGCTGACAAATAAAGCAGGGCAGAATCCTAAAGAGAGCATGCCACTGCTATATAGAAAACCTACACAGGCAAGGACAGCAGCTGGCCCTCATGCTAGGGTGGGAGACTTAGCAACACAGGGATAGACATAATGTGTTTCCTGAATTCTCTTACCCGCTGGTCTCCTTCCTCCTGCTGCATTCTTGGCTCCTCCCCACCCTCCCCTCCAGCTTTGCCTTGTCTCATTAATTTTTGCTCCCAAACCCTGGTTTTCTGATTTTCCTGTTCTTGTTCCTGTCCCTGTCCTCAATCCTACCTGTGCTTCCTTGCCCTGGCCCCATCCTCCTCCAAGGGGAAGATCATACTCACCTTGATGGTGCTTTGGCTTAGGACTTGCTTGGCTCTCTGTCTCTCTCTGGAACAGGCGCCATGCATCTTTCCCTCTCCCTCCTCTCTCTCTTACCCGGGCCACATTGATCCCGAGTGGTTGCTCTAGTTTACAGCAATGAGCTCTCTCTCCCCATTCCTGACCTCTGCTCTGTCCCCACACTATGTCCTAGTCCTGCTTGCCTGCCCTGCCCATAGTGGCCCTCACTCGGCTGCTGGCTCACTCTGTGTCTGCTTTCCTTGCCTCCTGTGCTCTAGCTCTCTCTTCTTTCTTGTGCCTGAGGATCTCTCTCCCCCAGTCCTGATCCAGCATACCCTCTCACCTTCACTCGCTCTAGACCGTGCATGCGCCCTCTCCCCGCTGCTCCCCTCTCCCTCCCCCACCTTCCCTCTCTCTGGCCGGCACTCCCTGTTCTAGCTCAAGGTTTTGATAGCTACTGCTGTCTCTCAAGTGTACACTCCCTCTTGGGTTCTCTCTCACTCACTCATACAAAGCAGAGGAGGGAAGGACAGACTGCCTAGGAGATTAGGGAACATTTAAAAGGAGAAGTAACATTTGAGCTGCCTGAACCCACACTTTCTCGCTTTCACTGCATAGAGCTGCCCGTCCCATCTTCCATCACTCCTTGCCAGTCACTTCTAGAACCTTTCGCAAGCAGTAAGTTCCTGGTTCCCCCCAGATCTGAACATCTGTTGAGCTTCCGCCACATGCAGGGTATTCTTGCTAAGTACTGCGAATGGACGAGGTAGAAGACATGAAGGCTTATTTGAAGGTTTTCACTTTTGTGGGCATATCAGAAATGGTGAAACTAAAGTCTTCTGCCCCAGAAAAAAAAAATGCACAGAGTCAGACAAAAATGAACTTGTAATTATAGAGGTTAAATCCTTTAAAGCCTGTCTATTACCTCTGGACTAAGAAGCTCTGCTTCCTAGCCAGGTAGAAATTGGGCAGGAAGTACAAATATGAAGATAAAAATATTATTCATTATCATCTGCCAAGTTCCAGATGAATGATTGAGACATTTGCTAGTGTTGAGGAAAGGAAAGTGTGCAATGTGATAGATGGACGGTAGAGGAAGCTCTGATTTATGCTGCGGCTGGGAAAACAGTCACTGCTGTGAGCGGGACGGTGCTCAGCCCCTCCCTCCTGGCATTCTCCAGTGGCTCAATTTTCCTGGGAGAGGCAATGCACTCAAGGAGAAAGAGCATGGGATTAAAAGGTGGGTAGTCCTAGCTTTGGGAACGCCAGTGCAGTGTGGCTGCTGTATGGCCTTGGGCAAGGCAGGCTCTCTCTCTGGGTCTTGGCTCCCTAATCTGCAGTATTGGATAGTAATAATACCTGCTGGATGGGTGTGGGCGTGGTGTCTGTGCTTGAGGATTCATCTCTGAGCCTCATTCCACTTTCCTAACCGTACACAGGCATGCCTGGAGGGATACTGCGGGTTTGGCTCCAGACCGCCACAACGAACCGGATATCACAATAAAGTGAGGCGGATGAATTTTTCTGGTTTCCCAGTGCGGGTAAAAGTTCTGTTTACACTATATTGGAGTCTATGAAGTATGCAACAGCAGTTTCTATTTCTATTTCTATTCTTATGTCTAAAAATAGAATGTACATACCTTACTTAAAAAATGCCTTATTGCTAAAAAATGCTCAGCATCATCTGAGCTTTCAATGAGTTGTAAACTTTTTGATGGAGGAGGGTCTTGCCTGGGTGCGGATGGCTGCTGGCTGATCAGGAGAGTGGTTGCTGAAGGTCAGGGTGGCTGTGGCAATTTCTTAAGATAAGACAACAGTGAGATTTGCTGCACCAATGGGCTTTTCCTTTCATAAACCATTTCCCTGCAGTGTGGGATGGTGTTTGATAGCATCTTACCCACTGGAGAACTTCTTTCTAAATTGGAGGCAATCCTCTAGAACCCTGCTGCTTGCTGCTTTATCAACTCAGTGTCACACCCTAAATCCTTCGTTGCCGTTTCAACCATCTCCAGAGCTTCTTCGACTGGAGTAGATTCCATTTCAAGAAACCACTTTTCTTTGTTCACCCAAGTTTTATCATGAGATTGCAGCATTCAAATGTAATAAAGAAGAAGTCTGAAATATTGCAAGGATCACCAAAATGTGACACAGAGACACAAAGGGGGCAGGGGCTGTTGGAAAAATGGCACCGGTAGACTTGCTTGACACAGGGTTGCCACATACTTTGATTTGTAAGACACCCAGTGTCTGTGAAGCGTAACAAAAGAGGCTGTATTCCATGACGTAAGTCTACTGCCCTGGCCTGGTGGTTCTGCTTTCCTTCACCATGTAGGACATCCTCATGATTTCTCCTCTTTAATTTTGATGAAGTCCTGTTTACTTATTTTTTTCTTTGGTTGCTGCCATATCTAAGAAACCATTGCCTAATCCAAAGTCATAGAGATATATACCTACATTTTCTTCAAAGAGTTTTATAGTTATAGTTCTTACATTTTCAGGTTTTCAATTTGTTTTATTTATTTTTAAAGATTTTATTTATTTATTTGTCAGAGAGAGAGAAAGTACAGCAGGGGGGAGTGGCAGGCAAAGGGAGAAGCAGGCTCCCTGCTGAGCAAGAAGCCTCCTGTGAGGCTTGATCCCAGGACTCTGGGATCACCACCTGAACTAAAGGCAGAGGCTTAACCAACCGAGCCACTTGGGTGTCCCTTAAATTTATTTTAATAATCTCTGCATCCAGTGTGGGGCTTGAACTCACAATTCTGAGATCAGGAGTCTCATGGTCTTCCGACAGAGCCAGCCAGGTGCCTTTGGAGTTCTTACATTTAGGCCTTAGATCCATTTTGAGTTAATTTTTGTGTATGGTGTGAGGTAAGGGGACAACATTATTTCATTACATTTTCATTTTTTAAATTGTGGTGAAAAAATATATAATATAAAATTTGCCATTCACAATCTTGTGAAACCATTACCACTATCTGCTGCTGGAACTTTTTACCACCCCAAACAGAAACTCTATAATCCTTTAGGAGGAACTCCTCCTCTCCCTGCTCAGCTCCTGGCAACCTCTAATCTACTTCCTGTCTCTATGAATTTGTCTAGATAACTCATGTAAATGGAATCATACAATATTTGTCCTTTGTGTCTGGCTCTTTCATCTAGCACAATGTTTTCAAGGTTCATCCATGTTGTAGCATGTGTCCTTTTTTTGCTGAATTCTATTATAGGTATATGCCACGTTTTGCTTTTCTATTCGTCTGTAGATGGACACTTGGGTTGTTTCTCCATTTTAGCTGTTGTGAATAATGCTATGAACATTGGTGTACAAATATCTGTTTGAGTCCCTGCCTTCGATTCTTTGGAGTATTACCTAGGAGTGGAATTGCTGGATCATATGGTAATTCTATGTTTCGCTTGTTGAGGAACCACCCAACTTTATTCTTTTGCATGTGGATATTGCTCTTATCCCGGAACCATTTGTTGAATAACTTCTGTTCTTGGGACTACACAATTCCTCTACCAAGTTCTCAGTATGGCGTATCAACCCTCCACGAATTGACCCTCCCTGCCTTCCTGGCCTCATTTCCCATGATTTCTCCACCCTATACTCTCATGCAGCATATTCCAAACAAGCTGAAGTTTTGGATGCCTCGCTGTTCCTCACCTCTGCAATTTCCTGACGTTGTTGTACTCATGCTCTTCCCTTCCCCTAGAATATTTCCCTTCCATTTTTCACCTAACCGACTTGATCTTCAAAACAACTTCAGTCTCTCCTGTGAAACATGTACTCCCCCTGTGAAACATGTGCAACCCCCTCTAACACTTCTCTTGCTTCTGTCAAATTAGCTTCTAACATCTTCTGTCCCCATAACACTTTGTGTGCTTATCTCTTTCCTATCATTCATAATGTAGTAGTGCAAGAAAGTGATTTGCTTATGCGTCTGTCTTTCCCACTGGACTCTGAACTCCTGGAGAAGAGGACAATGTCGTATTTTCCCATATATACCTGGTGCTTCATTCCACAAATGTTTGTTGAACAGAACTGTTGGAAAGGCACCACACTTGGTCCTGCTTCTCATCTGAAAGCTCAGATTTCTTTCTACCTCATCTGACAAATTCTCCTGAACTACTTTAAAACATATACTACTGGTGATTTAATTTTTGTACCTTCCATCAAGAGTGTTTATACTACGAATAATGATTATTTATTGAGCACCTACTACATGTCAGCACTGCAATAGATACTTTACATGTACTCATAACCTCCCTTATGATGTAGGTTTTATTATTCCAGTTCTGTCAATGAGGAACTTATTTATGGAACTCATCTAAGGTCATCAGTGAAGTAGGGTTCAAAACCAGGTCTGATTCCAAAGCCAGAGCTCTTCACACCACACCCTCTGAGAATTCACCCATACTCTCACCTTGAGCCATTATTCAGTGACATTGGGCAAAACCCATGTCAGAGCATACTGGGTTTTCAGAAGTGCAAAGGAACTGAGACCACTGAATTTGATCTCTTTATTATTAATGTCTATTAAATATATTTTTTAAATATTTTATTTATTTATTTATAGTGCAAGTGGGGGGTAGGGACAGAGAGAGAGGGGAAGAGAGAACCCCAAGCAGACTCCATGCTGACTGCAGAGCCCAACACAACCTTGATCTCACAACCCTGAGATCATGACTTGAACCAAAATCAAGACACAGACGCTTAATCTATTGAGCCACCCAGACATCCTAATGTCTATTAAATATTTTATACTTACACACTAATCTCCCTATATATAATATATACATAAATGATAATATACATGAGTACCCACTGACCAGTTTAAGAAATCCAACACCACCATAATCTCCCTCATTTTTCCTGGGTAGAAACTGAGGACCGGTTTTTGGGGAAGCAGCTCATTCAAGGAAATATGGCTCCTTTGACTCTCCTCCAGTATCATGGACATGGAAGGCACCCCAGTAAATCTACTGGACTCATCGTGGTGGGGATTTACTCAACCAGAGGGCTGAGTTTGCCCTGAGGTGAGCCCAGAAGCTAGGGTCCTGCCATATGTCACTTTCTCGATGGTCTCCCAGTAGAAGGGAGCTTGGGATGGAGAAAAACAGAATTAGAAACCATGGAAAAAAAAAAAAAAAGAAACCATGGACTGGTATGGTAGCACTCAAACTTTTTCTGCTATAGTTCCTCTCTTTGAACCCAAGCTTTCAGTGTTTACCCACTCCTGACTTCTTTTTGCCCCAAAGCTCTGGTCTTTAGGATGCAAAGTAGGTATTCTGGGGTCTCAGTAAGAGATCTGTGGACTCTCCTCATATTAGAAAATCCAGACCTTTAAACTTTCATAGCATCGAGGCTTCCAGCACGTTCTATACCTCTATTCAATTTCCTTTTAATTCCTGCTCTTATGTCCTCCCTTCTCCTCCTAACTAGTTCCTTATTCCTTCCCCAGGCCACCTATCCCTGTGGACTCCCAGTGTGAACCACAGCCAAATCTGATTAACAGCCACCATCCGGAACTGGGAGCATGTTTTTCTCTGCGTTCCAGCTCACTTTGTGGCTTTGTGCGGCCAGCCTAGACTCTGAAGGCTGTGATTCCCACTTTAGTTAATTCTCCTTTCCTAACCGCAAGGGGCCGCTTTGAATGACATGCCCACTGTACTCTGCTGGGATAGTGATCTTATTACAGGTCCCTGCTGCCCACAGGGCCTGAGACCAGCGGCCAGAGAAATGCTGAGGTTCTGCCCTCCCAGGAGCCACCAAGTCTAGAGAACACTAGGCCTTTGTCCCTGGGGGTCAGGGAAATCCATTTGCTGTGGATTACAACCGTGGCAGAGGTTCTAGGGAAGCGGAGGGGAAAGATACTAACTAAAAACAGAGCTCTCCAAATCCTGAGCCTAAAGCCCTAGGGGTAAAGTGGGGTGGAGCCTTTCCTAATGGAATCGGAGACTGACAGGAAATGAGAGGTCTCGTCTGCCCCACAAAGGCTGCTGATATTATCATTCCTGTAGGGGCTTGTGCCTGGAGAGTCTGAAAGGCGGGGTGATGGGGTGACTGTGTTCCTTTGCTCTGGCTCCGCCTCTCTTTGGTTGCTTCTCTATCGGAGGTGTAAGTCAATAACAGCAAAGCATTCAGGCTCTCTAGATGTAGGGGACCTGAGGGAGCCCGCCTTACACCTCTGAGCTGCTGCATTAACATAAATATTCTGATTTACACCAGCCTCATTATGCCTCTGGCAGCTGTCTCACGCTACTGATACGTTGGAAGCAATCCAAATGGATTCAGCTCAAATCGCTTCAAAAAGTTCCCTCTCTCTCCCCAGTCCTCTGCGTGATGCCTCCTTCAGAGTCTCTAGAAACCCAAGGAAATAAATGCAGGGTAACAAAGACAGAAATGAAGGATGAGAAAATAAAACGGGACCCATAGCTCTAGCCATCAAAATAAAAAAGGATTTCGTTGGTAAAGAGAACCATACAATTTAAATAAACTTTTTTGAAACCTCGTTGTTTTCTTCATATATTCTAGAAAGGAGACTTTAGAAAACGCTTTTCTAACAGGCGGGTGCTCCTTGGCTGAAGCACGTGAAGGGGAAAAGGAAGGATTTGATCTCTTTTGGAAGGCACGTGTGGGTAAGCCACATTACGCAAATGGGACTGAGGTACAAGCATGAGTGTGTCTGGCCCCAGGCGGCTTTGGGCCCATTGCTCAAAGGCAGGGCAATCTCACAGCCCGCACCTCCGCACCTCCAGAAGGCAGGGGTTGGCACTTCTGTAAAGGGCCGGATAGCAAGTATTTTTGGATTCGCAGGCCTATGGTTTTTGCCATGACAACTCAACTCTGCTATGCAAAAGCAGCCTTAGACAAGTCATAAGCAGTGTGTGGCTGTATTCCAACAAACCGTTAGTCACCAGGAAAGGTGGTGGGCCACATTTGGGACGCAGGCTATAGTTTACAGGACCCCTGTTCTGTGGCAAACTCATTTTTATCCACCAGCCACGTGGCTGGCAAGGTGCCTGTGGCATACTGGTTAACGGCACAGGCTTTTGTGTTGGTAAGACCTGGGTTGGAATTCCAACCCGGCCACACACCAGCTGTGTATCCTTGAGCAAGTTGGGTCATCTTTTGGGCCTCAATTTCCTCAGCAGTAAAATGAGATCAGATGTCCCTATGGGACCGTTACATGGATTACGTGAAGTGTCTGTATGGTCCTGAGGACAATATTTAGCAAATAGGAAGCATGTGATACACGGCAAGGGTGCGAACCCGACTTGGAATTTGGAAGCAATTCCTTTCACCTCAGATAGTGAAGATCCCATAAGTTATTTCTCACCATTGGTCACAGGTCAGAGTTACACTTAAAAATCTCTTTATAAAGAACCATGGTCCATTTTACCTGTCTAAATCTTTGTCTCTTTTTTTTTTTTTGAAGATTTTATTTATTTATTTGACAGAGAGGGATCATAAGTAGGCAGAGAGGCAGGCAGAGAGAGAGGGAGAGACAGGCTCCCCACTGAGCAGAGAGCCCGATGCGGGGCTCGATCCCAGGACCCTGGGATCATGACCCGAGTCTAAGGCAGAGGCTCCAACCCACTGAGCCACCCAGGCACCCCTCTTTGTTTATTTTTTAAAGGGTAGATTTTCCAGAAGGCTCTTGAGGAACATAAGATGTAAAGAAAGTCAGTCTCTATATTGTGTCTCAAAATGTATGCCCTAGAACTTCAGCTTCCTAGTTGTGTGTCTAAGCAAGTTATGGGACCTCAGGCTTCAATCTCAACCATAAATTGGGAGAATAAGACCATCCTGAGGGGCGCCTGTGTGGCTCAGTTGGTTAAGCATCTGCCTTTGGCTCAGGTCATGATCCCAGGGTCCTGCGATCAGCCCCAGGTCAGGTGCCCTGATCAGCGGGGAGTCTTCTTCCCTCTCTCCCTCTAACTGCTGCTCCCTTTGTTTGTGTTCTCTCTCTGTCAAATAAATGAATAAAATCTTAAAAAAAAAAAATCCATCCCGGAGGGCTGTTGTATTAGATGAGCTAATCCATGTAAAGCAGTTAGAACCATGTCTGGCACTTAGCAAACACTTAATAAATGTGAGCTGTGATTATCATCCTCGTTATTATTGATATTTTTATTATGATTGACACTGCTTAAGGTTCTTCAGAAAAACCTTTTATTCCAGGGCCAAACAGAAATGCTATTCTACTGGTTGCCCAAAAGACGAACACGTACACAAACCTGGATCCCGTCATTCTGTTCACTTGGCACCTAGCTTTAAGACTTTCATCTCTTTAATTTCCTACGTAGCCATGACACACAGGGTCCATGTCCTTTTGCCTCCAACTTAAATACTGCTTGTTACGCTGAACTGTGTCTCCTCAGAAAGCTAAGTCAGAGTTCTAACATCCAGTGTGTCCGAATATGAGCTCACTTGCAAAGAGGGTTGCTGTAGATGTGAGTGAGGTCAGAGTGGAGTAGAGAGGGCCCCTGCACCAATGTGACAGGTGTCCTTAGATGAAAATGACATGCAAAGAGACAGACATACACGGGGAATAGACAGCCATGTGAAGACGGGGGCAGAGACCGGAGTTAGGCTTTCTCAAGCCAAAGAAGGTCTTCAGAGGGGGCGTGGGCCTATGCACTCCGTGATCTCAGACTTCTGATCTCAACAGCTATGAGACAATACATTTCTGTCATTTCAAGCCACCCACTTTATGGCACGGGCTGGAAAGAGAGTAGGTTGGGGTAGGACTGAAGACTTTATTTCCAAAGGAAAAGATACTTTTATTTCCATCAATAACCTCAAAGTTCAATTTTTTGTGGGGGGGTATCTGGTGACAGCGTAAATTCTTCTTTAGTAAATTCTTCCTTGTTTTTTCTTTTTAAGATTTTATTTATTTGACAGACAGAGATCACAAGCAGGCAGAGAGAGGGAAGCAGGATCCCCGATGAGCAGAAAGCCCGATGTGGGGCTTGATCCCAGGACCCTGGGATCATGACCTGAGCCGAAGGCAGAGGCTTTAACCCACTGAACCACCCAGGCGCCCCTCTTCCTTGTTTTTTCTTAGTAGAGCTATGGATGCCTGGGATTTGTGCACAGAATCTCAGGAGCCAAGGCTATAAAAGAAGACCTCTACAAAAATCTCTTCAAAGTTACAAACTTCTAGTTACAAAATAAATAAGATCTGGGGATACACCTCACAGCATGGTGACTACGGTTTATAATACTATACTGCCTATTTGAAAGTTGATAAGAGAGCGGACCTTAACATTTCTCACCACAAGAAAAAGAATTCTGTAACTCTGTGTGATGATGGGTGTTAACTAGACTTCCTGTGATCATTTCAAGGTAGATATAAATATCAAATCACTCTGCTGTACACCTGAAACTAATATAATGATGTTAATTATACCTCGGTAAGAACAAAACCTCTCCATCCTAAGCCTCTCCACAAAGCAGGTTTGAGTGTACGCGCGCGCGCGCGCGCGCGCGCGCACACACACACACACACACACACACACACACACACACCCCTTCCCTTTCTAGGACTCGCCATTCTCTGCCTTCTGTCTTAGCCTTGAACTGGCCTGCTGCTGGGGTAAGCCAGCGTAGGCCAGTCTTTCTGCCACTGCTACTTCCCGACAAGCACAACTAAGTCAGGACAGGGATTATGGACAGCAGCCAGGCTTTCAAAATCATTGTTCAAGGGCATGGACGTTTGTCTATAAATCCTTAACTAGGCTTCTTTTCTTTCTCTTCTTGTTCTGCTCCTCCAACCTGGGACAGGGCTCAGACCTACGGGGGCAGGTAGGTCTCACTTTATCAGTGGGGTGGGGTCCTTGGGGTTGGGAGTTTGCTCATTGTTAGGAACACCCGCTGAGAGCGCCTTGGAAAAGTGGGGACTGCCCAGTTTTCCTGCTTCTACCTGGGTATGCTCCTCCCAGAACTTATTCCAAGAGTGTAGGCTTCTTCCTTAGAGTTTCCCTTTATATGCTCTATAAGGGTTTTGGGAATGGGGTTTTATAGACTTTGAGGGATTATAAAGAGATAGACTGCCTGGGATAAAAGTCTTCTGTTACAAATACTTTTGTCCTATTTGTAAGTGATCTTTTACCACTAGGAGGCTAGTGGTCTCTGGCCTGGTTCTGGGAAAAAATTCTTGCCATGTATAGCTTAGGGCCAAGGGCTTTGTCTCATGTAGTCCTCACAACAACCCTAGAACACAGGGATTATTTCCTCATTTTTTCCCACAAGAAAAAACTGAGGTTCAGAAGGGTCCAGTAACTTATCTGAGGCCACAGACCTAGCAAATGGCAGGTGTAGGAAGCTAGGGCTTCGAGTCCCTGCATAAGAGGCAGAATTACTTGTGTTCACTCCGGTCTAGGCCCAGCTGGGCCAGCGAGTTCTTATGAAGTTAACTTGGCTCCTGTTGCCTTGTGTCGGACAGACAGTCTCACCAGAGCCTCTCAAGCAAGGAGGTCAGTACATGGCAAACCTGTCAACTCGGACTCTCCCGGGGCCTGTCCTGTCCCCTGGCAATCGCACGCGGAGCAGTCACTGGGGCGTGTCTCATATCTGTAGGCCTTTCCTTTCAGAGGTATTTTCAGGTATCTTACCTTCATATACGGCTGGTTCTGTCAGCAGTGTTTATAAAATCATCTTTAAGTGTTTAATTGAAAAGTAATACCAAAGAAAAAGTAACACCCCACAGTCCTTTGGAGAGAAGGGGCGAAGGACGCCCAACTTTCCTGAGCACCCCCCTCTTGTGCTGGGTGCAGTGTCAGGGAGGCGGCAGGATGCAGAAGAAGGAGTAGGGCTTTGTAATCAGAGAAGGCTGTTTTGATTCCCGACTCTGCCCCCGTTGGGAGGATCTCAGGCAGGTTACTTTGCCTCCCTGGGCCTCAGTTTCCTCATTTGTAAACAGTGCCAGGGACATAGATTTCTAAGAGTTATTGGGGAAAGCAAATAAGTGTGCAGCACAGACTAGGCCTTTTAAGAATGATCAGCCTCTCTGGGCCTGCTTGCAGTGCTGTTTTAAAGGAGTGATGACTGACAGGGAAGTGGGCTCTGAGCTGTAATCCGTCCAAGACCGAGTCCCAGTAACCGGGGAGTGCTGTGTAAGCGAAGCAGGGAAGACGAAAAATTGGGGCTTTGAATCCTTTGCAATTACACAATAAACTCTTAGTCCAGGGTCGATTGGAAGCTTTTCTCCTGAGTCCAAAAAGCCCTGTTCTCAAATCTCAGGAAGTTTCTTAAGAAAAATAAGAAAAAAAAAAAAAAAAAAAAAAAAAAAAAAGCCCACCTACAGATGAATCTGAAGGAAGCGATAACCAGAGCAGACGTAGCCTTGCAGTGTACATGCGTGTGTGAGAGGGGTGTTCACACGTGTGTGCACTCGGGTACGTATCAGGGGGAGGGAGGGAGGGGAAAGCGAGACCTATTAGCAGATTGAGCTCCTCTCACAACACCAGGCTCTGTGCAGTAAAAGTGCTTTAGAAATCTAGAGAGTAAACGGTCACTAAACATTGTTCTTGGAGCTGTTTTTCACACAATGATTGATTTACCGGTTCTTGAGGTGTTTAGACCGACTACATTACACTGTCCACTGGCATACATCTTGAGATTTAAGCTTCCTTTCTCCACTCCCTCCTCCCACCCTCCTGTCCTCTCTTGGGGACAGTTCCCTCCTTGGGCCCTCACTGCTTTGGCCCAGCCCACCATTTAGAAGACTCGGCCATTCCTAAGAGGCTTTCCCTTGCTCGCCTTCTGCCCTAGCAACTCGGCCTTGCAGCTGCTTCAGAGCTCTGGAATTACAAAGCAATTCCGGAGTCCCGCAGGCCCAGCTCTGGGGCCTTCTTTCCCTCATTTGTCCCAAATAATGGCCTCTAATTGCTATTAACATTCCTCTCTAGCAGAAACATACTGCACGTCTGTGGTCAGCCTATGATCTACTGTGACCACAAGCCCTCTGCTTCCTATTGCACTGGGAATGTTATGCTCTCTTCCATTTTATACCCAGAGGTTTGCTTTTCCTCTCGTAGCATGCCAGTTGGCTTGCAGCTTCTTATATTTCTAACCTGTTCTGTCACTGGTTGCAGGGGAAAACGATCTCAGTGGGGTAGATCGCCCTCCATCTTCCACTCTTTCCAGCCAAATGGAACTTTACCTTACTTCTTTGCTCATATTTACGAAACGTAGGTAACTAATTTTGATAGCTAGAAGACGCAGAGGTAGGACTGCAGAGTGGAAATCGTAAGGAGATAGATTTCAACTCCACAGAAAAAAGAACTCACTAACAACTGGAGCTGGGAACAAGTGCAGCGGGCCATACTAGATGTGGGTATGCGACGTGGAAGGAGGGCTGCGCAGAGCTGGTTCCCAGCAGGTGGAGGCGAGCGGTCAGAGGCGGAGCGACCACGTGGCAGGTGTGCTGCACGCAGTCTTGCCTCTAGGACCTCTTTTAACACTGCTAGCATCTAATTCCATGAAAATCTTTTACTGGATGCCAGAAATCCACCTGAAAGTTTAGGCTTTTTGCCTATTTTTGAACTTTTCCCATTTATGAATGTTCTAAATGCTAATCTTGTTTGTCAAGCCACAGGACGGTGTCTAGATGGTTTTCACCATTCTGGTTACTAATGGAAAGAATAAACTCCATTCGTATGAGCTTCCTGATTCTTATCATCTACTCGGATGGAGGAAACCACTGTTCTTATCTCATGGATGGGACAGCCACAGAATGGCTAAGTAGGAAAGCTGATCTCTTTCGGATTCCCAGAACGCTTAACTACCCAACTTGCTCTCCCAACCACCATCCATCTCTCCATCTTCTCCATGTCTATTGAACAATTATTATGTGCCTGGTACTGAGTGGAATACAAAAATGACTCAGATACTGACTTCTTAAGGAGCTAACGGTTTAAGAGGAGAAATAAGAAAGATACATAAATAAATATAACAGGAGTAGGGAAACTTTTTCTATAAAAGGCCAGATAGTAAATAGTTCAGACTTTGCAGATCACATATGGCCTCTGTTGCATATTCTTATTTGATCCTTAACCATCACCCTACCCCACCCCCAAATACATAAAAACGTAAGAGCATTCTTGGTTCTGGGACCGTACATAAATGGACTGTGTGCTGGATTTGGCTTGTGGGCGCTAGTTTGCTGGCCTTTAAGCATGTAATAAGGTATGAAGTGATAACCTTTGGTTGAGCGAGAAGTTTCATTTGAAGTAGGTTTTTAAAGATGGGTTTGATTGACACTTTGGAAATGGGGAAGGGGTAAGCTAGGTTGAAGGAGGGCAATTACACGTGAGCCCCTGTTTTCTCTTTTTAGAGCAGAGGTTTTCAAAGAATGGGCAGTATCACCTGGGAACTTATTACAAAGGCAAGTTTTCAGGTCCACAGTGATTCTCAAACTTTGGCATCTGTGAGAATCACCTGGAGGGTTTGGAAAACAGATTCCTGGGCCCCACCCCCAGATTTCTGACGCTGCTGGTCCAGGGACCGCACTCTGAGAACAATAGTCTCAAGGAATATCTTGTTCTGTCTGCATACAGGGTGTAGACGCTCTGCAGAGCACCTGGCTCATTCCACTTAGTGCCCGGACTCAGAAAGGGGCTCAGAGCCACTGGAGATCGGGTGACAGCTCTTTTCCCCCCATAGCAGGAGCCCTGAGTCTTGTTAGACTCACCCACTGGAGGCAGCAAGTGCTTGTTGGGGGGCTGTGTGGTTAGGATATTTCTGTCTGGATCTTGGTTATTGGCATACATTCTCTTTTGCTCCTGATACATTTCTGTATTTTTGCCACTGCTATAAAATGGTCCTCTTGGCATTATTTTGGGGACTACCTCCTTTGACCAGTTTAAAAAAAAGAAAAGAAGAGGAAGACGGTGTTTCTATTTTAGCATTTAGATTAAATGACTTCTATAAAGTCAGATGTGGGGCTCAGAGAGGCTGGGCTGAGGAGGGGGAAGGCAGAGAGTACACAGAGGAATCTCCGAGGAGGCTATGGGCAAGCAGACACGGGAGGAGTCATTAATCTGGGAGACAATGAATGGCAAAAGGCAATTAGCTTGCCTGGGGTTGTAGCAAGCCAACGAAGTATGCAGCATGGCAACTGAGGGTCTAGTGTAAGGGCAGGGTCATTGCTAGGGAACTCAAAAGGAGGATAAGATAAGGGAGGTTAGGGGGTGGGAAAGCCATCTGGGGCTGGCAGGAAGGGAAAGGAAAGCCCTCACGGTCTCCATGGATATTATCAGCCAGTGGAAGTGTCCAGGTGTAGCCATACACTTGTCAGGGTACCACATGCTGTTACGCTGGGAGACAACCTTGAAAATGAACCAGGTGCTTCAGTGCATGTGCACACACACCAATGCACACGCGCCACACACCTGCGTGCACACACGTGTGCACAGACACACAGACACAAACGCTCTCTTTACATTCCTCTTCAGCCACCTGCCCCGTCTAGCCGGGTGGAACGGTAGGCTGAGGACTGCCCGGCTGAATAACGGACCACACGCCTGAACACTGGCGGAGTTTTAGCAGACCCAATTGTGAACTTCATTCAGTTTATGGGGCTTCCTTCCACATTGTAAAGCATGCTCGTTTTTTCTCCGTCCCACGCCTCATTCACATGCGCATTCTCACGCTCTGCTCCTTGCGGGCGCTCAATAGCCGCGCTAACGGATTCTTCTCTGCCTACACACGTTCTCGAGACACATTCATTTATTCGTCCTCACTTGGAGTCATTTTCATATATTAAACACTACATCCTGCTTCTAAAAATCACTTCAAATGTCAAAGTTGCTTCCATAGCTTCTGCTCCGGCTGTCTGCAGAAACTGCTAGCTTTGTCATTCTTATAAAAAAAAGAAGAGGAACCAATATTGGCCTGACTGAGTAAAGAGCCCAACCCAAAGCAGATTGTCCTACCGTGGGATGCAGGTTTGTGGCTGTGGTGTCCCCGCCTTCAAGACCATCCCATTTATCTCTCTTTGTTTCACTCCCTCTCTCTTCCTGCACAACGCTGCAATCACACACATACTCCGGGTTGGAAAAAAAAAAAAGGACAGCCTAATTTCCTGATGATTATGTTGTTACCTAGCAACAGCCAATCAGGGGCTGGGCCTTTTGCCTGCAGTATTTCATGCAAATAGTTTGGAGAAATTGCAGGGTAACCCAGCCTGCTTAGTCTGTCTTCTCAGGGGACGCATTACAGAATAAAACCAACCCAAAAGGGGACTATTGAAGTCAGGCACATGCTGCAGATAGCAGGCCATCTGATCTCTTTCCTTCGTCCCCTCTGCGTTGTACCCCCTAACAAAAGCATGCAGGTTCCACAGACAGACACTCAGGGAGGCCAAAAAGTTGAAAAGAGGCTCACGAGCCATCATCCTTTACCCTGGATTTCTGTCCTTAATAACTACAACTCAGAGCAACCTCTAATATTCTGGAAACTATACCGTCCTGGGAAGGTCAGGAATACCACATTCTCAGTAGCTGTCAGGGGAGGGCATGAAGGAGAATCCTCCACAGCCCTCCTGTCCAGAAAAGAGCTAAAACCTAGCACTTCTAGCCTGATTTAAGAGCCTCATCTATGTCCACGCTGGCCAATCTAGCAGGAGAAAACCCATTGTTTACAATAGCACTCTCCCTGGTGCCAACTGGCAAATCCTCATCCAAATGTTTGAACAATGAGAAAAGCCACATCACTCATAAGACCCCTTCAAGAGATGTTTCTATGCTTGTTTTCCCAACAAGTACTGAGCATTTGATGTAAAATGCTGTCAGGAGCCATGATACCGACTTTTGGTAAGGTCCAGGGGCTGGACCACGCAGATCTGGACTGGAATAAAAAGTGTACTCAGAAGACAGTGTCCAGGTCTGTCCCCTCTGGGAGAGTGGGCCAGGCTTCAGATGGTAGGAATCAGATTTCAGTAGTTCGTGTTGTTGTTGTTGACTCAATGCTCAGTAACCCAGCATGAAGGCAAGAAAAGGCTGTGACCTCAGCTGCTGGATAGCTCCTCACTGTGCCCCTAATGCGGACTTCAGCAGGCCGTCTTGGGAAGGTGTGTTGTTGGCTATACAGGGACAGTGCATAGAAATTTCGATCAGCCCGTTACCACAAGAATGGAAAACCAGTTCAAATCCCTTATCTTATTGAGTTGTAGCTTCTACATATTTGTTAAGATGGAGATGATTATACTCCAATCATTATACAAAGGTGGTGACAGCTCTCCAATATTTGACACTCACAGCCTTACCACCGAAAGCCATATTATAGAACACGTCCCCCAAACAAACAGCCCCCCCCCCCGCCAAAACCTGTCAATGTGCCTTTGTTCAGAAAGGCAGAGTTAAAGAATACCATGCATCTGTAGGGTTGGATAACTCTTCCCACCTTGGTTTATAGTAATTTCAGAAAATTCTTTGAGTCAGGCACCTTTATCCTTATAACCTTGGAATACATATCATAAACCCCATTTTACAGAAGAGGAAACTGATGAGTGACTTGCTCAAGCTGTATAGTTATAAAGTGGCAAAGCTGGAATTAAAAAGCAATGTCCAAATCATGCCTGATCATGCCCAGGTCTTTATAGCAAAAACATAGACGGAAAAAGAGGTCAGCAACAGAAAGCCACCTTTCAAAATTTAACAAAAAAAAAGGATTTTTTTTTGCATTTATTATAGGTACCCAAAGTTATTTCAACTGGTGTTTACTGCTAAACCTTCAGTGACTCCTACCTCTTTTTTGCACATTTGAACCACCAGATAAGCATGTCAGAAATAGGTATGCCTGAGTCCCACTCCATACCAATAAATTAAGAATTTCTGGGGGTTACAGGGGAGGCAGTGTTTTTTGTTTTGTTTTGTTTTGTTTGTTTTTTTAAGAGAGAGCAAGCAAGACATGGGGAGAGGCAGAGGGTGAGAGAGAGAACTATAAGCAGGCTCCTCACCCAGTGTGGAGCCCAATGCGGGCTCGATCTTATAAGCCTGGGATCATGACCTGAGCCCAAATCAAGAGTTGGACACTTAATGGACTGAGCCACCCAGATGCCCTGGCAGTGTTATTAAAGAGCTTCTTAGGAATAGTATGGCACTTTGGAAAATGGTCTGGTAATTTCTTATGTAACTAAATACACATCTACCTCTATTCCTAGGAATTTGTTGAAGCAAAATAAAAACACATGTCCACAAAAAGACTTGTACAAGCATGTTGCTTGCAGCTTTATTCATACTAGCTAAAAAATTATGGTATATTCATACTATAGACTACGATGCAGCAATAAAAAGGAACAAACAATTGATGTTGGCAACAAAAACAGACAAATCTCAAAAATGGTATTCTGATGTCTACAATAGCCAAACTATGGAAAGAACCTAGATGTCCATCAACAGATGAATGGATAAAGAAGATGTGATATATATATATATATATATATATATATATATATATATAAAATGGAATACTATGCAGCTATCAAGAAAATGAAATCTTGCCATTTGCAACGACGTGGATGGAACTAGGGGGTATTATGCTGAGCAAATTAAGTTAATCAGAGAAAGACAAATATATGCTCTTTCTGATATGAAGAATTTGAGAGGCAGGGTAGGGGAGTTGTGGGGGGAAGGGAGGGAAAAAATGGAACAAGATGGGACTGGGGAGGGAGACAAGCCATAAGAGACTATTAATCTCAGGAAACAAACTGAGGGTTGCTGGGGGTGAGGGGAGGGGATAGGGTGGCTAGGTGATGAACACTGGGGAGGGTATGTGATATGGAGTGCTGTGAAATGTGTAAGCCCAGTGATTCACAGACCTGTACCCCTGAAGCAAATAATACACTATATGTTAATTTAAAAAAAGACCAAAAAATGGTACGCTGGATGACAAATCAAAAAACAAACAAACCCTTATGCAAGAGTACAATCGGAGTGGTTCCACTTATATGATGTTCTAGGAACCAGAAAAATTAATCTATGGTGGGAAAAATCAGAGTGATGGTTGTCTCTGCGAGTGGGGGGTGCGAGTAGGGGTAGGGAGTGACTGGAGAGGGGGCGTGAGGGAACTCCTGGTGAGGGCAGTGTTCCAGAGACCGAGAGTTGTTTTATTTTGACAAATGGCTGTGCTCATTTGTCAAAACTCACAGAATGGTGTACTTCAGATTTGTGTCTTTCACTGTTAGTCAGTTTTACCTCAAAAAAAAAAAAAAAAAGAGAGAAAGAAACAAATACTGAACTCTAATGACATGCATGCTGAAGTACTTAGGGGTGAAATATACTGATGCTTGCAACTCACTCTGAAATGTGTGACAAAATGTAAGATGGACTGATGAGTGGACAGATGGATGGCGATTTGGACAGATACATGATAAGGCACGTACAGCCCAATGTTAATTGTAGAATCTAAATACACATAATGTTCACTGGGTAATTTTTTCCAACTTTCTGGTATATTTAAAATTTTTCAGAATGAAATTTGGGGGGAAGCTCCCCCATGTGATTCCAATGAGCAGATATGGGGATAAAAGATAAATTTCAATTCTCTTAGTTGACAAGGATGAATGAATAATGAATGATGTGCCCCTAATTTCCAGAGTTGATTGTAATCATAACCTCCCACCCCCAACACACACATGAAAGAAAAGAAAAACAGTCGGAATTCCTGGAATAAATACCCAGGTTGCAACAAGATGTCTAGGGTCAGGTGAAACCTTGCAGAGACACTAGGCCCACTTCCCACTGGACTCACGTAGGACACCTCACTCAACGTACGGTCTGATGGGACAAAATACTTGTAATTGGGACAGGTCTGGAAATTCTGGGCAATATTATATTTATGCTCTAGAACTAAAAACTGTAAACCAGCCTCAGCCAGTATGAGGGGAAAGTGCTACTTACCACTCTGTCTATGGCTTAAAAGCTCTTAGTTAGCCCCTGACCCCCCTCCAGGGCTTACACCTCTGATCTTCTCAGACTCTGTAATTTCTGTAGCTCCACTTCCCCCTGGCGGCCCGCAGATCCACAGGGAGAGTGGGGTCAGGTATTTAGGGAGGAAGAAGCTGGTGTGGGGTGTCCCAAGGCAACTGAGTGGACAGCTGACTCCAGCAGGGTGGGGAGAGAGTGAGGGAGGACAGAAGGGAAATAGTGCTGTCAAGTGCAATATGGAGGGAGCCCCTAGTCCCTGAGCTGCCCCATTTATTCTGCATAATTGCTTCATTTCCACTGGCAGTGTATCTCAAAATGAATTTCATTACTGGTGCCTTGGATATCATATTGATTACCAGTTTCATCGATTCTTATCTTGCTAATTAGCATATAAATTAGCCATTTGGGGGAAGCATTAGGCAAAATTGAATTTTCTCCTTAATCTTCTTTCAGAAGGTAAATGAAAATGGATGTGGCCTGTGAAGGCCCACGGCCTTCTTATGACACAATCTACGTGTTTTCGCAGCCTACGAACCCTCTTGTTGAAGGATGGAGGAGACTCATGAAGAAGCCGTCTTACCCCATCTTACTGCAGTCAGAACCTGTTAAGAGTTATCAAGAGAATCTGAGACTGAGGATAGGTCTGTAAGTGGAGATGTGTTTCTCTGAGCTGATAGCCAGCAGCGTCTGCCTCCCACATACACACAAGAGAAGGTTCCATGATGCAGCAATCCCTGTGGTGTCCTCTCCCAAGCCTGGAACCCAAAACACCATTCTGCTCTCTGGTTGGGCAGCAAGATGAGGGCTCTGGGACCAGATGGACTGGGTCTGGCTGGGAATGCCTCCTCTGCCAGCTGTGTAACCTTAACCTCTCTAAGGCTTAGCGCCCTCATCTGTAAAACGGGGACAATCGGTGCTCTGACTTCACTGGGTAGCTGTGAGGATTGAGAGAGAGAGAGGCTCAGCCCGGCACCTGGCACACAGGAGAGCTCACAGAATGTTAGCATTCTCCAGCAGAGAAGAATCTTGGGAAACTGGACATCAAGGGTTCTCCAGAGGGGACTGCTCAGCATCAAAGTAATCCTTACTCCAAACTCCCAGGTGCTCAGTCCCTCGAACAGTCCTTTGTCCCTTAGTCACAGACCATTAGTCAGGCCATCTCAGTCCTTAGGGTCTTGGTAGGCTCCATCACCAGGAGCAGGTTGGAAATGAAGAATCCTGGTCCCGGCCCAAGGCAGGATACAACCATCTTCATTGTAACAAGAGTCCCAGGTGATTCATATGCATATTACAGGCGATTCTTATCTTATCAAAATTTGAAAAGCCCTGTTTCAAGTCATCTCGGCTGTGGACTGAAAGTCTGCATCCCTCCCCACATTCCTAAACAGCAATCCTACCCCACAGTGTGTTGGCCTTAGGAGGTGGGGCCTGGAGACAGTGAGTAGGGTTACAGGTTGTGAGGGTGCAGTCTTGAGAAACAGGATTAGCGCCCTTCTAAGAGCTAGCAAGAGCTTGCCTCCCCTGCTTGGCTCTTGGCCTTGGGAGGATGCCACCCAGTTGGCCGCCTGCAATCCAGAGAGGGCTCTTATCAGCCCTGAGGACCCCCTGGCACCTTGACCTCAGACTTCCAGCCTCCAAAACTCTAAGAAATAAATTTTGGTCCTTTCTAAGCCACCAGTTTATGGCATTTTGCTGGAGTGGCCCAGGCTAAGACATCCCCTTCATTAAAGTCTTGCACAGTCAGAGAAGAAAGGGCCTTGGAGATTAGCTGCTCAAACACGGCAGCTCAGGGAGCTAAGGTAAGTCGCCTAGACTCACTCAGTCCATGGCAGAACCTGGATGAGGCTTTTGGTTCCCCCACGCTAAGGCTACCCCAGGTTCTGCAGGGCCTTCCTGAGGCTGGGGGGTTCTGCTCCCTCCCCTTGCAGTGGCCTCAGCAGTGGGGTTTCCCCCCCAGCCTGAGCTGCATCCATAATGAGCTCTGGAAGGAGGAACTCTGTTGGACTATGTTGGGAGCTGTGAGGCCTGGTTACTCAGATGACCTCACTGGAGGAAACCGATATGGAGGGGAATACTGAAGAGCGTTCTTCTCATCCTTGATAACCTCTGTGGACTCCTGCCCTCGGAACTGCAGATGCCTCAGGTAAGGACTCACGGGAGCCACTTGTGCTGACGTCCCACAGAGGGCACCTAGGTGGCCCGGGGGGTGGGCAGCTGGGAGACAGAGTGGGAGGAGGCCTGTTTTCTACTCGATACCCTTTTGTTTCTTTACTGTTTTGTTCCCTATGCATGTAAAACATATTTAGAAATTGGTTAGTTAATAATAATTTTAAAAAAGAATGCCTCAGATAGAAAAGCCATGAAAAACAATAGCCCATCTGGCCCTGCCATTACGTCATCTACCCCACTTAAAGCTGTCCTGCTTTCTCTCTCTCTCCTCCTGGAACCTGCAAGGTTCAGCCTCGTGGAGAGCTGGAACACACAGCGGTGTGCGGATTCTGAGGCCAGCCTGGAGACACGGACTCTGATCTCGCCTCGGGGCTGGGAGCAAGATTACCTTTTATCCCCATTATCTTGTGAAGTGATTTGCCCACTATTAAATGCTATTAAGTAAGTGTAATTACGCTTTAAACCCACCTCTGCCCCCGCTTAGTCTTGGCAAGAGGAAGGAGAGGACTTGCCTCCAACGGGGTTTTCACTATATTTCTATTAACCAGGCAAAACGAAGGGGACAAAACCTGTTATGAACGTAATACGCACAGTCTCGTCCCGTTGTTGTGAATTACGTGTTACTGGATGTAGAACTAGATGGGAGGATACGTACCAAAATGTTAATAATAATGGCTGCTTGGGTGGTATGGTCACTGCTAATGTTTATTTTCTTGTTTTTGCTTTATTTTCCAAATTGTCTGTATTTTTTAAATTATCTGGGCTGAGACATCACAATATTCTCAGCATAAAAGAGAAGTGAAAAATGAAAACCTCAGGGAAAGGGTGCTCATTCTCCATCTGAACAAGTCCTGGTCATTCAGAAGCTGGTGGTGCAGGTCTGTCCGCATTGGCCCACGCATCCAGACACCTGCTGAACCGGCGCTTGGGCATTCCTGGTGCCCTCAATACATATTCCAACAGGTCCAGGGAATATTTTACAGAGCTAGAAAGCATACAAAGGTGGGAGGTATCAGACTCCTAGGATCAATTCCAGCAGAGAGTACAACCCCTGACCCAGATAGTGACCACAGAGTATTCTTGGGGCAAGTCACTCAATACAGTTCAGTTCACTTAGTGCTGCTGGGAAGGTAGGTGGAAAAGATGTGGTTTCTGTCTTCAAGGGCTCTGACGATCTTGTAAGGATGATAGACATAGGTATAAGGAACTGGTTCTGCCACAGATGTACAAAGGGAACAGTTGGAGCCAAGCAGTGTAGGGCAGTGGCTTTGGGGTTACCCAGGCCTGGATGGGACACACCTCTGCCATCCACTGTCAGCGTGACCTAGGACCGTGTGCTGTACTTCACTGAGTCACTGTTTCCTCATCTCTAAAAGGGAGATGGCAGCCCTTGAGGTGGCACTGTGGGGAACAGGCGGGGGGCCTGGGAGGTGTGGCACACACAGTAGGCACTCACAAAGGGTACTGCCATTATTCCTGTTTTGGACACTGAGCTGACAAGGGCCATGGGGGACCACACCATAGTCACATTACCCTTACCACTGTCCCCATTTGGAAAAGTTCCATGGAGCCATATGATTATAAGTGAATGGATACAGAAAGGCTCAGTTATCGGCTCCAAGTTTTCCTGGATGATGCCATACAACAGGCCAATCTTTTTCTCTGCTGTAATGGCCTTAAACATGGCTGCCTTTGGAGATGTGTAGGGGCCTGCTTAGCCTCTGAACCACTTTCCTGTTTTCTAAGCCTTATAAGGCCCAATGGGTGGCTTATGTCTTAGGGTTGTAACTCGGTTCACTCTTTTGAAATTTTCATAGAAAGGCCTTTCTACCAGTCATTGAATTTGGCAAAGAAGCAGGTGCTGCTGGGACTAGGGGAGAGGAAGGAACAAAGGAAGAGAAGTTATGGCACTGACCCCCAAGCAGTTTTAGGTGGGAATGTTCAGGATATATGTGGAGCAGTGGCATGGGGAAGGAGGCTTTAAAATATTTATAAGATAATATGAAATGAATGTAACTAACTCACAGTTATACCTCATTTTCCCAGCAACTATGTTCTGAAAATTGATTATCAATATTTTTATTTGTAAGGCCTTGGGGGCTCATAGAAATCAGTAAGAAAAAAAATATATAACTTAGTAGGAAAATAGGCAAAGGATATAAATAAACAGTTCACCATCACTTTTAAAAAATTACAAGTGAAAAACCTATAAAGGGATGTTTATCCTAATATTTAAAGCAATGAAAGGGCACCGGGGTTGTTCAGTAGGTTAAGCGTCTGCCTTCGGCTCAGGTCCTGATCCTGGGGTCCTACACCAGGCTCCCTGCTCAGCGGGGAGTCTGCTTCTCCCTCTTCATCTGCTTCTCCCCCAGCTCATGCACTCTGTCTTGCTCTTTCTCTCTCAAATAAATAAATAAATAAAATCTTAAAAAACCCCAAAGAGATGCAAATCAAAATAACACCTGTAAGACTGCCAAACATTTAGAAATTTGATAATACCCAGGCTGAATAAGGTGGGTAAATACATTTCTTATACTGCTGGTGGGAATGCGATTTGGAATATCCTTTTTGCAGGGCAATTTCGCAAGAGATATCAACATTCTAATGCACATGCCATTTGACCGAACAATTCTGCTTATAGGAATTTATACCCTAGGGACATATATTCCCAATGTATTTTGAGATATCTATATTAGGATGTTCACTATAGCACTGTTGGTAACAGCCAAAACCTGGAAACAAACTGAGCATTCATCAGTAGTGCCACAGTAGGAATGCTGAGAACACCGGGAGTAATAAACAGTGAGAAAAGTAACTGCTAATATTTATTGAGCATTTACTATGTGGTGGATAGTTGCTGATGCTTTATGCACGTATCTCATTTACACTGTGTGACGATTCTGCGGTAGGTATTGCTACTTACCCATTTTATAAATGAGGAAAATAAGACTCACAGAGGTTAAGAGGCTTGTCTAAAGTCACACAGTAGGTAACAGAATAGGATTCCCAGACAGGCAGTCTGGTTCCAGAGCTCATGGACTTGCTCCCATGCTCACTTGTGTGAGTGCTTCTCTTTCTCTCTCTCATACATACACACACGCCAGAACACTCTGCATCAGTTAAAAGGAGTTAGTCAGAATTGTACATGTTGACATGGAAAGATCTCGAAGACGGATTACTAACTGTAATTCCACGTTGGAATAACATACTTCAGACACCCCCTTCCCTTTGTGTTAATAAAAAAGTAGATATGGCAGTAGATCATTATTTTTCTTTATATTTAAAAAGTAGTAAATAAAAGCATCGGGGAAATTATCTGAAAAGGAAAGGACTCCAGTCCAAATATAAATTCTTTCCTAATGTAAAAATTACCACCATTTTGTTTGGGAAGAGGGCTGGTCAATGTACCTTTCAGTTGTGGGTTTTCCTAAACTGATTTCCTCAGGGTAGTAAGGGAAAGAATGGGGGGAGGGGAGTAAGACAGTCTTGAAGGTCAAAGTAAGATCTGGCCTTAAAAGTGAGAGGAGGAGCCTTTGCAGATTTGTTTATAAGAAGAAGTGATTGATACAATTCAATTTTTTTGAGGAGGAGTGTTCCAAGGGCTGTGTGTGGGATAGAACGAGCGGAGGAAACATAGGAAGAACGTGTGCGGGCGTTATATCGCAGTGTGAACAGAAGGTTGGGAAAGTCTGGACCCACATGCTGGGTGTGAATTTCATTAGGAAAGGCAGCGCAGCTGGTGTGTTTCCGGAGGAAACCCCATTTAGCGTAGGGCACTCTGCGCGTCTGGCAGCTGCCTGTCCAGTTTCACCTCTCGCTGTTCTTTTGTATTCTGATGGCTTCCCCCTCTCAGGTCCTTCTCATAATGTGGCTGGGCTACTGTTCTGTTCTCACAGGTTTTCCCTCTAATGTCCCTTCTCCTCTAATTCATCATGCCCAGCCCCACTGGTTTGAGATGTCTATATAAATCTATATTTTCTACTGACTTTTCAGCCCACTTCCTTCAATACATTCATAGTTAAACTTCAGGAAGGAATTCATGCAATTTCAGGTGAGTTACTGCCTTGTCATGGATGTTGGCCCCACCCATCCCAAATCCCTATTCATTCATTCAACAGGGTACTGAACATCAACCATGTACCAGGGGTCGATACAGCAGTGGATACTGAGGATACTTCCTTGTGGGGTGTACATTCCAGCTGGGGGAGACAGAAAACGAGTATCTAGCAGTGTTAAATGTCTAAGAGAAAAGCAAAGTAGGATCAAGGGGACAGGAGTCCTGGGGTGGTAGGGAAGGTTGTTATTATATAGGGAAGGACTTTTTAAGGGACATTTGAGCAGAAACCTCAGAGAAATGAGGAAGAAAGTGAGCCATGTAGCTATGTGGAGGAAGAGCATCCCAAACACAGAGAAGAATTACTTTGTGCAAAGGCCCTAAGGTGAGGTGATGATTCATGTGTTCGAAGAAGAGTAAAGTTAAAATAAAAAAATAAAAAAAAAAAGGAAAGCCCCAGTGCGGCTGAGGATGGGGTGAGAGGGGCTGAGTGGAGTGTGGTATAGTGCGGACTGAGATATGTGGGCCAGTGGTTCTCACTGAGGGTGATTTTACCCTCTACGGGACATCGGGCAACATCTGTAGGTATTTTTGGCTTTCCCGACTGGAGGCTGGGGTGCTACCGGCACCCCATGGGTAGAAGCCTGGGGTGCTGCTCAGTGTATGCTGTGCACAGACCACTCCTCCATAAAGAATTACCTGGCCCAAAGGTCAGCAGTGTCAGGGTTGAGGAACACGGATACAGGGCCCTGTAGACCCGTGCAGGGCCTTTGGATTTTACTCCAAGTGAGCAGGGAAGCGATTAGGGGCTGGGAGCAAAGGAGTGACATGGTCTCAGCTACGTTTTTAAAGTCTCGCTCTGGTTGCTGCATGGAGAGCAGACTGGAGAGGGGCCAGTGCCGAAGCACGGACCCGTCAGGAGGCTTTTGCGGAGATCTGGGCAGGAGATGACAGTAGCTGGAACTAGGGCGCCTCGATAGATGTAGTAAGAAGGCATCTGATTCTGAATGTACTTTGCAGGTCGACCTGAGAAAATCTCCTGATTTCATCAAAAGGAACTATTACCACTTGGCCTTCTCACTGGGCCACCTGTATGCCAAGCTCATTCCCGCCTTTGTTCTTGCTCTTCTCCTCCTGCCTGGCATGCCTTTCTGATTTGGGCAAAGTCCATTCATCTGGATTTCAGGATGTCAATAGAGAACCTTCCTTAAACAACAGAGCCCTTGATTCTCCAAAGCACCTATAGATTTCAGAGTCCACACCTCTCAATTTAATCCTCGATATGTTTTTAACTGTACAAGTATGTACTGAGATACCCTGTTCTATGGGGAAAAAAATGACTGGGTGTTTGCTGTCCCTTTATTAAAATGGTACTGGCTGTAGTAGCCATCCCTTCTGGCAGAACAAGAACTCAAATGTTTAAACTGAAAGCATAGGGAAGGAAGAAACAAAATTGCCATTATTTGCAGATTACATGATTATGTATATGGAAAATCCAACCGAATCTACATTTAAATGGAATGAGGAGGAGTTTGCAAAATTTTTTAGACTGCAAAATCAATGTATAAAAATCAATTATGTTTCTATATATTAGCAACAAAGAGTTATAAATGAAATTTGAAAAGATAAACTGTTTATAATTGAAACAAAAAATGTAAAGTACTCAGGAATAATCCTAGCAAAAGATGTACAAGACACTTATGGGGAAAATTATAAAAATTCACTGGAAGACACTTAAAATGACCCAAACAAATGGAGACTTAGACTATGTTTGTGACTTGGAAATCTCTATATTATATAAATTTCATTTATTCCCAAATCAACCTATAGATGAAGCAAAATTCCAGTGTAAGCCCCAGAAAGTTTTTAAAAAATAAACTTGACAAGCCGATGCTAAAATTTGTATGAAAAATGCAAAGACCAAGAATAGGCACGTCATGCTTGAAGGGAAGAACAATGCTGGGATAATTGCCCTATCAGGTATCAAGCTATAGTAACTTAAAAAGTATGATATTAGCTTTGGGATAAACCTTATTCTTGAGAACCAATTGCTAGCATCTCTTACCAACTTCGCATTCTGTGACATCATGTTGGTAGCTTGCACCTGGTCATAGTGGGAGTATTTATAACATACAAATCGGCAGTGCTACAGATCAGGTCTTTTTGTGTGTTTTGGAGAGGTGAGAGTAGAGCTGGTTGTGAAATATCTACCAGCATACCACTGAGTGAAAGCAAACAGAGATTCCCCAAACAGATCCACACATTTGTGAACACCTGTTATATGACAGATGGGTCTATCAGGTCAATCAAGAAGGGATGGACATGTCATGAAATAGTGCTGGGAAAATCAGGTATCTATATGGGAAAAAACCCAAACAAACCCCAAATCGATTCCCTACCTCACACCAAACCCCCAAATCAATTTTAATTAAATATTTAGGTGGAAAAGGCAAAAATATAAGACTTTTAGAAGTAAATGTGGGAGAAAGCCATTATGATTTCAGAATAGGAAAAGATTTTTAAATAACAGAAGACTGATAACATTTGACTACATTAAAATAACAAAACTTCTGTTGATTAAAAGGCATCATAAAGAAAGTGAAATTCAAAACTTCCCCCAAAAATAATGTTTTCAACACACACAAGTAAAAAAGAATTTCATCTAAAATATTAAAAAATATCTATGAATCAATAAGAAAAAGATACAACAGAAAAAATGGACAATAGACTTGAATTGGATTTTCTCTTTTGTGAAATAGTACATGGCCCATAAACATTTCTTTCTTATTTAATAGCCACAGAAATGCAAATTAGAACCACAGTGAGATAAAATTTCATACTCATCAGATCAAGCAGTTTTAGAGTCTGCCAACATCAAACACTAGGGAGGATCTGGAGCAATGGTAACTCTCTTGAGAGGGCAGGAGCATAAATTCATATAACCATTTCAGAAAACAGTTTGTACTTCACAAATACTCCATACTCCATGCCCCAGAAATTCTACTTCTATGTATGCACCCATCCTAGAAAATCTCTTACATAAGTTCATAAGGTGACATGCATGATGATGCTCATGGCAGTGTTGTTTGTTACTGCAAAAACTGGAAATGTCCATCAAAAGCAGCATTTAAGAATAAATTTTTGTATATTAATTCAATAGACTAGTATGCAATAGTAAAAATGAATGATGTACAGTCTCATGTATTACTACAGACAAATCTGGAAAGCATAATGTTGAGCAATAGAAGTGAGACCCAGAAGAATGGACACAGCAGGACTCCCTTTACACAGAATTCAAAAGCAGTCAAAACTAAAACATATTGTAAAAATAACAATACATTGTTTAGGAAATCATTCATATCTAGTAAAGCCACAGAGAAAAAGCAAGAGAATACTTATTACAATGGTTGGCAGAATAATAACTCTGGATGGAGGAAGAAGGTAGATGCAACCAGGGAAGTGTCTTCCAAAGTTTCATTAACTTGGGTTATCAGTGAATGTTGTTCACTTTATAATTATTCTTCAAATTCTACATGTATATATTATACATTCTACAACATTTTACACTAAAACAAATGAAAAAAGGATATCAAGTGTCTAACATATGCAAAGGCACTGTAATTGCATGCTTAAGACTGACTCAAATTCTACTACCACTCTGCTGAAATTACTTTCACTGGGGTCAAAGACTACTGTTACTAATCTAAAAAACATTTTCATTCCTTATTTTCTTTGACATCTCAGTAGCATTCAACACTGCTGACCATCCTCTTTCCTTGAAAAAGTGTCTCACTTTGGCTTTCATGAAACCATGGTCTCCCACCATTCCTTCTCAATTGCTTTCAAAATGGCTTGTCTCCCACTACCTAACCATTAAATGTTGGAGCTTCTCAAGGTTCATCCCTAGACTCTTGGTATTTCATACTCTGCTCTCTCTCTCTCTAGACATTCACATCCATGCCCATGGCTTCAATTATCACCTGTACATCAAAGACTTAGATCTCCAGCTCAGACCTCTCTTATGGGTTCTAGGTTGAGGTATCCCATTATCTAGTCAACACCTCTAGTTGATGTTCAAAAGTCTCTCAATCTTAACCTGTTAAAAATGAAACTCATGCTGGCACAAAAACAGATACATAGATCAATGGAACAGAATAGAGAGCCCAGAAATAGACCCTCAACTCTATGGTCAACTAATCTTCAACAAAGCAGGAAAGAATGTCCAATGGAAAAAAGACAGCCTCTTCAACAAATGGTGCTGGGAAAATTGGACAACCACATGCAGAAAAATGAAATTGGACCATTTCCTCACACCACACATGAAAATAGGCTCAAAATGAATGAAGGACCTCAATGTGATAAAGGAATCCATCAACATCCTTGAGGAGAACACAGGCAGCAACTTCTTCGATCTCAGCCACAGCAACTTCTTCCTAGGAACATCGCCAAAGGCAAAGGAAGCGAGGGCAAAAATGAACTATTGGGACTTCATCAAGATCAAAAGCTTTTGCACAGCAAAGGAAACAGTTAACAAAACCAAAAGACAACTGACAGAATAGGAGAAGATATTTGCAAATGACATATCAGATAAAGGCCTAGTATCCAAAATCTATAAAGAGCTTATCAAACTCAATACCCAAAGAACAAATAACCCAATCAAGAAATGGGCAGAGGACATGAACAGACATTTCTGTAAAGACATCCAGATGGCCAACAGACACATGAAAAAGTGCTCCACATCACTTGGCATCAGGAAAATACAAATCAAAACCACAATGAGATACCACCTCACACCAGTCAGAATGGCTAAAATTAACAAGTCAGGAAATGACAGATGCTGGTGAGGATGCAGAGAAAGGGGAACCCTCCTGCACTGTTGGTGGGAATGCAAGCTGGTGCAACCACTCTGGAAAACAGCATGGAGGGTCCTCAAAAAGTTGAAAATAGAGCTACCCTACGACCCAGCAATTGCACTACTGGGTATTTACCCTAAAATTACAAACGTAGTGATCCGAAGGGGATGTGCACCCGAATAGCAGCAATGTCCACAATAGCCAAACTATGGAAAGAACCTAGATGTCCATCAACAGATGAATGGATAAAGAAGATGTGGTAATATATATACAATGGAATACTATGCAGCCCTCAAAAGAAATGAAATCTTGCCATTTGTGATGACATAGATGGAACTAGAGGGTATTATGCTTAGCGAAATAAGTCAATCAGAGAAAGACAACTATCAAATGATCTCCCTGATATGAGGAAGTGGAGATGCAACGTGGGGGGCTTGGGGGGGTAGAAAAAGAAAAATGAAACAAGACAGGATCGGGAGGGAGACAAACCATAAGAGACTCTTAATCTCACAAAACAAACTGAGGGTTGCCAGGGGGAGGGGGGTAGAGAGAGGGTAGTGGGGTTATGGACATTGGGGAGGGTATGTGCTATGGTGAGTTCTGTGAAGTCTGTAAACCGGGTGATTCACAGACCTGTACCCCTGGGGCTAATAATACATTATATGTTTATAAACAAATAGAAAAAATATATTAAAAAAAAAGAAAAAAAATGAAACTCATGATTTCCCTCCAAAATGGGCCTTTCTAGTAATCTCAGTGAATGGCACTGCTAGTAGTCCTGGGCAAATGCTACTCTACAAAAGAAAATCCCTCCCCCCCATTCCCAGCCCTCATGTTCCTAAAAGATAAAAGAACATGCTCTCTTTTCTTCCTTGGAAGGGGTTGAAAATGAGGAAAATTATTTTCATTGTAGCTCTACGTAGGAATGAAACCTTTCAAAAAACATCATCTGGAAATTAGGCTTCCTTCATAGAGGGGGCTCAATAAAGTTAGTTCCTTTCCTCTAATTAAGAATTTTTTGAGGGGCACCTGGGTGACTCAGTTGTTAAGCGTCTGCCTTTGGCTCAGGTCATGATCCCAGGGTCCTGGGCTCCCTGCTTGGTAGGAAGCCTGCTTCTCCCTCTTCCACTCCCTTCTTGTGTTCTCTCTCTTGCTGTGTCTCTCTCCATCAAATAAATAAATAAAGTCTTTAAAAAAAGTTTAAAAAAAGTTTTTTGAAATATGACAGTACTACTATATATTTTCTTCTCCCCTTTCAACCCATTGTGCACATTTTTGGACTCTTTCCTTTTCTTTCTATTTTTGTACACAATAGGTTCTTAAATAGTTTGATTTTTTTTCATTTTGTTTCTAATTTTTACCTCATCTCCCCTCATCCACCTTTCCATGACTGAATCAGAAGATGGTATCTCAATCAACAAATATTTATTGAGCACCTACTGTGTGCACTCTGGGACAAAGCATGAGGTAGATAAGGTTCCTTCTATCATGTGTTTTATATTTGGGGCAGGAAGCAAACAGTTAAAAAGTCAGGTAGTAATATGTGCTAATTAGGGAATTAAAATTGGGAAATGTGACCGAGAATGACTACTGGTTACTTCAGACTGGTGGTCCGGAATGGCCTTTTTGAGGATGTTATAGTTACAGTGCAGATCAAATTACAAATTCCACTACATCCCAGAAAGAGTGACTAGTTAGTGTAAAGTACCCGAGATAGAAACAAACTTGGCCATGTTTGATAACTGCATAGAAGACAAGAGAGCAAGTGGTATAAAACAAGAAGAATGCAGGGATTAGAAAACATAGGGCTGTGTACATGCAAAATAAGTTGCAGTTCACTCTTTTATAAATGTATTCTTTTTAATCTACAGAGACATCTTCTTTTTCGTTCTTGGATTTGTTTATCTGTGCTTTTTAAAAAAGATTTTATTATTTATTTATGTATTTATTTGACACAGAGAGAGAGAGAGAGAGAGAGATCACAAGTAGGCAGAGAGGCAGTCAGAGAGGGAGGGGGAGGCAGGATCTCCTCTGAGCAGAGAGCCCAATGTGGGGCTCGATCCCAGGACCCTGAGATCATGACCTGAGCCAAAGGCAGAGGCTTAACCCACTGAGCCGTCCAGGTGCCCCTTATCTGTGTCTTTTTTTCTTGATCAGTCTTAAAAAGGATTCATAATCTTATTAGTTTTCATAAAAAGCCAACTCTGTTTTGCTGATTCTCTGTGAATATTTTCTATTTCATTAATTTCTATTCTTGTCTTTCTTATTTCCTTCTATTTTCTTCAAGTTTAATTTGTTGTTTTTCCTCTAACTTCTTGAGATGGATGAGTTTAAAGCTATAAAATTCCTTCTAAGTTAGCTTTATCTGCACCCCAGGAGTTCTTATATATATATGGTATTTTTCATTATCATTCAGTTAATATTTTTGTTGTCTACTATGATTTGTTCTTTGACCCATGGTTTATACAGAAGTATGCTGCTTGATTTCTAAATGTTTGGGGCAGATGGTGTGTTTCCAGTCACTTTTATCTTATTGATTATTATAATTACACTGTGGTCAGAGAGCATAATATTGTGTGACATTAATCCTGTAAAATTTGTTGAGACTAGTTCTATGGTCTGATACATGGTCAACTTTTATAAATTTTCCATGTGTGCTTAAAAAGAGTATGTTTTCTGTAGTTGTTAGCTTTAATGTTCTATATATGTCCATCAGTGAAATTTGTTGTTATTCAAATATTATATATTCCTACTAGTTTTTTTTCTGTTTGTTATAGCGAATACCGCAACAGAAAGTAAACAAGATACATTGATTGTAAAATTATCTCTGTCCTCAGAGTTCTGCAAATTTTTTGAATTATGCATTTTGAGGCCATTTTATCATGTGCATATAGTTTTTTAAATTCTTATATCTTTCTGATAAATGAAAACTTTTATTATTTTTTTAAAAGACAAGCTTTCTTTTCTTTTTTTTAAAAAAAGATTTTATTTATTTATTTGTCAGAGAGAGAGGGAGAGAGAGCACAAGTAGGGGGAGCAGCAAGCATAGCATGCAGAGGGAGAAGAAGGCTCCCTGCTGAGCAAGGAGCCAGATTCGGAACTTGATCCCAGGACTCTGGGATCATGACCTGAGCCAAGGCAGCCGCCTAACTGACTGAGCTACCCAGGCATCCCCAAAACTCTTATTCTTTTGAAGTAACACCTTTTATCTCTAGAAATCCTATCTCAAAATAGGACAAGAGACATGAAGGATAGAATAAGAAGGCCTAACATGCTTTTAATGAAAGCCCCAGAAGGTGTGGAGAAGCAATTTGGAACAGAGGCACTCTCAGTCATCACCTCTTCAAATATCCTAGTTTGTATATGTTCTATCATTTTATCTCCTCTGCTGCTTTCTGGATAATTTCCTCAGACCTGTCTTTCAGTTCTCTCCTCAGCTGTGTATAATCTGTTAATAAATATGTTCACTGAGTTCTTAATTTGGGTTATTGTATTTTTCAGTTTTAGGAGTTCTGTTTAGTTCTTTTTCAAATCTGTTACAATGCTTTTTATAGATTTTTGTTCCTGCAGATATTTTAAAGCTTATTAAAAAAATTTCTAAATATAGTCTACAAAACTGTTTTGTAGTCTAATAATTGCAATATCTGAAGCTTTTATGGGACCTTGTGTTATCTGTGTTTTCTGTTGGCTATCTCTCAGGGTATTTTGTTATTTTTTATTATCTTTGACTGTTGGTCATTATATTTGAAAAAAAAATTTTTTTTTTTTTAAGATTTTATTTATTTATTTGACAGACAGAGATCACAAGTAGGCAGAGAGGCAGGCAGAGAGAGAGGAAGGGAAGCAGGCTCCCTGCTGAGCAGAAAGCCCGATGTGGGACTCGATCCCAGGACCCTGAGATCATGACCTGAGCCGAAGGCAGCGGCTCAACCCACTGAGCCACCCAGGCGCCCGAAAAAAAATTTTTTTTAAATTAACTTGCATTCTAGGAAAATGGCACCATTAAAAAGGATTTTCCTTTGTTTCTGCAAGGCACCCCAAGACACATTCTGAGCTAAGTTAAAAGTTTGCAGGTCTGCGGACCACCTAAGTGACACAAATTTGAACTGCTCCAAGGTGGGTTTACTTCCAGGTTACACTCACTCTGAAGGTGTAACTCTTTAGGGTTCCAGCTTAAAGAAGGGGAGGGCTTATTCAATTTCTTACTTAGGTTAAATGTTAGGTTTTGATTTCTGTCTCCCTTGCCCTATAAGGCTACCAAAAACTCAGTTTTATTTAAAAAGTATTTCTTCCAGACTGGCAAATGTCTTCAGAGAAAAAGAGGCTTTGAGTGGTTACCTTGCCTTCTAGGTTCTTGTTTTACCATAGAAAACAGATCAACTTTTATATTTATATTATTATCTTACTATTTTGTTAGCTCTTCGATACATTTAAGAAATATAAAAAGAATATTTCTCTCAACTTTTCTACCTCTCCTCAATGGTCCTAATTATCGAGGCTAGCATTACCAGCAATGAAAGTTCCAAGATTAAGCATGATAGGAAGCCAACAGATGACTTTTAAACAGGGGAGGGAGAGAATCAAGTTGGTCACATTCTGTCAGATTGTTTATAAGCAAAAGGGATGCCATATTTAAAACATTAACCAAAAAGAACAGTTTGAATTATGTGAATTTATTATTTGCATGATGTTTGCTTCACATAGACATATGTTCTCTCTCTCTTCTGTCTAGACAATAAGTACTTAAAGATTAGAGATTTTTTTGTTTTGTTTTGTTTTTGAGATTTTTATTTTTAAGTAATCTCTACACCCAATGTGGGGCTCAAACTTACAACCCCAAAATCAATAGTCACGTGCTCTATTGAATGAGCCATCAGACACCTCTAAGATATAGGGATCCTTCTTGGTTGCTGTTGTTGTTGCTTTTAGAGAGAGGGAAAGGGGAGAGGAGTGAGGGACAGAGGGAGAGTGAGAGAGAGAAAATCTTAGACAGGCTCCATGACCAGCACGGAGCCCAATGCAGGGCTCAATCTCATGACCCTGAGATCTTGACCTGAGCCAAAATCAAGAGTTGGGCACTTAACCAACTGAGCCACCCAGGTGCCCTGAGATCCTTCTTGTTTTTAATGAGTGTCCCCTTTCTCTAGGACCTAGAACAAAAATGATAAAATTCCAGTCTTCTTGACTTCTTTATTATCATCCTGGGACTTGAAGACACCTGAGAACTAGATTTTTAGGAATTCATCTCTTCCCTTATCTCCCACCTACTTGTGGTAGGGCATTAGCTGAATACCTTAAGCAATGAAAATTACTGTATTGTTTTTGAATGAACACTACTTTATATCAACTTTAGGATTTAATCAGAGTAAAAGTATATACAAGTCGATAAATACAGAGTTTGATACTGTTCAGTTATGTCCAACTTAGAAGTCAGACTTTCCTCATATACTCATGGTTGACAGATGTATAAATTGGGGAAAATTTTTAAAATATGCACCAAAGCCACTGTATTTTATACAACTTTGATCCATTAATTCCATGTTTATGAACTTGTGTTAAATATAATTCATGGGTGTTCACAAAGATTTAGCTACTTGGATGGTTATTATGAGAGGGGAAAATAAAAACTTAAAATCCCATCAAAAGGGGATTAATAACTGTATCTTCATATAATAGAATACCCTATTTAATGATATAAAAATGTTAACAATAAGATGATAAAAGTAATTTATGAAAGAACAAATATAGCAAGATCTTTTTTGGTAAAAAAATATATATGTAGGGGCGTCTGGGTGGCTCAGTTGTTAAGCATCTGCCTTTAGCTCAGGTCATGATCCCAGGGTCCTGGGATCGAGCCCCGGATCAGGCTCCCTGCTCAGCGGGAAGCCTGCTTCTCCCTCTCCCACTCCCCCTGCTTGTGTTCCCTCTCTCACTGTGTGTCTCTTTGTCAAATAAATAAATAAAATGAGTATTAGAGAGGGCACGGATTGCATGGAGCACTGGGTGTGGTACAAAAACAATGAATACTGTCATGCTGAAAATAAATTAAAAAAATGATAAAAAAAATCTTATATATATATATATATATTCATAAAACCTAGAAGGATCTAAAAATGTTAACAGCATTACTTTTGGGAGGTAGGAGAACAGTGGTTTTTCATTGGCTTTGCTTATTTTTTTCCCCTGCTGAGTATTCTATAATGAAAACATATTAGTTTTATAATAAGAAAAAATTGATTATAAAATACACTAGAGTTCCTTTCCCTATAAATAAATAGGCCAACTCAGACCAGCTATTTCTAGGTCCAATCCATCTATCACTGATGAACAAAGAGGTCTATATTCTCCTAATTCCATCTTCTTTCCATGCTCGGTTTATATACAGCTTTTCTCAGCTTTTTGACCACCCAGAATAGAGTAACATTCACCCATCAGCACTGAGTAGGTGACTCATAATATGTATTTCTTGAACTGAACTGAGTGCTAATAGCCAGAAATTTACCCACATAAATTGGAAACTGAATGTAGTATACTGGGGCCCCTGGATGGTAGAGCGACTGACTTGGTTTTGGCTCAGGTCATGATCCTGGCGTCTTGAGATCGAGCCCTGGGTCAGGCTCCAACGTCAGTACAGCATCTGCTAAAGTTTCTTTCCCTCTCCCTCTGCCCCTCCCCATGCTCTTTCACTCTCTCTCTCTAAAATAAATACATCTTAAAAAAAAAAGAATGTCATATACTTACAATGTGATTGTTTTCGACCAAGTAATCTCCTGTTTAAACTATCCTTACGACATGACATTATCTCTCATATGCAAACTAAATAAAAATATTTTGAGAGAATACCCAAAGGGAATGTCATTATTATAACAACTTCATGTATTTTCCCTAGAGGGTCTATTGTATATTTAGTAGTTCTGTGTAGTGCTGGTCAGTAAGGCCTAATTGCCTCTGCTGCTTCATTGTCTTTGTGGTATGGAGAGAATCGAACTGCCCCCAATCCTTTACAGAAAAAAAATGAATGGCTGTAATGAACTGGAATTTCCAGGAAAAACATACCAGCTCAATCCAAGACCCCGTGGGATTACTGCACTGATGTCATTTTTAATATGCCTTATTCTTCCCCTCTGGTTGACGCAACCTCTCTCCTCACTGGCTCACTGTTTTCCCTTAGAGAGCAGACCGTCTCTGTGAATGACTGGCTCAGGGAGCATGTGCAGGACAAGCCCAGAGCCTCCCTCCATGGGAACATAAGAGAAGAAACTAAAGAATGGCTGAGAACAGTGGCTGAATGGAACAGGTCATGCTGCTTCTCGAGGCTGAAAAGGCCAATCCTTTAAGAGAGACGATGAGAGCACCTAACCGGGTTTGACCCCACAGGCCGTTTGTGTGCAGAGAGGGCTGGGAAATGCAGCTCTGCGCAGAAGGGCAGTGAGATGGCAGGGCTGTGTTCCAGACACACTTATTCACTCATCTGCTTGATTCAATTTTATTTGTACAAAAGGTCTGTTGAGGTAATGGGCAGACTAAGCCTTTAGCAATCATGGGCTCTGTAAATAGAACCTCAATGGAAGACTGAATCAGCTGATGTCCCCTTCAGTGCTGTTTCCATTTGCAGAACTGGAAGTGGCAATAGGGGGAATGAATCACTCTTACTATATTTAAATGCCTTCTTTACAAAAATAGCAATCACCATAATAAAACAGGCTCAGTGATACCTACTAACAAACAATAAAAATGCCTTCCTGTAAAGAGAATGAACATTATATTATTTATGGTCATGGGTGAATAGTAAGCATCATAAATCAAGGCATCAGCTATGGGGTCTTCCTTTTCTTTATCACCAGATGAAGAACCAAGCCTTTCTTCACCTGCTTATTATATGACTAGTACTCCAAAATAATTTTTTAAAGAAAGATTTTATTTATTTGAAAAAGAGTTAGTAAATGTGACTGAGAGAGAGAGAGAGAGAGAGAGAGAGCGAGCAGAAGAGGAGCAGGGGGAGAGGGAGAAGCAGACTCCCCACTGATCAGGGAGCCCGACCAATGGGAGCCCAATGTGGGGCTTGATCCCAGGAACCCAGGATCATGCATGACCTGAGCTGGAGGCAGATGTTTAACTTACTGAGCCACCCAAGTGCCCCTCCAAAATAACTTCTAAATATCCAGTCAATTACTTCTCAACAATTATGTATTACCTACTAGTTTCTTTACGTAGTATATTCATTTATTTTAAAAGGAAGATCTCAAAAGAATCAAGATTTTTTTTTTCCTGTGAATTATGGGAGAAGTAAATGGTCAGAAAGTCAGGGTAAATACTATATTCTCCTTGTACTACTTCAAATTTCACTACAATATCTTTAAATCACAAATCAGGAAGACTTTATGTAATCACTGTTCTACCCCAAAAGGTTTATTATTGTTGGTTATTATGTCTTTAACACATAGCTTTAAAGTTGAGAGATGACTAGGAAATAAGCCTAGAGATTTTAAACTACCTTAAGATTTTGCCAGAAATCCAACAAATATAGAAGTATGGAATATCTCTATTTCCTTTTTATATTGAGAAAAAAATTTAACATTTGAAAATCAGTTATTGCAAATCACTGTATTAACAGAATAAAGAAGATCACTTGATCATCCCTATAGATGAGGAAAAAACAATTGATAAAATTCAATACCCAATCATAGTGACTCTCAGCAAATCAGAAATAGAAAAAAAAGCCTTACTCAGCATGAAAAATAACATGAAACAAAAGCCTACAGCTAACCTAATAAGTATTCAGTGAAAGACTAAATGCTTCCCCTTCAAAACTAGGAATGACAATTCAATATCATACTAGAGGTTTTAGATAAGGCAGGGGGAAAAAAGCTTAAGTATTAGAAAAGAAGAAGTCAACCTGTCTTTATTTGCAGACAACATACTTGCGTTTATAGAAAACCCTAAGGAATCTACCAAAAACCATTAGAACTAAAATGAATTTATCAAAGTCACAAGATACAATAACAGAAAGATCCTTCCTCTTAACTCTTTTAAGACCAGTTACTAATCAAGGTGTTACTGTACACATACATGTAAACACTAACATAATTTCTATTCTTCTATTGAAATACCACTAGCTTCACCTGAAATTGTGGCGAAGAGGAAGAAAACAGCAAGATGTGAATCCTGACTCTTCACTGTATATGTAAAAAGCACAATGGCTGATTGCCTAATAAAGTTACACATTTAATCTTTTAATAGGCAAGCACATTTCACACTGGATAAAACCTCACTAACACAACCCAGATATATGTACCCTACCTAGAGCCTACCCAAATAAATGGCAAATGCTCTAGTTCAGTACAACTTATCTCTAATGGTAGAAAGCAAAACTTGAAAGAGTACTGACGGTGCATTAGTAAAGTCTAGTGGCATTTACATCTTTATGGAAGAAACTTGGGGTTATCATCAGGGATTCTACATACAGTTTTTTAAGTAGCTATAATCCAGGTTTTACCAGAAATATCAGGAATAATAGGATAACTAGCATTGCTAAATTAACAAGTATTTATTGAGCCTACTCTTGAATACCACAGTCCTAAAATATAGCCAGTCTACCAACACTAGACAGGGCACAGGCAGAAAAAAATTATAGCAGGAACTTTAGGTAGCTTCATTGTGATGAGCTAAATCAAGGACACTGCTAGCAAAGTAGAAAAAATTATGACTTTAATGTAGAACATTGTACTGCAATGGCACAGCTGGAAAGCAACCGCAGAAAAACCATTCCATGGTAGCTACCTCAAATGTGAAGGTTCTTTATGAAGATCGTAAGTTTAAAAGACAAAGTTGCAAATACTGTTAGACTTTGCTAATAATAGTAACTATGACTTCAGACTATAGTGTCTGTCTTTGAGAAACAACAGGCGCTATGGTATTGGGGGCATATCAGTCTTTTTCAGTTAAATGGGCCTGCAGAGATAAAAATGTACTGTCCTCACTGCCTACTTATTGTTTTTAATCCACTGTATGTAAATTATGACCTTGGAATTGTTTTTGCTAATGAAAGATACTGTGATTATCTATGCAACCTTGTCTTACGATACCTCTTGTGGCCCAGAGTACATAATTGCAAGATGAATGGCCCCAGGTTGTGTTTATGGTCTATTGACAACTGAATTATGGTGCTACTGAGGGTAATGCAGTATGGCATCATGAACTTGAACTAGTCATGTGGTATCTCTGGATCTGAGCATTTTCACTAAATACCTAATACATAACACCTAACAGCCAAATTCATAGGGTTATTATGAAGATTAAATGGGATGCCTGGCACATAGAAGATGCTATATATGTACACATGCATACTTATTCTCTATGTCTCTCTCTTTCTCTCACATACATACGAGGTTAATAGTTGAGTTTGATTTATTGGCCTCCATAACCTAGTCCAAGGATAGAGTGTTGTAATTGGCCTCACTTAATTTTAGTGCGGCCAGCAACGACATGAACAAAAATATCAATTCTGGCGTCAGTCAGTAGTTGGTGGAGGGTTCCTCCACTGCAGGCATTTTCTTCGATCCTTTCACTATACAGTTTTGATCTTTATCTCAGTGGTTCAGAGGGTTTCACTCTTGTTTCACTATCGGGAAGAGGCACAAATGAGAAAGATTAGCAAAGAAGGAATTTAAACAGTAGGGCAGTTAAAAAGCTTATAGGCAAGACTCAGTAACTGGATACAGCCCTGTGCAACCATGGAACCTTAATAAATCACCATCTGGATAGCTTTAGCCCTTTTTTTGAAATTCCTTTTTGACTCCCTGCCATCCTAAGAACAATGAATTGATTTATCTAGATGTATGACAATCACTTTATTTTTTTAAAAAAGATTTTATTTATTTATTTGAGACAGAGAGAGAGAAAGCACAAGCTGGGGCGGTGGTAGGTGGGGAGGCAGAGGGTGAGGGAAAAGCAGACTCCCTGCTGAGCTGGGAGCCTGCCTGATCAACCTGGAGATCATGACCTGTTTCTAAGGCTGAGGCCCAACCATCTGAGCAACCCAGGAGCCCTGACTATTACTTTAAATACAGTTCTAGTTTTTAACTATTTAAAAGCCATGTCTGAAGTGACCCTTCTTTAAAGAAGGAACCTACTATCAACATGTAAGATCCTTAGAAAAGATGTTACAGACTTTCACTTAAAACTAGAGAGGGATGCCTGGGTGGCACAGTTGGTTAAGTTTCTGACTCTTGATTTTGGCTCAGGTCATGATCTCCGGGTTGTGAGATCAAGCCCTGTGGGGGGCTCTGCACTGGGCATGGAGTCTGCTTAAGATTCTCTTTCTCCCTCTGCTCTTCCTTCCCCACTCACATGCTCTCTCTCTGTCTTAAAAAAAATTTGGAGAAACAGGGATCACATTTACCTCCTTGCCTTAAACAACTAAATAATGGGCAAAATATATAAAGCAATGTTTTTCAGACATTGGTTGATAGACAATGCCGGCCTATGATCTGTTTAAAAAAAAAAAAAAGAGAAAGAGAGAGAGAGAGAGAGAAATAAAGTGAGCCCTATGATTGTACTAGCTTATTGCCTGAAGGCAGTTTCCAGGATGTGGTATAAAGAAGGTGAGCCCAAACAGAGCTCACTGAGTTGAGGAGACTGTGATTAGAGCTCCGGGGTGCCAAGTGCCTAGAATTTTTGGCAAAAAGAGCCAGAGTGAATGGTGCTACACAGAGAGAAGAAGGGAGGGACAGCACATACTCTACAACCTCATCTGTAGACAAGCCTCCCTAGAGTCTTTCGCTGAGCACAGATTTGCACAAGTGTGAGAGGAAACTACATGAGACTATTGTAAAGGAGTAAGCAGAACAACTCCCAGAGTTCACAGAGGACTGGAAATAGTTTGTGTTCGTATCAGTCGGAGTAGAAGGACCCTGTAATACTCAAGGAATTAGAATCCTCAAAGGGTATTGCCATAGTAGTAGGAACTAAATAAAGGCTGCTCTAGACCCCCATAACAAAACATAAAAGCAGTCCCTGAGAGGATCAAACTGATTCCAGGTAATTTAAGTACATTCCACAGCAAAATATGGCAACCAAGAATATAAAATAAACAATGTTCACTATTCAATAAAAAATTTCCAGGCATGTAAAGAAACTTGTTAACTAGGAAAAAACAATATAAATAAAAACATACCCAGAAATACCAGGGATGAAAGAACTGGCAGACAAGGATATTAAAATACCTTTAACAAATACATTCCACATGTTCAAGAAGTAGTGGAAAATCAGGAAAGGAGAAAGAAGACTTTTTTAAAAAGATGTTAAACATCTAGAGACTAAAATATAATATCTGAAATTAAAAATATGCTGAGTTAGATTAAAAAATAGATTGGGAACTTCAGAAGAAAAGATCAGTGAACTTGAAGACACAGCCTTAGAAACCATCCAAAATGAAGCACAGAGAAATAAAGACAGAAAAAAAATGAGCAGAGAATCAGTGAGCAACAGTGGGACAATATCAAGCAATCTAACATTCACGAATTTAGAGTTCCAAAAGGAAAAGAGATCTGGGGAGGAAGGGGACAGGAAAAAACCTTTGAAGAAATAAAGGCTAAAAATTTTCCAAATTTGATAAAAACTATAAACCCACAGATCCAAGGAGTGCAAATCCACACAGAATAAATAGAAAGACAATGATTCCAAGAAATATCATGATCAAATTGCTTAAGTGATAGAAAGAGAATCTTAAAAGTAGCTAGAGGGAAAAAAGACCATTACAGAGGAACAAAGATAAGAATTACAGTAAAGGGAGCCTAGGTGGCTCAGTCTGTTAAGCATCTGCCTTCTGCTCAGGACATGACCCCAGGGTACAGGGACTGAGTCCTGCATTGTGCTCCTTGCTTAGTGGGGAGCCTGCTTCTCCCTCTGCCTGCTGCTCTGCCTGCTTGTGCACACTCTCTCTCTGACAAATAAATTAAATCTTAAAAAAAAAAAAAAAGAATTACAGCAAATTTCTTATCATAAACTATTCAAGCCAGTGGCCAATGGCTAGACACCTTTAAAGTACTAGAAGAAAAAAGCCTGTCAACTGAGAATTCTTTACTCAGTAAAAAGGTCTCTCAAATTAGGATAAAGTAAAGCCTTCCAAACAGAAAAACACTGAAAGAGTTAATTCCGGCATCCCTATACTACCAAAAATGTTAAAGGAAATTCCTTGGGCTAAAAGAAATTGATTAAAGATGGAAACACAAAGAAATAAAGAGGTCTCCAACAGTAAATAAACAGTAAATAAGTAGGTAAACATAAAAGTCATGTTTTCTCATTTTTCAATATGTTTAAAAAATAACTAAATAAAAAACAATTATAGTAAATAAAATATGATAATAGTACAAGGAACAGGAGGGGAGAAATGGAAGTATGTACTTTCAAAGTTCTTACTATACATGAAGTGATACGGTATTATTTGAATATAAATGTGGGTAAGTTAAAGATGTTTATTATAACCATGAAAGCAATTACAAAAAAGGATAGAATGGAGCTGCCTCAGTGGCTCTGTTGGTTAGGCATCTGCCTTCAGCTTAGGTCAGATCCCAGGGTTCTGGGATGAAGCCCCAGATCAGGTTCCCTGCTCATCAGGGAGTCTACTTTTTCCTCTGTCCCTCCCCCTGTTTGTGGTCTTTCTCTCTCAAATAAATAAAATCTTAAAAAAAAAAAAAAAAGGATAGGACAAAGATAAAAAGGACATAAGCCAATAATGAAGATAAAGTCATAAATAAGAAATTTGAATAATCTAAAATTGGGCAAAAAAGAGAAAAAAAGGAACAAAAGTCAGGACAAATAGAAAACAAATAGAATTGATCAGCTTTTTATATCCAACCTTACCGATAATTATAATAAATGTTAATTGTAAATGTCTCAATTAAAAGGCAGAAATTTTCACACTGAATTAAAAAGCAAGACCCAATTAAATGCATTGTATAAGAAACTCACTTTAAAAATAAAGACATACATGGGTTAAAAGCAAAAGGTTGGAAAAGATATACCATGCAAACAATAACCATAAGAAAGCTATAATGACTATATCAACATTGGGTAGTCTTCGGAACAAGGAATATTATCAGGGAAAAAGAAAATCATTTCATAGTAATAAAGGGGTCAATTCATCATGAGGATATACAATCCTAAATGTGTATGTACCTAGCATCAGAGTTTCAAAACACATAAAGCAAAACTGATAGAACCAAAAATTGATAAAACAAGTAGACAGAAAAATTAATAAAGATGTAAAACACTGCCCATCTGATATTATATATCTCTATCTATATCCATATCTATACCACTCTACCCAGTAACAACAGAATATATGTTTTGGATCATAAAATAAGTCTTAATAAATTTAAAAGAATTAAAATCATGCAAACTATACATTTTCTGAGTGTAAGAAAATTATACTTATAACACAAATCTATAAGGAAAATCCCAAGTATGTGGAAAGAAAACAGCATACTTCAAAATAGCTCAGGGGTCAAAGAAGGAAGTCACAAGGGAAAGTAGAAAATATTTTGAACTGAATGAAAACAAAAATGTTACTTATCAAAATTTATGGGATATAGCTAAAGCCATACTTAGAGGAAAACTTATAGCATTAAACCACATATATTAGAGAAGAAGACAGATCTCAAATCATTAGACTCAGCATCTACCTTAAGAAGCTAGAAAAAGAAGAGCAAGTGAAATATAACAAAAGGAAGGAAATAATGAAGATGAGAATGGAAATCAATAAAATAAAATGCAGAAAAAGTATAGAGAAAAATCAATGAAATAAAAAGCTGGTTCTTTGAAAAAAAACAGTAAAATTGATGAAATTATTAATAATAAGAATGAAAGATCCTATGGCCAATGAAGTAAACAACTTAGATGAAATGGACAAATCCCTGGAAAGACAAGCTATCAGAGCTCACTCAAGAAGAAATAATTTGAATAGCCCTTTATCTATTAAAGAATGTAAGCTCTTGGCATAAAAGCTTTCCATAGAGAAAACAACAGACCCAGATGATTTTAGTGGTGTATTCTACTAAAAATTCAAAAAAAGAAATAAAACCAATGGTCTATAAACTTCAGAAAATAGAAAAAGGAAATTCTTACCTACCCATTTTTTGAGGCCAGAATTACTATACCAAAACCACACAAGGCTATTATAAAAAGAAAAAAAAAAAAACACAGAGAAAAGACATTAAAGATAAAGAACAACACATGGAGGAAGACAAATTCAGTGAACACAGCAGAAAACATGGAGAGAGAAAATGGCCAGAGGACTGACACTGACTGTGCCTCTCGAGTGCAAACCCCTATATAGTGTTTCATAGCAAGAACTTGGAGCCAGACTCCTTGGGTTCAGGTCCTAGCCCCACTACTTACTAAGTAAGTTACATAATTTTGGACCAAGTCACCTAACTTCTCTGTACTCCAATGTCCCTGTTTTTTGTTTGTTTTTTAAGATTTTATTTATTTATTTGACAGGCAGAGATTACAAGTAGGCAGAGAGGCAGGCAGAGAGAGAGAGAGAGGAGGAAACAGGTTCCCCGCTGAGCAGAGAGACCAACGTGGGGCTCGATCCCAGGACCCTGGGATCATGACCTGAGCCGAAGGCAGAGGCTTTAACCCAGGCGCCCCCAATGTCCCTGTTTTTAAGTGGAGATAGTAATAGAATTCCCCTCATATGGTTGTTACAAAAATTGAATGAATAAATACATTTCAAATGCTTCTAATAGTACCTGGCACATAGTGAACACTATACAAGTGTGTGTTGGAATTACTATTATTATTCATATTATATTAGTTGGTTGTCACCTTTATTAAGCCATGATATGTGTCCTCAAAATGAACAAAGCAGCACAAGAAGTGACTATTCCCATGGAGTTAGTTCCCTGTGGCTGGCATAACAAATCGCTTCCTGGCTTAAAACCACAGAAACATACTCTCTCACAGGTCTGGAGGCTGGGATTTCAATACCAGTTTCACTGGGCTGAAATCAAGGGGCTAGCAAGGCTGCATTCTCTCTGGAGATCCTTAGGGAGAATCCACTCCTGGTCTCTTCTGAGTTGTCGGCTGCCAACGTTCCTTGGCTCATGGCTGCCCCCCTCTAATCTCTGCCTCTGTGTTTATATTGCCTCCTCATCTCTGTGTGTCAAATCTCCCTCTGTCTCTTAGAATGACATCTGTGGTTGGATTTAGGGCCTATCCAGAAATCCAGGATAATCTCCACCAGTCAAGATCCTTAATTTAATCATGTCTGCAAAGACTCCTTTTCTTTATAATGTAACATTTATAAGTTCCAGATACTAGAACCTAATTATCTTTGGATAGCCATTATTCAACCTATCTGGGTTGAATGGGGTAGATGGATCTTGTGTAGAAATTACAACATATATAACATTTTTTTAAAGTACACTTAGCTCTCTCTACAACAAACCTGTTAGAATATGCAACCAGGGGCACCTGGGTGGCTCAGTGGGTTAAAGCCTCTGCCTTCATCTCAAGTCATGATCTCAGGGTCCTGGGATCAAGCCCCACATCGGGCTCTCTACTCAGTGGGGAGCCTGCTTCCTCTTCTCTCTCTGCCTGCCTCTCTGTCTACTTGTGGTCTCTGTCTGTCAAATAAATACATAAAAATCTTAAAAAAAAAAAAAAAAGAATATGCAACCATTTGCCAAGGCACAACCTTTTTACCTGCTGGGTCCCCAAACTGTGAGCATCGCATCCATAATGAACTACAGCATCTCTAAGCACTAACATACAAACTCAAATCTGTAAAATTAAGACAAACATCATAAACTTTGGGGCAGGGGAGCTATTAGAAACTTACTGTTCCTTCCTATGATCCAAATAAAATAGCTTATTAACATGGCTAGTAAGAACCAAGAACAAGATTTGACAATGGCACTTGTCACTAAGGTTAAAAACAATGGGCTCACTCTTGATGACCACAGGTACCTCCACCCAGACCCTACATATTTACCCCGTGCTCCACAGTAGTAAAGAAAATTCACTTCTAGAATCAAGCCTGAGTTCGAGAGCTGACGCTATTATGTGTTAATGATGTGACCTTGGACAAATCATTTCACCCCTTTGAGCCTGTTTCTTCATCTATAAAAGAGGAGTAATAAGTTCTTATGCCGCAGAGTTGCTGTGAGTTTAAGTAAGAACTCACGTACAGTACTAGCATGGCAATTAGCATGTAGAGTAACTGCTAGGCAAATCGTTATCACAATTTATCATTATGTACTAAACACTACTATTTCTAACAAAACACTATCTTCTATTCCATCACAGTAGAAATACCCTCTCATCTTCAATTTCTTTCCAATTTCAATTTATTCTCAGAGTGGGAGGAGTTTTTCCTTTGGGGACTGTGATCTCATGGGTGAAAGATGTTACGACCACACAGAAAAAGCCCGGAAAATAATGCAATCTGCAATTCTGGTATCCATACCCTCAGGGTAAGAAGAAAAGAAGGATGAAAAGAGTAAGGACAGGAAGGAAGGCCTGAAGGGCTGGACGTATGACTAAGTGCACTTAGTCTAAGGGCACAACTAGAATGCCTGATGTTTGGGGAAATGAGACAAGATGACAAATTTAAATAGCAAAAGTCTAAAAAGGGGATGTAGTTTATTCACTCTGCACAGGGATTCACTAAATGATGAGAACTCTGCACTTAGGAGACAGGGAGGTTGAGAGGAGCGAGTTATGATGGGGACAGGGACATCATGACGAGCACAGACAAGGCCAACACAACCCAGCTCATCTTCACACACACAACACCAGCCCTGGGACCGAGGTGAAGTGGAAAGTGGACAGGACAGCCGAAAAACTCAAGCAAGCTTTTGTTTAGGACAAATATGACGCTGCCAGCAACTCCAGGGCATAGGTAGCATGTGGCCTCTCCCAGGATCTCCTGCAGTTAGCCCTGGACCTGGCATGTCATCGATCAGTCTGGGCTGGGAGAACAAGGGCACACTCCCAATAGTGAAAATACTGGCAGAAGATGAGAAGTCGAGCTACAGGCTTCCTTCTGACCGTGTTGACTGTGTGTCCAGTCTCGCTCCCATCCAAACCACTTTCCGGACAGCAGCTCCGAGCCTGTCACTGCTTCAACACTTCTCTGGGGCCTCCAACAATAGGTCCAGATTCCTTAGCTTGGCCAGCCAAGCCTTTTGTGTTTGATCCTGACCCTGTTTCTGCTGCTACCCTCCTCGTATGCTCTGCTCCAGTCATATTAGATGATTTGCAACTCCTGGTGTATACTTGCTCCCGCGCACGAACACCCCGCCTTGGCACAGACTGCTCCTTCTGTCTGAGCCGCAGTCTCCGCCTGAGGACTCCCTTTCCTCCTGTAATTATCTCAATTGTCACTTTCTTCAGAAGGTGACTTTTCTAAGCAGAATTAAGTGCTCCCTTCTCTAAGCTTTCAAAACACTTTGTCCATACTCCTATTAATGGCAGTGACTATGAAACCATAATTAACGTATCCATGTCTGTCTTCCTTTATAAACCTCTGGGGTGCCAGGATTGTATCCCTAGCTACTAGCATGGGGGTGCAGAGCTTTAAAGATGCTGAATAAATGAACAGATGTGAAAGGCCCGAAATAGAAGTAGAGCTTAAATCTTTGAGTGATCAAGACACTAAGACAGGTAGGGATGGGAGAGAGTCCATTCCTAGAATCAGAAGTTCCCATTGTGGATGGCAGCTACAAGACTTCCTCCAACTGCTCAGTTATCATGATCAGAGACAGAATTTAGGGCTCAACATACGACAGGCCCGCCCCAGTAGGACGTCCCCTGTCTTAGATGATTCCCAACCATTTCTCACACTGATTTTGTCTTTGAGAAGACAACTGCATTTTCCTACGCTTTAGTGTCACCATCTTTTGTGAAGTAACCCCTATTTCAAATGCTTCAAAAGCCAAATTGTTCTCTCCTACTCAAATTCTCATTTTCTCTTTCTTACAAAGTAGAATGGAAAATTTGAGGGCTAAATTAAGGATGCAAATAATCTGAGCCCAAACGTAGCATGCAACTTGAGGGAAATTATTATCTCTGTATATCTCAACCAGCTCTTCCTTCAAATGGAATCAATCCTCTATCAAGGAGGACACAGGAAATAATAAAAGGTACAGCTTACATGGTACGTACTATGCAGCTCACATGTATTAACCTGTTTAATTCTATACTTCTTCGAGGTAGGTGCTATTATTATCCCCACTGTGCACAAGGAGACTCAAAGGAGCCTGTAAAGCTGTTACTGAATGGTAGGGGCGGGGCTGGAACCGGAATGGTCTGGCTCTAGTGGCCATGCTGTTAACCATTACCTTCTACTGCCTTCTCCGCAGGTCACTGAAAGGCACCATACGTAGTACGAAAACTCCAGCACCTCAAGGCATAAGGGCAAACAGTGAATGACAGGCCTCGGGTAGGCGACAGTGTTATGCATTTCAATCTAAAATGCATTTTACAGCTGAGATTTTATTTTATTTTTTTAATTTTTTAATTTTTTTTTTTTACAGCTGAGATTTTAGTTCTCAAACCACCCATTGTTTATAGCTAAAATACTAAGGGTCTCTTGTGATTTTAGCTATCTAGGAGATAGATTTGTCCTTTACTGGTACTATGTTTACAATTCAGATGACACTGTCACTAGATGAATAGTGACCTTGGGTGTTACTTTATGGATCAACGGGTTAGATTTTTCTCAAGAGCGGTGACCTGAGAATAGAAATATGGCAGAAAATGCCCTTGTGTTCATGCTTTTTCTACAGAAACAGAATTTTATTTTTTTAAAAAAAGCATTAAATATTTAGGTCCATATTACCCTTAACTCAAAAATTTCATTTAGACAAAATTTTAAGACCATCTGCTAGGTGTGATACAGTACCTTCAAACTGTTATCTCGTATAATCATATTCCCTTTGGGCAATGGGCCATTTTAGAACGTGTTGACTGAATGAATACCATTTCAGAGATGAATTCAGGAACTCTGCATTTCCAGATGTTTCCTCAGAAGCAACAGGTGCCTTATAATAGTCATATTTGCTCTGGAGAGCTCTACTACCCAGTCCTGCTTGAAGAGGGAGAACTTACTCCTTTAGAAAAGCTGAAAGCCACCCTTATCTGTACCCACGGTTTCTACATTGTTTTCTTCCCCCATCATCCAGAGAACAGAGAAAGATCAGATTACATTGCTTTCTTGGGCCTGCATAAATTCCTGTGAGGTTCTCTCTTCTGTCAGGAAAAGTTTCCCTGGCAACCATATTTACACACTCACTTAATTCCCCCCCCCTCCTTTGATTTGCTGGTTGGTATAAAAATTAATTTGCATTGAATTGCTTAAGCTTACAAGTTAATCATTTTAACAGACTCACAAAATTTTAGAACTTGGTTTCTGGCCAAAATTTGTTTCCTAAGGGGCCTGTCTCCTTTCTTTTGGAATTTGAATGTAATTCTCTTCAGTTCAGTATTTTTCAACACGTATAGTTTCTGGCTATAGGTAGAGAAAAGAATATTGTCCTGAAGGCATCTGGCCAATAGTATTAGCTAGGAAGATCAAGAGAGGAAGAGGTGCCTCTATTAATTCAGAGTAAGCAAGGAGTCAAATTCCCAAAGATCAGCTATGATAAAGAGATGGAAGAGAAGAGTCAAGGACCAAGAGAAAATGTCTGGGCCACATGAAATGATGAACACCTAAGATTCTGGGTGATCAGAGTTCAGGACCTAGATAACAGGAATGGAACGTGATTATCAAGTATGGAGTGTCATTAATTCATCTACCATGTATTTATTAAGCATCTAAATAGTACTTGGTGCTGGGAATACAGCAGTGAAGAAGACAGACCCAGGTCATGCCTTCATAAGGTTTGTAGTCAAATATTTAAATAGTGAACCAATGTTGGCTTTGTTATTGAACCAAGTATCTTTGGGCTAGGGGCTCGTTATACAATTTCCTACAAGGGCCAGAACTGTTTTCAGAGTATGGATGGAGAAGGGACTTAACTGACAGAAACAAGGTCAAGAAGCCCTTCCTGGAACAAATGAGTTGGCACGTCAACAAGCCTTTGATATGTATAATGGTTTCTTCACGTCTTCAACAACAAAGATACTTAAGCCTCTAGACAAAGAAATGAAGAAAGGTACATTTATCACAGGGCACAAGGCTAGATACTTTGCAGTATATATGTTTTCTAGAACGAAAAGTATATAAAGGTACAAGCTATTCTTAAGCGCACTCAACAACTATTTATGAGCATCTGCTATGTTCAAGGACTGGTTTTCAGAACTGAAGCTACGGATATGAAAAAGACATAGTTCCTAGCAATTACAACAGTGTGGTAAGTGTTAAAATAAGATGTTAAAGTACAAAGGAAGGCCAGAGAGGAGGGACGCTAATTCATTAAAAGCAAGTGGGGAAATGTTTCTGAGATGCGATGCTTGAGTTGAATCTTGGGAGACAGAGAAGTTCGTTGTCTTCAGCTGATAGATTTGGTGGTAATTTGTTACACAGCAATAGAGAACTACCACAGTGCCTTATGGTGACCATGCCACTAGCACATATAGGGAGAACACCTGGCCATCTAAACTTTGTTTTGTGACATACACCATAGGTTATACTCGAAATCTCTATAGATTCACTCTTATATATCCTAAGGCTCACCTGGTCCCTACTGGAGTAGAAAGTGTGAATAAGCACTCTGGGAATGGGAAGGACACAGGGTATGGGAAGAAGCAACGCAGTCTCAGTCTTGTCTGATATCCCCCGCAGAAGAACCCAAGTTGGCTGGTGTTCAGACCTGGTCAAATGGTCGGCCCGTACCTAGCGCAGTAAGGACTTGGTCAGTACCAGCCAAATAATCACTCAGAGGGACCGGGAGCAGGAGGAGCAAGAGAATGAGTGAAAGTTGTTTTTGAGGGAGCGGTAATCAGGAAAAGCAGAAAACTTCATTTGTTGTCCCTGCCAAGTAATGACTGTAAAGTCAAAAATAAGCAATAATATCAAAGATTAAGTTTTCCTTCTTCAGTTGGGTAGATAAAAGAACGGAGCAGGCAACAAAGACAAGGGTGGGACATGAGCATCCAAGACAAATGTGGTAAATGGGCCACGTGGTTCAAAGCTTCGGGGTAGTCCCTGGTATGGGGGTGACGGGGTAGCATCAGCCTGACTGAAAAGGCATCAGATCAGGGCAGACAAGTTGTATTACATTTGCTCAATCCCAATTTCTGTTTTAGTAGGTTAAAAAAAGCTTGCCATAGCTTCCTACAAGCAAATGGGAATATCTGACTATAAAAGGAATAGAAATGAACTCATTTCTTATTTAAATTGGGAGTAACAACAGTATCAGGACTATAACTCTACCTGATAATATTCTCAAGACCATGATGTTTGAGTTTCCAGGAGCCATTCCAGGTAACAATTCCTTGCCTCTTTATTCTCTTCTCTTCATACTATCTAGTCGAACCTCAAAATATTCCCCATTTGCTCTTAATATCAGGAGTCCGAGAGGAGAAGACCACAGGAAAATGGGATCATGCACCATGACACAACAAGGACCTTGACACACTACAAAACTAAAACAAGGGATCCAGCACAACGTGCTTTTCTGGCTTCAGGAGGTAGTATTGATACCTTCAGGCAGAACTTATTCAATGTGTGGGGTCCAGTGCAAAATGAAAAAGCAGGACCCTTGCTAAAAAATTAAGAATTTCAAGAGAGCAACAATGGAGCATTAAACTGAGTGAGGAGCTCTTCTAAGCACAGGGCCCTGGGAGGTTGCATAGGTTGTGCACCTGCAAAGCTGGTCTTGCCTTCAGGAACAGTATAGAGTGGTCCATTAGAGTCCGAGTTGGGTCCAAATCCCATCTTTGCCACCCATTACTCATGTGATCTTAGCCGATCTATTTAGCCTCTCCATACTTCCAAGAGGTTGTGTGGTTGTAATCCAGTATTGTGAGAATTAAGCGGGATAATGAATAGAATGTATACAAAGTGTTCAGCACATAGTAAACACTCAACAAGTGGTAGCTGAACTATTATCATTCAGTGAAATATGCAGGTAATTATCAAAGCAGTACATTTAAGAAATGAATTGCTGAACTGCTATTAAGGATATGAAAGCATGAGATTGGAATTTTAGGGCAACTAAAATGAGGCAGACAAGGAAGATTGAATCTTCTGCTTGGCTATTCTGCCTTCTCTAACTACTCTCCTACTTCTCTCTTCCCATTTATTGCAAAGCATACAAAGGGTGATACACATGCTGCCTCCACCTTGAATCTACATCTCATGCCACAGTCCTCTTATTCTGGCATTTAATATCCCCCTGCCCCCCTCCCCGAACTGAAGCTATTGTTCTCTAAAAGTTACTAGTAATCCTGTTTACCAAATAAAATGGGCATTTCCCACTTTCTCTTTACAATTTCATACTGCTGAGCAATTTCTCCAGCTTGAAACCCTCTCTTCTTCTTCCTTTTGTTGGCACTGCATCCTCATGGCTGACAGCGTGTCTGGCCAGCCTAGCATCTATCTGGTACACGAATGGTCCCGAAGAGAATGCATTTGTTGGAGGAAAAGACTAGATGGTTCTTTGGCTTCTCTGATATTCCTTCTTTTCCCCTATACTGACCCACTTTCTTCTTCCTACCTCCCTAAATGTGGGCTTCTTCAAGCTTTGGCCCTTGGTCCTCTATGCTTCTGTTTATATGCTGCTACCTCTAGTTGACTAAGCTATCACACAGCTTCAGAGATCACCTTCTCTACATCAGACTCCTTCACTTCTCTCCTTTGAGCTCTAGCCCCCCACTTCCAAATACTTATGGTACACGTCCCCTTATAAGTTCCAGTATCACCTCAAGATATCTAGCACTTAGCCTTTCCTCTTCTCCCCAGACTAGCTTTCCTTTTTGTCTTATCTCTATTCATCTTGACACCCATGTTCAAGGCTATATTTGATTCTTCCTTATTTCTTGTCCTCCATATCCAGTCATGAACTCCCGTTCATGTTTCCTTTGTGATACTTACTGAACCCGTCTTTTATTTTCACTGCCATCACCCTAATTCAATTCCTTACCCCCTCACATCTAGACTCTGTAAGTAACGGACTGGCTGGTTGTGCCGGTCTCCTTCTATCCCTACTAAAGTTTATTCTCCACACTGTTGTTGAGAATCTTCTTAAAAATCCTTTCATGACCCCGCATTTCCCTAACCAGTCATCTTCACTTTCCATCATAGGAGATAGAGTTCTAATTCCTTGTTCAGCATTCAAAGCCTGTTAAAATCAGGCTTCCACCACCCCTTCCTGTCTTACAACTTCTCTGCTTAAACCTTCTGATCTTGCCAGATTGGTCCCTAAAAACTTTCTTCCATAGCCCAGTCCTGTGTTTTATAAACATGATTTTTCCGATCTGGAAATTCCTTCCACCGTCCTTCTCCCTCTATAACAAAATTCACCATGCCTCTGAAAAAAGCCTTCCTTTCTAATCAGAGTCCATAATGACCTTTCTCTTTTTCCAACTCCTATAATACCACATATTGCAGTGCTTTTGAAAACGTACTGAATGGCTGCCTTACATTTAATCCTCACAACTCCATGGGGTAGGGGGCATTGTCACAAAGAAATAAAGTCAACTAACTTGTCCAAGTCATATAGCAAGTAAACCGTAGAACTGGGATCCAAATCCTTACTTAGCTGAGAAAAATCCCTAGACTACACCGCCTCTCTCATTTTCCTGTCTCAGTATCTGTATACAAGCAGGTGCTCAGTAAACACGGTGATTGAGAAAATTGCTTAAATAGCACCCATGACTCTCTAGCACTTACAGAATTGTCAATCCTAGCAATGTATATTAGGCACATCACCTTCTTCACGTTGCTTGATCTGTAATATAGTTCAAGACAGGGGACTTGCCAAAGCGTCACCACTATCCATTCTAAAAATAAATATTGGCTTAAGCAAAGCTAAGAGGCCTTTATCTGATTCAAGCATGAGGTGAGTTTTGGGGATGTCCTCTGTACACCTCTAGGCCCATCCTTGCTGTTTCCAAACGATTAGGAAGTGAACACAGACTGGCTAGTTGATGGCTTACGAGGTCAAATGGACTACTTCAGAGTTCTGGAGGTGGATGCTAAGGCAGCAGAACAGGCAGAATAAGCCCTCGGTAAAAGAAGCCCAATAAAAGTGCATCATGGGTGGAAAATGGGATCAAAAGAGGGTAAGAGTAAGGAGGGAGGCAGAACAGAAAGAAGGAAATGCTAGAAATATTCTATTGAGGAGATGGCGCTGTCCTTTTCTGAAGAGTTTCTTGAAGCTGTCAGATCCAACCCTGTCCTCTGTGGCAAGTACCACATAACAGTGGGCTCTGTCGCTTCTGCATGATTCATGGCTCAGTCCTGAACTGCTTGTTCTGACCCATATCATAGGCCAGATCCTGTCTTGCTCCAGATCCTCCAGGCTTCTGACCTTAATACTCCCTTCCTCAGGTCTCAGAAACCCGACCTCACAGATCTGACATTCAGCATTGCTTCCCCGGTTATGCCCTGTATTTTCCTCTTGTTGTATGGTATAGATCCGTCCTCCCAGGATTATGCCTCTATTGTCACACATTGTACCCAGTGTCCAGGCCTTCTACCTTAGAGCTACTGCAAAGTATCCTCTTCCCATCTCTGCACTTTGAATGCTTACTTGGAAAGATATGAGTGACAAAGACCAGGGGTGAGCCTCCAAAAAACAGATGGGGGGGAAATATGGGGAAGAAGAACGATAAGAAGGAAAATACGACTGGAAATTGTTGTGGCAATTAGAAATTCTAGATTACTTTTGGAAAGTTACTTTATCAAGGAAGGAAAAAGGCCAAGGCTACAATATAAAGCCATTGCTGAGAGATACCATACTCTTCAAGTGTCTATATTCACTCTCTCCTCTGCTTTGGCTGTCCTTCTGTCCTTCCCAATCTTCTCTGCGAGTCAAACTCCTATTCATCCTTCAAGATCTTGCTTAAACACGTTCTTTTCTGGAAAGCCTTCTCTGACCCTCTCAGACAGCTAATTGTTCCCTCCTTTGTGTTTCCACAGCTTTCTATACACATCTATTATGCTATCACTTTTACTGGCAATTTTATTTGTCTCTCCTACTACTTCTCTGAGGACAAGGACTAATTATTTTATTCATCTCTGCATCCCCAAGACATAGAACAATACACAGCAGAGTGCCTGGCATATACCGAGTGTTTTTTGTTGTGTGATAAAAGACATCAAGAGCAGTAGGAAGTACAATTTGCACTTCAGTTGCAAACATCACATTGGTTCCTGGTACTTTTCATGTGTAACTACATTTTACCTTGATTTGGGAGAAACAACTTTAGACTCATAAAGGAAATTCTATTGATATCACTGGCACATTAGCCAGTTTTTCATCCTCATTGATGATAGCAACATGCCCCCCCACCAAACACTCCACCACCACCATCACCACCACCACCACCACCACACACACACACACACACACACACACTCACATACTTCCAAGAAGCTCCCAGGGCAAGCTTAACATTAGTGGCACATGGCCCATCCTACCATCTCGGTTGTAGTGAAAGCTAAATTACACCGTGAGACTAAAGCTGCCACCAATCTTAGTGAATTGGTGGTGGTTGGGGGAGGGGGTGATAATCCAAAGAACACACTGTTAGCCCACCTAGCAGAAGGGCCGGGAAGGAAGATGAATTTAAACCTTGCCTTATAAGAAATTTGTTAGAAACTCACGCAAAACAGCCGCTTCCTCTGGACATGACAGACCCGCTCCAGGCGTCCGGCGGTGACCTTTGCCCATGAGTGTCAGGTCATCACCCAGCACAGAAAACAAGGAGCCAGAGCCTTCCCCGGGCATCCCTCCTTCTCAAACCTGGCAAATCTTGGGGCCTGGTTTTCCTTTAGGGGATTGTCCTCTCCTCCCAGCACCGGCAATCCCCAGTTCCCTCTGCCGGTGCCCCTCTAAGCACCAATCTCGCCTTCGTCGCACGGCGGGGGCCCAGCTTGACTCTAGGTCAAAAGTGCCGGCGTCCGGGCTGTCAGGCCCTGCTGAGTGGGGGGAGGCTGAGGTCAGGCCCGACACCCGGGTCTCCTCGCACTCTGCGGGACGAGCAGAGCGGACGCAGGCCGCGCCAGGCCACGGGCTGCCGAGGCGCGGGCCTCTGCGCGAAGGGACTCGACCCCCGAGAAGCCGCGCGAGCGCCGATGCTCCGGCCAGTCCCCCTCTGCGTGCCGCAAGTCCCGGCACCCTGCGCGTCGCGGCCGGTCGCTCCGCGGGCCCGACTGCTGGGTGCCCGCGCGGGCTCCGCGCCGCGGATCCCGGGTCAGGCCGCCCGGCGCCTGAGCGCCCGTGCCCACGGCAGTGCTCCGCCCCGCGCGGCCCGGCCCGGTCGCCGCGCCCCGGCCCGGCCGTGACAGCTGGGTGCCCAAAGGGTTAAGCCGGCAGCGCAGCCGCCCGAGTGCCCCGCGCGCTGCGGGTCCGCCGCGAGCCGGCCCCAGCGCGCACGCGCCCGCCCGTTACCTGCGGTCGCGTTCGCGCTCCTCCTCCACCTGGCCGCTCTCTCCCGGGGGCCGCCCCTCAACCCGCCCCCTCGGCTCGGCGCCGCGCACCCTGCTGGCTACTCGGACACAGACCGGGGAGGAGGGGCGTGGGGTGATTACCATATATTAGCATACCAGCGCGCATCACGTGGCTTCTCCAGCCAATGGTCACTCTGGAAAGGCGGGGATAGGGTTGAACACGCCTAGGTGCTGCTCCGGGCCTGAACCGGTGGCCATGGCAACGGCTGGGAGGGCGGGGGGAAGTGGGGAGGCACTGGAGCCCAGTGGCCCCCCGGGAGCATCTCTCCTACCTGAATTCCGTGTGGAGACACCGGGTACTTTTCCCACCGTGCGGAGGGAGAAAGGCTGAATCTGGCTCCCCTCAAAAGGATTCAGACTCAGCGAACAGTAAATGAATGCTTACCACGTGCCTAACACTTTTCTGCAGAATATGATTCTCGGGGTCACCTTGCGATGTCAGTACTGTTAACCCCACTTAATACAAGGGAAAGTGGAGGCTCAGAGAGATTAGGTCACTCACCCAAAGTCACACAGTAACACCAAATGGCAAAAGTGGAGATCTGAGCCCATTTTTGTCTTCAGGCCCAGGACTCTCTTTTGAGTTACTTTCTCCAGCAGGGGTCTCCCAATACCTCCTCGGAATTCCAGGTAAACCAGAGGGCTGAGAGAGCCTCCTACAAACTGTACAGTGCTTCAGTGTTTCTTTACAATGAACTTTGGGGCCAGTAGGCCTATATTGCAGATGAGGAGAACGAGGCTCAGAGAGGTAACGCGATCTGCCTCCAGTCAAACAGCTCTTAGGAGCTAGTACTTAATTGCTATGATTTATACTCCAACTTGATACTTCATAAACTTTTAAATTCAGCCTTCTCGACACATTGGTATGGCTATGACCATTTTACAGATGAAAAAAACTGAGGCTTTAGGAAGTTAAACAAATGGCTCAAGGCTACACAGCTAGTAAGTAACAGATTTAGGTTCACATCTAGGTTTATCTGATTCCAGAGCTAGTCTCATGAAGTCTCATTATACCAGGTTCATTACTTTAGGCTTGGACTTGGGCTTCTGTAACAGAACTTTCCCGCCTCTCCTCTTAAAACGTGACCATGCTCTCTCTTAATCCAGCAAAACATCACGTGACAAGTGGTATGTGTTAAAATCACAGAGGCTAAATATTAAAAGAGAATAGAGTCACCTCCGTAGGTGGGTAAGTACAGCCTACAATTCCCTGGTTCTTGATTTTTACCCCTAGGGATTTGATAGTTTGCCTAAAGACAGAGTAGTTTAAAAGCGTAAACATCTGCATATGGACTTTCCTTCTACTCTAAGTTAGCTCAGTGGTTCTCTGATTACTGGAGAAGGGCCGTATGCCTCAAATCAAATATACTAAACTTTATAGGCATTTTAAGGGATTATCAAAGGTAATTTTGAATATATTGTACATTTCAACTTTATTGAGCTGATTTAAAACCCAATTTCCTCCTAAACTGTGACTGGTATTCAAATGCACAATGGTATAGGCAGACTTATTTGGAATAAAATCCTGACTTGACTACTCACTAATGTGTGACCTCAAGTAAGTGACTAACCTCTCTGTGCCTCGATTTCCTCATTTGTAAAATAGGATAGGAATCGTGTGAGAATTAAATGAATTAACACATAAAAAGCATTTAGCACAAGTCCTGGCTCAGAGTAAAACTTCCATAATTGTTAGATATTATTGCCCCAGGAGCTTTCCTAGGAACAGACAACCCACATGTACAGAATCTCTCAAGATTTCCTAGCTGGCTTTGGAATTTTGAAGCTGCTCCCCATCCCTTATGGCATATTAAACACCCTGTTGTGCTGGTGAAGCCTTGTTATCTCTCCAATGACATTCCCTCTTCTTAGGATCATAAATAATTCCCAGACTCAAAGGAGCTGGTTTCTCCTGCACATCTCCTAGCACCAAATTACCAGAGTGGCTCCTTGCCACTCTGGTGGGAAGGGGATCTTGACAAACAGCGAAGCCATAAGTCAGGCTCCTTGAAACACTTTTATGAGCGCCTTAATGAGGGAGATGAGCTGTCATCAGGAACTCCTCCGTCCTTCCTGGCCACAGGAAATGAGTTCTTTGTGCTCAAAGGATTTCCAAAACTGAGGAGCAAAGAGTTTTCAGGAAGTGGGGCAGGGATGAAAAGCTGTTGACTCAGAGAAACCCAGGGCTAAACAGCTCCCATCCTGCCATTCACCTTATAGGGTCAAATTACTCACAATCTTATTGCAGCAATAGCACCAAAGGGTGGCTTGTGTGCGGGGTGTTAATTCCCCTTCACACCCCCCACCCGCTCCGTGTACACACTTGGACAGCCAGCCCACAACCGCTCCAAAAGATAAGGCAGTATAGAACAGTGGTTAAGAGCATAGTCTCTCGGAGCTGAAGAAGCAAGTGTGAATCCTGCTTCCACTATCTTAGAGAAGCTGCTTAACCTCTTTGTCTCAATTTCTACATCTGCAAAATGGGAATAAAACAGTGTCCACCTTCTAGTCTCTTGTGAAGATAAGTAAGTTACTAACATAAAGTGCTTAGCACACCTTATACTAGCATTAGATATGCATTTGCTAATTAAACAAAATAAAAACGTAAGTCTAATACAAACAATGTACTGTCGAGGGGGTTACAGCCTTAGGCAAAGTGCTCTAGACCCTCTCCCTCTCCCTCAACCAGATGCTGCCCCACCCACCCCCATCCTGACTTGCAAGTAAAGGCTGCCCAGGAATAAGAAGAATATGTCCTTGGGACGTAGTTTGAATGCTGACTCTGCCACTCCCCTTGTTCTGTGAACTTAGCCAAGTTTTTGCATCCCTAAACCACACTTATGTTATTTGTTTTCTTGTTTTTTAAGATTTTATTTATTTATTTGACAGAGAGAGAGAGAGAGAGAACACAAGCAGGGGGAGCAGCAGGCAGAGGGACAGGAGAAGCAGACTCTCGTTCATCAGGGAGCCTGATGTGGGGCTCCATCCCAGGACCCTGGGATCATGACCTGAGCCAAAAGCAGACGCTTCACCAACCGAGCCGCCCAGGCACCCCCATAGTTACCTTATTTGTAAATTGAGACTACCTCTCAGAGTTGCTCTGAGCATTTAATCAGATAGTGTCAGGCAAGAGCTGATAGGGTCCCGCTTGATCAGAATCACCTTGCCTTTTGTTGAGCTGTTTCTCGTGAACATCTTTGCTCTCCTATAATGAAAATAACATTTATTGCGCACATACTCTGGCCTTGTGCTATATACATCATCTTCTTTAATTCTTACAATGAGACAAAGACCCAGAGGGATTAAGTAACTTGGCCAAGATCACAATGGAAGGGGCACCTGGGTGGCTCAGTCGTTAATTGTCTGCCTTTGGCTCAGGTCATGATCCCAGGGTCCTGGGATTGAAGCAGGCATCTGGCTCCCCACTCAGCGGGAAGCCTGCCTCTCCCACTCCCCTTGTTTATGTTCCCTCTCCCACTGTGTCTCTCTCTGTCAAATAAATAAATAAAATATTTTTTAAAAAAGAGAAGAAGATCACAATGGAAGTCAGTGGCGGGGTGGGGGGGGGCAGGAGTCAAGCAGGACTGTCTGATTCCCAAGTCCATGCTGGTAACCCACCATGCCCCAGGTCTCCGACTCCAGAGTCGCTCATACAACTCACGGAATGTGTGCTCTATTTCTGTAACATTCCTCCTCCATCCACACAAGCACGCTTTCCACCAGCACCTGCAGCACCCAGCACCCTAAGGGCTCTGTGTATACTTACTGAGTGAGAGAAAGTAAATGACTGTGACATTTAAGAGTGATGATAGTCCCCTTTTTGGGGCTGTCCCCAGTGGGGAAGAAAAGCAGCTGGCAACCCCCCACCTCCCCAGCATCCTCTTGCTGCTAATCTAGTGGAAGGCCTTCCTCCTTCCCCCATGGGGGAGTCAGGCTTCTCCGTTTCAGAGAACCACAATAGGCACAATGATGACTCATCTGCAGTGAACATTTGGAGAGCTGTCAGGGGCACTGGTGCTTTTTAGGGCTCTGGTAACATGCATCAGTGGGGTGATTTCCAAATAATGGCCTTGGAGCCGTCTACGAGTTTCCTAGGACTGCCATAACAAAATGCCACACGCTAAGTGGCTTAAAACAACACAAACTTATTCTCTCACAATTCGGAAGCCAGACATCCAAAATCAAGGTAGCCGTAGGGTCAGTTTCTTCTTGAGGACTCAAAGGGAGAATGTCTCCCACGCCTCTCTCCTGGCTCCCAGTGGCTGCTGGCAATCCTTGGTGTTCCTTGGCTTATAGATATATTACTCCCATCTCTGCCTCCGTCCTCGAATGACACTCTCCCTGTGTGTCTGTGTCCCAATTTCCCTCTTCTTGTAAGGACACCAGTTCTGTGGGGAGTAGGACCCACCCTAACCTAATGTAACCTCATCTTAATTTCATTACGTCTACAGACCCTATTTCCGAATAAGGTCACATTCTCCAGTACCAGGGGTTAGGACTTGAATGTATCTTTTCACCTTTTCTGGGGGACAAAATTCAACCCGCAACAATGTGTAAAGAGAAGATGGAAAATGAAGGAAGAGGGTGGAAAGAAAGACGAGGTTGTACATAAAGAGCAGATCATACTCGCAGAATGGAGTGTGACCCAGGGTCCCTTAGAAATGGGACTAAACTTCTCCCTCTTGGCCAATTTCATTTTCATTCTTTCCTTTTTTTTTTTTTATAAAGACTTTATTTTTAAGTGATCTCTGCACCCCATGTGGGGCTCGAATTCACAACCCTGAGATTAAGAGTCACATGCTCCATGGGCTAAGCCAGCCAGGTGCCCTTAAGTGTCTTTCCCAAAGATGTTTCCAGCGCATAGACTCACAGTATCAGAGCCGGAAGGGACCCCAGAGGTTCATTCATTCATTCAACAAACATTTATCAAATAATCTTTGAACAGCTGGGCATTCGGAGAGAAAAGAAATGGTCTGAAGGAACTGAAGCCCAGGGAGGGAGTGTGAATTGTCTAGGATTACATCAAAGTAGGGTACAGCCAGGAACAGAATGGGGGAGCCCAAGGCTTAATCCTGAGCCCTTTTCGTGCCTACCAAGAAGGCTACCCAACTCCTGGGCTTAAACCTCTGGTGCACAGATCTATTTTTGTTTTTGTTTTTTAAGATTTTATTTATTTGTTTGACAGGGTGGAGGGAGAGCAAGCACGAGCAGGGTGAGTGGCAGAGGGAGAGGGAGAAGTCTGCCGGCTGAGCAGGGAGCCTGACGTGGGGCTCCATTCCACGTCCCTGGGATCATGACCTGAGCCAAAGGCAAAGGCTTAATTGACTAAGCCCCCCCACCCAGGTGCCCCTAATCTCATTTTAAAAAAGCTGTTTGTGGTCTGAGGCTCTTTACTGTCTCCCCCAGACTTCCATAGGCAGGTCCTGTCATTGAAGGACTTTGGACCCTTGGACCAAGCTAGAACCATTCCTTATCTGTAAGTGGAATCATGCAGCCTTCTTGGGGTGGGGGGCAATTCTTTGGCTAAACTTTGAGACATCATCTTCTCTGGATGCCACAGTGGAATCAGGCAGACAGAACTCCTGGAGGGCAGAGACAATGTCTTGTTCATCTTTTTTGTCCCCAGTGCTGACACAGAGACTGTCATGGAACCGGCTCCCAATAGCCATTTGCGCAGTGAATGCAAGAACATTGTTCCAGTTAAGGCCAAGGGCTGTTTGCAGCTCACTATTTCGACACTCCACACTCAGTGACGGTTGCAGAGTTGGTGCCAGGTCCCCGAATTCCACTCTGAAAGCCACAGTTCTTTTTGACGTGACTATTCCATTTGTCACTCCATCACTAGAAGACAAGGCATCTTGCTCCCATTATTGGTGGCCAATCTGAATATTGTCCTGCCTCGAGCTGTCATCCTGTGAGACATCAGCCTGGAGCAGTGAGACTGCAAACTGTGGCGGGCCGGGGTCAGAGATGGGGTCAACCCAGCAGGAGTTGTCAGATCAGAGCAGGGGTGAGAAGGAGGTCAGAGGGGAGATCAAAGTCCCGGAACTGGGCAGGTACACAGTCAGGCCCGGCTCTTCCGAGGACGGTGGCCAGCGGCTGGAGCCCCTTCGGAAAGTGTCTCACAGGCAGGTCTCCTGAGTTGGCCTTCGGCTCACAGGTCTTCAGAGGGTTCTTTGTGATTGATCTGGGTACGGGTCACAAAGAGGAGGCCTCCTCAACAGGCCTCACGTTCACACAATCAGACAAACTCGAAAATCCTGCAGGCAGCCTTGTTTGTTCTAGTCATGTGGCTCCTGGTTCGCTGCTACTTTTTAGATCCGCAGTCTTAGGTCTGACCCTGGCTGTGTGTCAGAATCACCTGTGAAACTTGGCCGGATGCGGATTCCCAGGTCCCACTCTCAGAGACTGATTTTCTAGGTCTGGGCTGGGCTGCTGACATCTTGAGAGGCTGTACCAGGCAGAGGTTGCACATGGTGGTGGGGGGAAGTCTGGAGCTGGGCTGCTTGGATTTGCAACTGTTCTGCCACTAACCCAGTGAACTTGGGTGCACTTCTTAGCCTTTCTGTGCCCTAGTGTCTTATCTATGAAAGGCAATAATAATATTCAGTTCATTGATTTATTGTGAAGATTAGTTTTTTAATACATGTCAGGTCTGAAAATACTAAATGCTCAATAAATGTTGCTTACTATTATAATCTTTCTTTTTACCAAACTGTAAGTGATTTAGAAGCACAGTCCTCCCTCTGTCCCTCTTCCTTCCTTTCTTCTCTTCCCTCCCCTCCCCTCCTCTTCTCTCCTTTCCCCTTCCCTCCTCTTTTCTCTCCTCTTCTCTTCCCTTCTCTTCTCTTCCCTTCTCTCCTCTCCTCTCCTCCTCTTCTCTTCTCTCCCCTCCCCTCCCCTCCCCTTCCCTCTCCTTCCTTTCCCTTCATTAATTGCCGAGTACTCTTACCTGCCGACACCCTTGCTAGACAACCATCCTCCCCAGTTTGCAGTCTAACAGGGAAGCCAGGCCTGGGCAGCATGGTTCCACTCACTACCTCCTGAACCTCTTTGGAGTCTGCAGCTCTGAACTTCCCTTTTGGTGTCCCTCTGGCATAATAACCTTCATTTGCTCCTTGAAACGGGGCAAAATGGAAAGAATATAGAAGTCGTTTGGACCCAGTGTACCATTTTCTAGCTAAGTGACATAGGACAAATCCCATGTAGAAGGTACCTGTGTCTACTGCTTGCCCAGTATCCCTGTTCTAGGAATGGTTCTGCCTCCCCTTTAACCACAGGACCAGGAGAAGAGCAGCTGAACACACCTGTGATTCTGCCCCTCACCCCAGGCCACAGATGATTGGTCAGGGCAGGCAACAGACCTAAGCTGAGCCAATCACATCCCCATCTCTAAGATCTCAGATTGCAGCTGAAGGCTTGCTGCTTGCCTTTGGCGGCTGTCTTGACCTGAGGTGATATTAGGAGCGGTTGGCAGCGGACATTTTCCACCACGCGTATTAGGAAAAAGAACCAATCAGTCTGCAGCAAGAAAGAAAAGCCAAGCCGATGGCTGGAGTTTTCAGGGTGCTGAGCTTCCTGCTGTCCTCCCTATGCTGTCCCTAACCTTGGATTCTGTGATGTATCCTCTATCCTTGTAGTAAATCTCCTTTGTGTTGAAGTCAGATGTAGGGCGTCTCTTGTTTCCACCTGGTGCCTGGAAGGCAGGCTGTACCCCCAACAACTGGGTCTTCCATGTTCAAGAGATCAGTTTTTCAAGGGCTGCTCGAGGGAGAAGACAATTCAAATCCGGAGTCTCAGGACCGAACTGCCTTTGCTCCTACTTTGAATGAGCCTTTGGGTCAGAGAACTTCAGGAGCAAAGGGATTCGGGTGTTGAACACTACAGGGGGCCTGCCCAGGCCTTCCATGGGAGGGACCCCTAATTCTGACTCTCCTTAGTTAAGGAGGGAACTCCTGAGAGCCCCAGTCTCTCCTGCCACCTGGTCCTGTTCTGTTCTTCTATATTTGCAATCCCTCAGTCACTGCCACCCTTTCCAGATTGAACTGGCTTCCCCGCCCCCCCACCCCAGCCCTGCCCCACACCCGGAAGTGGTTGCTAGGACTTGTCTGTTTCTCTTGGGCATGGGGGTTGGAGAGCAAGCAGGAAGGTGAAGTGCAGCCATACCTCTTCTAGTATGTTCTAAGCTTCTGGTGTTTTCTTTACCTCAGGCCTGCCTCTCCTTGGGTGTCACAGGACTGATTCATGTTACCTTCCCCAGCACCCCTTTTGCTCGGCTGGGTGTCCATTCCTCCAGTTTATAGACAGGAATGACATTTAGCTGGCTTGCACCCACACAGCCTCAAATCCTTGTTAATTTAGTAAAACAATTTTTGTTCCTTGTGTGTCGCTTCCAGTCCCCTAAGTGCCCCTCCAGCTCCCTTTTACCCTAGTCTCTTCCCCTAGACCTCAACACCATCGAGCAACTAAACGGTTGATACCAGGCAGAGCCAGCACCTCCTGCGTACTCCCCACTCCAGAACTCTGGCTTAAACCCTTGGAATGCTTTCTAATGGGTTCTGGCTTCTGCCTCACCAGTTAGATGTTTTAAATACTCTCCTGTTTACAGGTGAAGTTCAAAGACGCTAACTGACCTAGTTCATTTGTTTACTCATTTATTCAACACATTTTTATTGAATGGCTGCTTTGTGCCAGTCCTGGGTTCAGTGCTCAGGACACAATGCTGAACAAAAATAATGGAGCATCCAGATTAGTACAGACCCAGATGGATAATTAGGAGACACGTAAAAACCCGACTAGGGTACAAAAAGAAAGACCAGGGTGTTGTGAGAGACCCAGTTTAGAGGCCTCTGAAGGGCTTTAGGCACTAATCAGACAAAGTGAGGTAAGAACAGTTTAGTCCCAGAAGGCTCAGTGTTTATGAAGAACATGGTGTTAGGTGACCTTGCTCAAGGTCACGAAGGGACAGGGCTAGGTTCTGGGTGCTGTCTGACTCTGAAGTCTTCGTTCTCTCTTACCTCCTGGATTGCCTTGCCTGGGGGGGGCGGTGTTCATCCAGCCACCTTTCCTAGATCCTTGGGTGTGGACTTCAGATCTCCCACAAATCACCACTGTCCTGTCTATACTGCAAATTACTGCCCTCGTGACATAGGGCACAGTCACGCCTCAGCCAGAGGCCCCCAGCCGCCTCAGCAAGTGCCTCTTTCACCAGACTGGGCCATCTAGTCACAGGAGAGACAAAAGAAGTGTCAGAGATGTAGAGATGGACGGGATTAATGTTGCACAGCATGGCGAATGTGTCTGATCTCACTGCACGGTACCCTTGAAAATGGCTCAGATAGTACATTTTATGTTATGTGTGTTTTACTGCAATACAAAGGAATATTCAACAAGCTTCCTAAGGATGGTCTCCTACAACCTCAACTCTGTGGTGGGGACAGGGAAAGAACTTCCGCCCCTGAGCTGCACCCAGTGTCTGCCTCTGGGGTCGGTTCTGCTCGCAGCTCCTCTGAAGGCAGCTTTGGGCATGATTCCCCTCCAGCCCCTCCTTTCCCAAACCTTGCTGGGGAGCCCAAGTGGAGGCATCTGGCCCAGGGCAGGCAATGGAGAGTAAGAGAGAGGCAGGCAAGAGGAGCTGCACGCACAAATTTGAACTGTGGAGGACTTCTCCTAGAGCAGAAGGTGAGGCAGGTGTTCAGAAGTGAGAGAAGGTGGCAGAGACAACACCAAGAAACAGTGGCCCAAACGTGGCAGAGAGTGCTGATTGCCTGTAGGTACCTGCCACCCTCGGATCGGTGCAGGCAAATGTGTAACAGCAAGCTAGCTCTCTGGCAGGTCAGGGTGAGGGGAGGGGAGCCCGGATTTGTAGTGTTTGCCAATACCTGTGATGTAAATACTCCTACCAAGGCCAATTTCAAGTCATGTCAATGAATATGGAACTGGAGGCAGGGGGCAGGCCATGTGGTTGGCTCTCCTGAGCCTGTGTAAGCCGGCTCCAAACACCGCTGAATTATCCCCCTTTCTCCCCCCTCTTTTTTACTGGTAGAAGATGCACTTTGTGTTTCCTTAGGGCTCTGGGTCACGTGGCTGGACCCACCTGGGATCTACAACCGTGCCTTGTATTACTCACCTGTGGTCATGTCAGGACGATCTAGTCAATGGTCTGTGAGCAGCTGTGATGTGGGCAGCTTCTCTGGACATCCTTAAAAGGAGCTGCATTCATCCCTGCTTTCTCTCCTCTCCTTCCCACAGGCTGGAAGGTGGACACGGTGCAGAAGAGAAGAACACCATGGAAGGTGGCTGGGGCAGCAGGTTGGAAGAAACCTTGATCTTAGGCAGTCATGGAACTGAGCTGCCCAACCAGCCTGGACCAGCCACTTACATCTTCTGTTCTAGGCGGGAAGTAAGTGTGTACCTTATTTAAGACTTTTATTTTGGAGTCTCAGAAATGATGGCAATTCACCTGACTGTACTAATACTTAGCTCCAGCACTGGGATTCAGTGCATTTTGTGACTATGATTACCATAAACCCTATACTCTGTTTTAAGGAGGCTCAAATGAGTCGTCTATGTTATAAGCAAAAGATTATTAGTCAGCATTTGCTAGACTGGGCAGCAGAAACCACCCTACGACCCCAACGGCTGACAACAGCAAAGGTTTATTTCTTGTTTCTGCTACATGACAGCCGCAGGTCATTTGAGGTTCTGTTCTAGATGTGTCTGCCTTCTGTGTCTCAGACCAAAGGAGTGACCCCTGTATCAGTCCAGAGACAGAAGAGAAAACTCCATGGCTGAATCTTGCAATGACTCTTGAAGCTTCTGCTGGGATGTGGAATATGTCACGTTTATTCACGTTCCATTGGGCGAAGGAAGCGAATGGCCAGGCTGACACCAAAGGGGGCCAGCGAGGTAGAGCCCCCCCACAACAGAGAAGCACTACAAGTCCCATGGCCGTGGGCGGAGAGGGGTCATCTCTTCACTGGGGGTGCGGCAAGTAGTTGGGAGTAACGATATAATCCACTGCAAGAGCCTAAAGTGAAAAAACATGCATCCTGCCAGGACAGATGCCATTCTTATTCCCATTTTGCAGGTGAGGAAACTGAGGCTCAGAGAAGCTAAGGGCCACGCCATCATATAGTCTTATACTATTCGCAGAACTGCAAATTCTGAGAAACTCATCTCAGTTTTTCTGCTATGGATCACGTTGTTAATAAAACCTTGTAGATAGTCTGGAAGACCCTCTGCCTCATTTTTGTTTTTTTGTTTTGTTTTGTTTTAAGATTTATTTATTTATTTGAGAGAGAGAAAATGTCTGGGGAGAGGGGACAGAAGGAGAGGGAGAGAGATTCTTAAGCAGACTTCACGCTGAGCATGGGGCTCAATGCAGGGCTCCATCTCACGACCTTGAGATCAGGACCTGGGCAGAAACCAAGAGTGGGACGACACTTAACTGAATGCGCTACCCAGGGGACCCAAGACTCCCTACCTTCTATAGTGCATTTCTGGAAGCCAAGGCTCTGGACTTTGTGAAGAGCTCGCTTGAGCTCAGCATACAGAAAGAGAGGAAGAGGCTGCAGACAGTACGTAGGAGGTTTGGGGTCTGGTCCAAGGGCTCAGCCACTAAATCACTGTTCACCTTCAGGAAGTTCTCTAACCTCTCTGGGTCTCTGTCATCTGTACATAGAAGAGCTCTGTGGATAGTTCAGAGTATATAATTAATGAGGTTAATCTGGCTCTAACATGCTAATATCTAATTTCAGTCTTCCCAGGGGAATTTTGGGGTCCCTCTTAAGAAGTCTGTTTTTTATTTGAAAACTACCTCGAAAGATACCCTTCTCTGTTCCTCCATCCATCCATCCATCCATCCATCCATCCATCCATCCCTCATCCCATTCTTTCATCAAAGGTTTATGGCTTGTCCTCTGCCAGGCTCTGTGCTAGGTCCTGGGGGTGCAGAGATGGATCAGATGAGGTCTCTTGCCTCTAGAACTTTGCAGTCTGTTGGAGGAGACAGAGATACGCATAATGCTGAATCCTACAATAAGTTGTTCTGATCACGACATGGGTCCGTCAGAGCGATGGAGGAGTCTACCCAGAGATGCTGCAGCAGGCCGGGAGGAAGTGGCCCCCTCCGCTCAGTGAGGGGAGAAGAGCCAGCAGAGTGGTGAACATGGTGAGCACGGACGGGGGCCCGTGGGACGCGCAGGAGGAGGCTTCGAGCAGGGCATGGACATCTGGGTCCGAGGCTGGGTTGGGGGAGCTGTAGGTTCAGGAAGTGGGTGGGGCATCCTTCACTGAAGATGGTCACAGAAGTCATGAAAATACGGGAGATGGTGATTTCCCTTCTGTTCACTGTCCCTCAACTCCTAGCACTGACCTCACAGACCAGCCACACACAGCAACCTTCCCCAGGGAGGGCCCCGCAGAGGATTGACCCAAGCTGGGTGCAACAGTGGACAAGTTGGCCCTGATAGGAACAAACGTGCCACACCAATTCCATTTTATGGCCTTGTCTGATGCTGGAACACGTAGAGAGGTCACCAGGTCATCCTCGGTGCAGCAGGAACATAAATCAGGCAGAGCCCTGCTTCCTGAGGCCCCCGCCGAGGAGGACAGGGTCTGTCCACCTCTAACTGGGATCAATTACAGGCCATTCCTCTGCCGGCCCAAGCTTCCTTCCACAGATCCGTGGAGGCCTGGCCCCAGGAGGCCCGGCAGAGAAGCAGGCCTGAGGCTGTGTCTGTGACAAGACACAGAGCTCTGACCCGGACGGACGAAGGAGGGAGCTACTTGCCTAAGTGAAGAAGGTAATAATGACGATAAGGAAATGGTATCTACCTTCACTGAGTGCAGTGGTCCAGGCACGATGCCAAGCACCTTATATGCATCCTTTAATTTTAATGTCACGATTATTTTCTGAGGTATGTTCTGTTGCTGACCTCATTTTACAGATGAGAAAACTGAGGTTCAGTGAGATTGAATGACTTGCTCAAGGCCACCCACTCAGGAGGCAACGGAACCCCAATCCAAACCCAAGAGTGTCTGCCTTTAGAAGCTGAGCTCGAAAGAGTAGCCAAGAGATGACAACTGGCCTAGACAGCCTGTCCTTTGGAGTCAAATAGTCTTGGATTCAAAGGTTGGCTCTGCTACTTCTTAACTGTGTGATCTAAAGCTGGTTACTGAACTCTGGCAGCCTCAGTTTCCACATCTGTAAAATGGGAGAAACAGGACATAACTTGCAACATTGTGGCAAAGGTTAAGGAGAATATATGTAAAGTACATAGGAGAGCTCAGATGGTGGTATTATTTTATCTTCATCACCATCCTTATCCTTGCCTCATGCCGCTGCTCACCACGCTTGAGTAAATGGAAGAATAAGGTGCAAAACCTTGCAAGCATGAGAGAGGCTCGCACACTGGGAGACCTGCACATGAGCTGATCTGGTGGAAGTGGAGGGAGGGGTAAAGTACCAGAATCAATATTCAAATGATAGACAGAGGCTGTTTCATGCAAGGTTGCCTGTAAATCTTAAGGATTTCCGGCTTTATTCTGACATCATTTAGGAGCCACTGAAGAATTAGAAGTAGGTTGAGGAGTGTAGTTGACTTTGTTCCCCAGAGAGGTGCTTTTAAGCAGCCTGTCTTGTTCTCCCTAGTGCTCCAGGGCATACAGCAGTGCCTAGAATGTTGTTGGTCTTCAAAAATCTTTGTTGAATACATTTGCCCAAAGTTACTGCTTTATCTAGCCCTGCTCGATTACGAGAAACAGGTGTTCACTCTTGTGAGCCCAGGGTAAGATGGTGTATTGTAGGGATGACTGTAGATGCTAGCTGTGGAGGACCAAGAGCAGAGACCGGCACTGGGACACAATCCTGAATGCAGGTGGGCTGCACAGCCTCAGCAGACACGGTTGCATGGGGGCATCACGGGCACCATCTACCTGCGTCTCACGTACCTGCATCTTTCCTACCTGGCTGTCGCTCTCGTTCTTAGTTTTAGTTTGCACGTGGTCTGCGGTAGTGCACTGACTCCCCTCTCCCCTGTGAACTTTCCATCTTAGGTCCTTTTGATAAATGGCTTCTTATTTGATTCTTACGTCCAAATCCAAGAGAGAAAATCTGATGGGCTTACGCTCATCTTTCCCTGCAGCAGGAATCAGAATGAGGAAGCCACGAGTTCCTGAATAACATCAGGATTCTGAGAGATAAAAAGGAGGGAGGGCAGATAGCTGTGGGAAAAGCAGTCAATAGCAAACACTGCATTACCCAAATAATTATTTAATTACAAGTTGTGATATGTGTTTTGAAAGAGAAGTACAGGGTGCTGTAAGGGGATCTAAACTGGTTGGGGGGTGAGGTAGGCTTTCGGAAGCCTACAGATTGACTGCTCTCGAGACAGTACTGTATTACTTAGGGTACAGGTTAAGATGCTGTAACAAAGCCTCAGAGTCTAATACACTTAAATGAGATATAAGTTTATTTCTCTCATGTGAAAAGTCCAGATATGAGGACTTCACAGCTGGCAAGGCCAACTCTGTTCCAACGAGTCCTCTGGGACCTAGGTTGGTGGCTTGATGCTACGATCCTTAAAAATGGTCTCCCATTTCTGCATTCACAGCCCTAAGGGTAGGGCCAGGAAGTGGCGACATCCTTTCTGCTCATCTCACAAGTCACAGTGCCCCCACTTAGCTGCAGGAAGCCTGGGGAGTATAGAATCCAGCAGGGCAGCTGTGTTCTCTGTTACATCTCGGGGCGGGGGGTGGGGAGGGGAAAAAAAGGAAGAGGGAAAGGAGCCCATGGAGGGAAGTTCAAAGTCTCTGTTACGACAACCCTGCCTTTGGGAGGAGGAGATGGAGGACTCCGAGGCCCAAATAGCTCGATGCAGTGGGGGATGTCCCATGAGATGAGGATGGAAGGTTCCCACTGGGTTTGGCATTTAAGAAGTTCCTTGGCTCCATGGGTGCCTGGGTGGCTCAGTGGGTTAAGCCTCTGCCTTCAGCTCAGGTCATGGTCTCGGAGTCCTGGGATCGAGCCCCATGTCAGGCTCTCTGCTCAGTGGGGAGCCTGCTTCCCTCTCTCTCTCTGCCTGTCTCTCTGCCTACTTGTGATCTCTCTCTCCATCAAATAAATAAATAAAATCTTAAAAAAAAAAAAAAGAAGAAGTTCCTTGGCTCCAGAAAGGCAGGAGTGAAATTGCAGTGGGTTGAGGATGAGGAATAAGGATATGGAGCTAGAATTATAAGGTAGCTCTTTTGGGTAACCTGGAGGAGAAGGGAAGGAGAGGCAGAAATAGCCAACTCTAGAACAAAGGAGGATGTTGCCTCCTCTTCCTCCTCCTTCTTCTTCATGCTGGGAAAACTCCAAGAACAGTTACAGGCAAACAGGAGTATTTCCATAGAGGAGAGTTCAAAGATGTGGAAAGAGGAATTAGCTTCCTGTGTTAGATAGAGACAGCCATCAGAGCAGACAGCAGGGGGTAGGGCCAAGAGCAAAGATGTAGAGATAAGCCTTGAACAGAAAGAGAAATGTGTCTTCTGAGATGAGGAAGTTGGTGAGGGCAAATGATGAAGTGGTTATACTTGTGGATTTAGAATGGGATGTGGCCCCCCACAACTCCTGCCCAATAGCTCCATTTTCTCAGTAAACCAGGGGACAAAGAAGAGGTGTTGGCAAATAGTAGATCCGCAACGAAGGTATCTGCACACATGTGTGAGTTAAGTCAGATTTGGAGTCAGGTGGCTTTGACTCGCATATCCGCAGCCTATCCAAACCATCTCTGTCTGGCTTGGAGAAAGTCCTGGGGTCTCAGGAAGAGCCTGGCTCCCAAAAGAACTGGAAAACTCCATTCTGTCAATAGTGCCTTGGACCACAGCGTGAGCAGAGGAGGCACGGAGGACATGTAAGGAGTGACCAGTTGTGAGCATTCCCTTGGGACTCAAGAATTCTAGAAGGTTGAAAGGGAGCTGAGTTTGTGGGGTGACTCAGGTGTGGGGGTACTGAGCTGCCAACACTTAGATCTAAATTACATGATGAGATCATTCCCTTAGGCCCATGAAGCTCTGGGGACATCTGAGTTACGTTTTGGAGAATGGAACAGTCAGAATCCCAACAGAAAATCGTTGACACACTCCAGTGGGATAATTTGAGAAAAGTTTAATGAAGGGTCTTTACAAAGGTGTGGGCAGAGTTTGGGGAAACCACAAGAGAGTGTGTGGAATCTGGAGCTCTCCCTACAGCCTGGATGTCTGGGGGGACAAGAACAGTTGCCTGAGCACGCAGGGGCCAGCAGGAGCTGAAACCTTCAGTGAGGATACAGCCCTCCAGGGCAGCCCTGCAGGAGGGAGTCAGACCCTGCCTGCACTCTCCTGTATCCTCCCATCTCCTGCCAGAGTCCCCATTGGCTGAACCCCAATAGGAAGCCAGAGGACAAGCACACTCGCGGATGTGGTTCGTGGAGGTCAGTCACCTGCTGTACAGAACAGGGTGGAGATGGGTGGAGAGTGGCCTGGGGGGGAGGAGATAGGAAGCTTCCCCAGGATTCTACATGAATGTACACACATGTAGCAGGGACTCCATATTCTTACCTGAGTATCTGAGTTCTCTCTGTGACACTAACAGGAGAGCCGGGGGCATTACCTCCGAGGGAGGATTGGGTCCCCAATTGGGAGGATTGGGAAATATGTCCAGTCTGATTTACAAGGGGGTTGAAGAGGAAGCTCTTGAGAAAAGAACTTGAACTTGGTGCACGACTTGGGTATGAACAGGTATGTTTGGCAAACTGGGAGGGAAAGGGTGAGTGCCCAAGGGTAAATTGTAGGATGAGAGTATGCCTCCCTCAGATAGGATCCCTTCAGCTGGATACTCAGCATGGCAGGCAGAATAGCAGCTACCCATGTCTTTATCTCCCAAACCTCAGAATATATTGCCTTCCTTATGGGGCCAAAGGCACTTTGCAGATGTGATTGAGCTAAGGATTTAGAGATGGGGGAGGAAATCCTGGATTAGGCGGGCAGACCCAATATAATCCCAAGGGTTCATGTAAGAGGAAGGCAGGAAGGTCAGAGTCAGGGAAGGAGATGTGGTGACAGAAGCAGAGGTTGGAACGATGTAGGGCCACGAGCCAAAAAATGTGGGTGGCCTCTAGGAGCTGGAAAAGGCATGGAAATGGATTCTCCCTCAGGGCCTCCAGAAGGGTCTGCATTCCCCTTGTAGTCTTCTGACCTCCAACACTGTGAACAAATGTATGGTGTGTTAAACCCTAAGACTGCAGTAATCTGTAACATAGCAATGCAAAATTAATACGCCAAGTTACTGTCATAGTCCCTTCAACCCGGGCACTTGGTGGCTAGTGGAGGAATGCATGGAGGATCCTGAAATGAACAATGAGCCTCAACTCAGGGTCTGAAAGATACAGATGGGCCACGGCTCTGGCTCCAGGATCTGTGTGTGTCCACAGATGTAGGCAAAACAGAACAAGAATCTAAATAATGCATCACCTCGAACTCAGCAGTGAGTCTCGGCTAAGGGAGCAATATAGCAGAGGGGAGACCAGTTTCTCTATCCTCCTAGGAGTGAAAAGGTAGGGGGAGAATGAGGGAAACAGATGCTGGTCAGCAGTCTGGCAGGATATTACGAGATGTTCAGAGGCCAGCCCTGCAAAGTAAGCATCTGCCCACCTGACGTCCAGGGCAGAGTGGAGGAGACAGCCTGAGCAGCAGCCTTAACCGCTGTGGAAGCATGCATGGGACCATGCTGGGACTTCCACAGATGCCCAGGACAGAGTGAGCTTGTGATGACTCTGAGCCCCAACAGGAAGCCTGCGTTAGGATGGGGCAGTACATACAACATGTATGTCCAAGGGATATCCTGGCTTCTTTCATCCCTGTAGGCTGACCAGGTCTGTGAGCATCCAAGTTATCCCTGTAACACAAAGGAAGGAGCCTTCTGTCTCTATACACCATCCGGGGGCTCAAAGTGTGGCTGGGCCTTGGAGGCAGAGGGAAGGAAGTTACAGGCACCTCCAAATCAAAATCTAGGAAGATGTTCACAAAGCACAGTTGCAGTTTTCCCTCATTCCCCCAACAGATGATTGGCTACAGTACGTGCTGTGCCAGCCATCTGGGCAGTGGCCCACATCAGCTATGCCTGGCAGGAGCGACTGTGGAATCAGGCTCTGAAGGATGGGTCAGCTCAGTGGGAATGTGGAGAGGATCAGCAGAACTGCAGGGCTGCTATGGGAAAGGACTTGTCCTTGAACTTGAGCGAGGTATGCTTGGGAACCAATACAAGTTGGTGGATACACTTTACAGGGAGCTGGAGACCACACAATCACTCCAAAATCATGGCACCAAACTCACACTGATTGCTCCAGCTCCTCCCCCTCTTCTGAAATCACACTGGCACCAAGAGACAGAGCCAGTTTGAATTATGATTAGATTAATTATGATTTTCACACACACACACAAAAACACACACACACACACACATATGCTACACCTATTACTTGACATTACTTGCTGTCACTACTAGACCATCTCATAATCCTGTTAAACTCAACAGTTCGAAAATTGAACTCTTAAGTTCCCTAAACCTGTTCTCCCACAGTCTTGATGTCACCCTTGACTTTCTTTTCTCTCACATCCACCCTCAAACCCATGACTCAATGCTGCAAGTTCTGTCTTCAAAGTGCGGTCAAAATCTAATCATGTCTTTTCTTCCTCCCCCAGGCTGGACATCAGGGTCCAAGGTGACATCATCTCACATCTGAATTTTTGTAGTAGATCCTTGCTTGTCCCTATGGTTCTGTTCTCATATTCTCACTGCTACCCTCAGTCATTCTTTTCTCATCATGGAAGCCTCAATGATTCTTTTTATAGTAGAAATGAGATTGTGTCATCACTTTTCTGAAAGACCTACGCTGACCCCTCATCTCACTGAGAGCTGCTAAAGTTCTTACAATGACTTCTCTGACCTTGTCTCCCAGAACACCAACCCCCGCCCCCACCCCCTGCTCATTCCACTTCAGCCATCTTGGCCTCCTGGATTTTCTTCTAACAGACCAGACCTACTTCTACCTCAGGGCCTTTGCACTTGCTCTTTCTCTTGCCTTGAGTGCTTGTCTCCAGAGAGCTGCATGGATCTCTCTCCCATTCTTTAAGCTTCTTCTCAAATGTCACCTCATTAGAGGTGGTCTTCCTGAACCATGCTATTTAAAATTGCAAACCCATCCCTCCCATTAGAAGGGAGCTCCACAACTCAGAGGTGTTATATGTTTTGTTTACCGCTTACTCGTTACCATTTAGGACAATGCCTAGCACATAGCTGTCTAACATTTGTTGGGCAAATAACTAAAAACTACCATTTTGCTTCTATTAACTTCTCCCTATCTTTCTAAAAGCCATGGTTTATATGTTTTGTTACTCTAGTAATATAGCTCTTACTATTTCAATGTGATCCCCTTAACCTCACATAATGATTTGATTAGATTAGAGATTCAAATCTAATCTAATCTCTTAGATTCTATTTCTTCTCCCTCCTCCTCCAGTTGCTGCTGCTTCTTCTTCTTCCCAAATTATGGAATTTTTTTTTATTGTTGGAAAGACTTCAAAGTGTTTTGCTCAAAGCCATGTTTTCTGCTATGAAAATATGATGGGAGAACAGAACCTCTTAATAGCCTAGGAGAATTGTTTTGTCTTAGTCAAAAACTTTTTAAAGCAATAACCCATAGGCAAAGCCATTAGTTTTGTAGGATTAACTCATGGCTAGTAAAACACACACACACACACACACACACACAGGTCCTCAATGGTGAGGTAGAGCTCACCAGGCAAAGGGAATGGCTCTTGCAAAGATCCTTTGGTGGAGATGGGTCTGATCCTTCTGATGAATAGAGAGAAGGCCAAGTGTGGCTCCCTTTCCCTCTCTAAAGAGGCGGAGAGGAAGTGGGGGAGAAAGAGAGGGAGAGAGGGAACAAGAGCAGGATTTGTATGGACAGTATTCAGTAATGGCAAGAGGCAGGCAGGAACCAGTTCAAGGAGGCCATTGTCAGTCAGAGTAAGAAATTGAGTTTTTATTCTATAAGATGGGTGCCTGGGTGGTTCAGTCTGTTAAGCATCCAGCTCTTGATTTTGGCTCAGGTCATGATCTCAGGGTACTGAGATTGAGCCCCACATTGGGCTCTGCGCTGGGCATACAGCCTGCTTGAGATTCTCTCTCCCTGTCCCTCTGCCCCTTCCCCTTTCTCTCTCTCCCCCTCTCTAAAAAAATGTGAGTAGCCTTTGAAGAGCTTAATCAGGAGAATGATATGACTTGGTTATACTTTTAGAAGCTCGCTCTGGATTCTGTGTGGAAGCTGGGCTGCTGAGGGCAGGAGTGAAAGCAATCGGAGTCAGGGTACCATTGCCATCATCGAGACAAGAGACGGAAAGCAGTGGGCAGATGCGGGATAGGTTCTGAGGTGGCATCCCCAGGGCCAGCCGCTGGGACTGAGCGAAGGGAGGAATGAGGAATGACTTTCAGATTCGTAAGTCCAGCAACTAAGTGGACGGTGTCATGCTCTGTGCTGAGATGTCCCTGAGATGGAGACACTTGGAGGGGAGCGGGCATAGCAGGGCAGGAAATTAGGAGTTTGTTTTGGTTAAATTGAGTTCCAATTGCCTATTTGACTTCCAAGTGAAGATGACAAATAGATAGTTGGATATAAGTGGTTGGAGCTCAGGGGAGAGGTCACTGGTGGTGATACGGATTTGTGAAGTCATGGGCAAATATGACAGATAGTATTTAAAAGCCATGGGCCTGGGTGAGATCACCCAGGGAGAGACAGGAGAGGAGAGGAGAGGAGGGAGTTTGGAGTTTCCCCGGGAACAGGCCTATGTTAGGCAATGTTGTATGGGAAGCAGGGGCCTGGGGAGAGCAGCTCTCCTGAGGGCTTGCCCTGCCAGTGTTCAGACCCAGGGTCCAGTGACAAGGAACAACCACAATGATGGGTAGAATATCTGAGAATTCTCAGAGATGCTCAGGACAGGCAACCTGGAAAGGGACCAGATTTCCTAGTCTTTGTAGATTGAGAGCTCAGATTGTTGCTGCTTACTCATTAAAGGGAACTGAGGACTGAAGGCAGGAGAAGCAAGAGGACATCTGGGTCATTCCTCTTTTCATGGGTTTGTCACCTACCACGGGACTCTCAAAGGCAGAAACTCTGCCCCCTCGGCCTCTGTACCCATGTCAGACTCACCACAGCTGTGGGCCCCTGTCTAATAGGGCTTGCACACATTGTCAACTAAGAGGATTGTCTACATAATGAAATCTGTGGGCCAGAAGGGGAGGGAGCACTGAGAAACCAGGACCCAATGGCCCCGTACAGCCCAACATGCAAGCTCTCTTTGGGAATGGAATAGTGGTTTGCTTTGCTGCTCCCCTGAGCAAGAGATCATTTGCTTCTCTCCCCAGAGCTATACAGAAAACCACTTATGCCCAAGCAAAGCATCCCGGCCTGCTCCCAACACAGACAGGGAGCCATATGGAGAGGGATTTCTCAGTGGTCTCCAAGGAAGGAAGATGCTGGCCTCTTTTCCCTCAGGGCTCCCACAGTAGATCTGGGGGTGGAGGGTGGAGTGGGGCAGGTGGGGTGGGGAGAGGGATCAAAATCTGCAGCAGGGAGGGACCTCAAGCAGAAGTGGTGGGGGACAGGAAGGGGTGGGAGGGGTAAACATGACCAGACCAGGGAGGGGTAGGGCTTCTGCACCCTCCAAATCCAGCCTTTGATTTAGCTCTGCCTGGTGTTCCTTGGATGGGGTGGTCACGTCAGCTGTGAAAGCCCAGAAGCACACACGGCTGCTCAGGAGAGAATGGAAAGTTGCAGAGATGGGAGAGGAACTCCTGGCAGGTCTCTGACCATCCCACTCCCTGGCTTCAGTCCCTGGGAAATTCCAGGGACTTGAGGATTCCATGAGCTACTTCCACATCTTCCCCCAAAATTGTGCCAGGGGAGTTGATTTCTGTTCCTGGGCACAAAAAGAGCCTCCACTAAGATAATAGCATAGTCCAGGCCACTCTTGGGCGGCCTCTTTCCCCTCCCCAGCAGGACCCCCAGTGCCACTGGCCCACGGGGAGCTCCTGCCTAGAGGTTCTGCCCAGCTTCCCCCACTGGGTTCCCATTCGTTCTGTGTGTCGATGTATCTATCCTCCTTCTGTAGTCCTTGTTTGGACTTCTCTGTCTGTCCTTGTGATGTCTGAAATAACAAGAAACAAGGCCATCCTTTACCCAGGGCTCCCAGGAATTACACCTGAAAACGCCAAAGCCACAAAAGCAGTAATAACAAAGGAACTCAGTCAAAAACGCCAGCAGTCCCTGAAAACGCAAATGGGAAGGTAGTAACTAGAACATTCTCACCTCTTTTTAAAATTTTAATCATTGCCAAATTTTAAAAAAGATTTTATTTATGTATTTGAGTGAAGGAGAGAGAGAGAGAGAATGCACAGGAGCAAAGCAGGGGGAGGGGAGAGAAGGGGGAGGGAAGGAGAGGGAGAGCAGACTCTCCACTGAGCAGAGAGCCTGACGACAGGGTCTGATCCCATGACCTGAGCAAAAGGCAAATGGTTAACTGGATGAGCCACCCAGGTGCCCCCACATTCTCACCTTTTTACAGAGGAAGAAACTAACCACCTCAAGGACAGCCCTTGAAGAGGCCAATGAAATTCCTTGGGCCACATTTCTCCATCTGGAGAACATGAGGGAAAAGTACACAGAAACTGGGTCATAAGAGCATCGTGTCTGGCACAGTACATTCTCAACAAATGTTAGTTATTTTTATTATCAAAGGGAATTCTAGGTAGTCCAAGAAAGCAGGCATTCTGGGAAATAAAACATTTCTGGGCTGCTATTGTTTAATGTACTTCTCACGATGCCAGCACATAGGAAAGTGTAAGAAGTGGTGGTTACAGGAAAAGTATTTAAAGCTGGGACAAGAACTGAAGTGAACTCTGGCAGGCAAAAGCCATTTGATTTGGTGATGGCGGAGCTATCACATGTCTCTTCTATTTATTTACAGTTTCAGGGATGTCACCTGAATTGCTTATGCAGCGAAATCACTGCAAACTGGGTCTGATTAGAAATTATATTTGCTGACCAGTTAACAACTCACAGAGGAGGCGGTCACTTGGGTGCATCAGAAGCCTGTCCTCACAGAGGACAGCAGTGCCTAGGCAGGAGTGTGTGTGTGGGCGGTAACCTCTTGTTGCCACGAAGACTCCCTCCATCCCACCAGCCTCTCCTGGCCTGATTCTGGGTTCTGATCCCAGCTCTGCCACCTGCTCTCCACTGGGCCCTGGAAAATCATTTTCCCCACGCTGGGTCTCAGTTTCCTTATCTGAAAAAGAAGGTGTTGGATTAGATGAACCCACAGGGCCTTTCCAGATCTGGAAACCATAATTAAGGGAAACTAAGGCAGAATCCCTTCTTGGTAATAGGGTAGAGGGAGCAGCAGCTCCAGCATCTAATTTCTGGGGGGTGGGCAGTGCAAGCTAGCCCCAGCAGCTGCAGAAGTGCGACCAAGCACAGTGAAAACCCAGCTTTAAGTCACAGGACTCTGACAGATCAGACATGCACTAGTGAAGCAGTCAATTACATGAAAAGTTCCAGTCCCCTGGAATGCAGTGCCCATTGAAAGCAAGGCTCTAGAGGCTGAGTGGCCATCATAGTGCAGTAGGAGGGGCCCAGAGACTTCAAGCTCATATCTTAACTACTCAGCCCAGTTGTCTGCCTAAAAGCTAAGGGTGTTTTATGACTATGATTGAAGAATCTCAAATATCAGGGTGCCTGGGTGGCTCAGTCATTAAGCATTTGCTTTCGGCTCAGGTCATGATCCCAGGGGAGTGGGATCCAGCCCTGCATCAGGCTCTCTGCTCAGCGGGAAGCCTGCCTCTCCCTCTCCCAGTCCCCCTGCTTGTATTCCCTCTCTCGTCATGTCTCTCTCTGTCAAATAAATAAATAAAATCTTAAAAAAAAAAATCCCAAATTTCTTGCAGATGCAGGAAGAAGGGGAAGAGGTGGTATTACTGGAACCCAGTGCCCAGAGTCCACCAGCAGATGCTGGAAGTATGGCAGGCCTACCCTGCAGGAGTTGGAACCATGGAAGACTTAAAACTGATATTGAAGCTGCCACCGACAGAGAGGGAGGGGAAAACATCCCTCCCTCCAACCTCCTACTCCCAGAGAAGTCAGCAAATACACCTTGCAGGCATTGGCTTGTCAGTGATGTGGAGCAGAGGAGGAGAGGGAGGGGAATGGATCTGAGAAGCAGGCCTGGTTGTGGTACAAATGGAAAACCATCTTCTCTGCAGCTCAGAGATGGATAGCTGGCATCAGATTCCAGTATACCTAGGAGGCAATTACAGAGTAAACCCAAGGGGAGAGGGAAATCAGGGTAGCATTCTGCTCATTTACGTTGCCCAAATCTAGAGAATGCACATGGAAACATGCTGAGGGTATGCTGGGCCAAGGAGGAAGCGACATGATTTCGGGTTATACTGAATGTATTGAGGTAGATGCATTTACCAGAGGTTTTTATTTCAATAGACTAGTTTTGAGTAGCCAGAAGTGTTCTAATTTGTTTGCTTTGTTGGCTGACTGGACCTCGGACTATCCAGTGGTCTACCAACCAAAGCTGAGATGCCATAAATTCCTTCATGTCAAATGGGGTGGGGGGTTGAAATATTGAGCACATTTCCATGTGCCCTGTGCCCCACTCACTAACTGTATTCCCAGAATGGGCCCAGGAGACAACCCCTTTCTGAAAGCATTGAGAAATGCATTAGGGAGCATTAACACTGTCACCTTTGAAACACCCTGTTGTGACTTCTCTGTAAGACTGGGGATAGGTATAGGAAGCTTTAGTTGACGTGAGCTCCCTGATTCAGTCTTCCAGCATCCTAGAGAACAGACCCCAAGCAATAGCGTTTACAAGTGGCAAGATGGACATGGTTACTTATATGCCTAGAAAGGGAGTTCAGATGCTAAATGAATAACCAATGCCCCCTATAGTCTACCCCTTGGCTTGTCCATTGACCTGACCCCCCTTTCCAATACTTACACTTCAAATTAAAGCTTCCATCTACTATAATACCACTAATCATCTTTTGAAAAACCTATAATGAGTTACTCATCCCCAAAGGAATCATCCTAAATCTTGTGAGTAATTATATCCAGCTGCCAGTCCATGAGCTGTGGGGTAGGGTGCCTCCTCTGATGACTACTGTCTTGTCTCAAAATTCTACGATCTGAGCAAGAAATTGTAAAATTCACAACCACCAACACACTATTTAATAATGAGGGAAAGGAAAGAAGAGAAAAATTAGCTTAAAATAGTTAAATTACGCATTTGACTGACTCTAGAATCAGTCATAGAACAAACCATTATTTTATGTACCATTAAGGAAAATGATCCAGTTAAATGGTGACACAATGACTTCTCATCACTCGTAAGTTAGAGCTATTGTATACGCATTTAGACAGAGATTTTTATCTTACCTAACTTTTGTACACACAGAAAATCAAAATAAAAGAAAGATTGATTGATTATGCCTCAAACTCCTTCATATTAATAGTCCTTTTCTGAGCTCCTCCCACTTGATTTCTCCAACAGAGAATATGCACCCCACTGTTTTCTTTCCATGCTCTTCTTACAGCTACGATAACGCTTCATTTCAATGTGGAATTACAGTGTAATATTTCTGAAGATATTGTAAAGCACACCCAGGGTCACCTGGGTAGTTCAGTCAGTTAAACATCTGCCTTCGGCTCACGTCATGATCCCAGGGTCCTGGGTTCTAGTCCCGCATGGGACTCCTTGCTCAGCAGGGAGCCTGCTTCTCCTTCTGCCTCTGTCTCTCTGTCTCTCTCCCTGTCTCTCATGAATAAATAAATAAAATCTTAAAAAAAAAGAAGTGAAACACAACCAAACTAGAACGGGTAGTATCAACGATGTCCATGACTCAGTTGCAGTGTTAGTAATATGAACGGCTATGATCAAGTATGCAATATGCACAGGCAATAGTCACCATATCATCAACGTTGCCTGGTTACCAGCAATAGCAAGATGTCATTAACTATAAGACACAGCCCTGTTTCAAAAGTGTTAAAAATATGAAAAAATGAGCATCTTAGATCTGATGAAATTTAGTCACCTTCAGTTCTCGGTGTGAGGACAGCTCCTGTGTTTGCCAGCTCTGGGTCCCACACTACCCCTCTTGGTACCCTGAAGCCCAGCTAACTGGCTTGTGATTAGTCTCTTGACACACAAACACCTCAGAAAAACTGCAATTTGAATGTGCTGTTTCCTGTCGAGACTCTCAGTGGTGCACTGGTGTATTAGAAAGGTTTTTTTTTGTTGTTGTTGTTTTTATTTTTTTAGGTTATCTAGTATCTAGTATCCTTGTTGAACATTCTTTAGTTTTAATACTTTGTTCCTAAAAATTCTTGGAATTCCTAAGTAGGCAATCACAGCATCTTATATATCGTGACCCTTTTGTTTCTTAAGATACTTATGATTTTATAAATTTCATTTGTTCTTTTTCTTTCTTATTCTCCTGGCTAAGGCCTCCATTATCATGTTGAACGCAAGTAATCATAGTTGTCTCATTCCTGGCTTTAAGTTGAATGCAACAGATGGTTCACTGTTAAGAATTATATGTATTATGGATCTGGGGTAAATATCCTTTTAGAAGTCAAGGCATTTTTCTTCTCTCTGAGTTTATTATTTTTTATGAATCATGATCAGATTGAGTTCTATTGAGTAGTTTACTGCATTGTTTGAGATCATCATAAAGCTCCGTTTTCTTTTTCTGCTCTCCCCTGGAGTCCCGACTTCATCTTGGTAGTGCACATCAAGGTCAAGGCCTTGAAGACCGTTCTTCCTAACCCCAGTATGGAAGGACAGGAATGGACCCCTGTAGTCTTCTTGGATAAATCTTGGGCTTTTGGGAATCTTCCACATGGAGCATTACAAGATGTTTATGAAAGCATCATTTTGATGTATTATTTTGCTTGTAAAACACCTACATTTTAAAATCCTGATTTACTTGGGGGGCCTGGTGGCACAGTCTGTTAAGCAGCTGACTCTTGGTTTCGGCTCAGGTCGTGATCTCCAAGTCATGAGACTGAGCCCCATGTCAGGTTCCATGCTCAGCACAGAGTGTGCTTATGACTCTCTCTCCCTCCCCCTCCACCCACCCTGAACTTTCTCTCAAATAAATAAATAAATCTTTAAAAAAATCCTGATTTACTCAGGATTTCCTTTCCATTAGAGAAGGGAGAGGAAGTAGTAGAAGGGAGTATTGAGGAGAGAAACCCTGTTCTGCCAGCCATATGCCATCTGCTGCAATCCCCTGAAGCAGATAACAGGACACCTGGCATGCTGAGGAGGAAACTCAAGTTCAGGGTGTTGACATGCTCTGAGCTGAAGGACAATGGCAGAGTGGGATCCTGGACCTCCAGCCCCAAATCCTGTGCTCAGAAACACTGCTTGCTTGTTCGCAGCAGAAAAGAGAGAGCAGGTTGTCCCCTCCCACGAGTGTACTTCTGCCTTTCCCCGACCCTTGGATCCTGGGCTCCAAGCATCTCTGAAGCTGGTCCCACCCCTCCAGTAGTTGTGAGGTTTAGAAGCATTGGGGCCTGCTGACCCTGCTTCCAGAGCCTCCTGGGTCCCCTGGAGGCTGTGTACCCTGTCAGAGCTGTGACTACTGGATGTGTCTGTGTGGAGGGAGAGGGTGGGGTCTGGGATCCCCTCAGGAAAAAGGAGGAGGGCAGAGAGTGGGGTCCTGATTCTGCCTCTCTACAGACCAGGCTCGGTGCTGAGATGGGTGAGCGCTCCTGTCCCTTCCTCTAACTGCAGGCTGGACTGATCCAGCTGCCTGTGATGGAAGGCTCTTGGCCGCCTCTGCTTTCCTGCTTCTTCCTGATCTGTCCCTTGGACTCCAGCCTGCCCTTCCTTGCAGCAGGCTCCTGGGTGACCAACCTGTCACAATGCCTTGGAGGCTGTGCCACAGAGCATGGAGGGACTCTGTCTCACTGGTTCCACTTCTGTCCCATGCCCAGATGCCTTCTGCCACTTCCCAGAGTTCAGGTCCTGGGACAGAGTCTGCATCTCATCTAGCTTCTACCAGGAGCTCTTCGGGGCTTGGGGCAGCTGCAGCAGCCTTTTCACTGGCCCCCCGAACTTATTCCCTTTTTTTACAAACCCTGACACCTTGGGCAACCTGAGCTTCCTCCAGCACCTTGTTTTCTTAGGCTACATGAGAACTCGGGTGTTCAGTTGCCTTCCAGTCTATGCAGCTGGCTGCCAAGTAGAGTGGCTTTCAGAATGTGGGGGAGCTGGCTGACATCTTCCCAGATCTGGTACTTGGCCCCTCCTCTCGTGATGCTTGGATCTTGGACATATTGGACCTGTCATTCACCAGCTGGCTGAAAATGGCCAGTCCTGGGACCCTTTGGGACCTCTGCCTGGGGACTCAGTGTCTGGATCACACAAAGATGGAGGCAGCTTGCAGTGGTACGACTGGGGCTGCTGAGATGAGACACCCTATCTGTGATAAACACCAACATGGCCAAACTACCTGCCGGGCCACTGCCCATTTTGAGTTACAGGAGCTTAATTTGGGCTTCAATCTCATGAGGCACACAGCTCCGGAAGCCCTGGCTTCCTACCATAGCCTGAAGGGTTTGGGTCTTAAGAGTGGTTTAAGCGGGTTTAATGCCATCTAACTAGGTTTCCTGGCTGCCACGCCCAGGCTTTGGAGACTGAACCCGAGTGGCAACCAATGGTGGGTGCCATGCTGTGCACGAATGAAACAGGACCCTGGAAATGTCCAAAAATTGGATTCATACCCCACCCCTAGCCGCTTTCTCCTGGGAAGCTGCTACTTCAGGGAAGCTGGCTGATTGTCTAGTGGGCCAAATATTCCAGGGCCTAAGGAGGTGGGAGATACCAGACTTGGCCAGAATTCACTGGCAGCCCCAAGCCAGGGCTGGTTGGCTCCCCTGGGCACACTGATCCCCCTAAACCTGCTTGATACCCTCATGGTGCTGAGCCTGGCCTTGGACTTCCAGGGCCCAGAGAGTTTGCACATCTTGCGATCATAGTTCCCCTCTGGTTCTCCTTGGGTAGAGTTGTCCCTGCCCAAGAGGCTGACCAGCTTGGAGCACTGTGTGGTCCCAGATAGGAAGTTTTCAAAGCTGGCTTCTCTTGTCTTTTCACTCTTGCAAACCCTGATTCTCAAAGGCGAGGCACTGCAGCTAGGGACCCGGAATGTCGTCAAGATCTTCCCCACCCTTGGCCAACTCTCTCTGCTTGGCCATACTTGAAGGCCCTGTGCTCCCCGGGTTCCTCTAATTTCTTCCTCTGGCAGCTCGCCAGGCTCCAGTATCTGTGGTCTGGGTGGATTGGCACAGCCCGGGGTCTGCTGCATCATGGGGCTGCCCAGTCTATGGGAGCTGAAGCTGCCGGCCCTGGCGTCCTGAGTCTGGCCCTTCCCAGGGTGGCTTGAGGAGTTGGTAGGTGAGGTACCCAGGCTTGAGCTACTGCGTCTGGTCAAAGTGGGGCTGGACAGAGACACTGTTGCTGCTTTCCAGAATCCGGGCATTCTCCAGGTCTGGTGCTGGGCTGAGAGAAAGGCCTCGTGCTGGATGGCAACCTCCAAGAGCACAGTCCTCAGATACCCCAGTATGTATATATTCTGGGTGCTTCCTTGGCCTGCCCGTGTGCCAGTGCCTGGTGGGACCCTGGCTTGAGTGGATCCCCCAGAACATGCGTGCATATTGTATTACACCAGCTGTGCTGGCCAGAACCTGGGGGCCACCCCCCCCAAAATCCCCTTTTCTCCTTTCTCTGGAGCCACTGTCCTAAAACTTTGGGGTTGGAACTCTTTTGGGGTCGCTCTGCCTGCAGCTTCTGCTGATCTCTTAGCTCCTCCTACACGAAGCCAGAATGTCCTAGATTCTCCATCTCCAGCCTTGTTCAGGGCCTGGCTGGCGGGTCCAGGGGTTGGAAGGGTGAGGGTAAGTGGTTCCTCTATATTGTGTTTGCATCCCAGCAAAACCAGGGTTGCGTGTCCAAGAGGGATGGTGAGACGGGAAAGGATGTGATTGACAATGTGGCTGATAACATGGCAAGCAGCCCTGCCCCACTGCGTGCTGAGTTACCAGCTCCTGCATACCCCACGTGGCCTCTTGGAGCGTCACCTGGTTACCTTCCTCCAGCTGGCAGCTCCCCCACACCCCAGTGCTGCTGCTGGTCTTCCTGGAGCCTGTCTCCCACCACCACTTCCCTGGCTACTGTGGACTGGCCTGGCAGCTCTGCAGAGGGGACTTTTGTGTGTGGCCCAGGGAGGATGAAAGGAGGGAAGGCTTCTGTGCTTGGCTGGGGAGTAGTCTAGGGCAGCCTGGGTTGGGCTAGAGTGGGTGTGTGTATATTGGAGGAGGGGATAGGAAAAGCAAGCCAGCCTGGCAGGGAGATAGTGGGTATGGGTGGGTGCATGAGACTGAACCCAGCTTCTGGTGGGAGGTGGGGGTGCTGCATGTGTTGGGAGGATCAGCTGGTGATTTTGGGAACACAGGCTTTGGGAAGGCTCTGGATGAGCCTTGGAATGAGAAAATTGGGAGCTGGCAGGTGGCCGTGCGGTATGTGATGTGATCTCAAGATCTCCAAATCCTTAGCAAATTTACTAAATCCATGAAATGCTTGACTTAATTGGACTTTTTGTTTTTGGTGGAAATCCATACGAGGGATGAGGCAAAGGGGCTGTGGTCATGGAAACTGTAGCTCAGAGGAAATAAAGTTGGAAATTCATGGAGGCTTTAGGGAAGGATGGAGGGCTGTGAGTAGTGCTCAGCTGTGGAATGGAGTCTAGGCCAAGTTCAATCAGATCTTCAAGGGGTAGAGGGGCCCCTTTTGCCATCTGGGTATAGAGGAATTGGCAGCTGAGGACTGAGAAACTGGGATGCTGCCCAGGAGGGAGCAGACTGATTGCCTGTTCCCTCAGCAAAGACACAAAGGCATGGTCATACCTATGGTCTTATTTGAGGCCCAGTACAACACTGGGAGGGGAAATCCACCCCCTTGGCACTCAGTGTCCAGCAATGCTGAACTACTTGGAGCTCCCAGAACACCATGAGCTCTTGCTCCTGGGCCTTTGCGTGCACTGCTCCTTCTCAAAGTAGTGATCACACTGTACTCATCTGCACAGGTCTGGGGCCCCTCAAGCACTGGTCTTCAAAGAGGTGTGCAGAAGATAACTCACAGGGGTTAAGAAAAAAAAATGTTAAGACTTATATTTCTGTTTTTCAATCTCATTTTAGTCTGAAGTTGGATTGTCTGCTTTTTAGCCATATGGTTTTATGTTACTTAACCTCTGTTCCTCAGTTTCTTCTTCTGTAATATGGGATGGTATCACACTCTTGCTCATAGGGTTTTGAGGGTAAAGTGAATTAATATGCATACAGCACTGGGAGCAGGACAGCAATGCATTATAAGTGTTCAATAAAGGTAAGCTTTCTGTGTAATTACATATTACTACATGTATGTGTATCATTTATAAGTAAATAAATACATATATGCTGGGAGTGTGTGTTCAAAACTATTTTACTAATAGGAAGCATTACTAATTTACTAATAGGAATTCAATCTGGAAGGTTTGAAGGTCAGGTCCTGGGGACAAGAACCAGTCTGATTCATCTCTGCATCCTTAGAGCCTAGTGCTGGCCCAGTACAAAGGGGTCTTGTAGACAAGGGTGGTGAGAAAAAAATCTTGGTGGATGGTGATGCCATGAACTGGGGTCTGGTTCAGGCTGTTGATTATTTCTATGTGAACCTGGGCAGGGCACGTGGCCTCTTAGAGCCTTAGTGTTCTTCTTCTGTAAAATGCCAGGTTTTAATTAGAAAAAAAGCTAATGGAAACTATCAAGCAATTCTGGGCTGGATTTAGGGTGAGGGGCGCCCTCTTGTGTTGTAATGCTGTTTTTCTCTCAGTGTACAACCTCACCACAGGCCTTTCTCCCCTCAGATGGTCCTGAAGTGGCCATCTTCTGAACCACAGATCTGCCCTTCCAGCTTCAGATCCTGATGCTCTCTCAAATGTCTGATACACGGCCTCTCTTTCTCTACTTAACCCCCACCCGACTCCAACAATGGTCTTTTCCCGATGCAGTGTGGAGCCCAGAAGAAACCTTTGGAGTCAAGGCCAGCAGTTCAAAGTCCAGCCTGACACTTACCATGTGATCTTGAGCAAGTCACTTCATCCGTGTAAGCCCCCATTTCCTCCTTGTAATAGTACCAGCCTCATGGGGCGGTTGTAAGACTTCAACAGAAAGGAGTGGTATAGAGGTCACCATTAGGTTCACTGAGCACAGTCATGTGAGTTCTCAGCGATGAATAAGTTGGAACATGTTTCACTTTGAACATGAGGAGGAACTGGGCCTTTAAAACTAAAATATAGAATTCCCCTAACATGAGCTGAGCACTTGCCATATTGCTAGGTACTATTACTTTTCCCAAAGTCTCGTACCCATTAGTAAAAATAATAATAGCTAATGATTATTAAACTCCTTCTGACCAGCATGTGCCAAGTCCTTCACAAACTTTCCCCCATTTATTACTCTCACAAACGATTAGGTAGATGCCGTTATGATAATTCCCATTTTACAAACAAGGAAACTGAAGCACAAAGCAGTTGAGTCATTTGCCCAAGGTTTTACAACTAGTGAGTAGCAAAGCCTACAACCTGCATTTGAAAGACGTTTCAGATGCAAGCAGCTTGATTCTAGAGACCTTGCTTTACCTGCATTACTCAATTTCATCTTCACAACAGCCTGCGATGTATTTTACAGATACATAACACAAAAGACACGCGGCAATACGTTCGAGGCCACACAGTTGGGCTGGGATTTGGAGCCATGCCTGACTGCAAAACCCACGTGTTCAACCCCATATTAGACTGCTCATATCACGAAGTATTCATAAGGGTACAAAGCAACTGCATTTATATTGAAATTATTCTGATTATCATTATTCAAATAATGACTAACATTTTTTCCAACACCCACGAAGTGCCAAGCTCTGTCCTGATTTACATAATAATAGCTAACATTCGCTGTGTATTATTAGGACCCGGGCCCTGGTTTAATTGTCTTAGTTGTATTATCTCATGGAAACCTCACAAAAACCCGGCGAACGGATGCTATTATCCTCACTTTACAGGTGAAGAACGCGAGGCTCACCACCGAGCCAAAATCACGTGGCTTAACTGTGAGCTGGAAATTGATCCTACAATTGCCCAACTCTCTCCGGTCTACCGGTCACTCTCTCTCTTTACTTCTCCCAGTTTCTCCTGTGACCTCTCCCGGCCCCCAGCTCCCGTATTTTATCTGCAGCAGGCCACGCCCCTTCGCCTTGAGTGTCCGCCCACTGGGCGGTGCCAAGATCTCGGAGCCTGTGGAAAGGACTGGAGTCGTTACAGGCTCCGCCCCCACGAATAGACCCTTTTCCGATTTGTTCCGGCGCTCGCGCGGTTCCTTCTGGGAGTTGTAGTCTCTGACGCTCCATTCCCGTGGCGCGGTTCGGACTCCGCGTCCCAGCGTTCCGTGCGCGAAGCCTGGAGCACTTCCGCCCTGTTGTGAAGTGGGTGTCTCGGTGGGTGAGTCCGGGTGGCGGGGCGGGGGCAGCCGAGACTCAGGCTCTGGGTTGGAGGCTTAGGTGGTGGTGGTGTCCCAGGGGGCCAGGGAAGGTGAGAAGGGAGAAAGAAGCTTTTCTGTGGGGGTGGGGGTGAGGGGCGGCCAGAGGATGAAGCGTCCGGAGATGGGAAGGGTCACAGAGGGGTCGGGGATGAGCGGGGATGTAGAAGGCCTGGGGAGTGAGGAGGGTCGTAGAAAGGTCTCTAGGTGAGGAGACCGAGAGAGGTTCTGGAGGTGGGAGAGTCCTAGAAGGGTCTGGAGACCACAGAGGGAGGGATAGAGGGTTCTCAGGCCCTGGCAAGAAGTGAAGAGAAAAGGGCCTGGGCTTGAAGCCCGACCTTAGAAAAATAGTGCTCCAGCCTCTACTGACCGCCTCGACAAACATAGCAGATTTGATACCACCTTACACTTCCTCTAACGGTTGTGACGTCTGGCACGCAGCAGGTGGGACTGGCTATTGTGTTTGGCCCCAAGCCAGCGCCCCCTTTCCTTCCACCTAATGGAAGTGAGTGGCACCGTCGTCCACTTTAGCCGGGCACCCTCTGATTCCTTTTGCGTTCTTCCACATCCAGGATCTTCAGATCCCTCTTGTTTCCTTAATGTGTCCTGAATCTGCCCCTTTCTGGTCAGGGTTTTTGCGGAAGCCTCCCACCTCTTCACCTCCCCAGCCTGGACTGACACGTTGTAGTAGCGTCATCTGTTTAACCTACAAATCTGGTTGTGCCCTCTGCTTAAAAACCTTCTTGACTTCCATTGCCTGTAGAATTAAGTCCAGACACCTAGCCTGATAGTGAAGACTTCATGAACTCTCTGCAGCCTCATCCCAGGCACCCCATGCTCCAGGACTGTTTGATTTTCCCCATCTCTTGGAGAGGCTGTTTGGTTTTCCACCTTATGTGTGCTGTTCTCTCAGCTTAGAGAACACTTTCTCACCCCATTGTCTGCCAAGAGAACCGTCCTTCCAGGAGCCAACTTGAATGTTACTTTGTTCTCTTCCTTTAAACAGATTAAGTTACCCCCTCAACCCCAGTTCCCATAGATCTCTTTTACTGTATTTACCACATTCGATCATAATTATCTGTGACTTTTTTTTTTTTTTTTTCCTTCCTGTTTCCTCCACTTGAACGTAAGCATCTCCAGGACAGGGACAGTTTCCTAGTCCCCTCCATTTCCTCATTGTCCAGCCCAGGGTCATAAATACTTGATGTAAATCCAGTAAATCAGTAAACACTTGACTACTTGATGCATGTGTAATAATGACAGTCTAGGGTGAGCTTTGCTATACCAGTCTTGAAGTGTGCTACTTCCAGTGGATTTCTAGGGCATGAGCTTTTTGTCTTCTCCTGCTGGGCGCTGATTCATTACCTATGGGAGTTTAAGCCAGGGGTGGCAAATATGTAGAATGCTGCCCCTTCTTCCTGTGTCTGGTGGTCATAGCTAATTGGTGACAACACATAGTGACACGGGTTTCAGAGTCCTTAATGCAGTTGACTGAAATTGGTGCTTTATGTGAAGCCCATTTCCTCTCCCTGGTTTAAGCCCTTAAATATGAGGTCAAGTTACTTTAAGCAGTAGCCTGGACCATCAGCCCAGTAAGCTTGACAGCCTTTGGGGACTCCTGGTTTCTTCTTTGGAGGTCACAGACCAGTCTTGGCTTTTGCTATGGGATTGGGGCAGATCCCTTACCAACCTACTGTTCAGTGGGTGTGTTCCTTATGTCCACATCCACACTCAACACCCGAGGAGCCAGGATGCTCCTCAGCTTCCCTGTGTTTGTAAAGGGATCCTGCCCCAGTCAACACTGATCCCTCATTGCTTAGGGAGAATCTGTACCCTTTCTAGATCTTCTGGGATATTGGAAGAGACCTTTGAGATCATTTAGCTAAAAGATGGTAAAGTGACGACAGCCCATGCTGAAAGAAGCCTATCATCATCCTCTATTTAGTCCTGGTGTTTCAAACAGTTTTGAGTTGGTTGCCAATATTTAAAAATCCAGAGTTAGCTTCTCTTGGAAAAAATAGAAGGCCTGGGAACTGGGCCAGTTTTCTCTCTACTGCTCCGTAGTTAGCGATAGCCCCCGCTCTACTCATGTACCCATTTACATTGCCTGGCCCCTGTAGCCATTTAAATGTGTAGCCGCTGATTCTAGTCTTCCTGTCCCTTCGCTCTGCTCCCATCATACTAATTGGGGGCAGACACTGAGGAGGGTCAAGCTGTAAGCTGCAGAGGCCACATGACCTGTCCAAAGTCACACAGCTAATAATGGCAGGAGTGGAACTGGAACCCTGATTTGCTCCCTCCTACCTTAATGTTTTTTCTACTCTCGTACCATCTTCTCAGGAGCTTGGATGATTGGCATACCTAGAGGATACTGGATGGTGCAGTTAAGAAAAATGAGTGGAAAGAATGAATCTTGGCTGAGTCCCAACTCTGCCGCTTGCTAGTTGTGTGACCTTAAGTGAGTCTTCTTCATAGAAGCTCAGTTCCCTATATGTAAGTTGAGGATATGGACTCAAACGTTACAGGATAATTATATCCTAAAGGCAGCACTGAAGGTGGAAATCACATTTAGCCAGAAATCACAGTCAGCTTGAAAATCCTCTGGCAAGGAGCCATTTAGAAACCAACACACTGTCTTTCAATAAGCTAACCAGCACAGCTGGGTTTCCTTGTTTGAATGTCAGATGAAAGAGTTGGCCTGTGTTTGGGGACCCTGCTGGATGAAACACACTTTGCTCACACCCTGGAAAGGAAGGCTGGAGGGAACTCAGACCAGCCTGGGATCCCTGAAGGTCATGCTCATTCTGAAACAGACACCTAGTGAATGGAACTGACTGGATGGAACTGAGCACCGTTTAGATTATGGGCTTTCTCTTCCTGGTGTTGGCATGCGGTTTCCTATGTGTAAGTTACAGATCGCTGTAGTACAGTCACACACCAATGACACCACACTTACTTGCCTGGAGGATTCGGTGAGATTGTGAAGGTGGAACTCTTGGCAGCCCGCTCATGCCTCATGGGCACTGGGTAGATGGGTTCTCTCTGAGGTTGCTGATCCCAGCGTGGCCCGGATCCTCCTGGTCGTCTTAGGACTATTGAATGCCCTTGTCTGTTTTTCCCGTCAGCTCTGTGTAAAGTCACCCTGCTATTCACTGACTGCATTGACCTCCCTCTGTGGATAGGCCGCTAGTCATTGTCTGTCTAAGAGAGTAGCAGAAATAGCTTTCAGATTTGTATTTGAAGCTAGCCTTTGGGACTTTCCAGTCTTTCCCAAAGAAAATCCCTGTTACCTGCTACCCCGGGCTTTGGGCCTGGCAGAACTACTAATTGCCGAATTTGTGGTAATGTTCTCTCGGTGCAGGAGCACAGACGTCTTTGCTTGCTTATTGACTGTCTCTCTCATGAGAGTGTAACTTTTATGGAGGTAGAGACCATCTGTCCCAATTACTGCTGGCTCTCCAGCGACCAGTACAGTGCAGGTACATAGTAGGACTCTGTAAATGACTGGTGGTGAATGAGTCCTTGTGTGAGAGAGTGACACAAATGGTTTTGGACTAGTGCATGATTAAGGCTGTGGTTCAAAAAGGAAATTTCATGAAAAGTCAATTCTTTAGCTTAATATAAATGATGGCCCTTCCATAGCCCGTTAGGCTTTCGATGTACCAGATTTACTATTTTAATAAAAGGCAACAAAACTTGCTAATGACCCTGCCGTTTATCAGGCACTGTGGATACAGAAATGGGTAAGATGGAGTGCTGGCCCTGATACAGTCCAGTGGGGCTGTCAGAGGGCAGAACAGGGAACTACAAGGCTGTAGAAGAACACCTATGTCAGAGGCCTGTGCCAACTGCTTTGGGAACGGGCGTGGGGAGATGATTCTGGGAGCTGAAGGACAAAGAGGAACTTGCCAGGTGCTCATGAGTTGTGTTCCTAGCGTCCTTGTGTATGTGTAGGTCTTCAGGACAGGTCTTTACTTTGCATCACCCTTGCCTTGTTTCTGGACAGTCCAGTCAGATGGCCTAAAATCTATGTACGACTCCTGCCATTCTCAGCTCAGCTGACTCATTCTCACTGGGGGGTAGCTGAGAGCCTCCTTTGAGTGGGTGTTTTTAGTGTCATGTGGATTTGTTGGGAATGACACAAAGAGCTAATTTTTCCAGATAAGCCAGCATGAGTGTCGTCAGCATCTTCATTGTGTAGAAGAAGCAACCCCAGATGTCCCCTCCACAAGCATTTCCTGAGAGCCTCCTGGGTGTTGTGTGCCCCACTTATCGCGGGGGTGGGGGAGGGAAGGGGCAAACCGTATTTGTTGTCCTCAGGCTGTCGTCTCTCTGTGGCCACACATACACTCACCTCTGTAATACAATATGGAATGTGGCCCGTGTGACCTTGATGAAAAAAAGAGGAGAGGAGAAGTCCTTCTGGCATGAGCACGAAGGTCATTTAAAAAAAATCTAGTGTGTGCAGAAGGGGATTAATTATAACCCCTGCTTCATGACACGTCACCAGTGTGCACTGACCATTGTCTCACCGTTTATTGAGTGCTTCCTGTGTGCCCTGAGCACTGTGCTAGGAAGCTTATGATCTCGTGGGTAAGAGAACTATGGGGAAAATGTAGGTGGTGTGGAAGCTGGTGGCACAGGAAGGACTGAATCTTGTTTCAGGGCATAGGGAGGGCCTCTTGGAAACAGTACAGTAGAAGTTGAGACCTAGCTAGGTGAAGAAAGGGAGAATACTTCCCAAAGAAAGCGGCTGGTTGCCCGTGGGAGGGTTCAGCGGGCAGGAAGCCGTGCGGCTGGAATGCCCTGAGCAGCGGGAATGTGGCAAAAAGATCATCTTTTTGAGGTGCGGACGTGGGCAAGGTTCGCACTTGATCCTCAGGGATGTGGGAGGTCACTCGAGGGTGTTTAGCAGGAAGTGACCCGGTAAAACTGGGAGCTGGTCTGGTTGTGGCGTGAAGAAGCCCAGGTTGGGGTGAGGGGAGAGCAGGCAGGAACATGAGTCAGGAGGCTGAGGCAGCGAAAGCATGGCTACTCAGTGGCTGGAAGCGGTGGCATTGGGCTGTAGATGCCTAGAAGTCCAGGAGGGCACAGCTTGGTGATGAATTGGCTGTGGGGGATGTTGGGGAGAGATGATGACCAGCTTTCTGGCATGGGTTTCCTGATAGAGGTTGGTGCCTTGGGGCACCTGGGTGGCTCAGTCAGTTAAGCATCTGCCTTCACCTCTGATCCTAGGGTCCTGGGATGGAGCCCTGCATCAGGCTCTCTGCTCAGTGGGGAGCCTCTTTCTCCTTCTCTCTCTGCCCCGCCCCAGTGCTTGCATATGCGCGCCCTCTCTCTCAAATAAATAAATAAAATCTTAAAAAAAAAAAAAAAAGAATGAGGTGCCTTAGCAGGGTGGAGAGTTCCAGGGAAGGACAGGTTTGCCGGAGAAAAAGATGAATTCTGTTTGTGGCCCACTGAGTTCGAGGTGCCTAGTAGACAGTCAAGAGGAAATGTCCTGTAGATGGTTGGATTTGGGGTCTGGAGGTCTGGTGGCAGGTCCTGGTGGGAGTGTTCGGAGTCCTCAGTTTTGGGATGGTGAAAAATGCCAGATGGGTGGGTTGACCAAGAGGGAATGTGGAGTGAGAAGGATTTTGCAAGGAGAGCACCCTTAGGGGAAAGCTGAAGGTCTGTGAAAAAAGGCCTTATGGAGGGGGTGACATTTGGACCCCACCTTGAGGAAAGGCCAGACTTTGGGCCTGTGTAGAGGAAGGCAGGCATGCTAGATGGTGAAGGCCGTGATGCCAGAGTACAGTGTTCTAGCACGTCCCAGAGGACTTCATACTGTGCTGTCCTCCAAGGCGTGCTGGCTGATGGTTTGGGTGCCCGTTTATGCTTCTTCCTCTTAGCACCCCGACCCCAGGCAAAGGCAGTGGAAGGTACGGGGGTCCTCTTACACTGTCCCTTGTTTCTCTGCCTTTAGAGCCTTGGGGAGCATTGCCTCTCCTAGGAGCCCCTTGAAGGACACGCCTTAGATGCAGGAAGACGTTGAACGAGGACAGCCTAGCTGAAGCGAGGTATCCTGGACCGACCATGGCCGTGGCCCTAGAACCCCAGACCCAGGCCTCTCACCAGCCAGAGCCTGAAGAACTCCTGATTGTGAAACTGGAGGGGGACTCGTGGAGATCAGAATCCAAACTCCGGCAGGAGGACCATGTCCCTGTCCCTGGCCCCGAAGCCTCTCGCCAGCGCTTCAGGCAGTTCCGGTACAGGGATGCGGCGGGACCCCACGAAGCCTTCAGCCAGCTCTGGGCGCTCTGCTGTCACTGGCTGCGGCCAGAGATCCGCCTCAAAGAGCAGATCCTGGAGCTGCTGGTGCTGGAGCAGTTCCTGACGATCTTACCCAGGGAGGTCCAGGCCTGGGTGCAGGAGCGCCACCCTGAGAGTGGCGAGGAGGCCGTGGCCCTCGTGGAGGATTGGCACCGAGAGGTCCAGGCTGCGGGCCAGAGGGTGAGGCAAACAGTCTGTTCTCCAAGGAGCGGGTCAGGCAAGGCGGCGGGGCTGTGACTAGCTTGATAATTGCCAAAGGCAGTGGTAATAATTGTGATTGTTGTTGGTCCTGAGCAGCCGATACTTACTGAGCACTGCTGTGTACCCGACACCGTTCTCAGTGCTTTCCATGTATTAACTCATCTAATCCTGTCAATGGTTTAATGAGATCGGTACTGTTACCCTGATTTTACCCATGAGGGAACTGAGGCAGAGGACAGATAGGTGGTTGGCCTGAGGTCTCAGAGCCCCAGACAGCAGAGCCAGAATGTGTGGCAGCCTGACGCTGAAGCCCACATTCAGAACCACTGCCCAGATTGCCTCCCAGGACCGTATTCACAGTGTGGGCGATTTGTGTTACGTTTCACATGGGATGAAATCTTGAGGTGCTTACAGCAGAAATCTGGGTGGGCAGAGGTAGCATTATTATCCTCGTCGTGTAGATGAAACTAAGGCCCCCAAATTCAGGTGGCTTGCAGAGCTCAGTCAGTCGAACCAGAGCCTAAACGTATATTCTCGGGTTCCAAGTTCGATGTTCTTTCTGCCACATGACAGACATGACAGGTGCCTCATCTGCAAACCACGGGAATTAAAATACCTTTTAGGCATGAGGCTCAAATAGGTCAGTAACTGACATTTCCTGAGCACTCACTGTGTGTCAGACCCCACTCTCCACTTTCTCTGCGTATTGCTCCTCTAATCAGCACAGCAGCCCGAGAAGGTAGGTGCTGTTCTGCCGCCATTTTTCAGCTGTGTAAACCGAGGCTCAAAGAGGTAAGTAACTTGTCTAGATTTCTATAACTAAGTGGTAGAGCCGAGATAAGGGAAGTGAAAGCCTTGTGAATTTAACATTCACAGTTTCAACAATTTGCAAGAGACTGAAGGCCTGTGGTGTCATTTTACAATTTTTCTCTGGTACTACTTTTTTATTTTTTTGAATCCTGCTTTTGGAGCTGGCATGTGTAGAACAAAGTCCTTGAGCCGGCTGCGGACTGAGCTAGCCGCCCAGAACCTTCATCTCGATGTAACCCTGTTGTTTCCCCTTGTCACGTGGTTATTGTGATGTTATAGTTAATCCCATTTTGTTGGGGGAAATTATAGGTTTGAGAATATCCCTTGCAAATGGCAGGGGTTTTCTGTAAAAGGTAAAGCTTTGGACAGATGTGAGAGAGGAAGAGAGGTTTGTGATCTGTGAGTTAGCTTTTTGGACTCCTTTGCAAACCCTTTGAAGACACAGAAAGCGTCCTATTTGAAGTTACAGGACTAAGTATGAGAGAATGTACCTTATTTGAATTTACCAGCCCACCCTCCCATATTCTTTCTTGTAAAGAAAGCAGCTGTACCTCTTAAGTGGCAGTGAGAAAACAAATGGAAGTCTCAGGACTTCAGAGCTGAAGGATGAAGACCTTGAGACCCAGAGAGAGAATTGATTTAAATCAGGGTCTTTATGACTCTTTATCTGTAAAATGAGGGGGTTGGACTAGACCAAAAGTTGTCAAATTATACCCCTGTGAGCTGAGCCGAGATTGAACTGCTTCTAAAATTGGGAAAAGAAAAAAAGGTAATGGAACGTTCTTTATGATGTGACTTTTATTTTTCTGTTTGAACTTTCTCCCCGCTCCTGAGTACTTACAAATGTCCAAACAAACGTATAAATGGCAAAGGAGCTCCCTGCCCCCACAGACCTTACAACTTGTGACTACATTGCGGCGTACCTGACTCGGTTACATTTTCCACAAGGGAAATTTTTCCAAGACCTTCCAGCTAACTAGGTCCCGTGGAGTGAATTGCTGGGAAAAGGCGGTGCTCTGGGCAACGTCCTCCAAGATCTTTTCCTTAAAGAGACATTTCAGCTCTGCTATTGGGTGGGTTTTGCCTTGTTGATTCTGTGGTCACCTCTTCCAGAACCCCTCTCCCCATCAGGTGCATCGTCATTTAAAATAAAAAATATATATATAGACTTTATTTTTTTAGAGCAGTTTTAGGTTCACAGCCAAACTGAGCAGAAAGTGCCCAGATTTCTCACACGCCCCCGTTCCCCCAGCCCACCGGGACATCGTTCCCCGCCAGAGTGCCGCACCTGCTGTGATCGGTGAACTTACACGGACACGTCACTATCACCCAAAGTCTGTAGCTTACATTGGATATCACTATTGGGGGTGGACGTTCTGTGGATTTTGACAAATGTATAACAACATGTATCCACCAGTATAGTATCATACGAGGTAGTTTCACTGCCCTGAAAATCCTCTGTGTTCTGCGTATTTATCCTTCCTTCCCCAACCCCCGGCAACCACTGATTTTTCTACTGTCTTCATAGTTTTGCCTTTTCCAAGGTGTCATATAGTTGGGATCATACAGGATGTATGTAGCCTTTTCAGATTGGCTTCTTTCACTTAATGGTATGCATTTAAAATTCCTCCGTGTGTCTTCCTGGCCTGATAGCTCATTTCTTTTTAGCACAGTAATATTCCATTGTCTGAATGCCCAGCAGTCTGTTCATCTACCGAAGGGCATGCTTCTGAGTTTTGGCAATTAGGAGTAAAACTACTATAAACATCCATGTGTAGGCTTTTGTGCGGTGCACAGGCATTTTTGAGGGATTCTTTATTGATCCCTACCCCAGCCACTTTTTCCTTCTCCTTGTCACTTGAATCTCTTCTTTTTTGCGTCTACAGTTGCCATCTGTGAAATCAGAATCTTTGCTTAGGTGTGTCAGTAGTTGGAGGAGCTGGGGCTACGAGGGAGGATTGTTATGGGGTCTAGTCACACAATTTCTCTGTAGATTGTAAGATTGTAGCTGTAACAAAAAGAGGCTGATTTGTTTTTTACTTAAACAATCATGGAGGAAGGTTGTGAGCAGATGTTTTCTCCTGTGAACCACACAGGACATTGGTGGATGGCCTCATCTGGAATGGCTTTTTAGGCTCAGGGCCCATTCCTGTATATCTTAAGGATAAACATCCCTATCTTTGGGAGAAGATTGGAGTTTTCAGATCAGTCAAAGATGTTTGGAGTTACAGGTTTGTTTCAGACTCAGTAAGTCGATGAAGGTGGATATTATTATTTTGAATCAAAAATAAGGTTCAGAGCAATGTATATAACTGCTGTGTTTTATATAGAAATAGGGAAGAAAGAAGAGTCTGTATTCATAGATGCTTGTATATAAAGAAACTGACACGATGCAGAGCAGTGGTTTCTTGTGGGGAGGAGTGGGGAGAAGGAAGATACTGGGTAGATGGGATGGGTATGGGGCTGGGAACGGGCTATTTTCAGTAACTAGACCTTCATGGTTTCTATTTCTGAACCACCTGAGTTTTGAAAATACCTACTGAAAACATTGAAACACATTTTTTGAAGTTTCTATAAGGCAACGAGAGTGTTACATTGTTGAGGTTTTAGGGCCGGGAAATAACATCTCCACCTCCATCTCTGAACTTGGAACCAACGGACAGATAAGATATGAGCTTTATGATAATGCTGAGTTGGGTACTATCCTCTCTATGATTTTTCCCTCTTATTTTATATACGTGCTCTGTGTCTCTGGGTGCTTTTCTGCCTGAACTTCTGCACTGAAATCGAAATTGCCACTTCTGTTTTTCCTTTGAGTTACAGTGCCTTGTCTCTGCTTCTCCTTCTGTTTGAAGAGTAGAGGGGCCTCTCTCAAACAGTGCATACTTTCATTCCATTTTAAAATTCCATCTGTAAAAAAAAAAAAAATTCCATCTGTAGTTGTTTGCCTCTCCCTTCTCTTATATTTATTTTTGAATTTTCTTTGCCTTGCAGCAGGCATATTTAGGCAATTATATTTAGAGTTATTGTTATATCTGTTTTTATCTTTTGACGGATACCTGGTTAACTTTTATCTTTGCTTGATACCTTAAAAATGAAATCTCCTGTTTTCGATGTTTAGAGTTTATGTTTTAATGTCATAAAATCATGTGACATGATTTATCTCTGTGATTCAGGAAGGTTTGGAACAGTAGCAGCCTCACTGAGACACTCATGCGGTCCCCCCCGTTGAACAAAATAGTAGTCATTTGATGGCATCAGTGCTGGTCTGTTTACTAATGTCAGTCTCATGGCTTTGTTGTCATACTTTGAGTCATCCTTGGATCTTTAAAAGGGCCTGTGAACCTCTGGACCACAGCTGTACTCAAAAGAGCATTCCCTGCCCTAGCAACATTGGTCTTATTGAACTGACGATTGGGAATTTTGGCCCTCTGTGTGTAGGAACTGGACTTGTGTGCAGAAGAGGCCAGGTCCTTAAAGGCAATGCAGGAATCTCAGCCTCGTCAGCTGCAGCCGGCGAATCACTGGCCCGAGGCACAGCGCCAGAAGCAGTGGGTGAAGAATTCATGCCCTGACCTTCCCAAGCATCTAGACGCCAAGATGGTGCCACAGCCCTTGAAGGAGAGTGGTGAGTACGGAGAATCAGGGAACCCCGGGGAAGAGAGGAGAAGATTAGAGGGAGTAAGGAAGGGCGTACGGGGAGGAGGGATGTGAGGAATTGAAGGCACGGGGAGGAGTAGTGTCTGATGGGCGCGCTGAGAGGGAAGGTGGGTGAGCATGGTGCAAGGAGGGAAGCTCCCGGCAATGTCGGCGCGCCCCCCTGAGCCGAGTCATGTGGCACGTCCAGGTCGGCTTGGGGTCAGGTGGTGATCATAGAGGAGTCTGAGCTGGGATCTTTCACATGGCCCATCTCTCAGGGTGGCTTCGAAGCCAGACGCTCCTGAAGGGAAGTAAAAGGGGGAAATCTGCCCTGGCTGGTCGGGTGGTCTCAGTTTGATGCAACGTGGCCCTTGGAAAGCTGGACCTGGGAGGGAGTGGCTCCTGGGAACCAGAGCTTGGGTTTCAGAGACTGTTCCTTCTCCTCAGCTGTCCTCACTCCCCGAGTCCCTGCTGTCCCGAAGATGGGGAGTGTTGGAGATTGGGAGGCAACAGCCGAGTCCCAGGTAAGCTGCTGTTTGTCCTTCCTTTCCTGTCCTGGCTTCTCTTAGGCCTGTGTCCCTGCGTCCCTCTTCTCTCTCCATGGCTTGCCCTCGGCAGGAGGGCGTGTGTTGGAGGGTGTTAGCCTCTACCCCCGGCCCCCATCTGCTGGGCCTCTCCTTAGTCAAGCTGCTTCTTACAGCGATGATCTCACACATGGTATCCCTGTGTCTGTGACCTTTCCTGGGGCCTGCTAGGGTTCCCAGGCTGGTTTCAGTTGTGGTCCTTGTCTCGTACCTCTCACAGGAAGCCCTGGACCCTGGCAAACACACTGAGAAGGAGTTCTGCAAGGACCCCCCAGGAGACGGGTGTGGGAGCGGCGTGCCCCTAGGTAAGGAAATAGTGCCCTCCTAGGAAGCTCTTGTCTGGTTTCTGGTACACTCAGGTCCCGAAGAATGTTTCATCTCTCCCTTAAGACTCCTAGCTCTGGGAAGTCTGGCACTTGAGAGACAGGAAGAAGACAGCTCTCTGTGGCCAGCACTGGTGGCAGGAAGGGAGCGGGGGGCGGGGTCTGCCTGCATGGAGGCTGGCGGCTGGCTTCTGAGAGCCTGCCCTCCCGGGGCTCATTTCCTCAGTTTGTTCACCACGGCGGTCCTAGGCTGTCTCAGGAACCCAGTCCTGTCAGCAGCAAACAGGGTCCATGTCTCGTGGGCAGACTCCAGTGAGCTGAGCCCATGAGACTGATGCACTAAACCACAGTGAGGAGCCCGCATGGCCGGCCTGTCTCTGGGCGCGTCTCCACAAAACGGAACCATTTCCCCGCGGAACCTGGGGTCAGTGTGAGGCGTTAGACACAAGAGGGGGATAAAGTGGAAGACAGTGCTAGCTGTGACTCCTAGGGGAGTTAAGGGGAGACACGGGAAGTTGTTGGCACCTTTCTTTATAGTAGAACTCCTTTTTTAGATAAACCATGATATCTGGGTAAGATAGTGTTCACAGCAAACTTTGGGAAATGCTGAACCAAATAAGGCTAAAATTTCTTGCAGCTCTCAGCTCTTTCTGATCTGGTTTTCTTCAAATATTTATTTTAATTAAAGGCTTCCTGTTTTGTTAGGGCTGGGAGCTGTTGGGCCAGCAGTCCTTTACACATAGCTGCTGAGTATTTAAAAAAATAAGGAAACATACTTTCTCACGTTTTTGGAAGTCGAGCGGAGGGCACGCTCCAGCCCTGGTACAGAGTGTCTCAGCAGTGTCATGGCAGACGGAGGGCCTTCCTCTCTGTTCTGCCGTCCTCAGTGTCTGCCTCGCACTAGAGCTGTCATGTGTCAAATCAGAAGATAGAGGCCAATGTCAGTTGGGCTCACAAGTTTCCTAGCAAGAGACACACACATGCACGCACACGCATGTGCACACACAAAACATAAACACACGGCGAATGAGTAAGAGAGAGGAAAACCTTTTCTCCAACCATTAAATTCATTCTGGTCGGGCCAGTTTAGGCCACGTGCCCATTTGTGGACCAGTAACACTCATTCTTTGTGTGATGTATTTCATAACTACAACAAAGAAAGCAAGTGAACAAAGCAAACAGGTCAGTTAGCATGGGGAATTGGCATGGGAATTTCTCATTAGCCTCATGCAGGGAAATGATTTCTTTTAGGGGCATTTTGGACAAACACTCTGCTTAGTGTGTCATTTCTACTTAATCATTTCTCTTCTTTCTTAGGAGTTCCAGTTTCAAAACCAAGTATCAACTGCCAGCAAGAGCAAAGACCCGAACTTTGGTGTCCAAGCTTTATAAATTCCGGAAAAAGGAACATTGCAGATTATAACCCAGGTAATGAGCAAACAAGACCAGCTCAGGCATTGGCCTGGAGAGACTCAAAGGCCTGGGAGGAACCATACCAGTGGGACACAGAGGACATGAAGGTGTCGGGTGTGCACTGGGGTTACGAGGAGACCAAGACTTTTCTGGCAATTTTGAGTGAGTCTCCTTTCTCTGAAAAGCTCCGGACTTGTCACCAGAACCGCCAGGTGTACCGGGCCATTGCAGAGCGGCTGAGGGCCCGGGGCTTCCTGCGGACCCTGGAGCAGTGTCGCTACAGGGTCAAAAACCTCCTACGGAATTACCGGAAGGCCAAGAGCAGCCACCCACCAGGGACGTGCCCCTTCTATGAGGAGCTGGAGGCCCTGGTGAGGGCACGGACGGCCATCAGAGCCACAGACGGCCCAGGAGAGGCTGTGGCACTCCCCAGGCTGGGGGATAGCGATGCAGAGATGGATGGGCAGGAGGAAGGGGGCTGGGAGCCTGAGGAAACGGCAGAAGACTGTGATGGTGATGACCTGGCCCCTGATGAGTCCATCCGGGAGCCCAGGATCCCAGGGGGCCCAACTCTGTTCCAGAGTCGTATTGGTAAGAACAAGGGGTGTTGTGGATCCAGATTCCAACACTCCTGCCAGCCCAACCTCTGTTCCCTGAGTTCAGGGCATAGACTGGATTGCAAGTCTAGATCAATGCCCCTGGAGTAAGGGGTTAAGTTCCTTTGGTTGTCCTTAAACTCCTACTCTTGCCTCCTATGATCAGTTTCCTAGAATGAGTTTTAGCTATGGAAGCAAACTTTTGAGACCTTAAGGAACCCTAAAGGGGTAATTCAGTATCAGTTGACCTTTGAACAATGTAGGGGTTAGGGTACCGATCCTCTGCTCTGTCGAAAATACACATATAACTTTTGATTCCCCCCCAAATTTAACTACTAATAGCGCGTGCTGTGGATCACAAGCCTTACCAGTATTGTAAATCATACATATTTTATATATGTATTATATGCTCTATTCTTACAATAAAGTAAGCTAGACAAAAGTTATTAAAATCATAAGGAAGAGAAAATATATTTATAGTGCTGTACTGTACATAAAAAACCAAGTCTGTGTATTAGTAAATCCTTGCAGCTCAAACCTGTGTTGTTCAAGGGTTAGCTGTATTTGCCAGAGTATGTCACCAGGAGGATGGGGAGGGTTGTTGTGTTACATGAATGAACTTTTAATTTTAATGTGTAATGAGCACATCAACCTGTGGTTACAGACAGTAACTTTAGGTAAAGAAAGATACAGAGTGAGATATTTAACATGTAACAGAAGTCATGATGGTAAGAGTTGAACACATGACATTTGGGAAACAATCATTGTGTAAGTGGAAACACAGAAGTCCAAGAGATGAAATGTGTTATCTAAAGATACACAGTGAGGTAGGGGCAGGGCAGAACCCAGAGCTCCTGCCTCCAGTTTTATGTGGTTTTTTTCCCCCTCCACCATGCTGCCCACCTGGGCTGCATCATTTACCCACAGAGGACCTGAGAACAGACAACCCCCTTTTCAGTCCTCCACAAAAGGAAAGGGCATCCTTGGTTGGATGCTATTGCAAGATTATTTGAAGGTCCAGTTATGTCTAGGGATTCTCAGTTCCCATGTTTGTTAAGAGGAAAGTTCATAAAATAAATAGAGGATGTGTATGGGATGGATGTAGAGAAAGTATCTTGGATCCCAGCTTCAGGCCTTTCCCTATACCAGTCAACTGAAGCCAGAGGAGTTGGGGTCACCTGGTATAACGTGGCCACCTAAGTCCTCTTCAGCTAAGACTCAAGAGTTAATGGAAATTCTTAGAAGGGGTGGGGTGGAGTGGGAGGCCGTGGCATACCTCTGAGAAGCAAGGGTATAGTCTTTGCTAGGGCCCTGGATGCCTGGAAGATTTCTGAGGGTCCTGTGTTTGTTCTAGGCATTTGGAAGGGGGGCAGGGGACTGTGAATCCTGATGACCTAGGCACGTTTCATTATGCCTCACAGTTCTGAACTCTTCACTCCTGACAGCAGGTGTGCACTGGGGCTATGAGGAGACCAAGGCCTTCCTGACCATTCTTAGTGAGTCCCCATTCTCTGAAAAGCTTCGCACCTGTCACCAGAACAGCCAGGTATACCGGGCCATTGCAGAGCGGCTGTGTGCACAGGGCTTCCTGCGGACCCTGGAACAGTGTCGCTACAGATTCAAAAACCTCCTTCGAAGCTACCGGAAAGCCAAGAGCAGCCACCCACCAGGGACGTGCCCCTTCTATGAGGAACTGGATTCCCTGATGAGGGCGCGGACTGCGTTCAGAGCCATGGGAACCTTCAGGGAGGCAGCAGATCTCCCTAGGTCGGGGCACAACAGTACTGAGGCTGGTGACCAGCAGGCCTGGGATGAGATGGCAGATGAAGATGCCATCAAATCTTTAGCCTCATGTCCTAATATCCCAGATACCGGTAAGTGGGGAGTAATTTGATGCCCACAAAATCCAGAAGCTTGCAGGGAGAACAAGGGGGCCAGCTCATTTCTTGTTTGTCTCTGTAGTATAAGAGAGAATGGAAATGAATAGGAAAAGCATTTGTGATTTGCTCAGATGATTCAGTATCTAGCTTTGTGTAATCCCCCAAATGAGATAGGCAGTCAGGTCTTAATTTTACTGGGATTTAACTGGGAAAATATAGAGTTTATTCATTTTCCCATGATGTGGGCTATTTGTAATGTGCTAGAAGAAGGAGGTGTTCATTATTGAGTAGAGGGATGGGAGAGTTGGGCAGAGACTGACTAGCTGGCCGTGTGGCCTGGGCCTCATGACTCTGTCAGTGGGGTCACCATGTTCCAGGCTCCACACTCTGCTTTGCCCTTCAGAAATTTACAAATGCCCCAAAACTTGATTAGTTTCATGTTAGTTGCATTATAAGATATGAACAGAAAATATGTGATAAAATTCACGTTAAATTCACAAACACAAGGTCCATAGATAGATGTTAACTAATGAATGAAGGAAAACTGAATTTCTGTCTATTTCAGGGTTTGAGATGAGGCCTAAGGATGAAGACCAGATTTCAGAGCAGGACATTTTTGAGGATTTGCCTGGAGCCTTATCAAAATGCACTAGAGAGGATGTTTGCCACCCTCCCGACTGGGGGCAAGACAGTGAAAATGAAGAGGAAGGTGAAGGGCAGTGGGGAAACACCGAGGAGCAGTGGGAAGAATGTTCTTCTGAAGAGGACTTAGAAAAACTTATCGACCATCAAGGCCTGTACCTGGCAGAGAAACCCTACAAGTGCAATACATGTGTGAAAAGCTTCAGTCGGAGCTCCCACTTCATTGCCCACCAGCGGATCCACACAGGTGAGAAGCCCTACAAATGCCTTGAATGTGGGAAAAGCTTTAGTGATCGCTCCAACCTCAATACCCATCAGAGAATCCACACTGGGGAGAAGCCCTACAAATGCCTCGAATGTGGGAAAAGCTTTAGTGATCACTCCAATCTTGTCACCCACCAGAGAATCCACACAGGCGAAAAGCCCTATAAGTGTGGGGAATGTTGGAAAAGTTTCAACCAGAGCTCAAACCTCCTGAAACATCAGAGAATCCACTTGGGAGGCCATCCTGACCAATACAGTGAGCCTGGGGAAAACTTGGGCCTAAGCTTATCCTTCAGCGCTCACTGCAGGAACGCTGCAGAAGAGACGTCTCTTGAACAGCCTCAGAGCACCAGTAAGAACTTGAATTCTGGCCCACACAGCACCAACTCAGGGGAAAAGCTCTACCAGTGTTCTGACTGTGGGAGAACCTTCTCGAAGAGCTCTGCCCTCATCAGTCACCAAAGAATCCATACGGGAGAGAAACCGTATGAATGTGCCGAATGTGGGAAAAGCTTCAGTAAGAGCTCCACGCTGGCTAACCACCAGCGAACCCACACGGGGGAGAAGCCGTACAAGTGTGTGGACTGTGGGAAGAGCTTCAGTGAGCGCTCCAAGCTCGTCACACACCAGAGAGTGCACACAGGAGAGAAGCCCTACAAATGCCTTGAGTGTGGGAAGTTCTTCCGTGATCGTTCCAACCTCATCACTCATCAGCGGATTCACACAGGAGAGAAGCCTTACAAGTGCAGAGAGTGTGGGAAGTGTTTTAACCAGAGCTCTAGTCTGATCATTCACCAGAGGATCCACACTGGGGAGAAACCCTACAAGTGCCTGGAGTGTGGGAAGGACTTCAACAATAGCTCCCACTTCAGTGCCCACCGGAGAACTCACATGGGAGGGAAAGCATCTTAGGAGACCCCCCCCACCCTTGCCATAGCAAAAGAGAGAAATGTATATTTAACTCTTCTCAGATCGTAAGATATATGCTAGAAACTTACCCAGTTTTTAAGCTTGGTGTATACCCAGGAAAGCTGTCTTGGTATGATCCAGATTATTTGGAAGTGAATTACAAATGCAAAGGATCCAGATTTGAAGGCACTTTCTTTTCTAAATTTTTAAAAATTTTTAATGTTTTAATTTTAAAAATTTTTAATTTTAAAAATTTTAATTCTTAAATTCAATTTCGTTAACATACACTGTAGTATTTGTTTCAGGGGTGGAATTTAGTGATTCATCAGTTGCATATAACACCCAGTGCTCTTTCTATTAAGTGCCCTCCTTCATGCCCATCACGCAGTTACCCCAGCCTCCAGCAACCCTCAGTTTGTTGCCTGATGTTAAGAGTCTTTTATGGTTTGAAGGCACTTTTGTTAAGTGTAATTTGTTTTTCTCCTGTAAACCGCCCCCCATGCGGTCCTCAGGCTGTCTTTACATTTGTTGTCTTGGGAGGACTTTATCAGTGTTCGAGCCAGACTGATAACGTAGGGGATTAGAGGGAAATCCATGGTCCTGAGCAGAGATTCCAGACCTCACTGTGCCTTTACACTGTCCCCAGGTACACACGGTGCATTGGCAAATTCTCATACATGGCAGGTTTCAGCTGGGGCGTATCCATATAGAAGAACTTTGAGACTGGGAAAGCAATCCGTGGTTTGAAGCAGACCACCATGACCTCAGCAAAGAGGAGGAATGTCAGTGACATCATCACTAAATATTAAAAATAGCAAAAGTAGCCAGTATTTATTGAGAATTTGCTCTTTGGCAGGCTCTGTGCTAAGCACTTTGTACACATCCTCTCACTCCTCATGGCAGCCTTGGGAGGAAGGCACTGATTTCCCCATTTCCCGGAGGAGAAACTGAGGCTTGGGAAAACTAAGTAACCTGCTTGGGTGGCATGTCTGAAGATGGCAGTGGCAGACTTTGTCCAGATCTGTCTGTCTCTGGAGCCTGAGGTGCCCCTGACCATTGCACTGAGTCCCCTTCTGCCATAGCGCGGGTAACTCAGACCCCAAAGCACTTTGTGGGCCAAGTTTCCTACTAAAATCCCGTTAGGAATTCTCCTTTTAGCAAATTCAGAAACCAGGAATCCCTAAACGTGAAAGGGTCTGGATGGCCTGAATTGGCGATGCTTGGAGCAAGGCTGAGCTAGGCTTAAAGTGCTTGACGTGGATTCCCTTCTTTGCAACAGTATGGGGGAGAGATACAGGGCTTGAGACTGGGGAGAACAGGCAGCCACCGTGTACCTCTTCCCATGGGATACAGCTTCCACGAAGAAAATGGGGTTTACGAATTGTCCCCTTTCTCGAGGAGTCTGTCCTCTTTGAGTTAGACTTGGCTGACTTGAAAATGTTAAACCTTAAAGAAACTCAGGCCTGTGTTTTCGTCTCCACAGCCCTTTTCCTCTTGGTGGTAGCTGAGCAGAGGGTAGGTGGGAAGAATTGCCGTGCCTGCTGAGAGGGCTTTGACCACTGCCCTGCATCTGTGTGTGGCACAGTTTTATCCTGAACCAGCTTGTGCCAGGCCTGCCCGGTGCTTCCTGAATGTTGGCCCTCCCACAAAGACCAGTCAGAAGGGCTCACCCACGATGGTTTTCTAATTTGCATACTTCGGCCTTCAGAGTTTCTCCTTAGGGGGTTTTAAAAATATTGACCATGGTCTTTGGTTTCCAGAGGATTTTAAAAGAAAATCCTTGTCCTGACATCTCTGCTTGTGACTTCGAGAGGCCATCATGCCCTGGGTATTTCATGGACTTGGGAAGTACCTAGCAGATGGTGGAAGTGATGGGAAGAGTGGAAGTTTCTATGCACACACGAGGGAGCCATCGGACAGTTCTGCACTCCCACAGAGTGAGATCACTCCTCCAGCCCTTCCTCTGCTCCCTGAGAACCAGCTCACCCGGGGCTACTGCCTGGCAACTCCTTCCCCGTTTAACTCTCCTGGCTCACATGGTCTCTGAGGGGCAGGGTCGTGGGTGAGCCTTGGGTTGGCACCAGCAGGTATCTGCAGCAACAAGATGAGGCACAGGGAGCCGTGTGAGCTGCGGGGAAGGGAGTTCCGGGCAGGGGCATGGTGGTGTGACAGCAGGATTCGGGTGTGGATGGGCGCCAGAGCAGCTTAGGACCGACAGCGTGTAAAGTGAGAGGTGGGCAGTGGTGCGAGCTGAGATGGGAGGGTGCGGGGGCAGCTTCCCGGACCTCATGTCTGAGTGGAGTTTGACATCAGGCCGTGGGTGACATGGACACGTGTGGTTTGAGTGGAGCTTGGACATCAGGCCGCGGATGACATGGGCGCGTGTGGTCTGAGTGGAGCTTGGCTGTGCTGCGTTAGGGACGCTACTGCAATTTTCCAGTTAAACATGAGGATCTGAACTGGAGCAGTGGGTACCCGGAAGGGGAGCGGATGGATCTGAGCCGTTTCAGAGGCAGCGTTGGGGACAGCAGAGGAGAGCTAGATGCCTTGGGTGATGGGTGGGTCATGTCACCAGAACTGGGAACACAAGGAGGAGATGCAGGAGGGCAGAAGATGATGAAGTTAGCTCGGGACATTGGAACTTAAGGTGCCTGAGGGACACCTGAGGGGCACTGCAGCAGGCATTTGGATGTGTGGCCTGAAGCTAGGGGACAGCTCAGGACCAGGGAGTCACCTGCGTGTGTGGGAGTTAAACCACAGATAAGAGAGTATGTTCAAGTCCTGGAAGTACCGGGCCCAGGACAGGACTTGGGATTCACCAAAGGGAGAGCAAGACGCTCCTCCAGGGAGCTCTAGACCGCTCTCCACTCCCATCCCCCACCCCTGCGCACTCCTGTCGTCTTTTGGACACTTCCCATTGTTGCTGATGCCTGAATTCTCAGTGCAGTCCCAAGTCTTCTGGAACCTTCACTGTGGAAGCCAAGCTGTGCGCTCTCCCTCGAGTGTCACCAGCACCCCCGTTCTTGGAGGTGGGCCAGGGTCTCATGCTTCCAGTGAACGCTTGGATAGTCGTTACCCCCCGGTCCTTTGGCGGACCAGCGGGCTCAGCCTGAGAGCACAGGCGGCGTGGGCTCTCCTCCCTGCATCACTGACATTTTGGAGGAAGTCCTTGTTCAGGTGGCTCCTGTGTCTGGGTCCTGCCCGCCACCCCTGCTTTGCTGGGCCACCCAGACTTCCTCCAGCAGGTCTTTGCTGCTCCAGTAAATGGACACCCTGAGCTTTGTGAGCACGAGTCTGCCCTTGAGAAGCAGATTCACTCTGTAGCCTGGGCCTCAGGCTGTGCCCCGCAGGACACACCCTGGTGAAGGGCAACCGAGGCAACAATTGCAACCGTGGCTTGTGAGCTGCGCCTTCTTTCTTGAGCTCTGCACCCTCCCTCAAGAAGGGCCGAGGCTCTTCTGAGGTGACAGACAGACACTGAGAGGCTTTCCCCTCCACAGAATCTTCGGGAGGCAGCAGACCCAAGGGTGAGGGCAGGGAGTGGGGCTGAGGGTGCCTTTAGGTACCTGCTCTCTTTAGCCTTGACTCCAGCGGTCATCTCCCGGAAGAGGCAGAGCGCTAAGGAGGCCCCTGTTCTCAGCGTGGGTCTGTCCTCCCACATCTCAAGGCCGACAGCTCCTTTGGTCTAAGAGTCACCTAGTAAAGCCAGGAGCGTCAGAATGGTCAAGGGCAGGATCCAGTTAAACAACTTTGCCCAAACACACGGAACAGGCTGAATGAGGATTTTCTAATCCCAGTTTGTGCGGGATTCTCTTGGGTTGTGCGGATGATTCTGATCCTGGCTGCCATCCGCCTTCACATAACACTTCCTGAGGTCACATTTGTTTTTCACATTTTCATTGTTGGAAAATGCCCCATAATTACGCCATCTAGAGGGTGAGGTCCCCACAAAGGAACAGTGAGAAAACACATGGACCTGCAAGGCTGGTTCGAGATCACGTGAACCTAAGCAGGAGAGGATCCACAGGCAATGGCTAGCAGAGCCATTGTCCCTAGAATCTCTGGAGAGTCACCGGAGCTCAGAGAGCCCCACTGTGGTGCCAGGTGACAATTGGGACACAAAGGGGAAAGGACTCCTTCCTTCATTAGAACATGGCTTGGCTTCCGTACTTTGGGGGAATTCACAGGGCACAGAGGAGCTTCTGTATATTTAGAGGAGTGGAAATGAGCGTGAGGGCCAAGGGCGGGGGTGGGGTAGGGACGGGGGCAGGTGCGGTGGCGGTGGTGGTGGTGGTGGTGACCTGCTGCTCTGAAACCCTCCTGGCACACTTCATTGGGAAGGCTGGTGGGCAGGGCAGGAAAAGGCCTACCCCCTCTAGACAGCATCTGGTAAGGAAAGGCTCGTTCCTGACCATACATGTGGCCCCCGACGCAACCCTATTCCTGAAGTGGCCCGGAAGTAGATGGAGGAGGTGGGACTAGCCAGGGGCGGGGTTAGGCTAAGTCCTTCTGGCACACCCTGGGCCTGCTCTCTCCAGGGACTCCTTTGAGCAACTAATATCTTATGAAAACCAGGCACTTGGGATCGATCTGAGCGACTCGGAAATAAAAATGGAATGAAGTATGGCCACCAGGAGGCTCAGAGGTTCAAGATCCAATTCTAAAAACCAAGCAGGCCTTTTTGGTTCACAGTTTGCTCATCAGTGCCTGACTTAACTTTGTCTGGCTTTGTTTTCACTTCCTTATCCTTTATTATTTTCATTTTGTTTCATTTTCGTATTTTCCATTTTTGGTGATTATTTCATGTTTTGGCTAGTTAAATCCTATTTTGGGATGAAGTGGCCTGATAAATTAATAAATTATACTGATTAAACTGAAAGAAAAAACAAACTTGGGCTCTTCTGGCATCTCTCTTGTGACCCTCAAAGCGTGGAGGACAGGGCGAGGGGAATCGGGATCCACAATGAGGCTGCGTGATCTCACGGCCCTTGTGCTGGGCTGACATCTTTCTTTCACTGTTCTCCCAAGGTTCTTCACACACTGGGGGATGTACAAACTCAGGAGTCATTGACTTTTGTCCATAACAGGTGGCTCCTTTGTCTGCGGGCCTCCTCTATACACCTGCTTACATTTTCCCCTGGGATCTCTGTGCTGGGAACTCTGAAGCACCTGGGGCCCAAATAACACAAGGATGAGTATGGATGAAAAGACTTTTTTTTTTTTAAGATTTTATTTATTTGAGAGAGAGACAGTGAGAGAGAGCATGTGAGAGAAGAAGGTCAGAAGGAGAAGCAGACTCCCCGTGGAGCTGGGAGCCGGATGCAGGACTTGATCCCGGGACTCCGGGATCATGACCTGAGCCAAAGGCAGTCTCGCCCAACCAACTGAGCCACCCAGGCGCCCGAGTATGGATGAAAAGAAAGGAAAGTTTCCCAGAGGGCTGAATTTTACCTGGCCCCTCTGAGTTGCCTCCCGGTTCAGGAACAGAGCTGACACACTTTGAGTGCAAGGAAGGGAGAGCTGGAGGGTCTTTATGGGGATTCTTTCTCCTCCTTCCTCCACCCACCTCTTCTGGTAACGTCCAGAAGACTCTGTGGCTCAAGACTGAAGTTTCCTATTCAACTTTCACTCTCTATTTTTATTGAGTGAAATATAGGCAGCTTTTCTTCTTTTCAACTCTGCTGTCCTTGAATGCTGCGTTTTAAACTGGTAGGGGGGAGGGAGAGAGTGACACTTCAGATTTTTCCATGGCTTTGGTTGGAATCCACTGGAAACTGTTCCTTCCTGTAGGAGTCAGAATCTTGAGTGTTAGGTCGTAGCAGCAGCTGGGATGCCCTGATATTCTGCATATCTTGGGACAAAGATGAGATCTACGGGAGAATTAGTCATCATCTCCCTTAGTTCTAGGTCTTGTGGACATGCTTTCATGTGACTTCTTTCTGGCAGTTGCTCCAACAGTGACCAGATCCACAGGGCTTGTCTTCTTGGAAGACAGGGCAGTTCCATAGGAAAGCCCAGATCCCAGCCCCACAGTCTGGCTCCGGGGCTTGCACTCTTGGCCATGCTCCACCAGCAGGTCCTTCAAAGGTCTGTTCCTGTTGTGCCTGAGCCATTCACCCATATCATCCCACAGCCCCTCCCTGCCTGCAACAGCCCCCACCTCCTGGGTGTGCCCCTGCAATCACCGAGGACCTCCACCGCTGGCTGGCGGCAGTCCTGTCCTCTCCCGTGGTGGCTCGGACGACCACAAGATGGCCGTGCCATCTTTGACTGCTCTAGCTCAGCCACGTTTGTCCTTGAACCTGCCACCTCTGATATCATGAATGCAACTAATCTCTCTTCTGAGCTCAGATCTGCACAACTAGTTACTTGGCATCTCCTCTGTGATCAGCAGGTCCACACTCATTCCCCCTGAGCTTGCTGTAGCCTCTAACCTCTTCCTTTTCCATTGCAGTCAAGATGGCATCATCCATGCAAGGTGCTCAAGTTGGACCAGGTTTGCAAGCATCTGCTATGTGAGAGGCTCTGAAGGAGAGGCCTGGCAGGAGGGGGCATGGCTGTGGGAGGACATGGTGGTGGGGTGTGCTGTTAGCAAGATAGGTAGTGAGAACTGGTGCAGTGCTGGTTCCCACAGGTGGTTGGGTGATTATGTTGTGGTGCAAGGGAGAGAAATGGTGTTGAACAGATCTTTTGTTCTGGGAGGAGTCAGGATCCCTGTCCCTCTGAGACACACTCTGCAATTAGTAAACAAATCTCTCTCTCCTATGTCCCAGGAGTTTTTCAAACCACTGCTTCTATGCTGTATCTCTGTGGGCTGTTTGTGTGCAGTATCTTTAAGGGCAGGGACTCCGTTTTCCCTCACCCTCCTGGCTTTGCCAGAGATTTTTAAAGTTCGGGCGTTAAGTCCTGCTGATTATAAGAACTTGTGAAATTTTCCCCCCCTGGTTTTCAAAGTGAAGTGTTACGAGGATTCATCTTCCCTGTGTGTTCTCCACAGTGGGATTGCCTGGTTCTTTCTCCTCTCCATGCCTGCAGGTCCCTACGTCCCCTGGACAGGCCCTGGGGTCTGTTTGGCTCCTGACTGCCTCTCCTCCCTTCCTACCCTCTTCCCTGTGGCCTCTTCTCTGCGTTCAGCCATAGAGAGTCTGCTGTGCCTGTCTTCGGGTCATTTTCTGGGTTGTTTGCACGGATGGGTTTTCTCATTGTGCCCACGGGATGAGATGAGTCCAGGAGCCTCCTACCCCATCATCTGGAAGTCCTCTCTCAGGTCTCAATTTAAAAACCGCAAACTCCCAGCCCACTCTCCCTCAGAACACTTACCCTGTCTTTTATTACATGGTTATTTCTTAGTGTCTGTGGCGGACGCCGCTGGTTGCTTCCCTCCCTCATAAGAGAACAGAGAATGGCCGTCTTTGTCTAGGTAACTTTTCCTTTGAGGAAGCCCACATGCCTCAGGGCTTCCCCTGCTTCAGGTTGCAGACGACGACGGGGCTTGCTTGGTGCGAGGATTATCCCATTCTCCCTGCCCCGTTCTCCGTCTAAGAACACAAGCAGTGACGCAGTGATGACATTCCCATGGTAACAGGGATTGGATGACCGGAAACTGGTGACCCAATTCGTGCCAGTGAAATAGAAGGTGGAGGGGCGGGACTAGAAAACTAGTTTCTGAACTTTACTGCCTCAAGAAGGCCTGCCTGGAGCCACAAGCCCAGAGCTGAGGGAATCCCAGAGAAATGGAGCTGGAGATACTAGTTAAGTCATGGCCCACTCAGCTGCTGGACTTTGTCACATGAGCCAATGCCTTTGGCAAACCCAGTTTGAGCTGGGTTCCCTCTTTCTGAGGTGGAGAGAAATGCACCCAAGATCTTTAGTGTCCAGGCCCCCCCCTCCTCTCTATTACCTCCTTCCCGTCTTCATATCCCTTCCTACCCAGTTTGGTGCCATATTTGTAATTTCAACCACTCTTGCCAATAGCTTGGCACTCTTACTGCTGTCTTCTATTACATCTGCCTGGCATGACTTCAATCATTGAAGAACCCAACAATGCAACTTCTCTATTACCTGCATTCATGCTATTATCTTTTGCTGTAAGAAAATAAAAGCATTATCAAATAAGAAAGATTGGAGCCACAATGAGTTCACGGTCAGTTAGGTCCTAAACACTGTCCAGTAATCGTCCTATGAGGTTGTTCCTGGTAGCAATTGGATGACAAAACATTTTATAATCAAAGTGTCCAATAGAGGGGATTAGGGTACAAATTATATACCAGCAGGCAATAGAAAACTTAGCAGCCATTTAAGATGATGACAAAGGTATACACGCATAACTGTGTGTAAAAATGCCCACGATGAACTGTTAGCAACAATGTTACAAAAGTGGGTGTAGGCACAAGAACATTCTGAAAAGATCCATAGTAAAATGTTACCATGGTAATCTCAGGCTGCCAGAATTATAGACTTTTCTGGTGTTCTTTTGTGATTTTTATACAACGTTCAGTATTAATAAAATACCAGTGCTATTACCACCACGATTTTTGAAAATAGTTCATTTTCTTGCAGTTCTTTTTTCATAAAATTCATAAAAACGTCCCTATGATTATTTTGTTTAGGTCTTTTGCAACCTTCCTTTTTTTTCTTTCATTACCTTGATATATGGTGGCATCAGGGGAGTGACTTCCAGCTACCGTTACTGGTGTGTTTCTACTTCTCTTTGCATCTCTTCTTTTCTGCTCTGTGAAAGGGGCTGCTTCTTATCGGGTGAGTAGTTAACATGGGCTACATCTTCTTCGTGAGTTGTGTCCTTTAGCTTTGTAAAATGAGCTTCTATGAGCCTGAATTCTGACTTGTCTGATGCCAAGACGGAGCTCTCATGGGTTCTTGTTTGCGTATGTCTGCTGCTCCTTTGTTTATCCCTTTGTTGTCCCCTGCCCCCTTCTCCCTTTGAAACACTAACAGTAAAAACTGTAGCAACTACAGTTTTTTACTTTAGCTCTAAGCCCTGCATCCATGTACTTTAGGACTCCTGGTGTGGCTATGAGAGCTCGTTCCCCTCCCCGGCTCTACTATAGGTCCAGTTTATAGAATGTGTAATTGTCTCGAACCATGCAGAAGACATGCTTATTCCTTTGGTTTTAGCTGTTTTGATTTACTTTATTTCAGATATGCCTCTTCTTATGGCACAAAGTTGAGTTTTACTTGTGAACTAATCTGAAGCCATTTAACAAGTGCATTAAACCTAATTACGTTTAGTGATACAATGGCTATTTGTTTTCAGATCTGTCATAGTATATCATGTTGTATTTACTTTGTGTATTTATCATATTTCCTGGTTCTTTCACAATGTGATATTTTGGGGCCTTTTAAAATGTGTATTAATATTTAGCAAAATTTGTATTTTTATTCTAATAATTTCCTTTAGACTGATACATTTATGGAATGCCCTGAGTCCTCTTTTTCACTACTGAGGTTCTTATTATTTTATTAGCTTTATATTAGTCGTTCTCAATGGAGGGGAGGGAAGAGGTGTGTGTGTGTGTGTGTTGTGTGTGTGTGTATCATTTTTCTTCCCAGAAGACACGTGGCAATATCTGAAAACATTTTTGGTTGTCACTGCTGGAGGAGGAGTGCTACTGGCATCTAGTGGGGAGAAGTCAGGGATGTTTCTAAACGTTCTATAACACACAGCACGGCCAACTGCTACAGCAAAAAGTATCCAGCCCCCAATGTCAATGGTGCCGAGTTTTAGAAATCCTTCTTTAGGTGATCTTTCAACTCCCACCAATTCTCTCTGTGGCCAGCAATGGGTTCATTTTACTTCCCCCTTTCCTCTCCTTTCTCTTCTCATTAAAAAACTTATTTCCTCTTCGTTAGACACATGACATTCACATACTATTCTTTCATCTTTGTCTTCCTCTTCATCTTCGATTTCAACATAATCCGTTCTCAATACCAGTCTTTTTGCTGGGGTTCCCAATGGGTTGGATGGAACCTGTCATTTCATCAGTAGTAGATATTTCAGGAGTGGCTCCCAAGTAAAATATTCCTGAGCTCGTCAATATTTAATCCTGTGTTTCATAGTCTTGATGCTTAACAATTACTGCATATGTAACGGTTGGCTTATATTTTCCCTGCAGTTTGTTGAAAATATCACATCACTCTTGTTTGGCTTTGTGTGTTGCTATCAGGAAATCTAATGATTTCTTTTCTTGCAATGGACTTGATTTTTAAGTTGGAGGCCCAGAGAATGTTTTCTTTTTCTTTAAAATATAGTCTTACGGGGGTATGTCCCAGATTTGGCCATTCCAAGATAATTTTCCCAGGAACACAGAATTTCTTTTAGTTCTAGAAATTTTTCTGGAAGTATAACTTTAAATATTAATTCGATACTATTCCTTTAGGTTTCCTTCTTCAGGGAATTTACTGCCCATAAATCGATTTATCTTTGCCTGTTCTGTGTCTCACTTTCTTATCCTTTTTACTCCTTTATTTGATTTTTGTTTCCTTAAATGTTTTTGTTTTCTTCCTATATGCCCTTGCAATATAATTTTTTCCTGGATCTGTTGTCCCCTGGATACTTTGCAGTTTGGTCTTAATTTCTAAGACAGGTCTGTCCTTTTTTTTGAAAGCTCTCACTTCACATCTTCCTTTTGGATGTCGATTTGCATTCCATGTTTTGGAACCCCGATGTGTGTTGTACTTTAATATTTACAATTGCTTCTTTAATTGTATTTAGTTAATGTTTGAACGTTTTTTTAAAAAATTAATTAAATTTAATTTTAATTTTATTTATTTGACAGAGATCACAAGTAGGCAGAGAAGCAGGCAGAGAGAGAGGTGGAAGCAGGTTCCCCACTGAGCAGAGAGCCCGATGTGGGGCTCGATCCCAGGACCCTGAGATCATGACCTGAACTGAAGGCAGAAGCTTAACCCACTGAGCCACCCAGGTGCCCCTTAATTTATTTTTTTTTATTTGAGGCTAAATACTCAAGCTTGTTTGTTTGTTTATGTCATCTCTACACACATTGTGGAGCTTGAACTCACCATCCCAAGCTGAAGAGTCACATGCTCTTCTGACTGAGCCAGCCAGGTGCCTCAATGTTGGAATGCTTTTTAAAAAAATTTTCCTCTCCTTTGCTTATTTTTTGGGGGGGGTGGTAGTATTTTCATTAGCTAAATATTTTAGTACTTATTTTCTGTTTTATTCTGTTTTCCTCCTAGTTTTATTGAGATATAATTAATATATAACATTATATTAATTTAAAGTATAGAACATGATTTGATAAATGTATATATTGTGACATGATCACCACATAGGTTTAGTTAACATCTATTACCTCACATAATTACCCTTTTTTTTCTTGTGATGAGAACTTTTTTTTTTTAAGATTTTATTTATTTATTTGAGAGACAGAGATCTCAAGTAGGTGGAGAGGCAGCCAGAGAGAGAGAGAGAGGAGGAAGCAGGCTCCCTGCTGCGCAGAGAGCCTGATGTGGGGCTTGATCCCAGGACCCTGGGACCATGACCTGAGCCAAAGGCAGAGGCTTTAACCCCCTGAACCACCCAGGCGCCCATGATGAGAACCTTTAAGATCTTTTCTCTTAGCAACTTAAAAAAAATATATATATAATACGGTACTGTGAATTATAGACACCATGCTGTGCATTAAATCTCTAGAACTTATTTCTCTTACAACTTGAAGTTTACATCTTTTGCCCACTTTTACCCACTTCTCCTGCCCATCACCCTTGCCTCTGGCAACCACCAATCTATTCTGTGTACCTATGAGTTCAGTTTTGTAAGATTTCACAAGTAAATGAGAGCACACAGTACTTGTCTTTCTCTGCGTGACTTATTTCACTTCATATAATGTCCTCAAGGCCCATCCATGTTGTTGCAAATGTCAGGATTTCCTTCTCTCTCTCTCTCTTTTTTTGTGGCTCAATACTATTACCGTGTGTGTGTGTGTGTGTCTTTATCCAGTCATCCTTCGGTGGACACTTAGATTGCTTCCATGTCTTGGCTGTTGTAAACAATGCTGCAATGAACATGCAGTTACAGTTATCTCTTTAAAATAGTGATTTTGTTCCCTCTATGAATTTGACACCTTATATAAGTGGAATCATAATGTATTTGTCCTATAATGGGTTCATTTCACTTAGCATAATGTTCTCAAGGTTCCTCTATGTGGCAGCATGTGTCAGGATTTCCTCTTAAGGCTACTACTCCACTGCACACATACAGCACACCTTGCGCACCCACTCACCTGTCAGTTGGCCTTTGGGCTGTTTCCACCCCCAGGCCGTCACCATATGCTGCTGTGAGCATGCGTGTACCTCTATCTCTTTGTGCCCCTGCTCTCCCTTCTTTTTTTTTTTTTTTTTAAGATTTTATTTATTTATTTGACAGAGAGATCACAAGCAGGCAGAGAGAGAGAGGGGGAAGCAGCCTCCCCGCTGAGCAGAGGGCCCGATGCGGGACTCGATCCCAGGACCCTGAGATCATGACCTGAGCCGAAGGCAGCGGCTCAACCCCCTGAGCCACCCGGGCGCCCCTGCTCTCCTTCTTTTGCATACGCACTCAGGAGGAATAGCGGATCATACTGAAGCTCATTTCCCCAGGAGCCTCACTGCTGCTGCCCACGGCGGCTGTACTATTTCACACACACAGACCTTCCCGTTTCTCTGCATCCTCGCCAACACGTGGTATTTTCTGGGTTTTTCACTGAACCTATGCTAACGCTTGTGAGGTGGCATCTCACTGTGGTTTGGATTGTACGCTTGATTGGATGAGTGACGTTTTGCAACTTTTCGTGTGCTTTTTGGCCACCTGTATGTCTTCTTTAGAGAAATGTTTGTTCAAGTCCTTTGACTGTTTTATTTTATCTTATTTTTTTTAAGATTTTATTTATTTATTTGAGAGAGAGAGAGTGACAGAGAGCATGCGAGGGGAGGAAGTCAGGGGGAGAAGCAGACTCCCCGTGGAGTTGGGAGCCCGATGTGGGACTCGATCTAGGGACTCCGGGATCATGACCTGAGCCGAAGGCAGTTGCTTAACCAACTGAGCCACCCAGGCGCCCCCTTTGACTGTTTTAAAATTAAGTTTTGAGGGGCGCCTGGGTGGCTCAGTCAACGTGAGGTATGTACTCCATTTTGTGTTAATTTTTGTCTATGGTAGATTTCCACATTTCCACATTTCCACTCTTGGCTTCTGGCCCCAAATATGTCTCTCCTCCCATTCCCCAAGAAACATTTGCCCTTAGCCATGAAAAAGGCCATTAAAATGTAAGAAACCAATGCAAAAATTTATATTTTATTTGATTTCAAAAAATTTAAAATTGCTTTCAAATTCAGGAAAGTACCATAATGCAGGACCCCAGGGGAAGCCTCATATACAGAGACAGATAAATTAAATGTATATACTGCAGACAAGCCAAGAAGGTGTGTAGATTACATATTTACAGTACTTGATGTTTTCTGAAAACCATATTTATATATTTTATTACATTTACAAAAAAGGCTTCCACTACCGTTTACCTACAATAATGAAAAAAAAAATTTACACCTTTTTTTCTTTTTTTTTTTTTTTGGTACTGTACAAACTTTGTATAATAAAAATATATCTCTGTACAAAAGATTTTTTTTTGTTTTTGTTTTACTTTTTTTTTTTCCCCTCATGGGATGACGGTGGGTATATGGTGTGGACGGAGAGTGAAAGGCCTAGTTTGCCCCGGTTCCTTCCAAGCCTCTGGAGGTGGTGTGAAAATGCCAGAGGTGGGCACAGGCGATGCATGGCAGACTGAGCACCTCACCGGCATGTGCTCCTTGGGCATCTCCTGGGACCCCACAAGGGGACACAGGGGAGGGGAGAGAGGCAGGGCTGCAGGAGGAATCCACTGTGTGGTCTGAGAGGAGCAAAGGATGGGGAAGGGAAGCAGCCAGAGAACTTCCTGCATTTGTTTCCAGGGAAAGAGAGAGATGAGCATGTGAGTGTGTGTGTCTGGGTGGGTCCTCTCCCGCCAAACCCAGGGATGCGGTGACCCAGAGCAGAGGTGGGCGGCCGTGGGTTCCTGCCACTGGGGGTCCCAGTCCCATCTGCTGGAAACTGACCACCTCTCACTGTACTCTAGCCCCTCTTAACATCTGGCAGATCACTTCATTTGCTTAAGAACCGGGTGTCCCTGCCACTCCACTCCCTTATGTTTCTATCCGTTATTTCACTTATGTGATATGAATATCTTAGGCCAGCATGTCACACGTGCACAGGTGCGTAAGCCCAGGGGGCCTTCCCAAGGACAGAGAAAATGGCTCTAAATGCCACCGTTTGATCCCTGAACTTGTTAGAGTCCCAACAGTACGTATATGGAATTCAGTCATGACCCAAGCACGATGGAACTCAAAATGAATCAAGCCTAGTTGCAAGGAACTGGAGAGCATGTGACTTTCATTCAGTGCATTCTTTTGGTTCAGGAGCACTCAGGTCCTCTGTCTGCTGCAGCGAGGGGCTGTGGGGGGCCAGGGGCCAGCACTGGCTCCGGGAGGCCTGGGTTCCGGGTCCTTTCCCTGACGCTGCCCAGCTGGATGGAGAGAACAGAGCCCAGCGAGGACACACAGGTCCCCTACCTGGCCCACCAGCCCTGGCCACAGTTCCGCCACGGAGATGTACCTACTCCCCCCATATCTGGTGCCCTGTTAGACCTGGGCGTCCAGCGGCTGGGGTCGCGGACTTTGGAGTCAGACCCACCTGGGCTGGCATCCTGACCGCAAGCTTACCGAGTGGCTTCAACCTTTCCAGGCTTCTGTTTCCTCATTTCTAAGACAAGAATAATAACCCTATATTTTGGGTGTTGTAAGGTCTAGAAATGATACACCGAAAGTGTCAGGCACAGAGAAGAAACTCAACACGTGGCAGCCGTTACTTTTTTGGACATGGGGCTCGGCTTGCTCTCCTGTACCGGCCCCTTCCAGATGCCTGCAGACTCGGCTGCTTCCGTCTAGGCCACTGACTTCCTTCTTTTCTCCTTGTCAGTCGACAGCCAGACTTGCCCTTGGAATCAAGGCCAGATTCCTGCCATCCCTCCCCAAACCCACCCTTCGTTCCCACTGCTGCCCCGGATCCAGAATGACTTTTTAACTCACTGGGATTAGAACTCAATAAAATTCTGTTGGAAAAAATAAGCTACTTTCTAACGTACTTCTTCAGATGTTTTTCTGCCCTTGGGGTCCTCCTTGCCGTCACCCTGCCGATGAGAACGTGCATGGGCAGACAGCTGGTTTCTGCATGCTGGCCACCGGCTAACACCTTGACTGTGTCCTCACACACGGGGCAGGCAGGGCGTGTTGGTTTTGGTGCGGACGGAGCGTCCTCCCTTTACCTCTTCTCCATGTTTGTGGGGCGCAGGACATGGGGCATCTTTCATACATGTTTCTCTTTCTTAAGCTTCTGTGTTCTCTTCCATAGGACTCAAATGAAGGACAGGCGTGCATGTTTGTGTGTGCTCAGGCCTATACACACATGGGCACACCCACAGGACGCTTTGCTATTTTAAATCCATAAGCTTCCTTCATCCGTCTGCAGCCCCCCCGTCGGGGCCCAGTGGGAGTCTTCTCCGGGGTGGCGGGTGCAGATGGTGGCGGGGCGAGGGCCCGAGTCCCAGCAGTAGCAGACACAGGCAGAGAGACAGACGAAGATGGGCACCGGGCACTGTGCTCAGGGGGTGACTGCCTGTCCCCTGGAGAATGAGGGACAGACAGATCGCACCCCAGATTGTAGATGGGAGAGGCATGGCAGGGTGGGACAGGGAGCAGAAGCAAGTGAAAGAAAAGAGGCAAAGCAAAAAGGGATAAAGGGGAAAGAAGTAAATTAGCAGACTCGATCTCTGATCTTCCCGAGCTGAGGACAGGGTGTAGTGGGGAACATACACCGCAGGACACACATTCTCCCAATATTCTTTTTTTTCCCTGGCAGTATCGACTTCCCCATTAGGCACAAGAGACCCAGTGCTCAGGGGCCACCATGCTTTCAGGGGTGCAGGAAAATGGTTTAATTTTAATTTCTTTCAAAATCAGGAGGAAAGAATATGAATACAATAATAATGGGCATACAGTAATGTGTCCAGACTGGATTATAGTCATCTTTACAACAACACAGTTGTCAACTATCATGTTTAATGTTATTGTTATTTTTTTTAATGGAGGTAAAGGCCCATGAGAGCCATACCATGGGCCTGCTCCCTGACTCCCTGACCCCACAGGTCTCCATGATTTTCCTACTTTGGGTTCAGCTGTTCTTGTTAGGCCTCATTTGAATTCATCACCTAATTATTCATTTTAAACGTGTGTGTGTGTTCAGGGTGGTTCTTCACACATGCCCTCACGGAGCCAAGAAACACTTACTCTGTGTTTTCGCTGTGCTCCTGCTCTGGGCAGAGCATGGTGCGCCCCTCTCCAGAAAAGCTGCGCTGGGGAGCTGTGGCATGGTTGGAATATTCTAGAGCCCTGATGAGGGATGACACTGGGGGCTACTTAGATTTGGAGCCACCAGCGGCACATGACCTGGAGCTGCTACATTGTGCACAGGTGTGGGGACCCATTGGAGCCCGAGATGGGGAGCGGGGGCTGGGGAGGGGGGGTTACACAGATCAGGGGACATTCTGATTTCTCTCTTACACTGTTCAGTAATTCAGGAACTCCAGGTTCAAAGTCATTACGGATCACCCGTAAGGCCTGATTTATGTCATGAGGGGATTATCCTTTTTCCTTTTTGCTTTCTATTTGTAGGAGTTCTGAGTAGGAAAAAGTACAGAGGGCTCATAAAGATGGAAACCTCTGAACTAAGTATGGAATTCTGGAATAATTTCTCCTTCTTTAAATGTTTGTTTCAGATGGGTGTCAAAGGATGTAGGAAAACTCAGTAAGTTAATTATTTGTGTTCAATGGTTGCCTTTGTATATTCTGATAATAATTTTTATCTCTTTATGTATAATTTATCTTAATGCCTACAACTTTAAGATCAGATTTAAGCCAGTGAAATAATTTAGAGGAGAAACTGCACTCAAAGAAGGGCAGCGAGAACTGGAAACAGGCAGGGGTCATGTCAACCATCCATTATGCTCTAGGTGATGGCTAATTCAACATGTCAACTCAACAAGCCTCTAGTCAAACACTAGTTTTTTGGTCAAACATAATGGTCTAGATGTTGTTGTGAAGGAATTTTTTAGGGGTGTTAACACTTAAATCAGTAGATTTTGAGTAAAGCAGATTACCCACCCCATAGAGGTGGGCCTCATCCAATCAGTCGAAGGCCCGAGGAGAAAAGATTGAGGTCCCTGAAGAGAAAGGAATTCTGCCTCCAGATGGCCTTTGGATCCAGAAGAAATCAACCCCTGATGGAATATCTAACTTGCAGGCCTGCCTTGTGGACTTCAGACTTTCTAGCCCCACAATCATGTGAACCAATTCCTTAAACTAAATCTCTCCCCACACGTCTGTCTCTATGTATACATACAATACATACATACACATATGTGTCCATCTATGGATGGATATATGCACATGTGCACACATCCTCCCGTGTGGATGTAGGTATGCAGACGTCTGTGTGGAGATGTCTATGTGTATATCGTGTGTCTATGTGATACATGTATTGTGTATCCACACAGGCACCTCTCTCCGGGGAGCCCTGGCTGGCACGTTCTACTCGGGTATTTTGCCACGCCCAAAGGCTAAGAAGAGCACCACCTCTGGAGTCAGCCTGCCTGGGACTGGGACTAGATTCCGCCCCTGCTACTTACCAGCTGTGTGATCTTGGTCGGGTTCATTCCTTTTCCTGTACCTCAGTTTTCCCATGAATGGGGACAACAGCAGGAGCCGCCTTACAGGGGGACCATCCCCAGCCTGGCGTCTGGCACACAGCCCTATGGATGCTCAGCCCTGCTCCCCCATCCCCCCGCCCTCAGGTTGGTAGGCGAGGGTGTCCCCCTGCGCATGCGTGTCTGCCACCCACACTCTCCTCACCGGCTGCCAGAGGCAGGGCTCTCGGTGGCGGTGGCGGTGGCAGCCAGGCCTGGAGGCTATACCGCGGTACACACTGTGCTGACTGTGAACTCTGCCTCAGTGGCCATGATGTCTGTGGGCTGGATGTTGCGGTCATACATCGGGTTCTCGAAGGTGGCCCGAACGTTTGTGTTCTCATGGCCAGCATAGCCATTGAACGGAACTTTGGGTCTTCTCCTGGGAATGAGAGAGTGAGTGACCAAGACAGACAGAGAGACAAAGTCAGGGTCTGAAGGGGGAGAGCAAGGGCATGGGAGGTTGCGTCCTCCGTGCAGAAGGCCCCAGGAAGGCTGTGGGCTGGGGCCCCCACCCTCCCTCAGGTACCTGTGCTTGTACAGATACAGCACGAAGCCCGCGATGATGAGGGCGATGAAAGGCACCAGGATCGCGGCTGCCACTGAACTGCTGTTGGAAGCAAAGTGGCGGCCGATGGACTCAGGGTCGGACTCCAGCAGCCTGAGGTCTGCAAAGTTGCAGAGCAGAAAGCTCAGGTCACAGAGGCACAGATATGTGAGGGGACAGCCCCCAGGGCCGGTGTGGCGGTGGGTAGGGAGGTCATCCCCTGTGGCCCAGACATGCCAGCTGCCTCCCAACACATGCTGCCTGTCCAGCAGAAGACACCCCACACATGCTGGTCAGGTCAGATGCAGAGGACCGTGTTCCATCCCAGGGAGGCCAGTCTGCGGGAGAACCTAAAACCACGTCACATGATAAAATCTTCAAAGGGTGCTGCCCTCACAAATTTTGAAACTTCTTTTGGCCATAGAAGCCTCTTATTGGGTAAAACCTTACCAGAAAGCCAAAATACAGAACAGGTGTGGGGGGGGGTGGGCCTGCGTGGATGGTGTGGAGGAGGAGGTGGGAGCCACCTCGGGTGGGTCTCCCCTCCTCCTCTGTGGCCCTCCTGGCACAAGGCTAGGGGTGTTCCAAGGGGCACAGGGACAAACGCTAAGTGGCCCCCCTCACCCGGGGTGGAGGCTCCAAGAGGGGACAGTTCTGTCCCGGGGGACAGGGAGTTGGTTGGGAAGCCAGAACGAGAACTCCAGCTTCTGAGTTCTTGCTGGTGTGTCAGGCTGAGGGGCAGGGGAACTATCTGCAGGAACTTGAAGGGCTGCTCTAGGGAAGAGATCTCACTCCTTGCTCCTCACAAGGGCTAGCTAAGAACTCCCCTAGTGGAGGAGAGTGGGAATGACAGGGAAGCGGATTTCCGCTAAGACAAGGAGAATCTTCTGGAAGGTCCGAGCTTCGAGGAAGTGTAGGCAGGGCCTGTGGGCATGGTGGTGTCAGCACCTGGGTACATAAAGCTGGCTCTTGAACGCCCATGACTGCCTCCTGTCTTCCCTCCCACCATCTCAGGGGCCCTCCACAGACTAGGGTCTAAGGCTCGGGGTCAAGGGGAATCTCTGAAGGAAGGAGACTAAATGTCGATGATGGTAGCAGACTGGGTAAAGATGCCAGGGGAGAACCAGCTTTCCAGACTGCTTGGGGCGGGAAGGCCACTGTGAGTAAAGGCACCCCAGAGAACCCCACATCTGCATGCTCTGGGGTGTCTGGATGGTGCCCAAGGGCTGGCTGGCTGGTGTTGCTGGGGGCTGTATTTGAGACCTAGTGTCCCTTAAGCTGGGGCTCTCAACTCCAGGCCTAGCCAGGAGACTGTGTGGCAAAGGTTGAGGCTATTATGCGTATGTGCTTGTTTCCGGGGACAGACTCCACAGTATTTATCAGAATCTCAGAGGCAGCCACGACCCCCAAATGGTTAAGAACCCCTGGATTTGGCTGTTGAACTTCGCTCTTCTACCCAACTTCCCGCCCCCCCCCGACACCCCACCCAGGATACAAGTGTTTCCCTTCCTGGGGCAGATGCTAGTTACCAAGTCTTTGAAAGCCGAACTGCCCAAAGCCTTGGCCCTTGACTGAGCCTTGGTAGATGAACGTGCCTCCGGGGGACTCTGAGGAGACCTGCAAAGGTGAGAGCAGAGGCCGTGAGATGGGGGCACATCAGGCCGAGCCACATGTCCTCTTGGCGTGCACTGTCAGACTCTGGTGTCGCCGGGACTGCGGTGTGGAGGTGGGGTGGGTTTGTAGGAGGCGGGAAGGGGCTTCCTCAGCTACTGGTCCTATCACTTAATCCGTGTGGGCCTCTCATTTGTCAGGCAGGAGTAAAAACGGTGCCTGTGCACGGAGTGGCGGCAAGGCCTGCGCCCATTCACGCACAGAAGGCACTTAGACCACTTCTGGGCCTAGAGAACTGCCTGCCGTTATCACTGTGATGAAAATGACTACCAAGAGCCCCTGGAACCACTGAGCCGTGATTAAAGCATACCCGACAGACTTAACGAACTTTGGATGGTTCATCACAGTTCCAATAGCTACTGATTTCAGAAGGTAGCTGGGGATCTGAGTCTTCTCGGCTCATCTGTCTTGTCCCTGCAGATGGACCCTGACTTCTCAGCTCTCTGCTACTCTGGCCCCACAACCTCTCCCTCCTTCCTACCCTTCCATGTCCAGCATCAGCAATCCGAGACCGGGAGCCACAGGTGTGACATGTGACATGATGCTGAAATCCATCTCCCCCTCATGTGAGATTGGAAGGTACTGGCAGAGTACATCATTGTGGATCTGCCTTCTGCCTTAAGAATGCCCTAGAATGCAGTAAGGCTTTCCCACAAGGGAAGGCAAGAAAGCCACGTCTCCTCCCCCATGTTCTGGTCTCACAGCTGTGCTAAGTCATCTGGAACCCACATCCTCCATTGCGAGTGGATATTTAAAGTAGTCATCTGGGACATTCTCCCATATCCCAGCACCACACCATTACCTCCTGCTTGCTTGAATTCACTCTTACACTGCTGTTCCGGTTCCTTGCTTTCTGCTCAAACACTAGACCCTACTCCATATCACTCCAATGTGTTGGCCCTCTGGACACTCAACCTCCTGGCCTCCTATCTTTTCCTTTACCTATTTCACTAGCAGATGAGGACTCCCTTGATTCTAGTCCTGGCCCCCAAAACCCCCTTCCAAGTTTCCATGTTGATCCTACACATCTCCATCTCTCTCCTCGATTCCCTGCCTGTGATCTGGGACTCAGGGATGGAGCAAGGGGATGGGAAGGTCAAGGACTGAGATTCTGCAGCACTTACATGCCCATCTAAAGCCCAGTGATCATCTTTGAACTTGTTCACAAAGATCTCCACAGGCCCTGTAATCTGGTAAACCTGGAGCAGGAGATGGAAATCTTCTTTCTTGTAAATTCCTGGGAAAAGGAAATTCAGAGAGTACAGGAAAGATCTGGAAAAACACCCAAGCTCAAATCTGCGTGTACATGGGATTTCATGTGTTGATGTTGATGTAAACATGGCATGCACAACCACCAGGAGTTAAGTATAGTATTGTCTGTGAGTTTGTGTGGGCTGATCGTGAGGGCACACAGAGTGTGTGCATGTGTGTTATCGACAACTGGATTGCTGACCTGTGTTTGTGACCCTACTAACACATGCACATGTCAGAATAAAGTGAATATTATTTTGCATATGTTAATGTGTCCGTGAACGCAGGAATATGTCTTACGATTTCATGAGTGCAGGATTGCATGAGGCAAGTATGTGGGCTTCTGTGAATGTCTTCACGACTCTGCCTTCCAGCAAATGAGTGAACCCGACTGTTCAGTGGTATGTGTGCACACGCTCACATGAATGCGTGGATATGATTGTGTGTGGGCTGTGTGTTAATGTCCACATCCATTCACTCATGCATTCTTTTACCTGTCCATCTTTACCAGAAATGTTTTTCTGAGAGATTTAGTTTTTCTGATTATAAAAAGATTGAAAATCAAAGAAATTGTGGAAAATGCAGAGATGCAACGAGAAAAAACAAATCATTTCTGATATCACTAAGAAATAGCCCCTGTTAACCTTTTGGTGGAATTATTTCCAATTTTCTTTCTCTTTTTAAGATTTTAGTTATATGACAGGGAGAGAGCAAGAGAGAGTGTACATGTGGGAGATGCTGCAGAGGGAGAGGGAGAAGCAGATGCCCCGCAGAGCAGGGTGCCAGTGGGATCTTGACCTGAGCGGAAGGCAGACACTTAACTGACTACCCAGGTGCCCCCGTTTTCTTTCTTATGAATACAATTTTTCCTTTAAAAACTGGAATCACATTATAAATGAACTAGGGTAGGTCCATTTGCCCCCAAACTGGCATACTATTTTATCTATCAGATGTATTAAAAGTAAATGTCCATTTTGTTATTTTTGGACAATTTTCTCTTTGTGGTTTTTATATAATACAGATAGCCCTTTAATGTGAACATCCTTTATTCAGGAATGTTTGACTCTCTCCATAGCTATGTTTTATGATAAAAATTCTTAGAAAAATAATTAACGGGCTCAGTAATTTTCAAAGATCTTAATACAAACTGCATCAGTGTCTTCATCGGACCTTGACCAGCACTAATGTTTACCATTTAAAGAAAAAAAAATCTTAGTTGGATAAGTGGAAAATGACATTTTCTGTTTACTTTTAGTTTTTTTTTTAATTACTACTGAAAAATATTTTTTCTTTCGTTTATTGACTGTATTTTGTTTTCTGGGAATTCTCTGTCCCTATTTTTGGTTCAGTTTTAGAGATTTTGGTCTCTTTTCTCTTAAGAGTCCTCTTCAAATTATTAATGTTTGTCATCTAACTACTTCCTTTTAGTCCCTGGTGATTTTGTCATGCAGACAAAGATGAACAGACAGTTTCTCCTTCTCCTGCCCATCAGACTAGTCCCCCCAGGACATGAGGATGCAATGACAGCAGACTTGTCCTTGTAGAGGGTGTATGCCCGCCCACCCCTACCATACCCAGGCTTTTACAGGGGTGGCCTGCTCCTTACCAGCCAAGTGCACCTCCACACCACTGTGGTCAATCATGGTGGCGTTGACCTTGCTGTTGACAACCTGGAAGCCAGTCACTCTGAGCATGGCCGGCTGCTTCTTCCCCTGGTACTCATAGGCCCCTTTCCATAGGGAGTTCTTGGCAAAAACATCCCCAGGAACTGGAGGAATTGAGAAACAGATGTGAGAGGGACTGAGGCCACCTGGCGGCTGATCCCAGTTCATTCACTGAGATTGTTTTCTCCAAAGCCTAACATGGGAGAGGATGGTGGAGTGCTCTGGTCCTCTTGTGATCCAGAATGGAACTTGAGCAGAGTATGATGCCAACTCTGGTTTCCTTCTTATATAACACACATGCTAATGTGGTAAGTAAAAGTACAAAATTCAAAAAAGTATATCATAGTCTAACTTCTCCAAAGAAGACATACAAATGGCTAACAGACACATGGAAAAATGTTCATCATTAGCCATCAAGGGAATTCAAATCAAAGCCACATTGAGATACCAACTTACACTAGTTAGAATGGCCAAAATTAACAGGACAGGAAACTACAAATGTTGGAGAGGATGTGGAGAAAGGAGAACCCTCTTACACTGTTGGTGGGGATGCAAGTTGGTGCAACCACTTTGGAAAACGGTGTGGAGATTCCTCAAAAAATTAAAAATAGAGCTACCCTATGACCCTACAATTACACTACCGGGTATTTACCCCAAAGATACAGATGTAGTGAAAAGAAGGGCCACCCGTATCCTAATGTTCATAGCAGCAATGGCCACAATTGCCAAATGGTGGAAAGAGCCAAGATGCCCTTCAGCAGATGAATGGATAAAGAAGATATAGTCCATATATACAATGGAGTATTATGCCTCCATCAGAAAGGATGAATACCCAACTTTTGTATCAACATGGACGGGACTGGAGGAGATTATGCTGAGTGAAATAAGTCATGCAGAGAAAGTCAATTATCATATGGTTTCACTTACTTGTGGAACATAAGGAATAACATGGAGGACATTAGGAGAAGGAAAGGAAAAGTGAATTGGGGGAAATTGGAGGGGGAGATGAACCATGAGAGACTGTGGACTCCAAGAAACAAACTGAGAGTTTTGGAGGGAAGGGGATGAGTAAGCCTGGTGGTGTGTATTAAGGAGGGCACGTATTGCATGGAGCCCTGGGTGTGGTGCATAAACAATGAATCTTGGAACACTAAAAAAAATAAAATAAAAAAAGAAAAATTGTGTATTGATACATGGTACAATGTGGATGAACTTTGAAAATATTCTGTTAAATAAAATAAGCCAGACCCCCCCAAAAAAATAGATACGATAGTCTATAATAATTTTGCATTAGTTGGGCCACACCTATAGTTATGTGTCCAGTTCTGGACATCGCCCTTTGAAAGAAACAATACCTGTGTTAAAAAAGTAACCATTTCCAGGAAGTTCCCTGGGCAGGACTTGGATCTCTGTATCTGTATGACACATGGGCCAGTCCTGTGCTGAGGTGGTGGGGGAGTGGTTTGTGGTAATCCATGGTTCCAGAGCTCAGAGCTCTGGTTGTGTTTCTGGAAGGCTTTGGCCTCTTCTGGATGAGGTTTCTGTTTCCTTCAGGCTCACTTCCTCCTGAAGTTTGTCAGGGGAGGGTAGTGGGTGGGGGTATCTGTTTGGCTCTGTAGACAATTTTCACACCCTTTCACTGAGTACTCGGAAAGTCATGTGCATGTTTCTGGGTGACTAGGTAAAGGAATCTACACCAGTTTCTTGAGCCGAAGATCTGGACCATACCTACCGGAAGCCTGGGTGAGTGGTGGCTCCCGGGCAGTATTGATGGGTCTCCCACTAGGCCGGACCTCTGCTGGGGAAAGAGAATAGAACAACACGGGTTTAGCCTCTGGTCTACACTCCACTGGAAAAATAATGGCCACCTCTCTGACACTAGGTCAGTGGGCTCTCTGAGATCTTGTTTTGGATTTATCCTGTTAGAAGGGGGAGTGGATACTTTGATGGTCTGATAGATGCTATGGACCCCTCTCGGGAAAATAAAGCATAATGAGTTAAAAGGAAATCCATTTTATCAAGTATAGTCATTGATATTTTAAAGAATTAGAATGCAGGTATATATGTAATCCTTTTTCACTGCATTAAATAACAGAATATAGAAGCAGGTCCAGTCACTACCATATCCTTGAAGTAGTCAGAAATATAAGCAATATTTCATTATGTCAGTAACAACTGTAATATAATATGAAAATCTTTGCAATTTTTTACTGGTGACAAAGACACAAGTATCATTAACACTACTATGGGTTTTGATCTATGTTTTAAATTAAAGCAAGTGCTAAATTTCAGCAAGAGGTAAAGGGAAATAAAGCTATTTTGCCAACATGGTACTTAGATCTGCAGAACATCCCGTATTGATGACCCTAGGTTGAAAAGCCCTGTCCCAGACTCTGCTTTTCTCCCAGATGCCTGGCATGAAGGAGGACCTTCCACCAATCAAAAGCAAACTCTTTGAGGTCTGGTGGGGCTTTGAGTGGTATGCTCCCTTCCCTCGGTGTGATGATATTAAGACTGAAGCCCGAAACAATTGCTCTGTCTTGCACCATGAACCACAATTCCCAGTGCTGCTTCTTGGGCCATCCACACCAGCATAGCTCCCAGCATAAGAGATGCTCAAGGAGGAGCACGAAGGGGCTGCACTTGGGGTGCCCCAGGGCTTGACTCCTCTGGCGATCCCCACGATCAACACCCACAGCAAGACCTCCATGTCCGATCACATCATCCAGTCCCCGCTCAACACAGTCTGGGCTTCCTTGCATTTGCCTAGTCTGTGAAGCCTAGGGAGCGAAGGTGGCAGGTGACGTGACTGGGGCCCAGGCCTCTATCTCCACCACGAAGAGCCTGAACATCTGGGCCCTGGCCTTGGGCCTCCTTCTAATCAGTACTTCCACCATTACTTTCACCCCTGGCTTGCTGATGATTCTCTAAGCAATTTCAGAGATCATAAAAGGTTATGGAGACTACTAGTAGATGCCCATGCCCGAGGCTGTCACCCCTTTCACAGCAGTTTTTATATGCATCAGTCTATAGCTGAATTCAGTAGTGCACTTGTGTGTGGGGAGCAAAAAAGATGAGAAGCCCTCACAGGCAAAGTCAGAAGCCCTGGGCCCGAGTCAGACACTGCAGGTTCAGGTCCCAGCAGCTACTTCATGATGTGTGACCTTGACTGGTCACTTTACCCCTCAGAGTCTCCATCTCCTCACTGAAAATGTGGGAAAATACTGAGACATACCTCACATGTCTACACTGAATAAATGAGGTTATGAACATGAAGGTCACAGTTAGCCAGTGTTAATGTCTTTTCTTCTTTGGTACAGAAACAACAGAAATATCTGCCTCAAGGAAGGGCAGACTCTCCCTACTATCTCCTTGAGGAGGCTTGATTTTGAGCACAGTCCTTCTGACTCCACAGGGCAGCTACTGTACAGAAGGCTGTGGAGAAATTTTCCACAGTGACTCAAAGTACTTTTATGAAGAAAATGTCTTTATTGTCTTAGGTTTTATAAGATAAAGGGAGTAGGAGGGAGAAAGCTTATGGGCCAGAAGCTGTGCTAGGCCATGTTATTCACATTATTTCATTTACTTCTGCTCTCAAAACTGTGATGTACAGAGTACTATCTCCATTTTATAGAAAAGAAACTCGTTAAGAGGCAGAGAAGTGAAGAGGCTTGCCAAAGATCACACAGTAAGGGGTCGAATTGAAATTCAACTGCATCTAAAGCATTTTGTACTTTTATATACAGGTATATAATAGCATCAAAAACAATAAAATACTTAAGTCTAAATGTGACCAAGGAAGCGCAAGACTTGTATAATGAAAATGATAAACCATTGTTAGAAGGAATTAAAGATCTAAATAGATGGAAAGACATCCCATGCTCATGAATTGGAAGACTTAATACTGTTCAGATGGCAATACTCTCCAGTCTAACCTACACATTTACCGCAATCCCTGTCAAAATCCCAGCTGTCTGTTTTGCAGAATTTCATAATCCAATCCTAAAATTCATATAGAAGTAAAAGGGGATCAGAAGAGCCAAAACAATCTTGAAAAAGAAGAACAAAACCGAGGATGTACACTTCTCAACTTCAAAACTTATTACAAAGCTATTTTAATCAGAATGGTGGTGATGTCATAGAGGCAGTTATACAGATCCATGGATAAAACTGAGGATCCAGATATAAGCTCACATATTTATGGTCAAATGATCTTTGACAAGGGTGCCAAGACAATTCAAAGAAGAATAGTGAAGAATAGTCTTTCCAACAAATGGAGCTGGGACATGCAAAGGAATGAATTTGGACCCCAAATGACTACTCCCCCCTCCAACAAAAAACCCCACAAAATAAACAAAAGACCTAAATATAAGAGCTAAAACTATAAAACTCTTAGAAAAAAAAATAGACATAAGTTTTCATGACCTTGGATTTGGCAATGGTTTCTTAGGTATGATATGAAACCATGAACAAAGAAAATATAGATAAATTGGAGTTCATTAAAATTAAAGACATTTGTGCTTAAAAGGACACCAAAAGAAGGTAAAAAGATCCAAACTCATCAAGTTGTATATATTAAATATGTGCATTTTTATATATTAATTATATCTCAATAAGGCTGTAAAAAAAACTCCATTTGAAAAAAAAGAAAAAAAATTTAACACAGGGCTGTGTTAAAATGGAGTTTGAAATGTGACAACCTAATTTCATTTCCAGTGGTGGGTGAAATAAGGGAGAAAGTACTTGTAAATTTTAAGAAAAGAAAGTGAAAGACAACTCATAAAATGGGAGAAAATATGTATAAATCTTGCATCTGATAAGAGTCTTATATTCTAGATATATAAAGGACTCTTGAAGAGACTCTGGACCAAGATGGCAAAATAGGAGACTCCTAAATTACCCTCCTGCTATGGACACACTGAATGTACAGCTACATATGGTTCAACGGCAGGAGTTCACGTAGAAGAAAGGATCTAAATATAAAAGCGTAGGAAACTATAAAACTCACTGATATAGATAAATAGATGGTTAAATTCAGAATACTCTAATATTGTAACTGCGGTGGGTGAATAAGTTATAACTCTAGTTTAAAGATTAAAAGACAGCCTCTCGCCTACGGCTGCTCCTCTGACCAGTGTCGCCCGAGTTCTCCTTCGCCATGACTTCCTACAGCTATCGCCAGTCGTCCGCCACCTCGTCCTTCGGGGGCCTGGGCGGCGGATCCCTGCGCCTCGGGGCGGGAGGTGCCTTCCGCGCGCCCAGCATCCATGGGGGCTCGGGCGGCCGCGGCGTGTCTGTGTCCTCCGCGCGTTTCGTGTCCTCGTCCTCCGGGGGCTACGGCGGGGGCTACGGCGGGACCTTCGGCAGCAGCTTTGGGGTCCGGTCCGACGGGCTGCTGGCGGGCAATGAGAAGCTCACCATGCAGAACCTCAACGACTGCCTGGCCTCCTACCTGGACAAAGTGCGCGCCCTGGAGGAGGCCAACGGCGCCCTGGAGGTGAAGATCCGGGATTGGTACCAGAAGCAGGGGCCCGGGCCGGCCCACGACTACAGCCACTACTTCAAAACCATCGAGGAGCTGCGGGACAAGATTCTTGGTGCCACCATCGAGAACTCCAAGATTGTCCTGCAGATTGACAATGCCCGTCTGGCTGCAGATGACTTCCGAACCAAGTTTGAGATGGAGCAGGCCATGCGCATGAGTGTGGAGGCTGACATCAACGGCCTGCGGCGGGTGCTGGATGAGCTGACCCTGGCCAGGACCGACCTGGAAGTACAGATCGAGAGCCTGAAGGAGGAGCTGGTCTACTTGAAGAAGAACCATGAGGAGGAAATCAGTGCCCTGAGGGGCCAGGTGGGGGGCCAGGTCAGTGTGGAGGTGGATTCCGCTCCAGGCATCGACCTTGCCAAGATCCTGGGTGACATGAGAAGCCAGTATGAGGTCATGGCTGAGAAGAACCGAAAAGATGCTGAAGTCTGGTTTATCAGCCGGACGGAGGAGCTGAATCGGGAGGTAGCCGGTAACACAGAGCAGCTGCAGATAAGCAAGTCGGAGGTCACGGATCTGCGGCGCACCCTCCAGGGTCTGGAGATCGAGCTGCAGTCTCACCTAAGCACGAAAGCTGCTCTGGAAAGCACGCTGGCAGAAATAGAGGCCCGCTTTGGAGTCCAGCTGGCCCAGATCCAGGCTCTAATCAGTACCCTGGAGGCCCAGCTGAGTGAGGTGCGTGCGGACACTGAGCGCCAGAACCAGGAGTACCAGCGGCTCATGGATGTCAAGTCGCGGCTGGAGCAGGAGATCGCCACCTACCGAAGCCTGCTGGAGGGCCAGGACAACCCGCCCACCCCCAAGGCACTCTGAGTCCAGCACCTCCTGGCTTCCTGCTCTACTGCAGAGGGGAGCCCTGGGTAGGGCCATGGGAGGGGGGGGACCCTACCCCGACTCTTCCCCCTGACCTGCCAATAAAGTTTTATGGCTTGAAAAAAAAAAAAAAAAAGATTAAAAGACAAAAGTGTTAAAAATAACTACAACTGCAGGGGCACCTGTGTGGCTCAGTCGGTTAAACATCTGACTCTTGATCTCAGCTCAGGTCTTGATCTTAGGGTGATGCGTTCAAGCCTCAAATTGGGGTCCATGCTGGGTGTGAAGCTTACTTAAAAAAAAATCCAAAAAACTCAAAACTAGAACTGCAATAATGTGTCAATGAATATATGGTATAAAAAGATGTCCACTATGACATCAAAAACAAAAAATGTAGGAAGGGAGTCTAAAAATAGGGCTTTTGTATGTATTCAAATTAAATTGTTATTTGCTTTATTTATTTGCTTATGCATTTATTTAATTTACTTATTTTTAAATAAGCTCCATGCAAAGACCCCATCAAAAAGGAGAATTTCAGACCAATATCTGTGATGCATATGGATGCCAAGATTCTCAACAAGAACCTAGCTAATAGGACCCAACAGTAGAATAAAAAGATTATCCACCATGACCAGGTGGATTTATCCCTGGGATGTAAGGGTGGTTCAACATTCACAAATCAATCAATGTGATAGAACAAATCAATAAGAAAAGAGAGAAGAACCACATAGTCCTCTCAATTGATGCAGAAAAAGCATTTGACAAAATACAGCATCCGTTCCTGATTAAAACTCTTCAAAGTACAGGGATTGAGGGAGCATTCCTCAACTTCATAAAATCTATCTATGAAAAACCCACAGCAAATATCATTCTCAATGGGGAAAAGCTGACAGCCTTCCCTTTAAGATCAGGAACATGACAAGGATGCCCACTTTTGCCACTGTTGTTCAACATAGTACTTTAAATCCTAGCAACAGCAATCAGAAAACAAAAGGAAATAAAAGGTATTCAAATTGGCAAAGAAGAAGTCAAACTCTCTCCTTTCGCAGACGACATGATACTTTATATGGAAAACCCAAATGACCCTACTCCAAAACTACTGAAACTCATACAGCAATTCAGTAATGTGGCAGGAAAATCCATGCACAGAAATCAGTTGCTTTCTTATACACTAACAATGAAAACATAGAAAGAGAAATTACAGAATCGATTCCATTTATTATAGCACCAAGAACCATAAGATACCTGGGAATAAACCTAACCAAAGAGGTAAAGGATCTGTACTCAAGGAACTACAGAACACTCATGAAAGAAATTGAAGAAGACACAAAAAGATGGAAAAGCATTCCATGCTCCTGGATTGGAAGAAGAAACATTGTTAAAATGTCTATACTGCCCAGAGAAATCTATACTTTCAATGCCATCCCAATCAAAATTCCACTGGTGTTTTTCAAAGTGCTAGAACAAACAATCCTAAAATTTGTATGGAACCAGAAAAGACCCTGAATTGCTAAGGAAATACTGAAAAAGAAAAACAAAACTGGGGGCATCATGTTGCCTGATTTTAAGCTTTACTACAAAGCTGTGATCACCAAGACAGCATGGTACTGGCACAAAAACAAATACATAGACCAGTGGAACAGAGTAGAGTCCAGATATAGACCCTCAACTCTATGGTCAACTAATCTTTGACAAAGCAGGAAAAAATATCCAGTGGAAAAAAGACAGTCTCTTCAATAAATGGTGCTGGGAAAATTGAACAGCTATGTATGAAAGAATGAAACTTGACCATTTTCTTATACCATGCACAAAGACAAATTCAAAATGGATAAAAGACCTCAACTTGAGGCAGGAATCTATCAAAATCCTAGAGGAGAACATAGGCAGTAACCTCTTTGACATTGGCCACAGCAACTTCTTTCAAGACATGTCTCCAAAGGCAAAGGAAACAAAAGCGAAAATGAACTTTTGGGACATCATCAAGATCAAAACTTCTGCACAGCAAAGGAAACAATGAACAAAACAAAGAGGCAATGAACGGAATGGGAGAAGATATTTGCAAATGACAGTACAGACAAAGGACTGACATCCAAGATCTATAAAGAACTTCTCAAACTCAACACACACAAAACAGATAATCATGTCAAAAAATGGGCAGAAGACATGAACAGACACTTCTCCAAAGAAGACATACAAATGGCTAACAGACACATGAAAAAATGTTCATCATCATTAGCCATCAGGGAAATTCAAATCAAACCCACATTGAGATACCACCTTATACCAGTTAGAATGGCCAAAATTAACAGGACAGGAAACTACAAATGTTAGAGAAGATGTGGAGAAAGAGGAACCCTCTTACACTGTTGGTGGGGATGCAAGTTGGTGCAACCACTTTGGAAAACGGTGTGGAGATTCCTCAAAAAATTAAACATAGAGCTACCCTATGACCCTTCAATTGCACTACTGGGTATTTACCTTAAAGATACAGATGTAGTGAAAAGAAGAGCCATATGCACCCCAATGTTCATAGCAGCAATGACCACAATTGCCAAACTGTGGAAAGAGCCAAAATGCCCTTCAGCAGATAAATGGATAAAGAAGATATAGTCCATATATAAAATGGAGTATGATGCCTCCATCAGAAAGGATGAATACCCAACTTTTGTATCAACATGGATGGGACTGGAGGAGATTATGCTGAGTGAAATGAGTCATGCAGAGAAAGTCAATTATCATATGGTTTCACTTACTTGTGGAACATAAGGAATAACATGGCGGACATTAGGAGAAGGAAGAGAAAAGTGAGTTGGGGGAAATTGGAAGGGGAGATGAAGCATGAGAGACTTTGGACTCTGAGAAATAAACTGAGGCTTTTGGGGGGGAGGGGGGAAGAGTTAGGTGAGCCTGGTGGTGGGTATTAAGGAGGGCACGTATTGCATGGAGCACTGGGTGTGGTGCATAAACAATGAATCTTGGAACACTGAAAAAATAAAATAAACTTAAACAAACAAATAAAAATAAATAGGCTCCATGCCCAGTGCAGAGCCCTGTGTGGGACTTGAACTCATGACCCTGAGATTGAGACCTGAGCCAAGATCTGAGCCGAGACTAAGAGTCAGATGCTTAACTGACTGACCTACCCAGGCCCCAAGTTGTTACTTGCTTTAAAAAGACTGTTGTAATTATAAGATGTTTTAGGTAAGCCTCATGGTAAACAGAAACCCTTTAGTGGATACACTAAAGGTAAAGAGAAAGGAATCAAAACATACCACTATGGAAACTTATCAAATCCCAAAGGAAGAGAGTAAGGAAAGAAGAAAGGAACTAGGAACTACAAAGCAGCCAGGAAAAAAAAAAAAAGAAAAAGAAAGAAAATGGTAACAGGAAGTCCATACCTATAAAAAATTACTTTAAATGTAAATGGACTAAATTCTCTAATCCAAACACAGAGAGTGGCTGAATGGACAAAAGAAGACAAAAAACAAACAAGAAATAGCAACACAGTAAGAGCAGGGGACTTCAATACCTTCCTTTCAACCACAGATTGATCATCCAGACAGCAAATAAATAAGGAAACACTGGGCCTAACTTACACAGTAGGTCAGATGAACTCTACTCAAGTGCACATAGAACATTCTCCTGGACAGATCATCTGTTAGGCTACAAAACAATTATTTTTTTAAGGTAAGTCTACCTTTTTTTTTTTTTTTTAGAAAAAGAGAGAAGGAGATAGACTGTGTGTGCATGCACACACACACACACACACACACACTCTCTCTCTCTCTCTCTCTCAAATCAACCAACCAACCAACCAACCAACAACCAACCAATCAATCTTTATACCCAGGCAGAAGGTAGTAAAATAAACTTGTGATGGCCTCACTACGTGTCTCTCTGGACTGCTCTGGTTTCATCTCCTGGAGGCGTAATACCTCAGAAACTCAGAAGCAGGATCCAGCTCCTGGACATCATATTCCTTCCTTCTCTTTTGCTGTCTTCCACTCAAGCTCAGCTGTCACCTTTGGCCTCCCACCCTGGAAAGGTTTGCCAAGTGGGCACACTCACCCAGGCAGATGGGTGGTTTGCCTGTCCAGCTGCCGTCTGCTTTGCAGGTGCGGTGCTCTGAGCCACCCTTGAGGGAGAAGCCCTCCTGACAGGAATAGAGGAGTGTGTAGCCCATAGAGGGCAAGTCCAGGGCGCCAACGTTGGCGTGGGATGGCGTCTCTGGCTGCTTGCAGTGGTGGGCTGGGTGAGAGAAAAGACAGTGTTGGACCTTGGAGATTAGTGTCTTTAGGAAGCCTTTTGATTATTCCTGTTCCTACATGGAACATCCCCTTCCTTTCCCCTCTAGGCCCCTTTCATGTCTCCCATCCCCTCCCCAAAACTACCCCCCAACCCCAGCCATCTCCAGGATGGAGATGACATGGATCCTGGCTTAGTCATCCCTAGGGGGCCTGTAGCACTCTTCCAGGGGAAAGAGGAGTAATTATGGTCAAAAGCCTGAAATCCTTTATGAGGGGCGACCTTTTAGCAGTGAGTTTTTGCTGCCACTGGAAAGTTCTTTCTTTTTTGCTAAGGCATAGGAATTGCCTTCAAATATCAGAAAGGCTTTTGTGTGGAAATGTTTTCCATGAGGCCCCAAGGGATAAGGACAACAAAGAAAGCAATATCGGTCCCAGTCATGAGCTCCCTGTCATTCAGAGCATTTGAGCATCCGGGTGCCCAGCTGGGGGAGGTAATGTGTTGCCGAGAGGAACTGTCAAGGTGCAGGGGAAGTCTGCACTCACGGACACAGTCGGGCGGGGTTCCGCTCCACGTGAGGTTGGGGAGGCAGGTCCTGGTGGTGGAACCCTGAAGCAGGTAACCTTTCTGACAACGGAAGAGCACTGTGCTTCCAACCTGTGGGGAGGATGGAAGCTTCCTTCATCCCCTCCTAGTGAGTGATGCTTCATACCCTGTCACTTGACTACTTAGTTTCCCATCACCCAGCTCCTGCCCGCACCCTTGCCTCCATCTGAAACTTCCTTCCACTTCTCTGCCTGGTTAAATATTATTTACCCTTTAAGGAAGCTGTTGTACCTCTTCCACTGGCCCTTACCCAAGCCCTGAGACAGAGCAGTGCTCTTCTCAGATGGAGCATGCTCTGCTGCGGCGGACAGATGCCTGACTCAGAATCAGAAGACCCTGGTCTGACTTCTGGCTTTGATGTTTGCTCATGGAATGACAAGTTGCTGGGAACTCGATGCCCAAGTCTTCCTGTGCAGAATGAGGGACTACTGGCCCCACCACACCTACAGCACAGTGTCATGACACTCAAATGCAGTGTTGGATTTGAAAGCCTTTTATAAAATGGGACACACTGCCCAACACAGAATCATGACTTGTGTGTGTCTCTTCCATGAGTCTACACATTAAGTGAGACTTGTCTCCTTATAGAGAGCTTCCACAAAGAACCTGGCACTTGCTTAGTGAGTATCTGTTGGGCAGATTCACCACCTGCTACCATTTCCACCTCTGATCATTTGTCCCTCCCCCCAGCCCCGTGTCCACCAGCCCTCACTGTCCCATGCGACACCACTACAACCACCAGCTCCATCTCTCCCTTTGCCATCTGCATGGCGGCTTCCTAAGTGGCAACTCTGATGTCCCAGTTTCCCAGCTGGAAATACTCGCATGTCCATTTTACCTATGGGAGCAAAATTCCAATGCCAAGTGAAACACTTGACTTCCACTCCCTTCCTCCAGGCCCTTCCACTTCTTCTGGAATTTCATCCTCTCATTCAGCAATGGCCCCTCTGTCCATCCAGGTGTGCCAATCAAAACCTTCAAGGAAGTCTTGATTCCTCCCTTTGCTTCGACCCCTCCCTCCAATCCATCAGCATGTTGTCTTGGTTCTGCCTCCACAGTCCATCCTAACCCCTTCACTTCTCTTTGTGTCACTATCACTACCTCGCCCTTCTCCCTGAGCCACAGCAGCAATGTCCTACTTGTCCAGGTTCCTTCGTTCTAACCGCCCATTATTCACTCTCTCTGCAGCATTCAAATGATGGATCACAGTCCCCTTCAGATGGTTTCCTGTGACATTTAGAATAAAATCCAAAATGTTTACCATGGCCTCAAGGGCCCTAGGTGACCTGACCCATGGCTTTTTCTTTTATAAAAAATTATTACTTGCTATTTGATGCATGCAAAAGAATATCTGGAATGTACATGGAAAGGAATTATTAGAAGAAATTGGACACATTAACATTAGCAACACACTTGTTACTCTCTGCATCTTTCCCTGCCCCGTTGTTCCTCGATCCTCGGCTCCCTGTCAGCAGTAACCACTATCGTGAATTTTGTGTTTTTAATTTCCTTGCTTTGTTAAAAAATAATTCTATCACATACATGCACATATATCTCTAATCATAAGTCCTTCCTAGTTTTAATCTTTATAGAAATAGCATCATTCCACCTTATCATCTGATACAATGTTTCTAAGATTCACCCACTTAGTGTAGATCTGTATTTATTGCAGGAAGGTAGTCCTGCATTCCTTGTCATCTGATTATCTGATCAATGTCATCTTATCATCTGATATAATGTTTCTAAGATTCACCCATGTAGTGTAGATCTGTATTCAATGCAGGAATGTAGTCCTGCTTTCATTGTCACTGCGGTGACTTCACAGTTTTTCTCAGATCTCGGTAATATACGCAAGGGTTTCTCTGGGGTTAGTTTCCAGGAATGGAGCTTCTGGGTTGCAGACTGTGTGACTATTTAACTTTAACAGACGGTGCCCAGTTGTTTTCAAACCTTGCCTCGCTCCCCAGCTACATCTCCTCCTCCGCTCACACTGCTCTGGACTCGCTGGCTTGTCTGCTTTCTACTCCGCCAAGCTGCTAAGTGCTCCCCCACATTGGTGCCCCTTTGCACTGACCACTCCCCCTGCCAGGGATGCCCACCTCACTCTGCACAGGGCTGGCTCTTCTCAGTCTGGAGGCCACAGCTCAATTTGAAGCTCCTCCCTCACCACACTCCCTAAAATAGCAGCCCGCCCTGTCACACCCCTTGCTGTTAGATGGTAGGTAGGGCTTACTGCTCTCAGAAGTTATCCTGTTTTATTGTCCCAGCTGGAGACCTTCTTAGAGTGGGCACCTAGCCTGTCTTGTTCCCACCACATTCCTAGTACCTGGAAAGTTTATGGCAGTAAATATTTGTTACATTAACACAGATTGGCTGAATAAGTCACAGTCCTTGGCTGGATTACATCGTGCCATTTCTCCTGGGTGCATCTCAGGCTCCAGCTAATCGTCCCGTCTTGAACATACCTTTCGGGCTTCCTATTCTCTGTTCCAAGCGTCCCATCCCAGGCTGTCCAAATCCCTGCCTCCTCCTTAAGCTCTTTCTGAGATGTTCCCATGGAGCCTGCCTGCCGTGTGGCACTTGCTCCTTCCTGCCACTCTGAGCCCTGTATCTGTAGGGAGTGTATTGGTGCCATGCAGACAGAAGGTTGTCTGTCTCACTCATTTCTGTCTTCCCCCAACTGCCCGTGCCAACTGCAGGGGGCTGCTGGGAAGTGTTTGAATCACTATGTGAGAATCTCTTCTGTGTCTGTTTCTCCGATTGCTGTCAGTGCCTCTGTTTCTGCAGGCTGCTCCTGCGTGTCATGGTTCAAAGACACAGAACACTTTCTGCCTCCAGCTTCCAAGGTCTTGTTTCCACCCATGCTGTTTTGGGGAAGATCCCTGAGCCCCTGAGGCTGACAATGATAGACAGGGACAGGAGGCAGGAAGGCCAGATCCTGGCTGACTTCATTACCTGGTATCCCTGGGAATTGTTCTGTATCCCGAACTGCGGCACACCGGGGTCTGCACACATGGTCAGCGTTGGGTCTAGGTTGCAAAACAGAGAAACAGACCCCATGGTCAGTGAGGCTATCCTTGCGTCCACTCACTCTGAGACACAGGTATAGGAGGGAAAAATGGAGCCACATCCTGCCTCCCACACCTGTTAAGATCTCCTCCCGAGTCATACCCTTGCACCATCTATGAGATTCCTGGAAGCACACTCATTCTGGCTATTTTCAACCTCATGCCCTGCTTTAAGAAGCTCGGGAGGATGCCCACCAGCTCGCCCACTCTGTCCCAGACCATCTCTCACCTATGCAGCTGGGCTGGGTGCCACTCCATGTCCCATCTGACTGGCAAAACCTCCGTGGAGAGCCCACCAGCACCAGAGGGGGCTGGCAGGAGAAGGAGACAGACGACCTGTAGGAGAAGCCTCGGTCCTCTCTCCTGCCACGGGCTGGGACGCCAGGATCTCCGCAGAAGACAGCTGGGAAGACGAGGGGAGAAAGGCAGGTCCGAGGTGCTTTCTAGAGCCCTGTCTGCCACCCTAGGCTGGCTCTCCTCCAAGTGCCAGTTGGACTCTGCCAACAGGGGCAGCCCCGAGTCAATAGTCACCGCTCCCTCACACACTGCTGTTCTGTGCATCCTCTCCTTCCCATATTCAAGATGCTTGTTAATAATCACCCAAGAAATGAAGCAACGTTATAGGAGGTTAAATTGAGAGAAAGTCAACTACAACTCATTTCCCAAAACTTTTTCCCATTTTCATGCTCACTCCCTTCTAGTCTTTGCTGAGTCATGTGTAAACTTGTGTGTGGCTGTGAACCCCACTTCCCAGTGGTGTGAACCTTGCTTTGTTCACTTACTAGCCTGTAAACAGTTTCCACATTTATGACACCATTATCACTTATTGGCTACATCATTTTGCCATGAGAGGTTGTGCCATAATTGCAGTTCATCGTAGCCGTTATATTAGGCATTTTCTATTACTATACCATTAGATGTGGCTCTTCTTTCCCTGCTAATGTTTTCTTGTGGGGATCCTCTAGGAGTGGACTTAGTATGTTTGAGCGAGTTTGCAGCTCCTGGTGTATAAGCCGAATGTCTTTCCAAAGGGTGTGCATTTACACTGCTGTGGGTATGCACGTGCCCATTTCACTGAGATCCGCAGAGAGATTGCCTAAAGAATGATCACGTGACAGCAAATAGAATAAACACAGGCCCCTCTTCTGTCCCTTCTGCTCAGCGTCTTATTTGCACATATGGTTTACTAAAAATGCTTACTTCCTTAGGACACTGCAGAGACAGGCCTGTGTTCTAAAGGGGGCTGACGGCAAATGTGATTTTGATGCCTTGAAAATAAGCATCTATAAATAAATAAAGGGATTCTATCTGTGTTTTTATTCTTAGAAACAATATACTTTACTACAGCTCTCAAGACCAGAGATGCCACATAACAGAGAGCCAGTGGTGTTTGGTGTGGCTGGAGCAGGCCATGGGACAACCAGTACAGTTGGGTTGTGCCGGTCGGAAAACACAGGGAGTTTGCACTTCTTTCCCATAAACACTCCTGCAGCAGTTCTCATAGCTGTCACGAGGAGTGGCCGGATGTGTCCCCCGCACTCTGTGAATATGCTCTACTTAAAAGAAAGGGCCTCGTGCCGATTATATGTGGCTTTGGGGTTCCATTGACTGAAGCACTCTAAAATGCAAAATTAAATTTTATGTCTATCTTTTTTCCTGTTTTAAAAGTTCTCATGGTGATAATACAGGCTGTAAATTTGAGTAGGAATTTTAGAGAAAATTATCTGGAGAAATGATTGTTTTCACACTAGACTTTGTCACTAACGCACTAGGTCAGGTCCTTTTCCTAAACCTTATCTTCCCCACCAGCCACCTGAGAAGGGACTTCTGCCTGTCTCCCAGGATATCTTGTTGTGAGAATCAGATGTGACCACGTGTGCAAACATCCCCTGAGGAGGCAGCACAAAGCCTGTGAAATGTAAAATGTTATCTCTGTGGATGGACTGACATGCTGTGACCTCTCATTGGAGGAGTTCACATGTGGGTAATCAGAGCAAACCTAACGGCACAATGTAACTCCTCTTCCTCATCCCCATTTTGCCTTGAATTAAATTCACTTCCTTCTCTATTAATTTTCAAACAGCATTTAACAAACCTCTTCAGCTCCTGATTTTCTGCTGCTTCTGGCACCAAATAAGTCTGTAGATATGAGCCCTGCCTCTTGAGATCTTAGAATCTAAGCTGGTTAAACCAGGAGGGTATAAAAGGTGAAAGATACAGATAAAGAACATGGCTTGAGCATCAGTAAAATTTGTTGAAAGTACACAAGTGCACTAGGGACTCAGGGGAAGAAGTAGAAGTTGTGCATTTGGAAATGGTGGGATCCAGGAAGAAGTCGACTTGAAGCTGCTTTACTTAAGACAGGGGAGCTGTCCAGCCAAATGAGAGGTGGCATGGAAAGAGCTGAGTGGGTCTGGGGAAGCACGTAGGAAGTGGTGAGGCTGAAAATGAACTTGATCCTGATGTGTTACAGTATGCGGACAAAATCCCTGCCCACGTTTAGGGAGTTACATAAGACGAAAAAGTGGTGTTATGAGGGATATGTTTGCAGCAATACAGCAAGAAAGTGACTAGGTCCAAGAAGCAGATCTATGGAGGAAGAGATGCAGTCTGGAGGAGGGAAGTGAGAGTACCAAGCACTGCAGAAGGCCCAGTTGCAAAGTTGGGAAACAGTGATAAGAATTTGAAAGGTTACTGCACATCTCAATGGCCAGCCGCTTGGCCACAGAAAATATGTTGTGGAGCACAGCAAGTTAGAAATACATATATTGTTGGAGAGGATGTGGAGAAAGGGGAACCCTCTTACACTGTTGGTGGGAATGCAAGTTGGTACAACCACTTTGAAGAACAGTGTGGAGATTCCTTAAGAAATTAAAAATAGAGCTACCCTATGACCCTGCAAATGCACTACTGGGTATTTACCCTAAAGATACAGATGTAGTGAAAAGAAGAGCCATATGCACCCCAATGTTCATAGCAGCAATGGCTACAGTCACCAAACTGTGGAAAGAGCCAAGAAGCCTTTCAACAGACAAATGGTTAAAGAAGATATGGTCCATACATACAATGGAGTATTATGCCTCCATCAGAAAGGGTGATTACCCAACTTTTGTATCAACATGGATGGGACTGGAGGACATTATGCTGAGTGAAATAAATCAAGCAGAGAAAGTCAATTATCATATGGTTTCACTTACTTGTAGAGCATAGGAATAACATGGAGGACTTTAGGAGAAGGAAAGGAAAAGTGAATTGGGGGAAATCGGAGGGGGAGATGAACCATGAGAGACTGTGGACTCTGAGAAACAAACTGCGGGTTTTAGAGGGGAGAGGGGTGGGGAGTTAGGTGAACCTGGTGGTGGGTATTATGGAGGGCACGTATTGCATGGAGCACTGGGTGTGGTGCATAAACAATGAATCTTGGAACACTAAAAAAATAAAATAAAATCTAAAAAAAGGAAATAAATATATTTGACTTCTTTATAGCACACTACAAGAACACTGACTAGCAGAGTTACAGTTCCCCAAGACATCACTTCAAGAGTGAAGAATAACCTTCATGCTATAATGTGAATGTGTGTGTGTACACAGAGTCAAGAGGTTCATAATCATATACAAAATAAAATGGAAGCAGGCTAATATCTAAAATCTTGAAAGAACTTATCAGATCAACACCCAAAAACCAAAAAATCCCACCAAGAAATGGGCAGAAGACATGCACAAACATTTCTCCAAAGAACAGACATGTGAAAAAATGCTCAACGTCACTCGACCTCAGGGAAATACAAATCAAAAGCACAGTGAGAAACTACCTCACACCAGCCAGAATGCCTAAAATTAACATCGGGAAACAACAGATGTTGGCGAGGATGCGGAGAAAGGGGAACTCTGTTGGTGGGAATGCAAGCTGGTGCAGTCACTCTGGAAAACAGTACAGAGGTTTTCCTCCAAAAATTAAAAATAGAGCTACCCTACGGCCAACCCTGCAATTGCACTACTAGGTATTTATCCAAAGGATACAAACACAGTGATTTGAAGGGACACTTGCACCCCAATGCTTATAGCAGCAATGTCCACAATAGCCAAACTATGGAAAGAGCCCTGATGTCCATCAACAGATGAATGGATAAAGAAGATGTAGTATATATATACACACAATGGAGTATTACTCAAGTCCCCGCCCCCAAAATAATCTTGCCACTTGCAATGATGTGGATGGAACTAGAGGGTATTTGCTAAGAGAAATAAGTTAGTTGGAGAAAGACAAATACCATATGATTTCACTCATATGTGGAATTTACGAACTGAAACAGATGAACATAGGGGAAGGGAAGGAAAAATAAAATAAGATGAAAAGAGGGAGGCAAACCAAAAGAGACTCTTAATCACAGGAAACAAACTGGGGGTTGCTAGAGGGGAGAGAGGTGGGAGAATGGGGTAACTGGGTGATGGACATTAAGGAGGGCATGTGATGTAATGAACACTGGGTACTATAGAAGGCTGATGAATCACTAAATTCTATGAAACTAGTAAAGAAGTATAAAAAAAAAGATGCATTCTAAAAAAAAAAATAGAAAAAAAAAAAAGAAAACAGGACCAACAGCCTATGCTAATAGAAGCCTCTATGAGAGCTGGGGAGTCTAGACTAACCAATCAGAAGTTAGTTAAAGGCTGACTTGATAAGAAGTCACCAAATCTAGGAAGAGGCAGCTCAATGAATAAGAAGTACAAATAGATGACAAAGAAAAAGCAGCTCCGTCTTGCTGATAAGAAATGTGATACCATCAGGGAAATACAAATCAAAACCACAATGAGATACCACTTCACACCAGTCAGAATGGCTAAAATTAACAAGTCAGGAAACGACAGATGTTGGAGAGGATGTGGAGAAAGGGGAACCCTCCTACACTTTGGTGGGAATGCAAGCTGGTGCGGTCACTCTGGAAAACAGCATGGAGTTTCCTCCAAAAGTTGAAAATAGAGTTACCCTATGATTCAGCAATTGTACTACTGGGTATTTACCCTAAAGATGCAAATGTAGTGATCCAAAGGGGCACATGCACCTGAATGTTTATAGCAGCAATGTCCACAACAGCTCAACTATGAAAAGAACCTAGATGTCCATCAACAGATGAATGGATAAAGAAGATGTGGTATATATACATGATGGAATACTATGCAGCCATCAAAAGAAATGAAATCTTGCCATTTGCAACGACATGGATGGAACTAGAGGATATTATGCTGAGCGAAATAAGTCAATCAGAGAAAGTCAATGATCATATGACCTCCCTGAAATGAGGAATTTGAGAGGCAGAGTAGGAGGTTTGGGGGATAGGGAAGGAAAAAAAATGAAACAAGATGGGATCGGGAGAGAGACAAACCATAAGGGACTCTTAATCTCACAAAACAAACTGAGGGGTGCTGGGGAGAGATGGGGTGTTGAGAGGGTGGTGGGGTTATGGACATTTGGGAGGGTATGTGCTATGGTGAGTGCTGTGAAGTGTGTAAGCCTGACGATTCACAAACCTGTACCCCTGGGGCAAATAATACATTATATGTTAATAAAAATAATTAATAAAAAAAGGAAACATGATGCCAATGAAAACAATGAGATACCTTTTTAAACTTCTTGGGCTGGTAATTATTAGAAAATATTGTCAAAATCCATTGTTAATGAGGCTGTGAGTCAAGGAATATTTTCAGAAACTGCTGGTGGGAGAGTGAGTTGGGACTCTTTCTAGAAGACAGTTTGGCAACATGTGTCAAGACGTATTAAGTGCATGCCTGCTGGCTCGGCATTTTCTCTCTCCTAGGACTTTACCACAAGAGTAAAGAAAGGTTATCCTCAAGAACATTGGTTGCAGAACTGCTTCTCATGTGATTAAACTGGAGAGACCTAAATTTATCACCCGTAGAAGAAGATTAAACCAGTTGTGGACTTAAAAAGGTGGTGATGGTCTATCAATGAAGACAAGTTACAAACTAGCTTGCACAGCATGATTTAATACCATTTGCAGAAAACTGTACAGCTGTCTGTCCAAAGCATTGTGGTTGGGGTGGAAGCACAGTCAAGAGCTCAGAGAGACCTGCTTATCTTCGGGCAGCCAGAGTTCACAGGACTGTTATGTTCTTCTTTGTATTTTCAGATACATGTACATTTTTTTTATGATGACCATACTTCATTGTTCAGAGGCAATTTAGCTTTTTCTCAAGAAGAAAAGCAGGGTTTCTGAGTCCAGACTCAACTCTAGGACTTGCTACCTTCCTAATGTTTCTCTGGAGGTGTACAAAGGGCCTGAGGGGCTGACCAGACACCCAATGCTGCCTTTCCTGTGTCCACATTTGAGCTGCCGCTCCCAGTTCCTGCTGAAATTTCCCAAACTGAAGCAAATTTTCAAGGTACCAATTCAATGTCATGAGTATGTTGATAGTTTTCTACAGGATTAGATAAATACCTAGTAGAAAAAAATTAGGTCTTCTACTTGTCCAAAGCATGGACACTGAGAGAATCTTCCAGAGTCCAATTATGTGGTATGACAGGAATAAGTGAGGAAGTGAGCTCTGGGGTGGACTTGGGCTCTTGGGGTCATGATTAGGCCAGGTGGATAAGAAATAAACTCTTTCATCAAAAAATCATGTATGCTCCAGGAATCTTTTCTCTGCAGGCTATTTTTCATAAAGACAGGCACATTTCCAGCAGGAGCACCTTCCAGATCTTCGGGAACTATCCTATCCAGTAAACAACCTTTCATGTTAAGAAACACCTCCCTTTTCTCTGGCTTAATTTCCTTTCACTGTGACTCCACATGGAGTCCAGGGCTCATTGGGATATTCTCATTGTTTTCTTTTAAACTCCCTTTAAGAGTGTCTTTGGCAAATCCGCTCCCTGATTTTGGTAGGGGGATGGTTATTACCTACTCTAGGCCTCCCAGTAGCAGAGCTCTGAGGAGGGAAGGGGAAGGAGGCAGCAGATAAGATGCACAAAGGCCCTGTTCATAAGCAAACTTACGGAAACACTGAGGCAACTCTCCAGTCCAGGATCCATTCCCTTCACAGGTGAGCACCGCAGGCAGGGACAGCTGGTACCCCTCCAGGCAGGCATATGTCACGCTTGAGCCCCACATGAAGTCGGATCCCACCACTTTCCCATTGGGGATGAGCTGAGGTGGCTTGCATATGATAGCTGGGGGGGAGAGGGAGACCAAAGCACACTGAGTTCCAGTGCTATCCTAAGGCAGGCACTAGACCCAACTCCCCAGCACCAATGTCACTGGCTACCTTATGCCTACTGAGAGTCTAGGCTAAGCAGGGAGAATCAGGAATGCTCCCTCTTAGTTTCGAAGCCAGGGGTCCTTTTGCATTTTACAATGCCCTCAAGTGTGACAACCCACTCCTTTGTCTGCATAGTCCTTCCCCTGATGCTCAGAGCCCAGGACTTACCTTGGTACCTCTGTTTCCCTCCTTGCAGATGTTCAGGTATCAGTCCTCACCTCACAACCCCCATGACAAGATGGTATTAGGGCTCTGCCTCCTCTGTTCCCACCCTGCTATATGTTCAAGGCCCATGTCTCACTTTTGTATCTTCTTTGGCCCTGTGTCCACATGAGCAACCCTCAGACACACCTTTGCAGACTGGCTTGGTACCATTCCATGTCCGGTCCTTGGTGCAGCTCAGCACAGACACCCTATGTGACTCCATCATGTAGCCAGGGACGCACTGAAACGTCACGGTTTTGTTGTACCTGAAGTCATTGCCCAGCCGGAGGCCATTGGCTGGAATCCCAGGGTCGCCACAGTTTATGACTAGGAGAAGGGAGATAAAGCATGGTTTACTCTAGGTACAGACCTCATTTCTCCCCAGCATTCCAATGCCATCCCTAGTATTCCCTGCACACGTCCAGGAGGGAAGAATCAGATAGAGATGCCCTGACTCTTCCCAGGCTCCAGCTGGGCGCTGCCCTTTCTGAAGTCCCTCTGGCCACGTCTCTCCGCAAAGGCCCTCCCACATCCATACTGTCCTCACCCCCACCATCCTTCAGCACCCCAGCAACTTGGGCTATGAGGACTATCCTTATTCAAAGCCCACTCCTCTCAGAGGAAGTACCCAGAGAGCCTAGTTCCCAAATGAGGCTGGGGCTCAGAGAGGGAGGTTTTCAGACTGAAGAGCCTGTGTTATTGGACCTCAGCAGACAACTTGTCCACTGAGGGGCGCATGCTATTACCTGTTGTTCTGCCTAGGAGGCCTCTGTAGGGCCAGCAGCTTAGAAGCTGGGTCTTATAACCTTGCAATGGTCATATCTTTGCTATGGTATTGAGTGAGCTCTAGCCTCGGAACAGAAGTGAACTTGACATGGGATTTAGGAAGAGACCTGAAATCATAGGCTAGGGCTTGGAAAGGGCTGGTGTTCTCAGATACCTTTATCTTACTACTTCCCTCTGTCTGGGACCCACAGTGACTTACTTCCCAAGGAAAAAGGTCTGGGGCAGCCCCAGAGAAGAGCAGGGAATGGGACCAATGGGGCTATATGAGGCTTGAGAGCGAGGCGGGAGGATCGGTGGGGGATGGGTCCAAGGCTGAGAGAAACCCACGAAGATGGTGGAAGGCAATAGCCATAGGAGTTTGCCACAGAAGAGAACAAGGAAGCCTAAGGAACTCTTGAGAGCCTGAGGAATAGCAGATATATATACCCTTCCCCTCCCTGAGCCTCAGTCATCTCATATGTCAAGTGGGCTGTGGTGGGAACCAAATGACATGATGCAAATCAAATCAGACACTTAGCTCAGTGGTGGTTACACAGTATGTGCTCAGTAAATAGACCCTGTCATTGGGGAGCGAGTCCCCACACTGTGGCCAGCCTTCTCAGTCTCCCACAGACAGCCTTCATTGGCATGGAGGAGCCCAATCGCCTTGGCCACCACTTGCCACGGAGCCCAGAGGGCCTGGGCTCTCACCTATGCACTCCGGGTCACTGCCTGTCCATGTGCCATTGACCGAGCAGTGTCGGCTGAGCAGGCCCGTGGCGTAGTAGCCTTCCCGGCACTCGTAGACGATGGAGCTGGAGAAGCCCAGGCCGTCACTGAACAGGACGCGGGCATTGCTTGGAGTCCCGGGGTTCCCACAAGAGATCACTAGGAAGCCAGAGAAGTGCATTATTCACCAGAACCAGGGTGGGTGTCAGCCGGGGGGCTGAGAGTGGCCCAGAGGGCAAACGGCAGGCTACATAAGGACCCTATGGATTGAGATGCCTCTCAGGCTGCTTTTTTTTGTCTGATCATCTCGCCCCCTGAGGGGAAGGAGAGATCTGAATGAATTATTATTACTATTTTTTTGTTGTTAATTTTCTGAGAAGTGGAGACTATACCTGTTTTATTATCCCACGTAAAATTTTAGACAATTCTTTAATATCACCAAATAGCCAACCGTGCCTAACTGACCTCAATTGTACTCTCCCCCGCCATTTTTTTACGGTTGATTTGTTTGAATCATGATCCAATATGACTTTGGATAGGCATGCCTCCCAGCCTCTTTGAATTCCGAGATCCCTGTTCCCTCTCCTAGAATTTATCTGTAAATTCTCCAGTGCAATTTCCCATTTCCCAGATGTTGCTAAGTGCACCAGTGAGGTGCTCTTCCCCATGTTGCTCTGTCCCCTGTAGTTCCTTTGAGTCAAGTTCAGTTCTTAGCAAGGGCACTTCACAGGTGGTCCTGTCTTTCCTACTACACCTCATCAGGAGGCACAGGATGTCTGGCTGTTTCCTTGCTCGTGATGTTGAGGTTGATCAAATGGGTTCAGGTAAGCCCACCTCTCCTGGTGTTACAGAGTCCCCGTTTGTGGTTCGCTCAATGGTTTAAGCAGCACTGATTGTTGACTAGATTTGTTATTTCATTAGGGGATAGAAAATGGTGATATCTAATTTGATAATTCTTTCTGCATTAGCTAGAGTTTTTTTTAATATTTGAATTTCAGATCATCTTTTTTAAAGATTTTATTTTTTTTTGCTAGAGTTCTTTAATAAATAAATAGAGTTCTTTAATAAAGAACTTGCCCATCATCAAACATTTGTTTTCCGTGAAATACAATTCATAAAGGAAGGCTGGATAGTGTTTGGTTTTCTTTCTTATCCGATGTCAGAATAAGGATTTGGTTTCCTAGTGAGCTCCAAAGTAGTCATCTTTGACGTGGATTTAAACTTATTTTATTATGTTGCTATCCATTGCCACTATTCTTCTTTTAAAAAAAAAATTATTTAGGGGTGCCTGGGTGGCTCAGTGGGTTGAAGCCTCTGCCTTCGGCTCAGGTCATAATCCCAGGTCCTGGGATCGAGCCCCACATCGGGCTCTCTGCTCGGCAGGGAGCCTGCTTCCTCCTCTCTCTCTGCCTGCCTCTCTGCCTACTTGTGATCTCTGTCTGTCAAATAAGTAAGTTAAAAAAAATTATTTAAATTCAATTAGCCAAGGTATAGCCACAATTATTCTTTTTTACTTTTTGCCACAATTATTCTTATTGATGCTTAAATTATCCCATCTTTGGGTAAGGGGAGCCTCTCCATGCTGGCTTCTGTGTTCCTCTGACATAATCCCACTTGTCTATGGCAGATTCCTTGCTGGAGGGATAAGATGTTCCACGTTCATCTTGTATATTCTGCCCCAGTCCTGGAATCAGTCATTTCTCTAAAGAGTTCTGGTTTCTTTTAATGGAGAATGGATTTAAAAAATGTAATCTGAAAATTAAGGGTACTCATTGCTACTGAGCTGGTCATTGATACAGACTTCTAGAATGGGTAGAGCTGGGAAAAAAAGTTTTTAAGTTGAAAATCCATTATGACTTTATGCTGATGTTATCAATCCAAATTTAGGATTACGAGTCTTCTTAACTTCTTTATTTTTATATCTCTTTAATGCTGAAAATCTTGGTTCTTAATGACAGATAATTTTAATTTGTTTTCAAAAAGTTTCAGGATAGTAATGTCAATATTATTACTAATAATATGATTGCTGAAAAACAATTGAAGATTTTATTGTCATTCTCTTTGTCCTCAGGGCACATATGCCATGGTCAAATTCCACTTTTTTCAAGTCAATTGAAATAATTCCCTGGATTGTTAAGTGATCAGTTTGATAAGTAGTTAGGTTCATTTGTTTTCATTTTGATTTTGCTATTTAGAGATTGCTTGTTTCTAATCTTTGATTTAACTTTACTTTGCTAAGTGTATACAACATTTATGTTATGTGGTCCCAAAGTCAAATCTTTGGGATTGATTCCTATATAATGAGCACAACAGGTAGTCCTTAACACCCACAGATTCAACAATATTTGTGCTGCCTAGGTGCTGGAAACATAATTAGGGAGTCATGTCCCCTGCCCTTCAGGAGCCCAGTCCATCTTAAGGACCTACTTATAAACAGTAGAATTAAAATATGATGTAATAATTGTTATACTTGAAGGAAAAAAAAACACACTAAGAAGGGAGGAGCTTATGGGGGCTGAAGGTAGGAATCTGAGTAGTCCCTTGAAAGGTAAGTGGGAACTTACCAAGGAAAGTCATGAAGAACTGTGTCCATATCATACACACACTCATATAACAAACATTCACATCCAGGTCCATACTCTAAGCCACCCACTTTCTGTTCCCGAACACTCCTGGCTTGGTGACTGACACCAGGCTGGGATACCTACTATAGTATTTGGCATGAAAGGGGACCTGAGTCACAGTGGATATTTGAGAATGCACTAAATTCTCCCCCTGCCAACATACTCTCCCACTACCATAGACCTCTTAACTATGCCTACAAAATCCTATGGAAACAGGGGTGCCTGGGTGGCTCAGTTAAGCGTCTGACTCTTGATCTCAGCTCAAGTATAGATCTCAGGGTCCTGAGTTTAGGCTCCTGCTGGGTGTGGAGCCTACTTGAAAAAAAGTCCCGTGGAAACTAACTTTGCCAAAGCACTGTCCACAAGGCAGGACTTTAGGCAGACAAGCGGGAGAGGGCACTGGCTCCATCTGTAGCCTTTCCTGGGCAGGTGTCCCCTGATCAGGGGCCAGAACATCTCCCCGCACTCTGTAGGACTTACACTGCAACCTCAATTTCAAGGTCCATTCCCTCACCACTGCCCCTTATCTCTTCAGCTCATACCCTCTGGGATTCATTCTCTGGGGATATTTTGGTTCCAATGGCACTGATAATCCATGGATCCTACCACTTTTCATTGTCTTTTACTCCACTCATAAACCTGCTCCCTACTTACCCAGCATAGATGCCAAGATCCATCGTAATCCCTCTCCCTCGCATATAACCTCTCCTCACTTGCTACTTACTGCCAATGTCTTAGCTGCCTGATAAAACCCCCAACTGTACACCCACAGCTTCACCTACCCTATGTCTGCACCTCTGGAGCAAAATGTGGCTTGAACAAAAACACAGGTCAATGCTGACTACTCTCACTTAGGGGAGCCCTTGGTGCTATCTGGCAATGATATGGTTCCCTATTCGACTCCCAAGCCCCCCTTGCTAGGTGACTGTTTTATATGGTTTCCTTCCTCTTCCAGCACCTTCTCACACACCCTTATCTCAGCGGCTACACAGATTCCTCATTAGAAGAGTGCTATGCAGGCTGTATTTTAGAAAGAGACAGAGAGATCCTGGGAGCAGGTACAAAAAGTTGGACTCTGGGGAGAGAGGTTTTAAAATAAAGTTATTTTCAGAAATTTAAGATTGTGTGGAGAAATCTAATTTCTCCCCCTGGAGCTACCTCAGGAAACATCAGTAGGGAATTCTATTACCTTTAAAGGGTCTTTTAAAAATGAGATTTGTATTTCTTTTGGCACCTTGGATACAGTGTAACAGTCTCTTCCCTTAAACTAAACTCCAAGAGGGCGAGGTGTGTCCGTCTCGGCACTGCTGTGTCCCCAGCACCTAATATAGTATTTGGCACATGGTTGTTGGAGCTGTATGGGAAATAAATGAAAAAATGGGGCTAAACTTTGTTGCTTCTGGTTTCGTCCCCTCTTAGGTGAGGGTGGGGATTATGTTTATCTTTGGATTACTAGTGAGCATGACTGAGAACTCTCTGTTGACTACTATCTTCCAGGCCAAGGGTTCCAACGGGGCCGTGGATTTTTTCTGCGAGTGTGGGGGCAGGTGCTCAGGAGCAGACAACTTGGGGGAAGAGCAGCTGGGGTGGGCAAAGGGGAAAAGCAGAATGGTCACATACATTACCTCCACACTCAGGCTGCGCGCCGCTCCACGAGCCGTTGGCTTGACAAGTCCGCTCAGACGATCCCCGGAGCATGTGGCCAGCTTCACAGCTGAAACGCATCAGACTGCCTGGGGCAAAGCTATCCCCCAAACGGATGCCGTGGGCTGGGATACCTGGGTCACCACAGGTTCCCGTGCTGGTTCCTATGGATCAGAACCAAACAAACCCTCTTGTTTTAGCATGGAAGAGCTGGCAGTGGGGAACTGAGAAAGATACTGGGCCAGTGCTAAGGGGAGGCATTGGGCCTCAGGAATAAGAAGGGTGAAAACTGACTGACTGTCTTGCCACCAGTTAGTTGGACCTTACTTCCTGCCTTACTTCCTGACTTACTACTCAGAGGTCAGAGAATACCAAGGTCTGAGGTCATGGGTGAGTCCCCAAGGACCATATAACAAGGGAAGAAAGCAGAGGGGAGGTTTTGTGGTGGAGATCGGCCTTTGCTCTCTGGCCGGTGACAGTGTGGAATGTCACTGGTCCAAGCTGGCCACATCTCTTCCTTCTTCCTTTTACCTCTTCTCCACAATATCTGTGATTCTGCACCCTCTCTGTCCCCAGTTCCAGCATCTTAGTTTACCTGCCCAGCATTCTCTAGCCTCAACTATTGCGAGAGTCTCCTTATGTCCCCACCTCCTAAATGCTCCCTGTAAGCCATCTTCCACTTTATTCTCAAACCTTGACAATGAACAATCACCAACCATCTGATCTTAATTCCTACTGAAACATCTCCACATGGGTTAAAGTCTAAACTCCTTAGTGTAGTTTTGTCTTCCCAACAGCTTGGCTTGAATCTCGGTCCTGGGGCATTCATTGAGGATTCCCTATTCACCAACTATGTAACACAGGTGAATTCTAGATGAAATGTTTTGGACTCTCACATTCTATTCTTTCTTTGCCCCTTGCCTCCTGCTACATTTCTGTATTCATCTGGGTCCTGGTATTGTACAGACCCACCCAAGAGAGTGCTAAGGACCCAAGAGGTGGAGGAGGGTAGAGAACAGGAGACAAAGCCACCAGGTCAAGGCTTGTGGAAGCCAGCACCCCTCATAATACAGAGTTGTATAGGAGACATCATAAGATCAGACTAGGCCATGGGAAGCATGAAGAAGGAAGAGGAAAATGAAGGAAAAAATGGCAACTTCATGAGAAGACAGAGTGCCATCTGATGTGGCATGTATCACCTCAGGAACCCACATGTGTGGGCATCAAATGGTAATGTCTGAGTAAGCATGTTTAGTTTGTTGGAGTAAATAAATGTTTAAGTCATGTATACCCCACCATGTACCATTTATGTCTCTTCTTCTCGATCATGGAATTATTTCCTTTTCTCATTCAGTCTCAGACGGTGAGAATACTCTATGATCACATGTTGCTCTCTACCAAGGAAGGGGGATTCATTCAACCTTCAACTCAAACATTTGGGAAGAGAGGGCCCATTACATTTGGATAGATTTTCTTCTCTCTTGGAGTTTTCCAGAGTGCCGCTAATGCAATAGGCTGCACAGAGTCTACCTGAAGGCAGCTCTGATAGTGAGTACACAAACTCCCACAATGGCTAGGTGACCTCAGCTGGAGCTCCACTCCTGAACAACAGGCCTGAGGGTGGAGGTCTCTAGTTCTGGGAGCTTATTCTGACAGAATAGTCCTCACTGTAATGTTTGGGGCTGTTTTTTTGGTGATATAAGGGGGTCTAAGACAGAATATCATACCATGGGGGCACATGGTAACTGTTGATCCTCTACTGAGGGATATCAGCAAACGGTGACATTGCAGAGGTGGACAATGAACAACCTGAAGCATGTCTCAAATGCTAGAAATTTCTGTATGTTCTGATAGCCCACACACTTATACCCTGTTAGGCATCATCTTTGCGCAGGCCATACAGAATGAGGCTTAGAAATGTGACCTTGGATTTCTGAATGCATATTTCTTAGGACTGGCGGGAGCTAGTGCTGCAAAAGATGATATCTGTAAGTTTCAGGAAGGGAGGAATTATATTCTACTCACAAGTGCACATCTAGTGTTACTTCCTAATCTTTTATTCTTCACACCTCTCAGTTTCTTATCTAAAGCATTTAAGATTCATTCATTCCTCAGCCTTAGCATTAATATAATCCCTTCTAATCCTGTGCTTAGAGGTCACCAGGAAGACTCTGCTTACGATTCTGGTCTCCGAAGTGTTTGTCATTCTTGATGGATACATGGGAGAAGTGGCTGCAAACGATTCTTCAGAATACTCATCATCAGCTATAAAACAGCCGAATGCAACATATGCCATAATGAGTGGGGTCCATGCCCTTTGAAGATTCCTTTCTTGCTTTTCACTTTTTCATGTTCCCAGAGAGTCAGCTTGTTTCTAGTCTCCCTTGACCTTTGGTGTGACTAAGGAAGTATCCCTTTTTGCACATGCAGAACTGGTATTTAGGAAGTCACAAAATTAGGAAAGCTCAGGGTTGTAAGGGTTTTGGAGGTTTTCTAGCTTAGTTTTCTATCCCAGAATTGTTTCTGGGGCAGGTCATTTTTCAAGTAGGTCATTTTTCAGCATCTGTTAACACAACTCCAGAGAAGGGAAATTACATTGAGAAAAGATTTTGGATTCCATACCTTGGACCAGCAGAATGGCTGTGTGGTTGGGTTATACATTTTTTTTTTTTTAAGATTTTATTTATTTATTTGACAGACAGAGATCACAGGTAGGCAGAGAGGCAGGCAGAGAGAGGAAGTGAAGCAGGCTCCCTGCTGAGCAGAAAGCCCGATGCGGGGCTCCATCCCAGGACCCTGGGATCATGACCCGAGCCGAAAGCAGAGGCTTTAACCCACTGAGATACCCAGGCGCCCCCATGGGTTATACATGTTAATAGGAATGAGAGGTTCAAGGCTTTCTTTCTGGCTTCTTTCTCCTGCACTTCCATTTCCCACAGAGAACAAAGATCCCCAAGATAGATAAAATAGGCTTTAAGAACACGATTGGCCCAATACCTTAGAGAAATGTCTAGAGGGAGAATCTACATAAAGGGACAATTCACAGAAGAGACTGGGACATTTGCATTTGGATGGGAAATGAAAGTCTTTCCTCTTTGGAATCTCTTTTCCTCTTGGAACTTGCTCTGTGGATAACTCGGGAGACAGAACTCTGTCTTCTCTATTCCAACCTCCCCAAGTCACTTCCACCAGAAGTCCAAACAGAATGAAGTTAGGGGCCTGGTTGATAGGCTTTCCTCTAGTCCAGGTAAAGGGTCTCCATGGCTAATACATAGTCCCATCCAGTTCATGAAGTGAGTGATTTATGAGATTAATAAAGGTGAGGGGCTGAAGTTCTGGGTGGTAATTTAGAGTGATGTATCTGGGACTGTCCTGGGCAGCCAGCAGCCCTTTGAAACAGCGGCCAGTACATGAGGAATTTCTTCTTTCTGGGGAGACCCAATCAATATTTGGTTCAATATTCTGGAAGTGCCCTGAATTTTGGGAGTCAGATCATCTGGGAACTCAGATTGCAGGAACAGCTACATGTCTTGTGGGTGAGGTCCCAAGCCAAGGAGAAGGTGTCTGTAAGAGGAGGAGGTTGGGATTCTTACCTCTAGAGGGGGTCTGGCATGGGAAGGGATGGGGGTTAATATCAATGCCAAGGTGGGCCCCCTGAGGAACATAAAGTTACATAAGCAGTTGACTTCTTGGGGTTGACACACCTTATGGGATCCCTTCTGGGGCCAGGCAGGCTCATCTCAAAGGAGACCAAGTTCAAGGGTACTAATTTCTGGGTTAGTGATTTCTGTCATTGGTGGGATAATTCAATTTCAAATATTTTGTTCCGTTAAGACATTATAGATGAACTTCTGGTTTGTATAATATGGACACAAGAGCTTTGTCACATTCTTAAATCTGCTTTTTGGATAGCATCTGTCAGTATCCTCATAGAGATTAATACTAAAACAAATTTATTAATAGGAAAAGTCTGAGACTGGTGTATAAGGGCAGTAGAGGAAACTAGGCAGCCTAGACATAAGACAAGTTGGGGAGGAGGCAGTGATAAGAAAGAAAGGGAAGCAGGCTCGGGCCTTGGCATCCCAAACGGGGAGGAAAGAACACGGGGGTAGATTTGGACTTGGGCCCAACAACAGGGAGGCTTGGACTCTTCTCAGAAACTTATGGAAACAAGTGTCTGGACAGGAGTCTGACCACAGGGGACCTCACAAATTTTCATTCTTCCTAGTTTTGCTACACTGGGTTGTATGGGCTTGGCCATAGCAGACCAAAGGGAAGAAGCTGGGCTCAGACCACCAAAGGCTGAAGTCCGACTGGGACCTCTGATAGCTATGCTCACTGCCTATGAGGTAGGGATCTAAAACATTGGCTTCCCTCCTGCCCACCTGTCACACTCACACCTTGGGAGTTTGTCCACCTCCCCCCCAGAAAGGGTTCCACTGGACCCTGCCCCCTCATGCCAATCTTCATACCTGAGCAGTGGGGGAGGGAGCCAGTCCAGTGTCCATCCAGCCCACACATACGGGTAGCATTTCCGACCAGAGTCCTCTTGCTGGTGCAACTGTAACGCACGACTGCTCCCACGGTAAAGCTGTCCCCAGACATCTGGGCATTGGGTGGGGAGCCCGGATGGCCACAGGACACCACTGTGGGTAAGAGCAAACATATCAGCAACTCTGCAAAGGGATGGATTGTCATCACAGGACACGTGCTAGTTTTCCATAGTGACAGGTAGAGAAGAAGAGAAAGCCTGCATTATCTACTGAAGTTTGTTTCCTGTTGGCACAACTACCTGACATTAGCAGACAATGCCTACCCACCTTGCTGTACATTTTCAGTATCTGTGAAATGAAGAGTAATACCTGTTGTTTTAAGAGTTAAATGAGATAATACCTGGGAAACTGCTCAGCATGTAGCAGGTATGCAATAATATCTGTTTTCTTTCTTCTTTGCCTCTTGTGCACACCTCTCCCTATTTCTTCACTGCTGTAGGACATACCCAAGGTGTCTCTGGCAGAAAGGTGGTACACATAGCAAACATAACACAGAACAGACAACCTGTCATCCTAGGACGGTCTGCACTGGCTACAGGTTCCCAAATAAGGGCCAGTTCTAGTCTTTTCCCAACTGTACCTTATTTATAGATGCCCACATCAGTTGTCCCCAACTTGTCCCCTTCAGTCTGCAAGTTCCCTCTCCCAAAACACCAAATTGTAACTGAACACCACTGATAAGATTAGAATGCCAGATTATCTTAAGAAAATGAAAGCCCTAGCTTGAAAATAATCCCATGTTCACTGCAGCATTAGTTATAGTAGCCAAAACAAGGAAGCTACCTAAGTGTCCATTGGCAAATGAATGGATAAAGAAGATGTAGTGTATATATACAATGGAATGTTATTCAGGCATAAAAGAATGAAATCTTGCCATTTGTGGCAACATAAATGGACCTCGAGGGCATTATACTAAGTGAAATAAGCCATCAGAGAAAGACAAATGCTATGTGATCTCAGTTATATGTGGGATCTCAAAAAAAAAAAAAAAAAAAACCAAACAAACCCCAAACCCAAACAATGGAGCTTTTAGATACAGAGAATAGATTGATGGTTGCCAGAGGCAGGGGATGGGAGGTGGGCTAAATGGGTGAAGGAGGTCAAAAGGAACAAACATTAATAAGTCAGAGAATGTAATGTACAGCACAGTGACTATGGTTACTAATACTGTGTTACTAATACTAATACTTTGAAAGTTCCAAAATGTGAGCCAAGATGCCCTTCAACAGATGAATGGATAAAGAAGATGTGGTCCATATACACAATGGAATATCACATAGCCATCAGAAAGGATGACTATCCAACTTTTGCATCAACATGGATGGGACTGGAAGAAATTATGTTAAGTGAAATAAGTCAAACAGAGAAAGTCAATTATCATACGCTTTCACTTATTTGTGGAACATAAGGAATAGCATGGAGGACATTAGGAGAAGGAAAAAATGAAGGGGGAGAAATCGGAGTGGGAGACAAACCATGAGAGACTACGGACTCTGGGAAACAAAGAGAGGGTTTTAGAAGGGAGGGGGTTGGGGAGATGGGTGAGCCTGGTGATGGGTATTAAGGAGGACATGGATTGCATGGAGTATTGAGTATTATAAGCAAACAATGAATCATGGAACACAACATCAAAAACTGATGATGTTCTGTACTAACATAATACAATAAAAATGTACATCAAAACAAAAACAAACATCAAAAACGTACATCAAAACAAAAATGTACATCAAAAACTAATAATACAATAAAAAAAAGAAAGTTGCTAAGAGACTAGATCTTAAGAATTCTCAGAAATAAAATTCTAAAGCTGTGTATGGTGATGAATGTTAATTAGACTTACTGTGGTAATCATTTCACAATGCATACAAATATCAAATCATTATGTTGTATACCCAAAACTTATGTTGTATGTCAATTATACCTCAATTAAAAAAGAAAGATGAGAATACCAGAATTGAGATGTACAAGATAGAGCAGGTCACTACTCAACGTCACTGGGTTTGCTTCGCATTTTTGCCATAGCTGATACCAGCTTCTTTTATTTACTCAACACATATTTATTGAGTACCTGTTATATGTTAGGCACTGTTTTATATGTTTGGGAGGAGAATCTACGCTCTTATGGAAATTATACTCTAGTGGAGAAGAGAGACTATAAACAAAAAATGTAGGTAATTCTAGGGGGTGTTTTGAAGAAAAATAAAGCTCCATCAGGAAAAAGGTATTCAAGGGTAGGCTGTGAGTGCTATTTTTGAGTAGGGTGGTTAAGGAAGAGCTCTCTGAGGAGGTTTCATTTGATCAGTGATTTGAATGATCTAAAGAGACCAGTCATGCAAGCTTTACAAAAAGAGCATACTGAGGGAAGGAAAGGCCCCAGAGGGACAATGAGCTTGGTGTGTTTGAGGAAGAGCAAGAAGGCCAAGCCTGCTGGAATGAACTGAGCAAGGAAAGAATGGAGGAGGGCATGGATGGACAGGTTGCCTGGAACCAGATCATGGATTAGAATTAAGATTTTATTATGAGCATGATGAGACACCTACTGGAGTGATGTGATTTGATTTAATAAGATCATTCTGGCTACAGTATACAGAATGTTCCAGAGTGTGGCAAGAAAGAGGGTGCCATTGCAGTAGTTAAAGAAGAGATGATAATGACTTGGATGGACTAAACCTGATGGTATGGTAGAAGATCCTTGTAGTCATTACTTGGACCCAAAAAGGGCACAGGGCACAGCATGAGTGATGATCCAGACACATGACCAATGGGATAAAATGTGAGTTGGGCTGATGCTGTTCCTGATGATGGAATTTTGGCCAGGCACAGAGATGGCATGAATAGGTCTTGGCTATCTACATTTCTCACTGTGATCTTAATGTGTGTCAGGTCATGTTCTAAGTGCCTATGGTGTATTATTTGCAGAGACCACTGTTAACAATTCCTCCCATCAAGGCATGGAGCCTGTTTTGCCTCCTCTTGAATCTGGGCTGGCTTTGTGACCTGCTTTGACTACTGGAATGTGGTGGAAATGACATTGGGTGGGTTGTGGATTAAGAGGCCAAGCAGCTTCTGCCCTCATTTTCTTGGAATATGACTGCCACCATGTAAGGAAGTCTGTCTTAGACTACTGAATGGTAAGAAATTACATGGAGACAGGAGCCATGTGGAAAGTAATCATGATATTCCAGGCAATAGCTGGGACCAAGTTCCCTGACATGTGAGTGAGGCCATCTTGGATCTAGATCTAGACATAAAATAAAGATATAAAAACTTGTATCTATCCTATACCTATTTCTGTGTCTATATAATCTCCAATTGGCGATTGTTTCTTTGGAGAACTCAGACTAATACACCTGCTAAGCCTTGAATTCTAGACTTACATCATTGTGAGAGAATACAAACAGCTGCTATTTTAAGTTTTGAGATGTTTGTTAACAGCAATAGATAACTGACTGGCTTCCCCCAGAGTGACTGATCCAGGAGAGCAAGGTGGAGGTGGAAATATGTTTTATGACCTACTTTGTAAGTCGCACATCACCACTTGACATAGACCAACCCTGGTACAGTACAGGAGATACTACATGAAAGCATGAATACCAGTAGGTAGGGTCATTGGCACCATCTTCAAGACTGACTGTCCTATCACTGTGCGAATATACCACATTTTTTCATCCATTTCCTGTTGAGGGATTTTTGGATTGTTTTCTGTTTTGGGCTTTTATGAATAACTCTGATAAGAACATTTTTATTTATGTTTATTGATGTACATAGGTACACATATATGTTTGCTATGTCTACTGATTTCTGTGATTAGAGTTGACTGGTTGTTTTTCTGATGTTCTTATGTGGTTTTAAAATTTGTCTTTGGGGGTGCCTGGGTAGCTCAGTGGGTTAAGCCTCTGCCTTTGGCTCAGGTCATGATCTCAGGGTCCTGGGATCGAGTCCTGCATCGGGCTCTTTGTTCAGCAGGGAGCCTGCTTCTACCTCTCTCTGCCCACCTCTCTGCCTACTTGTGATCTCTCTCTGTCAAATAAACAAATAAAATCTTTAAAAAAATAAAATAAAATTTGTCTTTGGCTAGATTGAGGAAAGTATTAAATTATGACATTGTCTAATGGTCTCTGAAAATGTATATGCGATGCCTGAAATTATTTATTTGTCATTGGTTTGATCTAGGCCACTTGGGTATTTGTAAAATTAGCAACCAGAGTATATTCTATTGTTGTATTCTTTTCCTGTGTTTTTTTTTTTCTTTTAAAGGAGGAAAAAGTCAACAATAAAAATGTTTGTGAGAAAAGATAAAACAGTGTCAATACCTTTTGGCTGCTGTGGGTAAGGAACAACAAGAAAAGGATGTAAGAGAATAATAAAGAGGAACAACTTATATACAGTGTGTATTTGCATACAAATCAGGGAGGTGATGAAGACAGAGAAGGTGAATTTCTACTGCATTTCTCAATTTGTCAATATAAAAACATTTAAAAAATGTTTTTAATGTTTGTGCCCACGTCCAAATGGGATTTCCAGATCCTGCAGTGGCTGTTTAGTTTCTAACTGCAAATTAGTTACTGCAAATAAGTTTAAATGTATACATAAAAATAGGCAAGCTAGATATTTAGCACTGCAAGTAATAGACTTTCTTGCCTTACACAGAATACATATATAACAGGGGATTGAGGAAAAAGTATAAAATTACAATTAAGCAAAAAATAATAATACAAATTAGAATTTATAGTTGGGTGTAGGTTATGCTGAGTCCCACAGTAAAAGGAAAAGGACCCCATGCTGGCTCCTAGACCCCAAATATGGAGACTTGTACTAATGGCTGGCCAGCCTCCAGGGCTTCCACTGTTTTCTAAAGCACTTTATCAGGGAAATAACGTATGATATAGACCTGAGTCATGCATTTTCCTTGGTCCCTGCACATCCATGCCAATTAAAACAGTTTGCTTTCACCTGGAAGGAACAGCTGATTTTTCACTAACTGATTTGATCAGGGGATATGTAAGTACTCTACAATTTTCTATAAGTCAATTCACAGGTATTTTTGTCTTCCAGAAGTAAAAATTCAAGTTAGCCTACTAAAATAATGTCATGATAATCATGAAACATCAGTGAAAATGGTTTTACTGAGAGTCACTTGGGATCTTATAGGCAATTAAAGTTCCTCAGGGTCTTGTGTTTTTGAAATGTTCTCATCAAATCTAGGGAAAAACTTCTTTACTTTTCCCCCATCAACAAATGAATAGCCTAACTGGGTCCTGGTGTTGGCATATCATCTTTCTGGAAGTCCTGCTGAAGCTCATATTCAGAGTGAGTAATAAACATTACTGTCCTGGGGAAACCTGCTCCAAAAAGAAGAGCAGATTTGCCTCTTAGTTTTGGTTTCTATGTCCCCAATAATGATAGAATGCAGTGGTCTCAGTAATTAGTGAAGGCAGAGTTTAGCACCTTGTAAGTCCCAAATGAGAAAAAGAAGTTATAATTGGTTTTTTGGAGCAAAAAATATCAGCAACTACTGAGCATTAGTCATTCTTTTTTTGAGAGATAATGGCTAGCTTGTTTCTAAACTTTGACTTCTGCAAGACTGAGAGACTAGTTCATGGCTCTGGCAGATTAAGATCAGTCCAAAAAGAAATCACAATGGAAACATAATAAAACATATGAGAAATAAGTCATCATAAGTGAAAATCAGCAGAAACAACAATAGCAGAATTAGTCACAAAGATGATGATATTGTAATGATCAGATATAGAAGGCATTATATGTATATTTAATATGTGAAAGACATAAAAAGAACATGTTTATAGAAGAACAGTACACTATAAATAATCAAGCAAATTTAAACAACAAATAAAACATTTCAAATACAAAAGAAATAAATGAAAATACAAACTCAGTGAATGGTTAAACCTCACCTAAGTCATAGCTAAAATGATAATTAGCAAATGGTAGGACAGACAAGCTACCTATGAACAATTTTTTTTTTAGATTTTTATTTATTTATTTGACAGAGATCATAAGTAGGCAGAGAGGCAGGCAGAGAGAGAGGAGGAAGTAGGCTCCCTGCTGAGCAGACAGCCCAATGTGGGGCTGGATCCCAGGACCCTGGGATCATGACCTGAGCCAAAGGCAGAGGCCTCAACCCACTGAGCCACCCAGGTGCCTCGAACAATTTTTAAAGAACAAACTTATCTGTATAGCAAAATAATGAGAAGATTTGTAGGAAGAGGTGAAAAGCCCACCAAGCCTACTGATAGCTGATTATCTAGAACAAAATTTTAGTTCAACTTTAAATTAGGAGAAACAAACAGGGTTTTGGAGAGGAGGGGGTTGGGGGTATGGGTGAGCCTGGTGGTGGGAATTAAGGAGGACACGGATTGCATGGAGCACTGGGTGTGGTGCATAAACACTGAAAAAATAAAATAAAATTTAAAAAACTTAGTTCAAACTAAAAGACTCCCAATAATATTAATTTAAATTACTAACAGGGAGAGACCTGGGGAAATCTATCAGAGATGGGAAATATGAATAAGAGTTTCAGACACATAGAGAATTGCAGAAGAAAGTCTAATGTTGGAGTCCCAGAAGTAGTGAAGGAAGAAAATGAGGAGAGACAATATTTATAGAAATACATAGCTGAGAATTCCCCAGATGTAAAAAAATCCAGGAAGCTTAATGAATCCTAAGAAGGATAAATAAAATATCTAAACACAATGTAAAATAATTCAGAATGCCAGTAAGAAAGAGAGGATCTTAAAGTCAGTGAAGTCAAAACAAAACAAAACAACCAAACTACCTAAAAGGTATAATGACTAGATTGAAAGCAGACTTCTCATTAATAATAAATGCCAGCAGAATCCACCAAATATGTCTACTTGGACTTCTGATCCAGCTAAATTATCATTTAATAACTACAGAAAATGCAGAAAACCAAAGACAGTGACAGACTTTATAAAGGAGTGAAGGACTGATAGCTGGCTTCTCCATAAGCAGTAAAGGTGAGAAGATATTAAAAAGATTTCTTTAATGGGTTGAGAGAAAATAATTGCCAACCTGGATTTCTTAACCCTCCAAAAAAATCCTTAAAAAGCGAGAGACAAATAAACATATCATAGCCAAACAAAAACTGAATGTTTGCCACCTGCAGATCTTCATTAAATAAGATTCTAAAGGATGCCCTTCAAAGAGCAGGAAAATGTTCCACGAGGAAGGACAAGGTATAAGAAGAAATGAAAAACAAAGAAAGTGGCAAATATGTGGATAAATCTAAGCAAAAAATAATTGCATAAAACAACAACAATAATATATTGTGAGTTAAAAAATAAGGCAAAATTGAGATATAAGAAAACAATAATGTAAAAGTCAGAAAAAGGTAAATGAAGAAGTTAAAGTGTTCTAATGTTCTTGTATGATACAGGAGGAAGAAAGATTAACTCTAGATTTTGATAAGTGAAATGTTCCTGCTATAATTCCTAATGTAGCCATTAAAATGTAGAGCATATAACTTACTTATTAGTAGAGATGAAAAAAAAATTATAAAAATAGTTAATCCAGTAAAAAAAGAGAAAAAAAGAAACAATGTGTAGAACAAACAGAAAACACAAAATAGGATGGTAGACTTAAAATTTAAATACATCAGTAGTTTGACATGTTTAAAGTGACAAAAAAAAAAAAAAGACTTTTAACCAAGAATTCTATAGCTAGCAAAACTATCCTTCAAACATGAAGGGGAAATAATTAAGACATTTTCAGATAAATAAAGACTGAGAGAATGCACCATTAGCAAACCTATGAAGAAATTCTAAATTATAAAGAAATTCTACAGGAAGTCTTTCAGGCTGAACTGAAAGGAATTGAAGGCACATGCAGAACTAAAAAAGCCCTGGTAAAGTTAACTACATAGGTAAATATAAACTACAGTGTAAGTTTAATTTTTTTTTGTTTGTAATTTTTCTTCTCTTAGCTGAGAAATGGCATGAAGCAGTAATTGGAAATCTGTGTTGGTCAGCCTGCAATGTCTAAAGATGTAATTTGTATAATAGTAACAGCACAAGGGACGGGGGAGGCAATGGAATTATGTAGGAGCAAAGCTTCTGTATACAACTGAAATTAAATTAGTATTAATACAAACTATGTTTTTATAAGTTAAAATGTTGATTATAATTTTCAGAGTAACCACTATGAAAATAACTCAAAAAACCCACCGTGAAATAACAAAGAAATTAAAATATTACATTAGAAAAGAACTATTTAATGAAAAATAAAGCAGCAATAGGAGAATGGAGAACCAAAAAACCCTCCCCAAGCCCCAAAACTAAAAAACACTAAGGCCATAAAATACATAGAAAACAAATAGCAAAATGGCAGATGTAAAACCTACCTTATCAATAATTACATTAAATGTTGATTAAACACCATAAGACAGATATTACCAAAATAGATAAAAAACATGATCCAACCATATGCAGTCTAAAAGAGACATACTTTAGATTCAAAGATGCAAATAGACTGAGAATAAAAGATGGGAACAGATATACCATGTGTACAGCAACCCAACAGAGGCTGGCATGGCTATCCTAATACTAGACAGGATAGACTCTAAGAAACAAACTGAGGGTTGTAGAAAGGGAGATGAGTTGGGGGTTGGGGTAACAGGTGATGGGCATTAAGGAGGTCACGTGATGTAATGAGCACTGGGTGTTACATGCAACTAATGAATCATTGAACACGACATCAAAAACTAATGATGTACTATATGTTGGCTAATTGAGTTTAAAGAAAAAAATAGTCATCAAACACCAAAAGTATATTTTCTAGTGATTAAAAGGATCAATCCATCAATAAGATATAAAATTATAAATATATATGTACCTAACAACAGAGATCCCAAATACATGAAACAAAAACTAACAGAATTGAAGGGAGAAATAGACAAATCAACAATAATAGTATGAGATTTCACTACCCCATAGAACAACATGACAAAAGACCTACTAGAAAATATAGTGACCATGCTATAAACCAACTAGACCTCACAATCATCTGGAGAACACTCCACCTAATAACAGCAGAAAATACTCTCTTCTCAAGCACACATGGAATATTCTCTAGGATAGGCCATGTGTTAAGTCCTAAAATAAGTCTCCATAAATTTAAAAAGATTGAAGTTATGAAAAGTATGTTCTTCAACTACAATGCAATGAAATTAAATGTAACAGAGAAAAATTTGAAAAATTTACAAATATTATAGAAATTAACCAACCACTCCTAAATAATCACTAAGTTAAAGAAGATATTGGAAGAATAGTTAGAAAATACTTTGAAGTGAAAAAAAATGAAAACAAAACATACCAAAACTAATGAGATGTAGTGAGAGCAGTCCTCAGAGAGAAATTTATAGCTGTAAATGCCTACATTAAAAAGAAGAAAGATCTCAAACCAACAACCCAACATTTCCCCTTAATAAACTAGGGAAAAAAAGACCAAATTAAACCCAAAGCAAATAGAAGAAAGGAAATAACAAAGTTAATGGCAGAGATAAAGAGAAAAACAATAGAGATGACAAGCAAAACCAAAAGTTGGTTCTTTTAAAATATCAATAAAATTGACAGGGATGCCTGGGTGGCTCAGTGGGTTAAAGCCTCTGCCTTCAGCTCAGGTCATGATCCCAGGGTCCTGGGATCAAGCCCCGCATTGGGCTCTCTGCTCAGCAGGGAGCCTGCTTCCTCCTCTCTCTCTGCCCGCCTGTCTACTTGTGATCTCTGTCAAATAAGTAAATAAAATCTTTAAAAAAAAAATTGACAAATGTGGGGTTGCCTGGTGGTTAAGTCAGTGAAGTGTCCCAATCTTGATTATGGCTCAGGTCCTGATCTCAGAGTTGTGGATAGCCCCGTGTTGGGCTCCATGCTCATCAATGAGCTGGCCGGAGAATCTTTCCCTCTTCCTCTGCCCTTCCCCCAGCTCTCTCTTTTAAATAAATAAGTAAATAGATAGATAATTTTTAGAGAGAGAGAAGAGAGAGGAGAGAAAATGATTCAAATTATTAAATAAAAAATGAAAATAAGGACATTACTACCAACCAAGCTTCTAGAAATAAAAAGGATTATTGAATACTATGAACATGAACAGTTATATACAAACAGATTAGATAATCCAGATGAAATGGGCAAATTCTTAGATGTACACAGACTACCAAAACTTACTCAAGAAAAAGTGGACTATCTGAGTAGAATTATAGCAAAAAAAAAAAAAATAGAATCAATCAATAATAAAAAAAACTTTCAAAGAAAAGCCTAGAACTAGATGACTTTACTGCTGAATTCTATCCAGGTTTTAAAGAAGTAATACCAATCTTCCTATTCCTAAAAATAGAAGAAGAGGGACATTTCCCAACTCATTTTAGGAAGGCAGCATCACCCTGACACTAGAGCCAAAGACATCACAAAGAAAGGAGACCACAGGCCAACATCCCTTACGAACATAGCTACAAAAATCCGTAACAAAATACTAGCACATGAAGTCCAGCAGCAGATTAAAGGGATTATACCATGACCAAGTGTGATTTGTTCCCCAAGCACAAGAGTGGTTCAACAGAGGAACATAAATCAATGTAATACACCATATATTGACAGAATGAGCAGGGGGGGGGGCCATAGGATCATTTCAATGGATGCAGAAAATGCATTTGACAAAATCCAACACCATTTCATGGTAAAAATGTTCAACGAATTAGAAATAGAAGGGAATTTTTTCCACTAGAAATAGAAGGGAAATTTCTAGTTAGGAATAGAAGGGAAATTACTCACTCATAAAGGAATTTACATAAACTTTCCAGCTAATATCATACTTAATGGTGAAAAACTGAAAGCTTTTCTCCAAAGACTAGGAACAAGAGATGGATGTCTGTTTTGCCACTTTTTAAAAAAAAAAATATTATTAAGTAGGCTCCATACCCAGCCTCCAGAGTCTGGAGCATTTCTGCTTCCATCCTTCAAAAGAAAGGGGGTCATGTGTTGTTTTTCTGGAAAAGCAAGGAAGGGGTAAGGTGGGAGAGAGTGTTGTGCCAGACAGCCTATTGTAAGATAAGGGACCCCTGAGAGCTGAAGAGGAGAGTAACTACCAGAGAGGAAGGAGAATAGGCTTCTGGCCCAGAAGAAAGATAGTACATGAATTGGTGTGGGAAGTAATCCTACAGGGCCCAAGGAGCAGCCAGAGTGACTGCCATTGTGATCTCTCTCTCTCTCTCTCTCTCTCACACACACACACACACACACACACACACACGGAAGACTGTTCTTGGACATGGGCCACCCCATCAGTCTGCACGGGGATCATTTGGAGTAGATGACCCCTACTTACAGAGGCACTGGGGGCGGGGACGATCCCACGTGCCATCGCCCTGGCAGCTGAGCACCGGGGTGCCCAGGAGGTAGAAGCCGTGGTTGCACTGGTAAGACACAGTGGTGCCGTAGCTGAACCTGTGCGGGCCGCTGGCGTGGACTTGACGAACACTGTTTTCTTGGTGCCCAGGATCTGTGCAGTTGATGACTGTAATGGAATGGGACCATCAGACCCAGACATCTAGATGTGAAGATTTTCTTATGGTTTTAAATGAGAATTCCCAAGTCCCAACAGGCATGCATTCCCAGTAGGGCCATATTTCCAGATCGAAACTGGTAGCACAGAGCCGATCCTGCCTGGGAGGACGAGCTGATCCTCAGGCGGTTGTATGTCCTGATCACTGACCTTGATCACCTGGTTAAGGGATAAGTTTTTTCACATCTGGCTAGACTCCACCTCCCTGGGGAAGCCCTCTCACCTCCTCCCAGTCTGGTTAGCCTCTCCCTCCACAGTGCTCCCCTGCACAGACCTCTACAGCTAATTTTATCAGGCCTGATGAGGAGTTGTTTAAATACAGGAGTCCCTGGACGGCGTGACTCTCTCGTCTCTGGGCACCCCATCCCTGACCCAGCAAAGCTCATCAGCTGCGAAACAGATACGTCTGAGCTGACTCCAGCAGGGGCTGGTCTTTTTTTTGGAACCTGTTTTAACCACTTTGAAGAGTATTTCAGGGAAAGATTGATATCCTGGGGATAAATTTGACTGCTACATGCTGAAGTGTTTCCAAAGCAGCTTAACTCAAAATCAGAGGGGTATTTTAGGATAATGACAGTATCATTTATAACCCATGATATGTGATTTTGCTTTCAAAATGCTTACTGTGGTCTCCTACTCGTCATATAAGGTGGCGGGACAGGTATTTTTTTCTAAATTGGATAAGTTTTTAGAGTATAAGGTACTTTTACCTCTGATGAGCCTCTCTGAGGCTCAGAGAAGTTGGCATCACAAAATGAATACTTAGCATGTACTGACTGACACTCTTTATGGCTGTGCACCGAGCGCCAAGTGGTATGCTGAGCAGTAAAGACACCAAGGAATTTTCAGTAGAGAGTAGGTTTTTCCCACCTTGGCACTATGCACATTTTGGCTGATAATTCTTTGCTGTCGTGGCAGTCCTGTCCATTACAGGATGTCTAACAGCACCCTTGGCCTCTACCCACTAGATGCCAAGAGAAGCCTTCCACATGTGACAATGAATAATGTCTCTAGACCTCTATCCCCTATTGGGGTGGGGAGATGGATAAAATCATCCCCATTTGGGAACTGCTGGTCTAGAGAGAAAGGGCAAACCAGCAATTATTTTATCTAATAAGCACTCTGAAAGGTCTAGAAGAGAAGTTTCCAGAAGCACAAAGCTGTTTATCTTGCCCGGTGGAGGGGAGTGAAGCAGGAAGAGCTTCCAAGGCAAGGCGGTGTTCAAGCTGGTTCTTGATGGCTGGGTAAAAGTCATCCAGACCAAGGGGGACAGAGAAGAACACATTCGAGGAGACTGTGTGGGACTGCCCAGGGGTTGTGCATGGTGTGGAAGAGGGACACTGAAGAGGCTCAGTGCAGCCAGGCCCCAGTACAGAGGTCAGGCCACGACAAAGAACAGTATGGATGTGAGGGCAATGGTGAGTCTGGGCAGGTGTTTTAAACAGGGAACGATCCGATCAGATTTGCATTTGAGACAGTCACTCTGTTGGCCGAAAGAATGGGCTGGCGGGAGCAGGACCAGAGGCCACAACTTCTAAGATTTTAGCCCATCCCTCAGATTCTGAGACCAGTTGCTGAGCTCGTTACTCTGGGAAGGGACCGCCAGGGGTGGGAGCTGGAGTTACAGAGGAATTTGCATCTCATGTTGTGGAGATGGAACACAGTTCTCGAGAAGGGGATGGGGGATAATGAGACCCACCAGCAGTCAAGTTTAATACTCTTTCCTGCCTCAACAGATGATTGTAGGAAGGCACAACACCAGGTCATGGCAGTTGTTCCTGTGTTTTCTGGAATGTTCTTTCCCTCAAAATGGCATCTTCAAAGGTTACCAGATGGATGTTATTTTAGGGTTAGTTGTGATGCCTCTTGATTTATTTGAAAATCTGAGTCCTTTAAAAACACCAGTTACAAATGACCTATGACACACTGCCAATCACCACGCTCCTGCACATACTGCGACGAGGAGCTGTTGTCCCAGGGACTCTGTGTCCTCACAACAATAAAGACTCAATCCACCTCCGGGTCAGGGCTGGACTTATTCATGTTCTGCCTGAGTTGACGCTCCACTCAGACGTCACTGAGTCTGCCAGGCCCTTCCTGGAACGAGGCAACTCCATTTATCCCTACTGCTGTGACCAGCCTCGAAAATCTTTAGAAACTATTTCCCAAGTAGCCCAGATGGGGCCAGAATACCCTCTGCCCAGGGTCTTCCTTGGGTTCTGTTCTTCCTCCTGCTTCCTCCCAACCCCTATGCTCTCAGCTTTGTATTTTTTATTCTAACTTTCTTGCTTTTTTTCTTTCTTCAGGAATGGGGATTCATAGGATAATACTCATCATAGGATGAGTATTTGTCCTGTGCAATGTAAGCAAGAAGACTGCTTCCCATTTCTATTTTGAAAGGCACACCCTGTTTGCTGTGCTTATGTAACCAGTGATGAAATCTTCACACAGACAGACATGGCTGTGTCTAGGGGTTGAGAAAATCCTCATTTATGACCCTCCTCTGCTCTCAGTCTTCCCCATCTGTGTCAAAATCACGCTAGGACTGAATCTGCTGGCTTTTGCTACTGGGTCACAGAGTCCCAAATGGCAGCAGTACTAGGGGTCAAGTGCAAGAAGAAGGGGGACTCACTTCTGCAGGTGGGCAGCATGTTGCTCCACTGCCCGCTGGCCAGGCACTGGGACCTAGGGGCCCCCTCAGCCACAAAGCCCGGATTGCAGACAAACTTGACCACATCGTTGAGGTTAAACTGGTTGCCCTGAGTGAGGCCGTTGAGTGGGTTGCCTGGGTGTCCGCAGGTAATTGCTGCAACCAAAACAGACAAGAGGTAAGCCCTCCTATTATTCCGCAGCCCCGAAAGCTCATCCTTTTCTTGCCTGGTATTTCTTACAAGTACGGGGAAGTTCAGCCCTACGTCTAACTATGGTCTCTTTAGCAGCAAAACCTTTATCTCCTGCAATCAGCATGTGGATACACCTTCTTCTGGGAAGGTGTATCTGTAGCTTGGACAACTCTAGAGAAATCCTTCTGTGACTCCCCATGGGGCCTCTGGCCTGGGTTGTAGGTCTGTTGTCTGGGTAGTCAGCCCTCCCTCCTTTTCTTGGCCTCTGTCCCCATGGCTCTCCCTCTCCACTCTCCATCCTGGATGTGATGACCACCCTTCGGCCTGGAATCAGACCAAGCCCATCTCCGGGCAGTGCTTGACAGAGCCAGAGTCGACACTCACCCAGCCTGAACAGAGGAACTGCTCCCCTGCTTGACCTATGGGCTCCCCCTGCCCCACCCGTGGTACAAGCCAGCCTTGGGGAGCCAAAGCTGTTGTTGAGAGCACACTTCCCCTCTCCTCCTTCCAGATGAAGGAGTGATTTCTGGCCTTTCTCTGGGCTCTTTTACTGATTCTGGCCTAGGTCATGTGGAGCGGTCGATCTGTGTGACTTGGGTAGAATGAGCAGTCATGCTTGACCCAATGTGGTCCCTTCCTCTCAGGACCTAGCGCCCGTGGACAGCAGTGCTCTCTGGTGCTCCTCTGCAGACGGCGCTCCCTGACAATGGAGGGGTGCTGCCCCTGCAGTGTGTGTCCGATGGTGGCACTCCACCCCACCCTGGGTTTTTTCAGCAGACCCCACTGGGCTCTCATGTGAAGCTATGGCTTCTGACTTAAGCTTTATTAGTAATGATGGTGATCCTTCAGCACCTATGCAGGATTTTGTAATTTCTTCAGCCACAGGCAGGGTGGCGACGGTGGCCCCAGTGCTGGCAGGCCTGGCCCCAGAGTGCTTGGGTTACCCTCTGTCCCAGTTTTCTTCCTTCCTCCTCGAACTGGAGTTCATCTCTCCACCCAGGCACTGGTTTCTCTGAGGTTTCTCCAGTATAGGTGCCTGCCCCAGAGCCTTGGCCCCTGCTTTCCCCTCTGCCAGAACATCCTTTGGCTCCAGCCCTCATATCCTCATGTTTCCCCTCAAATGTCACCGAATCAGTGAAGCTGTCCCTTATGACCCAATAAACAACCTACCAGCACTGCCCGGGTCCTACTCCTTCTCCACTTTTCTCCACAATAACTGACACACTCCACACGTAGTTCTCTGTCTGTTCATTCCTTATCTCCCTCCACCTGAGGGTAAGTTGCACAAGGGAGGGGTCTTTGGTTTGTTCCTCGCTACACCCTTGGGGTCTGTACTAGAGCCTGACATGTAGGAAGAGCTTGAGCAATGTCTGCTGAGTGAAGGAACGTGTGAGGTACAAACAGACGGATGATGGGCCTTCTGCTTTGCTCCTTAATCCTTAGATCTCTCTAGAACTTGCTTGGTACCCAGTCTCTTTGGACTGAATTCTCAGGTACTGGTCTTGCCAGGCCTTTCCCTTCATTCTGGATCTTGAGGCTGAGAAACCATGAGGAATGTTTTCTTACCCCACAACTGGATCCACAAAAAGCCTACCCCAAACCCAGCTCGTGTGAATGGGGATGGCGGGGCAAGAGCGGATAGAGCCCAGTTTCTGCTGTGGCCAACTCTGGTATCAGTCTGGGTCTATTCTCTTGTGTAAATCCCAAAAGTAGTATCCCTGACTCTAGCAGAAAGAGCTGGGCAGAGCAGGACACACATGGCTAGGAGACTGTGGGGTTTGAGGCTGCCTCATAAGCTAGGACGAGAAGGGGCTATAGGTGCCAGCTGACCAGGATTCAGCACTCAGCGCTGCCCTTTCCTTCCTTTAGACAATTTGATCTGGGTTCACTTTCTTTATCTTTAGAGTAAGGTTTTGGATTTTGTAAGCAGAATTGCTTTGAAAATAGATTTGTGTATTTACTTCTCAATCTTGCTGAGTTTCTTCTCTGTGCTAGGTACCCTGCTCTGCCCTGATGCTACACAAGGAGGGATATGAGATGGTCTATGCCATCAGGGAGCTCACTTCCCAGTCCAACGGAAGAGCGGTCGGGGAAGCAGACTGTTGTAGGACAGCGTGCTTGTGTGGGACAGGCACGCACGCAGCAGTGACATCTATCCTCCACAGGGGAGAGAGAGGGTTGAGGAGGGTCCCGGAGGAAAGAGCAGGCCATCTAAGCTGGGTCGCACAGATGGTGAGGACCCTGCCAGATCAGCAAGGTGGTGGGAGAGTGGAGATAAGCTTCATAGGGTCTGTGAACCCCCAGAAATGACATGCAAAATGCTGGCTGAAGGCAGGGGGCTCAGGAGAGGATCTGTTGCTCTTACAGATTCACAGAGGGTCATAAGCCCCCTCCCCAAAGGCTAAAAACCACTGGTGTCCAGTGAGGGAAGTGTGCTGAGTAGAAAACCTTTGGGGGTGCTGCCTTTTGAAGGACAGGTCACCAAGGTGCCTGCAAGGGAAATGGAGGTACGGTCAGATAGGCAGAAAAAGAAAATTCGATGGGGGTGGGGAGACGGGGGAGGCGTCCCCAAAGCCACAGGGAGAGCCGCAAGAAATGTCAGATACCCCAGAGAGCTCTGTTTCTCTGGGGACCCTCACTGGTACAAGCTGCAAAAAAGAGGTGGAGAACACCCCACCAGGAAGGAAAATCGAGGTCTTCGTGAAGCTTGTGTGCTTCCTCAGGGCTTGAGGGAAATTAACAGAAAGGAAAGGTAAGCAGTACAGAGGAGAAAGTTAAAAGCAGATTAGGGTCATTAAGGAAGCAGGAGGGAGGAGATCTGGGGATCAAGAGAGGGCATAGCCTTGGGCCTGGAGAGACTCTTCTACAGAGGTGGGAGGGAAGGGAGAAGGACAGACGCGTCGATGGGAAGCAGGAGCTAGAAGGAGTTACTGTCTGATGGCTTCCTTCATCTCTGCAAAATAGAAAGTGAGGTTATCTAATCAGCTAATCATTACTGGGGTCCATCTGCATTATTTCATTGCCTCCCACCACCCTGTGACGCAGGCACCACCGTCCTCCTCAGAGCGGCTGGGAATCTCATTTGGGGGCAGTTTCTCAGCGGTTCACCTGAGTCCTCAGCCCAGCTTCTGTGTCTCCATGCTTCGTTCGCTACCTGCCTTAGCCCTTGCTGAGAAGGCAGGTGGAGGAGGTGGAGGAGGTGGAGCGCAGGTCTTCAGGAAAGTGGTGGAATCAAGCAGGATGTGTGGGAATGGGCAGGAGAGCTACCAGGAGAGGTGGGATTGCCGGGGAGTTCTGAGGGTGATGGCTACAGAAACCCTGGACTGACATGGGGTGATGGCTCACACAGCCCCGACCACAGAGTCATCACTTATAAATGCTTGTTCTTTTCCTCCTGCCTTCCTCCTCCAGATGCCCCCCACAGCTCTGGGCTCCAGGACACAATGGGGATAGGTCCGAGAGGTCCTGGGTTCTGTCATGTGGCAGCGTTGACACCGCCACCGTCATAGCAACAGCAAGAACATCGGCTTCATGCCTCTCTCGGGTCCTGTTTGCGCTGCTTTGGGTCCAAAAGAGCATTTATTTAATCCCCATCATACCCCGAAGTACTGCTTTTTGGAGAGGAGGAAGCAGACTTAGGCAGGTCAACGAACCCATCTGAAGTCAGAGAGCCACATGATAGGTGGTGGGAGGTCTGGGTAGGCCCCAGGCAACCACGGTCAGGGGCCAAGTGTCCAGATGCTTTACTACCCTGCTTTTCCGTGCGTGCTGGTTTTAAAATCAAACATCTTTAGGCTTAGGCAAACATTCTCTACTTACTCTCAGACCCCAGCATTCCCTATTATTTATAACCTGAATCTCCACATGCATAGTCTGTGCCAATTACTTGGAGGCATCTGAATTTGCATCTTCTGGAGAAAACCAAATGTTTTGTTCAGGCCCATCTGGAAGAGTGACTGAATATAGATGGGTCTTGCTTTGTGTAAACCTAATACTGACGCAGCTATTAAGGCTAATTTTTCACGCATTGTTTATTCAGTGCGTCTCATTATTTTATTGCTCCATCTCATCTATGAAGAACCAGATAAAGAAGAATTCCAAACAAAAACCTGCCTTAAAAAATTAGACAACAAAACTAGCCCTGAATGTTACATAAAGGCTCACTTTGGGGAACTTTAAAAAGTGAAGAATTTTCCAAATTACTTCTAGGCAACTGAGAATAATGGTGGTCATTTAAATTAAAAAAAAATTGCAGATGAACAAGAAGAACAAATAAAACTATAGAAAGCCCAGGCTTGCAACATAACCAAAACAGAGAATGCTATAAACTTTAAATTATGTGTAAATTGAAAACAAACATGACACCCGGGAAGAACTTGCTCACGCTTCTATTGTGAGCCTTTGTGGAGAGCAAGACTGTACAGAAAAGGGAGAACGGGGCAGGGAGCAGCCCAATATTGATCTGAAGTCACTGTTGCAAGAGAAAGTCCATCTTAAATGTGAACAAACTGAAAAAAAAAATCCTAATAGGTCAGTGCACTGGCTGTAGGAAAGGGGCATAAAACTCTACAAAATTTCCTAAATACCAATAGAAATGGGAAAAAAACAGTAAGGAAAACATCATAAGGGGTGTCTGGGTTGCTCAGTTAGTTAAGCATCTGCCTTTAGCTCAGGTCATGATGGCTGGGTCCTGGGACTGAGCCCCTGGTCCTCCCTGCTCAGTGGGGAGTCTGCTTCTCCCTCTCCCTCTGTCCCCACCCCGCTCATGCCTCCCCCTTTCCCCTCTGCTGCTCCCCATGCTTGTGCCTTCTATTAAATAAACAAAATCTTAAAAAAAGAGAAAACACCGAAAACATCACACAGAGAAACAAATAGCCGAGTATGATATCTTGCCCATAACAGTTACATAAGACATGACAGATGTAAGACCAAGCATATGTCATAGAGATAAATGTGAATGAGTATAACTAACTTATTAAAAGAGAAATGTTTCAAATGGTCTCACAAGGCAAGGCCCAACTCTCTGTGGTACACAGGAGTTGGAAAGGGTAAAATATAGGGATGGCTCAAAGTATACCAGGCAAACATTAAAAGGACGAAAGTAGGGGTTATAAGCCTAATATCAGGCTGGGGGCCAGTCAAGCTACAAAATACTAAGAATGACAAAGAAGACATTTTAAAGGCTAAAATCACAATTTGCAATGTAGATATAATAGTTCTGAACAAGTATGTACCAAATAACACAGCAACTACCTTTATGTAGCAGAAACTAGAGGAAATGCAAGGAAAAATAGATAGAAGAACACTAAGAATAGAAAGCTTTAGGACACACCTCTCAGGGCAAAACAGGTCAAGTAACAAAAAGTCAGTAAGCATACAGAAGGCACAGATGACAATCAAGGCACATCTTATGATTATACACAGAAATTTACACCCTACCCCCCTTTCTTCTCAAACGCCCATGGAACATTCAGAATGACTGATCAAATATGAGGTCAACAGAGCATTGATAAATTCCATGGGGTAGAAATATTATGCAAAGCGTGATAATATTAGAAATGAATAACAAAATAAAAGTAGAATGGCCCTTCTTGTCTGGAAATGAAAAGAACATAACTATTAAGAAAATTCTTGGTGAAAGAAGAAATTTATACCCAGGTTACAGAATTTCTAATAAACAATTAAGCATTAATTATTATCAACTTTGGGATCTGCTTAGAGCAGTTATTGGAAGACATTTCATAGCCTTAAGCTCTTATATCAACAACAGTAAAAAAAAAAATGAAAATAAATGAATTGGATTTCCAACTCAAAACCTAGAAATGAACAAACAAGTTAACCAAAGGGAATTCCAAGGAGGGTGACAGAGAAGGCAAAAACAGTAATGAAGGATGCCGAAAACGGAAAACGAGATGTAATGATGCGTCTTTCAAAAAATTTAATGAAGTGTACAGAACATCCAGCAAACCTAATCAAGAGCACAAGGGAGCAAGTCCATGTTGAGTCTGAGCCCGTGACTAGGGAGAGTGGATAACATACTTACGCACACAGAAAGGGGTCTTGCCCGACCAGAGGTGATCTTGCTGGCAGATGCGCACGGACATGCCGATCAGGCGGAAGCCAGCATCACACTGGTATACCACGCTGCCCCGGTAGCTGTAGTTCTCCCCATTGATGTGTCCATTGACAATGGGCTCAGGGGTCCCACAATGCCCAGCTTTGGTGGGAGATGAGGAAAGAGTGTAAATCAAGGAGGAGCTTATAGAAGAGGAGTAGGGGCTTGGTTAGGGTGGGGGAGTCGGGGATGGTGAGGAAAAGGACCAAGGACCCAGCCACCCACCCAGGATAGCCATTCAGGAGTAGCCATCTAGGAATGGCTTTAGGGATCCTAGTCATGATGGAAGTGGCAAACCCAAATCCCAAGGTTGAATTCCAAAAGGCCATCCACCTCTGGGCTATAGTTTCTGTGTCTGTCCATGGGTTAGAAATGATCACTGTCACTTCCCTGCCTCTGGGATTGACTCCCTCCTTTTTTTTTTCATCAACCAGCATCGACCGAGCATCTACTGGAGGAAGGGCACCTTGGTCTACATTAAAGCCATCAAAGCCTAGTGGAATTGAAAATAACTGTGCACAAATAGGTGGTTTGGTTAAATCCGTCCTTCCTCCTCCTTGAGTGGCAAGAGACACAGATAGTGTAACCTAGGTATTATTTTATTGAATGGGGTTTGGGTAGAGTATATTCCTAGCATTTCCACTGGTATTCTTGGCTCTTTGTGGAAATAACTCGTGACTGTATCCCTAACAGGGGCCAGGGACAATGGGAGGGCAGCAGTCTGGAGATCATCCTCCAATCTACACTGTTAGGTCTGTGTAGCTTGAGACCCTCCTTTGGACTTGAGAGATCTAAGAAAGAAGTGAAAGGAGAGAATACCTTAGAATCTAAGGTTTGGTAGGGAATGGATTGGCCATGGGGAAAATGAAAAATTTTGTCCTTTGTAAGCCAGGTTGTTTTTGTGTTTTTGTCATTTGCTTATTATATACATATATGTATGTGCACATATACACACATGTGCACACACATGTACATACATATACGTACATGCATGTATACACACATGTATGTTTATATGTATATGAATGCATGTTTGTCTGTATGTATTTCTTCTATACACATGGGTATATATGTATGTACATATGTACATATGTATAAGTATGTGTGTGTATATATTTATAAATAGAACTTTGTCTCATCAGACTTGAAGTTCTTCTCATCCTCTTGGGTGTCCCAAGAGAAGAAAGTTCAAGGTCTTAGTCACGATGGATGTCCAAGAGCTGGTGTTTGGCTTAAGCACTTTATGCCATAGGTAAAATGATACTGTTTGAAGACTGGGATCCAGCTTTAGAAAGCTCTAACTTGTCTTACGGAAGGAAACATGGGCAGGGTAGGTCTGGGGAGGTCACTCACCAAGGCAGCGAACTTCGGAGCCACTCCAAAGCCCATTGGCCATGCACTCCCGCACCCTGGAGCCAACCAGCGTGTAGCCAGAATTGCAGGAGAAGATGGCCGTTGCCCCGTAGACGGACAGTGTTCCAATGCGGTGCCCACTGGGCGGGATGGGGAGCTCTCCACAGGAGATGACTGAAATGGATCACAAAGTGCTCAGTGAAAAGCCAGCCCCATGAGGAGGGACACGTGCTGTTTCTGAGTAGCAAGAATAATGACAAAAATAGGACGTGTTTAACTTTACTGGGTCTCATGAGCAGAATATGGGGGCACGAGAGTGACTTGCACAGTTTACCCCGGAGCAGTGATTCTCAATTGGAAGTATTGTCAGAAGGAGCCAAGGAGCTTTCAAAATGCTCAGGAGGTACTCTGGACCTATGACTCACGATCTCTTGAGATAAGGCCCAGACATGTGCATATTTAAGAAAAGCTCATCAGGTGGTTCAGGTGGTACCCTGGTTAGGAACCACCACACTAGAGGTGGAGATTCTGTGGTGCCCTGGGTGTCCAGCGAAGACACTGCCCATTGATTCCCTTGACCTTTCTGCTGAGAGCAGCAACCACCTCCCATTCCTTCCCAACAGAGTCCTGCATATAGCCACTGGCTGGCGTTGGGGGTGAGGCCTGATGGTCAAGGCTGCACTCAAATGTGAGAGCCTCCATTGTGATGAAGCTGTTACATGCTCATGATTTCTGCTCTGCCACATACATGGTTACATTCTATGGTGGAGTCTAAACTTGGATGCATAAAGACAATAGTGACTTAAATCATGGGAGTAGGGAGGATATCACTTCTTTTCCCATCTAGTCTCAAACTTTCCACTCCTCACTGACATGTTATTCCCTTTTACCCCATTAAAAACACCCACATCTCTATCATATCTTTATTGATTAAGTAAATATCATGAGCATATCCCATTGTAGTGGGTGTTGTGATGGGCCACTCAGACACCCATTTAGGATAGGAGGACATTTATCCCCAGCTGTTGGCAAATGACCCTCAGCTGCTTGCCCTCTTCAGACTGCTTTGGCTGAAGAGTCCTCCCATCTAGATCATGCTTCTTCCTGGGGTATTCTGTACTCAATGTTTGGTCAATGTGCAGGTATAAATGCCTCTAGCCCCAACCTGTGGCAGTTCTGATGGACCATGACAGCTTCAGAGCTCCCTGTGGGGTCAGTGGAAGGCCATCCTGATACTGCATCAGAGGTCAACTGTGCCATCTTCCCAGTACTGCTTCCTCCCCTTCCCTTACATAAGATGGTGGAGAGCTTAAGGGTACTCCCTAATAAATCTCTGTCTCAGAGTTGCTTCCAAGGGACCCTGATCTTGGAAACTATCTTGAAAAACAAAAACAATTAATAATATAGAGGGAGAGGCAGACACTTAGGTGTCTAACCCCTTGTGCTGTACATGCTCCCATTACAGGTCTTGTCACACCCCATTATCATTGCTTCCTTACTTGGTCTGCCTCTCTAGCAGACTATAAATTTCATTGGGGGCAGGAACCATAGCCTTCATTCTTCATACTCTATAATACCTGGCATGAATGTTGAACACATGGATGAGGGGATACTCAGTTTTTTTTTTTTTAAGATTAATTTATTTATTTGACAGAGAGAGAGAGAGAGAGACAGAACAGTAGGGGGAGCAGCAGAGGGAGAGAGAGAGAGAGAGAGAGAGAAGCAGACTCCCTGCTGAGCAGGGAGCCCCATGTGGGGCTTTCATCCCAGGACCCTGGGATCATGACCTGAACCGAAGGGCAGATACTTAACTAACTGAGCCATCCAGGTGCCCCCAAAAGCAACTTGTAAATAAGATGATAAGATGCTGAGAAGTACTTCCTTGAAGGAGTAAGACATCTCCCTAACTCCTGATTCTAGGTGAGTGTTCAAAAGGAGGAACATTGCCATCCCCGGTGATAACCCTCCTCTCTCCTTCCCCAGGTATGGTATAGCTCAGGTGGGAGGCACTGTGCCAAACTTTCCCGCCTTCCCCTCCTGGGCTTACTTTGGCAGGTGGGCATAGAGTTCCCGAGGCTCCACTTGCCGTTGGCCTGACAGCGAATGACCCTTTGCCCAGTGTAGTAGTAACCAGGGTCACAGATGAGCATCAGCTGGGCCTGGAACTGGTACTGAGTCTCAAAGATGAGCCTCCATCGGCCGTGCTCCACGCTAATGCTGCTGACATCAGGACAGGTCACAGCTGGGGGGACAAGGAACAGCGAGGAGAATTAATTAATTAATTAATTATGGAGGACACTGGAGAGAATCCAGAGCTAGGGCCTGGGAGACTGTAATGCAGTAGTAAGAATCTTGAGTCGCCAGGCAGGTTTGTTAAATGAATGAAGTGGCTGGGGACTGGTGGCATGAAGCAAACTGAGGTGGGCAGATCCACAAAAAAAAAAAAAAAAAAAAAAAGAAAAAAAAGAAAAGAAAAGAAAAGAAAAAAGGGGAGGGGTAATCAGTGCTGATTGTTAGAAGTGAACTTTGTAATTTCTCTTTGGTCAGATCTTTATTTTTCAAGATGAGCTAGAAATATGGATTTTTATGTAAACTCTCACAATTTTAAAATGTTGGGAAGCAATTCAGAAATTTCATAAAGCACACCATAGGCCAAAGAAACACACACAAAAAGACAAAAACAAATCAAAAGTACAAAACTCTATGTCTTCAGACTCAATATGGCCCCATAGGCGGCAAGTTTGTGACTCTGGCCTTAAAGTGAACTGTACCTCTGTCATTTTAGAGGTAGGTTTTTTTTTTTTTTTTTTTTTTTTCCCAACTAACACCCTTTTTTCTTTTAAATTCCATTAGCCAACATAAAGTACATCATCAGTTTCTGATGGAGAGTTCAGGAATTCATCAATTGCATATAAAACATTTTTGACTTTTGTGATCAATGGACATTTGTGCAAATGTTCTGATAGTTTTTCCTTCTAAAAGGAACTTATTCTTAAGTTCTGTGATGGTTTATTGAAACATCTCAGGGTGCAATGGTCTATTAATGCTTTGAGAGCAATTTCAAATGGAAGCCCAACTTGGTAGATGACACTCTCCACCTGTTTTCCGAATCCCCAACCTCCATGTACCTGCTTTTTAGCTCACTCCTTGCAGGAATCTTTTCAGCTGCATACCCAGCCCCTCCTTATACCCACCTCCATTGCCCAAGGACTCACGGACACACTTCGGGGGGACATTGTGGTTGCTCCAAAGCCCTGTCTCCAGACACTCTGCTGTGGCCTCGGCACCTGCTTGGAGGTGGTAGCCTTCGCTGCAGCTGTACACAGCCTTGGTCCCCACTGTGTACTCTTTGCCAAACACCATTCCATTCTTAGGGGCTTCAGGAAGCCCACAGGAAAGAGCTAGCAAAGAGAAAAAAATATTATGGGCATGTTTGCTTCAAGATGGTATTCTGAGAACATTTTTTAATCTTTCTTCTCCCCCAAGGCCCTACTAAAATTATAGTAAAGACCAGTAAAGTAGAAATGCCTCATAACAATAAACAAAATGGGAGGCTCAGCAGCAGAGGAGACTTCAAAAAAACTTAGGGAGATGGAATGCAGATTGAAGTGTGTTGATAGATTAAGTGGCGCCGAGAAGTTGCAGCTTAAAATATGAAGGAGCTATAGTGTGAGACCAATTCTCCTCCCTCTTTTCTCACAAATACAGTGTAGAGGTATCCAGGAATCTAGTCTCAAATAAAATAGAGAGGGTTTTCTTTTCCACCTAAGGAAAAAAAAAAAAAAGAAATCCCTTGAGAGAATCAGGGCTGCTCAGGTGTGAGATGGCATCTCAAAGTAAAGCTCTTCTAATTCTAGGATTTAAGAGCTCTCGGCCTAAAGGCCGCCCCTCTGCCTGCTGATCTCTGCTACATACTCACAACTCAACTTCTTATTCACAAGGGAGACCTAGTGGGCAAAGATATCTGTATGTAATCACAATAAAGGTAACCCACATCTGCCACCTGGAAAAATCAGCCTTGCCTTTCCTTTAAAATAGGATTAATGAGGGATCACTGTACATATGAAGACAACCAGTAGCATGAGAGACATAAACAAAGATAAGATTAGAAAGAGAAACAAATAGAAATAAAGTTCTCTTTTAGAAAACAGAGCTAACTCAGGAAATAGAAGATACATAAGCTTTAAGCTTTTGATTGGGAATATCTTGAGAAATCAAGGTGACATATTGTGTTCATAAAATGAGAACAAAAGGGCTTTGAAAAAAGAACAATGACAACAGAACAAGGAAAAGCTCTTTTAAGTTAAAAATATGATTGCTAAAATAAGTAGTAAGATAGAAGGGCTGGAGATTAAAAGCAAAGGGAATTTCCCAGAATATAGACCAAAAAGACGGAAACTGAAAATGAGAAAAAAGGACTGAAAACATAGGAGGTCAACATCCAGGAGGTCCAACTTCCAACAGGTCGGATTTCTAGAGAGAACAGAGATCACAGATGAAAATTTCCCAGAGCTGGAAAGACACAATTTTTTAGATTGAAAGGGAGCCAAATGGATGCAAAGAGAGCCATTCTTAGAGATATCATCATGGGATTTCAGAAGATGAAAGACAAGTTCCTACAAGTTCCCAGAGAGAGAAAAAAATAGGACATCCCTGCAAAGGAATGAGAATCAGACTGGCATCACATTTCCCATCAGCAACAATGGATGTCTAAAGATAATGGAACAAATTACTTAAGGAAATGATCTGTAATCTAGAATTTTACCTGGTCAACCTACCAAGCATTTATGAGGGCAAAAGTAAAGACATTTTCAGACATTTAAAGACTCAGAATTTCCTTCTTGTGAACCCTTTATGAGGAATTTACTTAAGGCTATGCTCCATCAATAAGAAGGTAAAAACCAAGAAAGGGTATGATATGGGATATAAAAATATTAAAAAGTGGTAGTGCTAACACAGGAGTACAAAGAAAAGGAATTTCAAGGTGATAGCTCAGGAAACACAGATATACAGCACATGGCCATGGTCATTATAAGGAGTAGGCTCAACACTATGTTTATTGGAGGAACACATATTAGGTAGGAGTAGCTTGGGTTGTCTTTGAAAGAAATCAGCACAAACCATGTTAGCCCTTCGATAGTTCAGGAGCTAGTACAGATGGAGGGGAATTAATCAGGGTACCCACTGTTGTCCCTCATCCACCCCCACCTCTTTAAGTCGTCTAGAGCTCAGACCTCCCTCATTCAGAGCCAGCCCAAGCAGAGGAAGTCCCCATCCACATTGGCGAACAGTGATCCTCGATGATACTAGAACTCAGAAGAGACACAGGGCCAGGGCTTCATTATGATACAGGGAAGGATGGACTCTTCAGGGGGACAGGGATTGGGATATCAAGATGGAAGAAGGTTTCAAAGACTGGAAACAGAAGGAATGAGTGAATAAGGAGGAACTGAGGAGAAAATGTGGAATGAAGAAATGAGAAGCATTTGAATAGGATGTTCTTTTAAAGCCCAAGTGGCAAGACTGTAAGCTCCTTTGGTGGTACTAGAGTAGTCAAACCGTGATCAATGAACTGCCTTTGTTCCTTGAACTTTTCTGAAGAAATACTTAGGTTCGTACTGATATTTTGCATGAGGGGTCAGTCAATCTGGAGATAGCAGATGAAGGAAGTGGACAGCAGTCACTTCTCACTGCTCTTGACCCAGCTCTTCCCATGCAGATAACTAAGAGGACAGAAGATACCTTCCCAGCCTGAGACACTAAAATCATGTCTCCTGATCTCCATGCCAAAACAGTCCCTAAACGATGAGGTATGAAGGGCACTTCTTGTGGGTAGGAGAGGAAGGGACAGAATCCAAGAGGAAGTAACAGAACCCAAGAGGAAGGGACAGAATTGAAGTAGGAGAGGAAGGGACAGAGGAAGCTGATGGTGGAATGAGATCTCTGAGGGAGAAAATATGTAGTGAAAGAATGGGTTGGGGAATGAGAGCAAAAGCACTAGAAGGCAAAGATCTCTAATGAGATGTATTTGTTGGTGGAAAGTCATGGTTTGGAAGAAGCAATATGGAATTGGAAGAATGTTGGGCCTTTCCTGGCCCTGGGTTATGGGGACCCTTTACTTGAAAGGGCCCCAGCATTCATGTTCTTAGAGGAGAGCCAGTCTCTGTGGAGGGAAGAAGTGAAGACAGCTTTCTGGATAGTGACCAAGGGCGTATGCTGGTTGGCCAGGGAACTGGGATTCCAGAGAGCTCAGGAGGAATGGCTGAGCGCAATGGCATCAGTGGGAAGCTTGGGGCTGGGACTGGGTATAAAATAGTATGGAGATGAGTACAAAAAAGCCTAGAGGGGCTTAGTTTTGGGAAGTTACAAAAGGAAACAGAGATGAGAGGCATGGTGGTTTTCAACTAGCGCTTCAGAAGAAAGACTTGTCTGTGTTGATACAGTTAGAGACACGGAGACCAAAGCCAAATGACATTTGCCATTTGTGATCAGTCTGTTTTCTGGGACCTTAGGGCATCAAACAGAATGCTAATGACACATTGTTTGAGGAATCTCAGGCAGAGGCGAGAAGGTTGTGAAGGTCAGAGATGACAGATGTCACTAAAGAGTCTGTCACCACGCTAGGAATCAAAGAACAAGAAAATCAAACAACAGTGTCATTTCCTGCTTTTGTCTGTATCATTAGCAAAATTTTCCTTTCCTTTTTATTTTTTTTAATGTAGTACACAATGTTGTGAATGTGGGAGAAAAGAGGGGTTTCACGTGTTGGTAGAAGTTAGGTGAAGGCAAATGTTCTCAAGGGCTGTGAGTGTCAAAAGCTGTAGATTTTGCATAGATTGTGGTCCAATGATCTCATTTCTGGGAACTTATTTTAAGAAATAAATGTGGATGTTCATAATGATGGAATTATGAAGATCTTAATAGCAGCGCTGTTTACAGTAACAAAAATTGAAAAATTCAAATGACCAATAGGATGATACTTAAATACATGACAGTTTTTCTGTACCACTATGCCACCACTGAAAATAGTGATAAGGAAGTGTATTTAATTATGTGACAGATGTTAAGAAAATATTAAGAGCTTTGCACACCGAGGATGCCATTTTTATAAACAATACATAAAAGATCAAAGGAAATGTGCTGAAATGTTACACTGTGATCTCAGTTGATGGGATTATAGGTCATTTTTCTTCTGCCAAGTTTTTATTTAAATTCTAGTTTGTTAACATACAGTGTAATATTAATTTCAGCTGTGGGATTTACCGATTCATCACTTACATGCAACACCTGGGGTTCATCATAACATCTGCCCTCCTTAATCCCCATCACCCATTTAACCCATTCAACTCCCACCCCCCGCCCCCCCCAACCCCCCCCCACCAGCCCTTTGCATTATCTATAGACCCCCCCCCCCCCATCTCTCATCTGAATTATATTACTTTAAGGGAAAACAAATCCTATCAATTCTGAAAGGCAATGCAAACACCTGGTACAGATCACAGGCTTGATTGCGGGCAATGAGTATGGTGAGCCTCTGTTGCTTCCTGGTCACCTCTGCCCCTTGCCTCTTCTGACCTAATGCTTCCGCCAGCCCAAGCTGCACTGCATATCTTGTGATCTCTCTCCAGTTCGTGGTTCTGCAAAAGCTCTTGCTGTTGCCTAGAATGTTACCTTGCCAATGCCTGGCCCCAAACACCCCACTTGCTCTATGAACCCGAGCCCAGAAGAGGGGAGCCCTCCCTAGCTTTCCGGGTGAAGTAGGTCCCATCTTACCTCTGGGCTCCCACAACACTGTTTGTTCTCCTGATACAGCACTTCCTTCCTCTGCCATTTTGCATTTATGTGGCTACATATCCATCTCCCTCCTTGCTCTGAAAACATTGAGACTGTTTTATGCATATGTATATCCCCAGGGCTTGAGATCTTACAGATCCTCAATATATGTTCACTGAAAGAATGAATTAATTATCAATGAGGACACCCACATTTGGAAGTGATGGTCCTGGGATGAGCCCAAGAGGTGAGGAGGATCCAAGCCACGTGTCACCCTCTTTCCACATGCTCCTCACCTTGACAGAGAGGAATGGCCTCGCTCCACAGGTAGTAGCCCTGGGGGTGCCGGGTACAAATGGCCATGCTGTGTCCCACCAAGCGGTAGCCGGCGTTGCAGCCGAAGTGGACGGAGCCTCCGGGCTGGGTGCTGGGCTGGCCCAGAAGGAAGCCATGGAGTGGAGCCCTGGGCAGGCTGCAGTAGGGAGCTGGACGACAAGATGAGGCTCAGGGGACCACACACAAGCAGGAAGATGGATGTGTGCTTCCCTGCATGCCCCAGCTCCTTTTTCCCCCTCCCTGCCCCATTTCCTTGTCTCTGCTACTGCTGGGTCCTCTGGTATTTAGGGAGGTCTGAGCAGTTGATATTGAAAACGGCTAATCAGTGTAGTAAAAGCCAAAGAAAAGGAAAGAAGAGAAGAAGCCATGAAGCCCTGGATCTCTTTCGTGGTTCAGACGCAGTGCGGCCCACGCTGTTGAGCTCAGGCTCTTGAAACCCATCAGCTCCTGAAGAGGCAGGATCTAGACCCAGGCAGCGAGGGGCTGGCTCCACGAGGGTGTGACTGGAGGGGTGTGGACTCTGGGGTCCTAGTTCTGACCTTTCCAGGTTTGTGACATGGGACACAGCCCTGAAGCTCTTTGAGGTCCCCTCTCCTCCCTGTGTATTGGGATGGGAAACGGCCACCTCCTAGGCTTTTGGACAGTTTAAATGGGATTGTGTTTGTAAAGCCCCCAGCCTTGTGCAGGGCACCTGGTGCTCAGTAAGTGGCCTTTCTCCTTTCTGTTGTAGGGGGCCAGGGGAGAGGGAGCGTGGCAATCCGGGACACATATCCACAGCCCTACTTCCCCCTTGGCACATGGCTTCAACCAATTTCATTCGTTTATTCAACAAACAGACGTGGAGGGTTTATTACGTGCCAGGAGATGTTCTAAGTGCTGGGAATACCACAGTAAAGAACACAGGCAAAAATCCCAGCCTCAGGGGGCTGACCCTAAAGATTCCTGCCGGGGATCCCCAGGGGATGTTCTGTGAGGCCGGGAATGGGGGTGACCGGGGAACACTCTGACCATGTACTTCTGTTGGCTCGAAGACTCCCCGCCTCGGTCTGCCAGGCAGGCATGCGACAGGGGAGGATGAGACCCCAAGGTGAGGTCCTCTGGCCTCTTATTTGGCGATCACATCCCTCTGCTGGTGAAATGGGGTTTTAAAGCCCTCTGTTCCAGGCCAGACGTGTTTCCTGGCTCCTGCTTTGCCACCTACATCGATCAACCTATGTGTTTACCTCAATCAGAACAGAGTCTCAGGTATAAAATATCCTGAGTCATGGCAACTGATGCGTGGGCAAAGTACATAAGTCTACTGTATTTTCATTAAGTTCTAAAGGTTTCACCATGTAGTGAATCAACTTTCTATGAACAGGTATTCCAGTTACGCCTGACTCATCACCCCCAGATGTGATCAGTCTTTCAGAACATCAAGGAAAGGGCACCTCCTGGTCACTTTTAATTCTCAGTGTAGTGACCATTACACTGTTGTATCTCCCCCATGAGAGCAGCTGCCAGGAACCCTGGAAGCTGCCTGAATGTCCCTGACAGCTGCTATAAGGTTTCTTTTTCATCCCAAGGACACTGAAGCCTGGAGAGGGTAAGTGACTTGTCTAACAATCATTTGGCTAGTTGGTGACAGAGCTGATCACTTCCCCTGGGCTCGTGAAGCTACCCTTCCTCTCATGTGCATGGGGGAAAGGGATTTCCGGTTCAGTTTGTAGAGAACATGGACTCTGAGGTAGTAAAGGTCCTTCTCTTTCTAGGCGCCCCTCAGCCTCATCTCCCGGAATGCCTCGTGGTCTTCAGTAATTCCTCTCTGCCTCCATGCTGGCGGAGCCCAGCCGGTTTGTGGACACACTCCCCTTCAGAATGGGCACTAGTCTGCTTATCAAGTTTTCTTTCCAACCACAGACAGTAACCCCCATGACGGGAGTTCAGATAAATGCCATTTCTTCCCCCATCTTCTTACATTTCCAGCGATCTTTCTGTGCTCCTTATAGACCATGGTGCTGGTCAGCCGCCTGTCTGGTGTGGCCCTGGGTCTGCCTCTGCCCAACAGTTGTGGTGGACAGAGCAGAAGAGAGGCCCTTGGATTTAAAATATAGGCCATCTTTTGCTGCCTGGTTAACACTTCCCAGCTGGAGACCCACGTCTTAGGGTTCCTCAATTGTAAGGAACTTGTGTTAACATGTCAACAACGTTGGGCATGGGATCACCTTAGAGATATTATCAGATGATATGTAATAAACTTATCCAAAAGACCATGATAGGCTGGCCATAGGAGCAGAGGAGATGAAAGAGCTTATGGTGGGGAAAGGAGCAGAAGGGGGGTAGGTGGAGACTGTTGGGGACATTTGTGGAGCTGTAGTGAGAGAGGTTCAGAGGAGAGAAGCTGTTAGTCCCTGTGGAGGGCCTCTGCCATTGATGGGGATATGGCCCATGGATTCCTTGGGTGTTTTGTGTAAGCAACTTCAGGGGATCAGGGGCTGTGGCCCTTCTTATGTGTCCTTATGTTTTACTCACCTGAATACCTAATCTTAAAGCCCTTCCGGTTGTAGGCGTGGTCAGATGACCAGCGCAGGTACACAGAGTTGCTTGAGCTGGTGACAATCAGGGGAGCTGAGTAATTCCCACTGAGGGCTTTCAGCAGAGGACTCTGTCCGGAGGGACCTGGGCGAGAGTACAGGACACAGGATGACAGACATGCACAGTTGCAAGCGAGTAGGTACCTTGATTTGATACCTCAAATGCAACCACCTCCCGTTTCTACTCCTCAAGAGATGACACTAGGCTGAGACAGTCAGGGTCAGTGCAATGGTCTGTCCTTCTGTCCTTTCTCTGCATCCCCAGGTACTATACTGGTGGTCTCTCCTCTGGAGCCCTAAAGCAGCGCTCCAGGATGTCACTGCCAACCTACAGGAGTTGGCAGGTGAGATGAAATCTATTTGCCATCTTGGGACTTGCCAACATCAAGCAGCTGGTTAATGTAAGAACTGGTTTGCAAACTGGGAACTTCTACTTTGCCACCTACTTCTCACATGCACACTAAAAATAGCTCAGTGCTTGTCATAGAGAAAAGCTTTGTACTGAGTGAATATAGAGCAATAAAGCTACAGTCAAACATCGTGTCTCAATGTCATACATAAAAGAACTCCTCAATATTCCTTTCCAAGGCTCTTCCAGAAAGCTCTTCCTCTTCTTTTTTCCTACCTTTAATGCCTGGGAGTGTGTCTTAAGGTGGCTGGTTCAAGGAAGGCAGAGTGTAAAGCTCGATAATCCATAACAGGATTTATTGCCCTGGAAATAGCCCTGAGTGATGGTTCTGATATCTGCCAAGACAGCTTGTGGAAGCTTGGCAAAGGTAATGGGCCACATTAAACAAAATAGAGCCATCAGAGCCACTGTGAAAAACTGTGAAGGAAGGGGTCAGAAGGCTCAGAGAAGTGGCATGCCAGAATAGGTCTATCACATCAGACCAAAATGCCCACTAGCTGACGGTGTCCCTCAGGAGGACCTGGGGGAATACTCCAGTTCCTAAAGCAACGAGGAACACACTGATGGAGGGGGTGAGCACCAGCACCATTGACAACCTGAGTAACAGCTGTCCTCTATCGCCTAAACTGATGGAAGGAGATGCTGTCATAGAATTGGGCTTCCTAGTATTAATGGGGATGAGAAGATTCCAGAATACAGGAGCCAGGCAGAGGCACTTAACAGTGGTAAGTGAGGCTAGTGTAATTACTAAAATGGGAAGCAAGGTTGGAATGGTAGCTGGGAGGGTCTAACCTGTAGGATCTATGGTGGTGTCTCACAGAACATGATATTTCTAAGGGCAAGATAGATGGAAAGCCCCCTGATATATGAATATATGAACAAAACATCATGAACATATAGTCAAAACAGTGAGGAAAGCTGACCCCAATGGAAAGTTGCAACTCCTCACCCAATTTGGAGACCTGAGCCAGGTTCCATTTCATTCCAGAACACTTTGGCTGAAGGAGAGACTGGGTCCCCATGAAAAAGGACCCAACAAAATGACATCAATTGTATATGTAGTGATTCTCTCAGTCTTTGCCCAAGAAAAACCTACTGCTATTTCCTCAGGTAACTGAACACTGGAGAAAAAGGAATGTTCAGGTATTCCAAAGATTTTGGATACAGAGTGTGAACTGATGCTGATACCTGGGAACCCAAAGCACTATCATGGTCCCTCTGTTGGAAGTGTCTGAGGGTTGGAGATGGTAATAAATGGAGTCCTGGCCCAGGTCTATCCAACTTAACCAAGTGGTAGCCCTCAATTGTAGTAGCTATGCCAGATGTTGTATCTTCATTAGAGCAGGTTAACACAGCCTGGGTTGCATGAAATGCAGTTATTGATCTAGCAAGACGCTCTTTCCAGACCCATCAGAAAGGAGGATCATAAGCAATTTGCATTCACGAGATAGACAACAGTATACATTCATGGTCTTGCCCCAGAGCTATGTTAATTCTCCTGCTCACTGTCAGAATATAATATGAAAAGATGTGGACCATCTGGACATCCTGCAGGATATGACATATTGACTCTCTCTAGGAGGAGATCATATTAATTGCCTCTGAGGAGCCAGAAGGGACAATTAGTGTAGATGCTTTTGTAAGACACAGGGCTCCAGAGGGTAAGAGATAAGTCCTACAAAGAGGCAGGTGAAATTTCCCCAGTGGTTTAAGGACACGCTGAAACATTCTCTCCAAATTAAAGAGGAAGTTAGTGTGCCTTTTCCCTTCTACTACAAAGACAAAAGCATAATACTTGGTAGACCCCTTTGAGTTTCAGAGGTGGCATACTCTTCATGTGGGAATACTGCTGTGATCCATTTATTGGGTGACATGCAAGGTACTAATGTTGAGTAGGGGCTGGAGTAAGAAAGTGTTCTGTAGCAGGTCTAGGTGGCAACAAAGCATCCCTGTCCCATGGGCCGTACAATCCACTGGAGCCCATGGTATTGGGGTTTCTGTGATAGAGAAAGATGTTGCATGGGGCTTTAGGAAAGCTCTAAAGGGGAGGTAATGGCACAGATCCCTAGGGTTCAGAAGCAAATCTGCCATCTGCAGCAGGCAACTATTCAACATTTGACTGACTTACCATCAAAGATCTCAAACTCATCATACTGCTTCTCACTGAGAAAGTACTCCACTGTGAGGGAGATGTTGTAGTCAGGTTGCACTCTCACCAGCCAGGAGCAGGTCTGGAACTGGGGATAGCTTCCTGGGTAGCTCTGACTCAGGATCACACCTGTGGAGTCTGTCAGAAGCTCATTTGTTGGGCAGTGTACTTGGAAGAAAGAAAGAGAAATATCAGGTATATGGGATGGAGAGGGAACCAGGGCCAACACATTTCCCTGGTACAAAAGACAACCACTGGAACACGAGTATTTGAGCACATTCAAACAAGACCCCAAGGCCCATCATTACACTGCTCCATGGCATGAGGTGACCTCAGATTCTATGTCAATGTTACTATGTTGCTGGGATTCAGGCCTGGTCAGTTGGTTGGCATTACTTCCTAGCTCAGATATGGGCTTTGGAGTAAAACTGACAATGATACAGACAGGCAGACAAGAGAAAGTGTCCCCAAATCCAAAAGTTATTCTATTAAATGGGATTTATTTGTACAAAAAGAGTATAGGGCAGATGTAAGTATATGGAGCTTTGAGTCAAACACATCTGGATTTATAGCCCACCTTGGTCCCTTACTAGCTGTGTGATCTTGAACAAATTATTTCCTCTCTGTGCAATGGCATCTCTAACTCCGCTGCAGAACGGTAACACCTGCCTTACAAGGCTATTGCATTACATAACATATTATACCATTGTAAATTAATATTATAATATCTATAATATTATAGGGAACAATATATCTATGGCATGCAACACATTGTCTTCATAAACTGTAGAGATGATAATGATAATGATGTAATTATACCAGGAACAGAAGGAAGCAGCAGAGCTTGGCTATGGCCTGATTAGTAGTATTAAGATAACTTAAGAAAACATGGCACCCTAAGGAAGATAGTCAATGTAGAATTTGGAAAAGGAGTTGCTGGAGGGGCTAGATCGGATTTCCTGTGTCTGTCACCAGGGAGGCGAGAGAAGATGCTGGTTCTGAGGGGCCCTGCACACCCCGGATGCCAGAAGGGTGTTCTCTCCTGCAGTACAGGGACCTGTCACTACTTCCTATGTGAAGCCAACTTCAGGATGATCTCCCTCCCTTTGTTCGGGCTGAGGACGTCACAGTAAAGTTCTGAGGACTGAATCATCTTCTTCAGGCATGAAAGAGGCATGGCCTGGGCAGTAGTGGCAAGTGTCCCAATCACTACAAATGGAGAAATTGGGATTTTGCTGTCTATGTGCCTTTAGATAGGCTTCCCAAATGTACTGGATTCTAGGACACTGACAAAGGAGAGCATCTGGAACTGCACAGCCAAGGGCTAATCCTGGATCATAAACTGAGACGAGGCTGTTCTGGGGAGGAGATTAAGCCACTCAGTCTCCACCTGTCTCCACTGCTTCCTTCAAACCTTCTGCCTTCACAGAAATGGGACTTGCTAATCAGCACGGGGTCTGGGCTAACAGGCAAAAATGCTTGCTGTGACCCCAAATTCACACAGCTCATCTGGGACACCTTTGAGTAGCTTTGCAACACACACACTTTTTTTTTTAAGTACTCTCTATGCCCAACATGGGGTTCAAACTCATAACCCCGAGGTCAAGGGTCACATGCTCTACTGACTGAGACAGTCAGGCACCCCCCTCCCCGCCCCTTTTGAATAGCTTTGAAAGGTACTAACTAGCTTCTCCAGAGAGAACTTCCTTCTTATTTTGTAAATGGGAAAGAAAAACAAATGGAGGAAAACAGACTTGATTTTGAAATGCTCCTCATTTTACAAAACTGATACCTCCAGGTCCCTGAAGTGTGGTGATATTTACATCTCCCCAAGCTTCGTAGTACCCTCCAGCCATTACCAGGGTTGCTCTTGAAGCTCTCCCCTTTCTAACTGAAAGTCCCCCACTGAAGGGAAATAGGCATGATTTCTCAGATGAGATTGGTCCACAGGTTTGCCTTTCTGTGAGCAACTTTATCAGATCTGAGCATTAGTGTCGACAAGTTTTTTTTTCCCTGTATGCTCAAGATGTCTGGCCTTTGATGGTTTAGTAGTTTCTTTAGAAGTTTATTCTTCCATGAAACCATCCAGTCTTGATGTCTTTGATGGGGTTTCCTCTGATAACATTCTCTATTTCTTTTAAAGAATTAGGAAAGTATAAACTTTCTATCCACTGAGCTCCATTTTATTAAATTACATCTTCCTAGAAAATATTTCGTATCAAATCATTAATTTATTGGCATAGGTTTATACAAGATGGTCTCATAATTTAAAATTTTCTTTTGCTTCAATGGTTATATTCCATTTTCCCTTTCTTATTTTTGTATATTACTGCTTTCTCCCTTTGTTTAACTCACCTAATGGTTTGATTATTTTGCCACTCTTAGTTCCAGGTACTTCTTTTTATTGATCAGTAAGGATGTTTTTCTGTTTTATAACTCATTAACTTCTATTTAAAGTTCAAAATTTTTGAGATATAATTTATGTACAATAAATGAACAGATTTTAGGTGTGCAGTTTAATGAGTTTTAGCAAATGCATATACCTGTGTAACCCCTACCATAATCAGAATATAGATTATTATCATCACTCCAGAATGTTCTCTCAGGCCCCTCTGTAATTAATTAGTATGATCTGCCCCAGGCTCCAGGAAATCACCGATACTATATCTATAACAACAGATCAGTTTTGATTGTACTAGAATTTCATGCAACTGGAATCAGACATGTTATTTTTGTGTCTGGTTTCTTTTGCTAAACATAATGTGTCTAAGAGTCAATCCATGGTGTTCCGTGTATTACCACTTCATTTATTTTTATTGCTCTGTAGCAATCATAGCATTCTGGTTTTTCATTCATTCTATTTATCATTAATGAACATTTAGGCTGCTTCCAGTTTGGGATTATTATGGAATTCATATACAAGTCCTTTTGTGGATATGGGTTTTCATTTCTCTTGGGAAAATAACAAGGAGTGTAATTGCTGGGCAGTAGGGCAGGTGTATGTTTAACTTTGAGAGAAACTACCAGTCAGTCTTCCAAAGTGACTGTATAATTTTACATCCCAACCAGCAATGTATAAAAATTCTACTTGCTCTACATTCTTGCCAACACTTGGTATTTTCAGTCTTAAGTTTGAGGTATTCTAGTAGGTGTGTAGTAGTAGTATTTCATTAGGGTTTTAATTTGCATTTTCCTGATGACTAACGATGTTTTAGCATCTTTTCATATACTTATTGGCTATTCATATATCTTATTTTACAAAGTGTCTAATCAAGTCTTTTGTCCATATTTTTTAAATTTATTTTTTAAATTTCTTTTCAGTGTTCCAGAATTCATTGTTTATGCACCACCACACCCAGTGCTCCATGCAATACATGTCCATATTTTTATTGGATTGTCTTATTAGTTGTTAAATTTCTTAACATAGCCTAGATACAAGTCCTTTAAACAAATATATGTATGATGAATATCTTCTTTTATTCTGTAGTTTGCCTTTTCTTTTTCACATTTAGTTCTGTCCATTTTTCCTTCATGTATTTTGAAGCTCTTTTATCATTTCCATATAATATATATATCCTTCATAATGGAATTAACTCATTTGTCCTTATAAAATCTATTTCTGGGGCACCTGGGTGGCTCAGTGGGTTGGGCCGCTGCCTTCGGCTCAGGTCATGATCTCAGGGTCCTCGGATCGAGTCCCGCATCGGGCTCTCTGCTCGGCGGGGAGCCTGCTTCCCCCTCTCTCTCTGCCTGCCTCTCTGTCTACTTGTGATCTCTCTCTGTCAAATAAATAAATATAATCTTTAAAAAAAATCTATTTCTGATAATACTCCTTGCTTGTAGTATTATCCAAAATTTCTTTATGTTTCTTATGTTTACCATTTGCATGATATATCTTTTTCTTTCCTTTTCTTGCAAGCTATCTGGTATTTATATTTAAACTGTGTCTTTTGTAGGAAATAAGTGGTTATTATTTAAAACCTCTAAATTTTGGCATGGTTTTTATGTAGCAAAAACTTACCAACTGACATAACTATATCATTCAAATATTATATGTACCTACTTATTTTTGGTGTGTCATTGGAAGAGGTGTGTGAAAATCTCCAACTGTAATTATGAATTTATCCTTTTCTCCCCAAAATTCTGTCAATGTTCCTTATATATTTCAAACCTATATTGTTAGGTACATAGAAGTTTATGACTGTTATTTATTTATTTATTTATTTATTTATTATTATTATTTTTTATTTTTTTATTTTTTTAATCATTTTTTAAAATTTATTTTCAGCATAACAGTATTCATTGTTTTTGTACCACACCCAGTGCTCCATGCAATCTGTGCCCTCTCTAATACCCACCACCTGGTTCCCCCAACCTCCCACCCCCCCACCTCTTCAAACCCTTCAGATTATTTTTCAGAGTCCATAGTCTCTCATTGTTCACCTCCCCTTCCAATTTCCCCCAACTCCCTTCTCCTAACTCCCTATGTCCTCCATGCTATTTATTATGCTCCACAAATAAGTGAAACCATATGATAATTGACTCTCTCTGCTTGACTTATTTCACTCAGCATCATCTCTTCCAGTCCCATCTGTGTTGATACAAAGGTTGGATATTCATCCTTTCTGATGGAGGCGTAATATTACATTGTATATATGGACCATATCTTCTTTATCCATTCATCTGTTGAAGGGCATCTTGGCACAGTTTGGTGATTGTGGGAATGCAATTTACTATGCATAAGTTCTAAAACCATAATCAAAAATAAGGATAAAGAGAACTCAATTAATCCAATAGAAACATTAAAGAAGAGAAAAAATCATGGTAACCTGAAAACACAAAATAAGGTAGAAAAACTAAATGCAAATATATGTGTAACCATAGTAAGTTAACTCAGTAAAACTGCTAATCAAAAAAAGAGATTTTCAGAGTGAAATAAGTCAAGCAGAGAAAGTCAATTATCATATGGTTTCACTTACTTGTGAAGCATAAGGAATAAAATGGAGGACATTAGGAGAAGGAAAGGAAAAGTGAATTGGGGGAATAAGAGGGGGAGATGAAGCACGAGAGACTGTGGACTCTGAGAAACAAACTGAGGGTTTTGGAGGGGAAAGGGGTGGGGGGTTAGGTGAGCCTGGTGGTAGGTATTAAGGAGGGCACGTATTGCATGGAGCACTGGGTGTGGTGCATAAACAATGAATCTTGGAACACTGAAAACATAAAATAAAATAAAATAAAATAAAATAAAATAAAAGAACTTACACCTACTATGGCTATCCATAATTTCAAAAAACTATCCATAAATTTAAGCTTTATTTTTAATTTATATATTTAACTAACATAGTGGGTTAATCAATACCAATCCTTCTCCTCAACAAGTGAGGGTCCTGAGCTTACTCTTTCTTTCTTTCAGTGCCATTTATTTGTCCAGTTGTGTGTATATTTTTAAATCTACTATGGTCAGTATTGCTTAGATTTACTACCCTATTTTACTGATTCCTTAGCTCATTGCTACTTTTTGCATCTGAACCCTTCTACCTGTATTCATTCTTTTTCTTAATGAATGTGGTAGATATTTCCATTCTTTATCAATATTAGGTTTTATTTTTATTTCCTGAGCATACAAAAAAATTCTTGTGGTATTCTATTAACATGAAATATCCAGAATAGTCAATTTCATGAGACATGAACTACATTGGTGGTGTCTAGAATTTTTTTGGCGGGGGGCAAAGGGGCTGGAAAGAAATGGAAGCTGACTGCTCATCAGTACAGTGTTTCATTTTGAGGTGACAAAAATCTTACAAATGGCTACAAAGCTCTGAATATACTAGAAATCACTGAAGTGCATGGTACATGAATTTTATCCCAATAAAGCTGTTATTATAACAAAGCCAGTGAAGGGTCACATCTTGAGAAGCCAAGTATAACACCAAGTCCCAGAGGAAAGCATGAGGTTGAGGATAGGAGTAGAGCCAAGAAGGCTGGAGCCATGTAGACACAGAAACAAAGCCAGAAATGAGAAACTAAGGCTGGAACAAAGCAGGGAAGCTGTGGAGCAGGATCAAAGCTAAAGTCCACTTTTATAGGGGGGCTGGTTGTTTGGTGTGTGGGTAGGTCAGCTCAACTTAGAGATAATGAATTTCTCAGTGTATTGGGGCAGCCCAATTCTAGGGCTGCAGCTTCTTTCTTTCTCACTAATGAACCATATTGTGGATTCTCTACTCTTGTCTTATGAGAAGTGGTGGAGAAGCTGACATGTTTTTCCATACACTGCTGAATATTTGCTGGTAGCATTAGTACCAGAGCAGTAATAGTACTAATAACAATAATAATAACCCGCACTGGGCAGTAACTATGTGCCAGGCATAGTTCTAAAGTGCTTTACATTATTAACCCATTTAATTCCTCACAGTAAGTCCATGGCATAAATAATATCATTATCTTCATTTTATAGATGAGACAATTGAGGCACAGGACAGTTAAATATCTTGTCCTAGGTCAGAAGTCTTTTGAGTGGAGAGTTTGTTTTTGGTCTTAGTAGGGATCACTTGGTGAAGCCAATTCATTTTCTGTCAAGGTGTCACACTGGAATGAAGTTCAGCACATAGGACCTTGAGCACATCTGCACTCCAGTAGCGCTAGGTTGGTGTGCAAGCCCACCTCTCCCTGAGGTCCCAGAACTTCTTCCTTCCAATGATCAGTAGGCCATTTCCACAGAATGCCAGTTAGAAAAAAGGAAGACAGAGATAAAAGTGGTTATATGGCAATTTGTAGCCCCACTTAAGAGTAGGACCTAAGAATTTCTCTGGAGCAATCATTCATTCATATAAACAAACATTCACCAAATGCCCTCTTACTTTATGGGCAGGGACTGGGAAGATAGGGAGGAGTAAGATAAAGAATACATTTTGGAGGAACCTGAGACCCACAAAGGCATGGCTCTGTGCAATTACCTTCACATATTGGGGGTGGTCCTTCAAACTGTAGGTAAGTTCCAAGTCTGCAGGTCAGGATTTCATTCCCGACTAAGGTAAAGCCAGGGAGGCACCTGTAGCGGACAGTGTCACCTGCCGAAGAGAGACCCATGTGGGTATTTGCTGGCGAAGTCTGGGCAGGGCACCCCTTAGTACTTAAAAACCCACTTCCAGGCAGGTCAGTCAGTAGTGGGTTGTGCTCTTCTCAGGTCAACTCCAATCAAATGACCCAGAAAAACTGCTACCTCCTTCTCATAGCTCAGCCTTGAGCTTCCACATTCCAGGAACTTTTTATAGGGCCCTGTGTGGATTCATTTCTCAAAACCATACTGACTTGAATCACAGAAGAAAACTGCCTTCCTGTCTCCTCTGCCTAGTGATGGCTAAAAGGAAGTGTTTGTATTTTTGGAGCAGACTCAGTTGACAGAACATCAGCCATCTTGCATTTGGCCTACTGTTTCTCTCCATGGATGGGAGGGAGAGATGCACCTTGCTGGCCAGCCCCAACCTGACCCGGCCCCTCCTCGCCTGCCCAGTCCTTGCTGGTTTGGGAGGGGGTACCTATGTTGAATTCTTCATTCTCTGTGACGACTTCGGCGTTGGGGAGGATGGTGGGAGGAGGGCATTTGGTGAGTGGATAAGCTGAAAAGACAGAAGCAGACAAATTGGTATAAGAGCATCATTCTTGGGGCACGTTGTCATTCACTCGTTCAATCCTTCACCTTCTCATTCCTCATTCACTCACACAGATGCAAGTGACTTTTGATCTGTACGCAGGGCAAGTTTAGCCAAGTACTATTTTGCATATCTGCTGTCATTCTTTGTTTTTGATGCAAAAACCAGGAGCTATATAGTAACACCAACAATAAAGGAGAGCTCAGTGACAGTCACCAGCACTGAAGGGAAGGGGAGAGAAGCATTTCCTGAGCACCTACTACGTGAGACTCTTCCACGCACTGTCACCTTTAATTCTCATGCTGGCTGATCCCTCTGCGAGGTGTTCTTCCTCTCTTTATGAGAAGGCTGAGATTCAGAAAGCTTTGGTTACTTTGCCAAGGTCACACAGGAAGTGAGTGCCATAGGACTTGAATCCAGGTCTGGCTGCTCTCAAATCCCATATTCTTCCCACTGCTTGGCATCTGAATACTGAGTGTAGCTCATGTGAGTGCCCACTAAAGCCAGCTGGTTTCCCTTCGGATGGTTGGCCAGACATCTCGGGCTACGGTGGATTTTCTACACTGGACTCCACCCTTCTGGGCAGAGACTGGACTGTGTGTGGATGGTTTTACTGAGACAAAGCTCAGTGTGGGCTCACGGCTTGCCTTCCCTTTGCTACGTGGCATGCAGTTGGTGCTATGTAAGTGAGAGCTGCTGTTGCCATTGCTACTGCTGTGATTACTTCCAAAGTCCCCCCAAACCCCATTATGCTTTTTCACAAAGAACATTCTCTCACAAAAATTACAAACATAATACACTGTCCTGAGAGAAAATATGAGATTTTCTATGACAACAGTAGGAAGAAAATTAAACTCATCCACAGTGCAGGAGGGTTTCCCTTTCCCTGTGTCCTTACCAACATCTGTGGTTTCCTGTGTTGCCTATTTTAGCCATTCTGACAGGTCTGAGGTAGTATCTTATTGTAGTTTTGACTTGTATTTCCCTGATAATGAGTGATGTTGAGCATCTTTTCATGTGTCTGCTGGTTATCTGGATGTCTTCTTTGGAAAAATGTCTTTTCATGTCTTCCCATTTTTAAACAGGATTATTTGTTTTTTAGGTGTTGAGTTTTAAAAGTTCTTTGTATATTTTTGATCTAGAAAGTGCACTACCAGGTATTTACCCAAAGGATACAAAAATACTAATTTGAAGGGATATATGCACCCCAATGTTTATAGTAGCATTATCAATAATAGCCAAATTATGGATATGGGCCAAATATTCATCAACTGATGAATGGATAAAGAAGACGTGATATATTTTATGTATATATATGTATATACACACACACACACATATATACACATATATATGTATATATATATTTCACTTATATACAAACATATATATGTGTATATATATACACACAGATGTGTATATATATAATACTCTACTACAGCTGTATTACTAAGCCATTAAAAAGAATGAAATCTTGCCATTTGCAATGACATGGATGGAGGTAGAGAGTATTATGCTAAGCAAAATAAATCAGTCAGAGAAAGGCAAATGTTCACTCATATATTGAATTTAAGAAACACGACAAATGAATATAGGGAAAAGGAAGAGTAAAACCAAGAAACATACTCTTAAGTATAAAGAACAAACTGATGGTTACCAGAGGGGAGGTGGGGAGGGAGTGGGTTAAGCAGGTGATGGGGATTAAGGCTTGTACTTGTGATGAACACCAGGTGATATGTGGAAGTGTTGTATCACTAAATTCTACACTTGAAATTAATATTACACTGAAGGTCAACTAACTGGCATTTAAATAGAAATATGAAAAAAAAACCTAGAAGTGATTAAATTGTATGACCTTTTAAAAGTATAAGCATCTCCTACTGAACGTCAGTGACCCACTTCCAGAAATCAGATGTTCCGTGTAAAGATGCTAACTAGAGCCTATTTACGATGACTTCAAGTGGGAAAAAATTACAGTGCATAATCCCAAACTCAGAAAGTGTTTAAAATAACAAGATAGGTATATATATATATATATATATATATATATATATATATATGCAACAAACCATAATGCTGGAAGTTCAATACTTGAAACTTTACTGCTTGACCACCCAAGAATGACTACTGTTGTAACAAAACAGCAGCTCTGTTCATTCTAGCACATACACTTTGCATACCATAAGCATCACACGAACCTTCCCAGCGGGACACATTGTAAAACCCTAGCCTTTTAGGGTAATGTGGGTGTGTGTCCAGGATGGCGCTGTGGGTGGTACAGCATGGCTCACAATGAACATCACATCATCACAACCTCTCAGAACCAGCAGCAACACGATACCATTCTAAATGTTTGCCTGGGATCCCAGTGTTTTACCAATTACAGTTGGAAAGTAATCTGAGACTTTTCCTGTATATAGTTTTGTTGAAAATGTTGTATTATATTTTGATGATTTATCTCATTTTTTTTCTGTAGATGTATTGGCTGAAAAATGTATTGAGAGACATAGAAGCTTTAGAAAATGTGAGTATTAAAACCAAGAGGCACTCGTGGGGTAACCACGAAGGTTTAACTGTGACTTAACATAAACCAGGGAGGACCATGCCTGCACTGGATGTATGCTTCCATTTTTCTCTCCAGGAAAATGGCTGTAACTGATATCAGCAACAGAGTGGCAGTTTCTCTGACACTGGGTGCTACCATTCTTCCATCCGACTCATTTAATGATTGTGGAGGGCTTAGCTTGGGTCAGGCACTGTGTTAGGCACTGAAGATGCAAGAGTAAACAAAACAGACAGTCCTTGCCCTCATGGAACTCAGATAAACAAAAAGGTAGCATTTCTTTTTTTTTTTTTAATTGACATTTGATAACAAGTTAGGTTAAACATTTTTTTCATAGATTAATAGACTATTTAGGTTTTTCTTCTTAACATTCTGTTAGTCCTTTGCCCCTATTTTTCTTACCAATTTGAAGAACCTGGTGCATATTTAAGATAGATTTCTGGGAGCACCTGGGTGGGTCAGTTGGTTAAGCATCTGATTCTTGATTTTGGCTCAGGTCCCCATCTCAGGGTTGTGAGGTAGGGCCTAGAACTGGGCATGGAGCCTGCTTAAGATTCTCCAACTCTCCCTCTGCCCCCGCCCCCTCCCTCTCTTAAAAAAAAAAAGACTGACTTCTGCCTGTTAAATATTTTTTCAGTTTATCCTCTGCTTATATTTTTCTAGGACACTCTTTGAATTTATAGATGCATGAAGTTTCTGCTTATTCTGCTTAGCCAATTCTTTCTTTCTTTCTTTTTTTAAAAAGATTTTATTTATTTGTGAGAGAGTGAGCGAGCGAGCATGAGTTGGGGGAGGGGCAGAGGGAGAGGGAGAAGTAGATTCTCTGCTAAGCAGGGAGCCTGACACAGGGCTCAATCCCAGGACCCCAGGATCACGACCTGAACTGAAGGCAGACGCTTAACTGATTGAGCCACCGAGGTGTCCCGCTGCTTAACCAATTCTTAATGTTTTCTTTTATTAAGTTTTTTAAAAAAATTTGATATCTTCCAATCTCAGCCACATGCTTATCTTTAAAGTAGACTTTCTGGATAGGGAATTGGATAAAGAAGGTCAAAGGGTACAAACTTCTAGTTATGAGATGAATAAGTACTGAGGATATCATCTGTTACATGATGGTAACACTGCTGTTTGGCATATTTGAATGTTGTTAATGGAGAGCAGATCCTAAGAGTTCTTATTTTTGGGTATCTATATGAGATGATGGCTATTAACTGAATTTATTGCCGTGATTATTTCACAATATATGTAAGTCATGCCATTATGTTGTATTTCTAGACTTACACAGTGCCATATTCCAATTGTATCCCAATAAAACTGAAAAAAAAAGTCTCTCAAATTCTGAAAAAAATATTTTCTAAGACATACTTAACTTCCAGGAAAAAAAATCAGTAAAAAGGGACCTGCACTTAAACACAGCCTGAGTTTTTAACATATTGTGGTTACTAGTTTGACTGCAGTAGATTACCCATTATATTTTTAAAAAGTTACACCTTTCTGCTCAATGAAGAAAGCAGGTGGAATACTAAAAAACAATACAATGGAAATTCCCCAAGTCGCACCACCACCTAGGCACAACCACTGTCAGCCTTATAGACAATCCCCCCGCCCCCCCAGAACATATACTGCATCTACCATGTTATTGCCGAAGAACTCAAAGGCGGGCGGGGAGGGGGCGGACATTCAGGACTCCTCCACCTCACCTTATCCCCACTCCCCTTGCTCCCCTTGGGGGTGAGGCTTAATCAGACTCCAGTACTGGTTAACACACTAACTGGTGGGCTGGGCTCCTTGTGCTCTGTCAAGCAGCAGCCAGCTTGGCATCAGCCATCGTAGGCCACTGTTCCACTGTTTTATTCTGTGCTGTCTGCATTTTTGTTCCTATAGTTTCCTTTTCTTTAAGGAGTCCTGGTCCATTTTTAGTGGAAGATGGCATTAGAAACTGGTATCTGGAGCTAGACATCTTCATTGCTATCGAGGAGTCATTGCTTCCAAGTCCTCTTAGTGGAAAGAGGTAAGGAATACACGTATGTGTACACACCCACATTTACACCCATATCTTAGTCTACATCTAGGTGCACATATTGAAAACGATAGCTCAAACTCATACCTCCAATTCCAATCCAATTCTCTGGGTATATTCTAACTTTTGCTCTTGCCACATTTCTAACCCTCTTCTCTTATGGTGAGACACCTACCCTCTATTGTCCTTAATCCATTTACTTATTTGATCAGTCACCCATAGGGAATCACGTTCCCATCTCTACTGCCACTCCTCCCTTATGTGAATGCCCTGCTCTCCCATTCTGGAGTCTGATGGATCATCTGTGTGGATGCCTTCCCCACTCTTCTGGGGCTCCTACCCTACCCAGGTGTTTCCTCAGTTTGTTCAGAGCCTTGATACTCCATGCCAGCCCTCTCTGTACAGATGTTGCCTTCAGTGTGGAACCCCTCTTTCTTCTAATGTCCACTTTGTTTTATCCAGTTTAACAGCTTCAGGACTGAATTGTTCAGGAAGGGAAGGGAAGGGAAGACATTCAGCTCTCCTTTTATTTATTTATTTGGAATCTGTGTAGTCTAGACTTTTATCCTGGAAGCAGATGCTTTCCAAAATTTATTTCTATTTCCTAAACTACATGTTTCCAAGGGCATTTTCCTCTGTAATTCAAACCGATTATCTCATTAAAAAATACTGCAGAATCTTGTTCATAGCTCTTCTTAAGGTACTTTTCTACCTATTAGTCCTTAAATTTAGTTAAAGATAATGTTTGCCTATAGAAAGGCAGACGTTCTTTCCCCACACCAGTCCCACTCCCCAGTCTCTGCAAATGTACCTTCTTCTTTTTCTTTAGTTCTTGTTATAAATATTACATTTTGACAGGTCTTCTGCAATTATTCTACATGAAGCAGAGTTCCCCACCTATTTGTTTGCCATCTTATTTGTTTCCTTCATAGCAACTTATTATAAATTGCAAAGATTTCAGTTGTCTGTTTGTTTGCTATTTCTCTCTCCTCAGAGGAAGAAAGCTCTATGAGGGAGCAGGCATTTCATAGAGCAGGAAAGCATGAATGGTGAATGAAGATATAAAAGGATGCTCACCTCATCATTAACATGGTAAGAGTGAGATGCTATTGCAGGGTTATAGGGTAGCTCTATTTTTAATTTCTTAAGGAATCTCCATACTGTTTTCCAAAGTGCCTGTACCAACTTGCATTCCCACCAACACCCAAAGATACTGACGTAGTGAAAAGAAGGGCCATCTCTACCCCAATGTTCATAGCAACAACGGCCACAGTCACCAAACTGTGGAAAGAGCCAAGATGCCTTTCAATGGATGAATGGATAAAGAAGATATGGTCCATATATACTATGGAGTATCATGCCTCCATCAGAAAGGATGAATACCCAACTTTTATATCAGCATGGATGGGACTGGAAGAGACTATGCTGAAAGAAATAAGTCAAGCAGAGTGAGTCAATTATCATATGGTTTCACTTATTTGTGGAGCATAATGAACAACATGGAGGACATGGGGAGATGGAGAGGAGAAGGGAGTTGGGGGAAATTGGAGAGGGAGACAAACCATGAGAGACTGTGGACTCTGAGAAACAAACTGAGGGTTTTGGAGGGGAGGGTGGGTAGGAGGTTGGGTGAGCCTGGTGGTGGGTATTAAGGAGGGCACGTATTGCATGGAGCCCTGGTTGTGGTACATAAACAATGAATTCTGGAACACTGAAAAAAAAAAGAGTGAGATGCTATTTCATGCATCCACCATATTGGCAAAAATTTAAAAATCTGATAAAATCCAGTGTTTGTAAGATGGATCCAGGAATAAAGTCAAGCTTTCCCAATTCCAGCTCAAATATATGTAATGCTCTGCAAACTGTAATATGGAGGATTATTCTATAGCTGAGCACAAGTCCACAGAGAACTTTAAGTTTTTCAATCCTTCTTCCACTATAACAAAAATGTAAAAGTATCCAGATCCGTAACTTTGGACTTTTAGAAGAAAATTGGCTGTTGATAAGGACAAATGCACCCTGAATTGTCGATGCTCCTCCTGCTTCAATTCTCCAAAAATTCACTTGGGCTCAGTACTTCCTGTGAGGTCAACAGAGGCCCTGGATTCCTTTGGAGTGGGACAACCCTCTAGAAGGTGCTACAGGACAAGCAGGGGAACCCAAGTAAGTGGGTAACCAGTGGGTTTATGTGAAAGAGTAGAATGAGAAGCCTTATCCTCTTGCCTCTAAGCTTGGACTGGGCACCAAGGATCAGTGCCATGTGCCTCTCTTCCAGTATGGAAGAGGAGGAAAATTTACATGTATGGAGGTTTGTGTTGGAGGATATCGCATAGGTTAACACATTTAACTCTTATAATTCTGAGGACACTGAGGCTGAGAAGCTGTGTCACTCATTCAGAATCACACAACTGGGAATGGTAGAACCAGGGATCAAGCATGGCCCTGATTTGAGAGTACAGTGCTTCCCTCCCTTGCCAGGCTTCCATACTGACCAGAGAAGGCTATGGCGAAGATCCCACCCATGGCTGCATCACGGTGGAACTTGAGCAGAATCTGGTTGGACGAGCTGTGCAATGTTTTCTTGGCCAAGCTCCGGCTGAAGACTCCAAGCTGTGGAGCTGTCTGCTGTGCCCCATCCCTGCAGGTAGGAAAGAAGGTTCTGGTATGTCACAAGTCACCATAGCTGCCTGCTTTGCCTCTCCTTAACAAAGGCCTGGAGTGGGAGGCTGTGACTCTTCTTGTGCCCAATACTGTCTTTCTCCAATGCCCTGTGCACCTCCCTCTGTTCTCTCCCAACTCAGTCTGCCAACAGAGCTGACAGAGTTGGCAAAGCACACACTGACTCCTCATTCACCTGATTCTTCACCAGACTCTGTAATGGGCTCCTGGGGGTAACAGTCTCAGACGAGAAGCAGGAGCCACTGGGCAGGTTCTCTCAGTCTGAGCAGCAGCAGGATGGGGCTGAGGAAGATGGGCAGGAAGCTCATGCTGCTATCCAGGCCAGCCCCACTTCCTTGTCTCCAAGCAGAGACATACCCAGGTTGCCTTTCTAGGCAAAGGCTTTCTTCCCTGGGGATGTATCTAGTCCCTCCTATCTGTTTTTAATTGCAGTCTGTAAAGGAAACTAGAAATTAACCCAGGATAGTCTGATTATACTTATTCAGCCCTCGGAATTTTGGGAAAAGACTCCCACTATCCCCTGCTGATTCCTAGGATGGCAGTAACCCCTAATCAAAAGAATACTTTAATTATACATTTGTCCAAAGATTCAGTGGTTTGGGAGGAACTGTCTAGGAGACTACACTTACTGACTCGTAATTCATACTCCCATTGTAAAGTCACCCAAGATATTCTATCACTCAGAGCAGAACTGTCAATCTGGTAACCACTAGGCCCCATGTGGCTCTTTACCTTAATTAAAATTAAATAAAGTTTAAAAACCAGTTCCTCAGTCCCTCCAGTCACATTTAAGTACCCAGTGGCCACTTGTAGCCTCGGGCAACTGTACTGGACAGCAGTTTGTTTCCATTACTGCACAACATTGTGTTGGACAATACTGGTTCAGCATGAGATGACCAGTGGGACTTCACAGAATTCTACCTCAAAACTCTTTCATTAGTCTGGGTAGCTTATCTTAGGTAAATGTAGAATTTTGGTTTGGACTCTTGAAAAAATGAGAAAAGTTTGTGTATCTAAAACCATTCCTATTCACACACCCACCCATTGGTGCTGACCCCTAGTAGCACTCCGGGTTGGATCACTGTCCTCCCATCCCTCTCCCTTCAAGGAGTCACAGAGGGTAATTGAAACTGAGCCTTCATTTACTATGTTTATTCAAAAGCCAGGAAGCTGACCACCATTTACAACCATTCAGCTCTTGGTTTTCTTACAAAAATCTGAATAACCCAGTTTAGAACCCAGCTAATGCCCCTAATTGGCTGTCGATGTGGCAGCTGGCCCTACCAGACGGTGATGAAGTCTCCAGAGGGCTCTGTCTGCAGCAGGCTGAGGTTGAGGCGGATGCCATGACCAATGGGCACGGTGATCAGCCAGACACAGTCCTGAGAGCTGGAGTATGGACTGGGGAAGCCAGGGGAGTACACAGTGCCATTGGAAGAGGTGATATTCCCGCCACAGGGGACTGCCAGGGAGGGGACACAAACACAGATGAGTGTGGGAGATAGACCCTCCCCCCCCCCAAAAAAAAATTCCCTTATGACTCCCTTATGAAGTGCCAGCGCCCAGGACAAATTACCCTGTCCAAGGAGGTCAGGCAGGATCGGGAGAGGCGATGGGGCTGAGGATGACTGTGCATTAGTTTCCTGCACCAGTCCCAGCACACTCCCCATCTGGCCCCTGATCTTCAGTGCAGGTGCCTCTGTGAGCCAGCCTCAGCCCCCCGGCCCCCCTATTCTTCCTGTGGATGAGACCTGCCCAGAAGGAAGGACCCACTAAAGCTCTCCTCTCACCCTTCCTAGGAATGGAGTGGAGGACAGATATCACAGTCAGGGCTGTAGTACTATTGCTGGGATAAGCTATGAAATTATGAAACTATTTCTTTCTCTCATTTTATTTGCTCTAAGATTCTTAGAGTAGTAATTTTTTTTAATTTCTTTTTTTTTTTAATTTTTAAGACATTTTTTATTTATTTGACCAAGAACAAGAGCACATGAGAGAGAGCACACAAGCAGTGGGGAGGAGAGGGAGAGGGAGAAGCAGACTCCCCACTGAGCAGGGAGCCTGATGCGGGACTTGATCCCAGGACCTTGGGATCATGACCTGAGCTGAAGGCAGATGTTTAACTGACTGAACCACCCAGGTGCCCAGACTGGTACCTTTGGTATTGACCTAAGAGATAAGGATTCTGGTGATGAAGCTAAGATTGGGTTCAAATCACGGCTGAACCATTTATTAACTAGATGACCTTAGACAAGAGTTTACTCTCTTCCTGCAACTGTAAAATGGAACTAAGAGCATCCCCCTTGAGGACTGTGGGGGCCCTTAGGTGAACTGATGCATGTAAAATGTCCAGCCTGGCATTTAGCTCACAGAGAAGGCATCTGTGGCCTAGATCTTATTCTCTCTCCCTATTTCTCTGTCCCCCAAAAGTGACACCCAATTTTAGGCTCACTCTGATCTAGGCTTGGGTAAGGGGATGGAGAGGCCTTGAAGTCTCCATAATGTTCCAATTTAGTCATCAGGGAGGGAAGAAAAAGGACAAACAAACAAACAAACAAAAAACCAACTCCGGTCCAGAATAATTAGTGCATTTGGCTGGCACAGGCAACAAGAAGTCGTCTGGATGGTGGGCAGACCAGAGTGAAGAGGAAGAATCCAAATGCCTCCAGGCAGAAGGTAGGGTTCCCATGAATGCATATGCATCCTGAGAGGGGTCTGCAGGGACACACCATCCCTCCTACAAACACTGGATATCCACTCTGTGTCAGGGTCAGGCACAGCCTGGGGAGACCAAGGGGAGCAAGGGTACCAAGGCACGTGGTTTTGTTCATAGCCCACCCACTGGGATACAGCTAAGTCAACTGGCCTCTGTAGATGCCAGAGTAGGGGGGACATGTCGTCAACATGGAATGCCACAGGAGCGACGGGGGAGCCCCTCACCTGGTTTTGTGAGGGTAGGGAAGGATTTTTGGTGTTGGTCCCATTTAGACAAGGGTAAGTAGACAAGGCAAGAGAGAAGAGCGATGTTCCATGAGGGAGGGACAGCGTGTGCTAAGAACTAGACGCAAGAGAACATGGTGCCCTGGGACAGCTAAAGCACTTCAGCTTAGCTGGACCTAAAAATCCGTTAGAGTGGAGAATACCCAGAGGTATGCAGGCCTGGAGGGACATGGGGTGCTACACGAAGGGGTGTGGAATTTGCCCCAAGGGAGATGGGGATGCCTTGCTGGCATCTGAGCAGGGGAGGGTCTGGAGTGTGTTGATGGCTTGGAAGTCTCACACTGCCTACGCTGTGAAAACTGGATTGAGTAGTGCAAGACCAAAGGCTGGGAGACCGGCGAGGAGCCTTGTCCAAGTGGTGGTGGGGATAAAGGCAGAGGCAGTGGATGGAGAGAAGTGGACACATCTGAAAGGTAATCAGGATGTAGAATTATCAAGACTCGGTGAGTAAGTCAGATAGGCGAGAGGGAGGTGCCAAATAAGGGCCGAGTTACCACGTGACTAGAGGTGCCCTTCACTAATGAGGACTTCCCATGCGCAAAGATGATGACTTTAATTTTTAGTATATTAGGATTTAGATGCCTCTGGATAAGTGAAGCTCTTTAGTAAGTTGGATATACAGGCGTAGATCTCAGGAAAGAGATTAAGATTACAGCATCTTCCATTCTGATGGGTTGGCTCTTTCCAAGGGCTGAGTAGGTATTCCCTTGGCTGTGGCCAACTTCTCCTCCAGGTGCTCCCAAGCTTGGGCCCAGAGGTCTGTCCCCAGGACTCTTTCCCTGGATAGGGTGGGTCCCTTCCATATGAAAACAGGATGGACAAGGTTTGCCTAGACTCCCCGGCATGGGTGATTCCAGGGAGCATGGGAGCATGGGAGTACTCTGAATCAGTCTCCTTAGGAAGAATCACCAGGGATGAGGGAGGGACATACCTTCACACCTGGGTAGAGGGTGGTCCCAGTTCCGGTTGGTGCCATGTTGACATGTGAGGACAGGGTGGCCAGTCAGTTGATATCCTGGGAGGCACTCGAAGGTCACTGATTGTCCAACATTATAGCCAGCTCCCCTCACAATGCCATTGGCAAAGGGCTCTGGGTCTGGGCACTCTTGAAGTTCATAGGCTGGAAGAGATCAGGAGAGAAGGTCACTTTATTCTCTCTGGACATTTTCTCCTTAACCAGACTATAGAAGCATCAGAGTTCACATGGTGTAAAGCACCAAGACTTGGACCCAGATGGACCCTTGTCATTTACCAGTTGTTGGCTCTGGGCTAGACATTTAACATTTCTACGCCTCAGGTTTCTTATTTAGAAAATTGTTACTGGGAGGATTAAGTGGGCCAATATATGCATAGCTCTTTGCGGAGTCCTGGCACACAGTAAGAGCTCAATAAATGTTACCTGTTATTACTGTCTCCGTGGGAAAAGGAGGCTTAAGGAAGACAAGGCTATGTTGAACCCTTGTTCGCTGAGCACCTGCTTGGGGCTGGGCATTGACCTCAGTTCTTCCACATGGATCATCTCATTTAACCATAACAACCAGGTTCTAGATTACAGACACAGAAAGCAGTCAGGGAAGGACCTGAGTGGGGTCTTTCTGACTGTGAGAAATGCTAACCTTTCAAGACAGAGGAACCTGGTGGGAGTAAGCCAAGCCTGTGGCTGGGAGAGAAACTTTCCACAGGGAATCAATGGATGAAAAGGAATGTGTGTGCCTATAAGACAAGGAAGCCTCTCCAAAGAGCAAGAAAGCTGTTTTCGTGAGAATGGGTGAGCCCAGCTCAAAAAGGAGACGCCTTCATGGAAGTACTGGAGACATGTCTGACAGAGAGAGGTCACCGAGGGGTTTGCTGAGCACATGCACAGAGCACAGACTGATTAATCGGATCCACAGAAAAAAGAACAGCTGTGCCGCCAGAGTCAGGCCCATCCTACACAGGAAATTGGCAGTGGGGTAGACGGAGCGTTCCGAGAGTGGAAATTCTCAGTGGGAGTTGAGATCAAATGAGCGCTCCATGGAAGTGGATGCATTCATTACGTGTAATAACAATATAAATAACAGTGATCACGAAGCCGACATTTCCGAAGCCCGCCCTCTGGGACTGTGCCTGTGCCTGTGTTGTGTATTTCCATTCACTGTCTCACTGCGGGAGGCCTCAGCGGGAGGAACCAGGCAGGTATCACTGGGAAATCATCAAGGTCACTGGGTGTGTAAAAAAAAATCAAGCAGCTATGGCGGGAGTGGGCAGGCTGGTTGGCCAACGGAGACACGTGGCCCTGTCAGCAGCAGCGGTTTGGGCAATCTGGCAAATTAAGGTCTTAGTAGAAAAGCGGGGAACTACTGCCCAGTAGTTGACTGAATGGATGGGCTAGGCCTCTTATGAGAAGCCTCGGGGGGAAGCTGCGGACCCAGTGATGGTGAGTAGCCAGAAGAGAGTGGCTGCACATCAGAAGCCAGGAGCAGCCTGATGGAGAGTTCCTTATAGGACCTGTCTCATACAGAAAGAGCTGAGCTTTTTAGAAAAAGAGACATTTAAGGGAGAGTACCTGGACTGTTTTCAAACTGAGAAAAATCCCAGAGCTTGTTTACCTGGAAGAAGCTTCGAAGGGAGAAGTTGCGCCTACAGGCAGAGATGAACTCTAAAGGGCAGAATCATTAGCTTTCCTAAAGAAGGGCTCCTGGGTTTGTCGCAGATGGAGATGCTATGGTGGGCACAGATACAATTTTTAACAAAGTGCCACAATTGCAAATATTAATATTATTAAAATTATTAAAACATTCATATTATTAAAACATGAATAATGATGCCTAATATTTTGGAACGATTATGTGTCTCATTTTGCTAAAAGTTCTTTATAAACATGATATCCTGAGAAGTTTTAATGATATAAAGTTAAGCCTGTCCAACTGAGAAGCCCGGTAAGAGTGGCATAAGCTGTTAGTAACAATTTTATGGGAATGTCTACCTGAGAAGAGAGAAGACAACTCCAGTCTAGGAAGTTCAGAGTGTCTAACAGAGGAATTCTGAGAAAAAGTAAGGAGTTGGATTAACTCAGAGAAAGTTGTGGGACTGCAGGGAGATGGGCCTGCTCAATAGAAATGTCTCAGTGGGGACAGGTGGCCCTTTTGGAAACAAGTCTTTTCATAAAGGAAAATCTGGGGTGAGTGGTCAGAGCTTGTGTACAAGGTACAGCTCCGTAGGGCTAAGGAGGGTGTAAGTAGGCAAGTTGGGCAGGGAGAACTATTTGGGTCTGTCATACATTAGGAGGCTTCTGTGGGAGGATCTGGGTCTCTCACATTAGAGACAACCCAGTCCCAGGGGTGGGGACCACCACAGACAGAGAAGCCTTATGGAAGTCCAAGTCAAGCCTGAAGGGGAGCAGCTGCTCTGACACCAAGTGTGGGCTCATAGGCATCATTATGTCTGTGGAGCTCCAGCAGGCACTGAGGGAGTAGCTGGGCCGGTGACCTGAGGGAAACCTCAAGGAGAACACCTACCAAGTCATGAAGGTAAAATGTGAGTGGAAGTAGGCGGGCCCACCATAGAGTAGACACCTCTGGGCCTGTCATACAGTTGGACCAACTCCTAATGGAGGTGTTGGGCATCCAAAGGCATACCTAGAACTCTGTTGCCCTTGGGCCTAGCTTCCCCCAGCAAGGGAACATCCTCAAAGGAGGAGTGGACCTCTGAACATGTGAAGCTCCAGCGTGAGTAATGGGCACGTCACAGAGAGGATGGCTGGCCCATGGTGTTGGCCTGTGTCTTGGAAGCCTCAGTGAATGTGAGAGGGGCTGAGCTCGAGACCAGGGCTCTGTGGAAGTAGGTAGGTCTTTTCTACAGGGAGAAGTTAGTGAAGTCCAAGGAACTCAGGGAGACAATTCTTATAGGGACAAGTTGGCATATCACATGGGAACACAGTGAGTTTCTGCTCCTATCACATGGACTCAGTGGGCAGGGCTGTGCCCATCATAGAGGTGAGGGCACAGTGTATGTGGGTAGGCCCCCAAGAAGCTGCCTCTGCCACTATGGTGGTGTCATCAGTACTTGGATTTATCCAATAGGAGGAGCCATGGGGAGAGCACGTGGGCCTGTCAGAGGTGTTGCGAGTTGAATTGTGCCCCCTGCCCAAATTCATACGTTGAAGTCCTAACTCCTAGTACCTCAGAATGTGACCTTATTTGGAGAGAGGATCTTTGCCATTTCACCTAAATTGAAATGAGGTCATTAGAGAGGGCCTTAATCCAATTTGACTGGTGTCCTTATAAAAAGGGCAAACTTGGAGACATACAAGGATTTGAAGCCAGAGATGGGGGTGATATTTCTATAAGCCAAGGAATTCCAGACTGCCAGTAAACTGCCAGAAGTGAGAACAGACTCTCCCTCACAGCCCTCAGAAGGAGGTCAACCCTACTGACACCCTGATTTTGGGACTTCAGCCTCCAGAACGGTGAGAGAAGAAATGTGTGCTGTTTAAGCCCTCCAGTCCGTGGTACTTGGTTACCACAGCACTAACAAACTAAGATGCAGGAGAAGCCCGAGAGAAGCTTGCATCTGCCTCAGCAGGAAATGCTGACCACATATGTGGGCCCTAGTCTCTCCTGTGACAGAACATGGCCATCTGACATATTATGATGTATCTGACAGCCCACACCACCCGCTGAAACTGTGTGTGCTTAACAGGCACGAACACTCTTGTTTAGGGCTGGCCTCGGTGACAAGCCCACAGACTGCGTCACTGGGTGAGGCAGCTTTGTTACTATCAGGAAGAAGCCAGCACTCTCTGGTAAAAGCACTGCTTCTCCCCGCCGCTTCATTGACGTGAGAGGCCCAGCTCCTCCTCCTGAGGTGACCCAGGTCGGGGCAAGAACAGCCAGACCAGCCGAAGCTCCTTCTGAGGAGGCAGTGCCCGCGTAACTGGTCCAACGGTGCCTACCTCGGAGAATAACCCTTGAAGGCTTTCCCTAAATGACAAACCCAAATCCAGTATTCACCTCTGACAAGGGATGAAAAAGCCAAGTATCAGAGCATTATGTAAATAGAGCATTCTATAGATTTATATAGGAAACACAACCAAAAATTTCATGAAACATTATATGTCCTCACAGATACCTATAACATATGTATATTAACATGTGGAAAAAGATCGGGAAAGATCATGTTAAAGCAACAGTGATTACTTCTGGGAAATAAGCCTGGTTTGGAAGTTGTAGACAGAGAAAGCTTGGCCTTACCTGTAATGCTTTAATTTCTTCCTTCCCTTTGTCCTTCCTCCCTCCTTCCCTCCCCTTCTCTCTTTCTTTTTAACAAGGTGTGTTTGTGAATATAATAAAAAATTCACTTTAAAAAAGAAAATTGCAAAAGCAGTATTTTTAGTATGATACAATTTTGGTTAATATATAATAATAAAGTTACATCAACATATGTACAGAAAAAATGGGGAAAACAAACTTAAAAGTTGGTTATCTCTGCATAAGGTGGGGTTGGAGATGGGATTATATGGGAAAATTTTGACTTTCTATGATGTACTCACAAAAACATCTATAATGATTTAATTTTTTATAAGCATGTATTAGATTGGTAAAAAGTCCAAAATTATGAAAAAAAAAAAAGCTGGTGGAGGAATCTGGAAAAAGAGTTTAGCACAAATGGTTCAGTCAGTCATAGTAGGGAGGCATCCGAGGGAGACGTTGGGCCTACCTAGGGCCACGGCATATAGTGGCACAGATCGGGAACAATCTGCACAGCCCCAGGTGATGGCCCCTCACATAGGAGAAGGGAGTGGATTGGGTTTGTTCCAGGGAAAGCGTGCCAGGAGGAGGGGGTCCTATCACAGGATTTTACCTCAGCAAGGCAGAGCCCCAGTGAGCATAGTCAGGAAACCCTGTGTGGGAGTTAATGGGCTTATCTCATTGTGAAGGCTCAGCTGGGCGCTCCTGGGTTGTTACCAGAATCCTCCATCATGAGATAAAAGGAGCTTTGCTGAGGGTAATTTGGGCCTGACACTTAGGGGAGGATCCAGAGAGACTAAGTAAACCTATCAAGGCTGAGGGGAAGTGGCCGACTGGCCACTCAGGGATGTCTTATGGGAACGTTCAGGGAAAACTGTTGGCAGTTGGATCTGGATGGAAGGCCTCCAATGGTGCTGTTGGGCCTTAGTTCTGGAAAAACCTTGTCAAGGGGGTTAGATATCTTCATGGAGCCGGAGAGATATGCCACCAAAGGGGAGCCTGCATCTATAGGCCTGCCCACCACCCCTCAGCCCTCCCTGTGTTCTCTCTTCCCCTATGTGGAAGGCTGGGAATACGGTGGTTGTGGGTAAGAGAAGGGGATGGGCAGGAGGGAATGGGCAGAAGGCTACAGGCACTCTGGGTCCTTACCCTGATACTCCAGCTTGAATCCTGGCCGGTTCTGGGAGTGGTCACTGTGGAAATACACAGTGGTCTCGTGGGATGTGGAGAGTAGGGAGCCTGGAAGCTCGCTACCACTGAATCTGCCCATCATGCGGCTGGTCTCGTAGGGGCCATTCCGGATCTCTATGAAGTCATGGTTGGGTTCGGTGGAGAAGTTCAGGAACTGGATGTGAGCCCCTGGGAGCAAGATAGAGGCAGACAGTGCCCAAAGCAATAGAGTCCTGCTTCAAACATGTGGCCTCATGGAAGCCTTTCCTGCCAGACCTTACGCATCCCTACACTGGCTTCCCCCTCAACCGAGATTGCCAGAACACAGTTCGGGGAGACACCATCCAGTCCAGTCTTTTGTCTTGAGGCAGGATTGAACTTAAAAATACATTATTCGCTCAGAATGAGGGGCATCATTCATTCCAGAGCTCTGTTCCGAGTCCATTTTATTTTACTGAAAACAAAGCTCAGGGCTAACAATTGATTTGTAGTTCCTAGCCCTACTAGTAATACAAAGATAACTTTGCTAAAATAAACTTTTTACTTAAAAATATCACCACTTAAAAATAACTATACCTAATCAAAAGACATGAACTTCAGTACTGGTATCTTCTAGAACACTTAAGATAATTCAGAAATTAGAAAAATACATTGTCAGTGAAGTTTATGCTTTGGGATCTTACTGGATTAATCAAGATCTCCTAACAACCTGACAGGTTAAATGGATCTGATTAAGCCCTTGACTTACATAGTGATATACTCTGCAGAATGGAGATGGGAAGATTGGTATTTGTTTATAGCTGAGACTTCCCTAAATTATATTGAGGAAATGTATTTATTGTGCATAGGAAAATGTCCATTATGTTAATTGTGAAAATCTAATTGCAAAGTAGTATGTACTATATAATTCTAATTTTGGTATTAAAAACCCAGAAGAATGTTCATTGATATGAATATCTGATTCACTAATAATATTTACTGAGGATTTGCTGTGCATCAGGGCTGTGATAGGCACTGCTCAGGGATGAACAATATCTATCAGGCCCTTGTCTTCATGGGGGTTACATTTGAATGGTGAGGACTAAGCTATAAGTTATTATCTCTGCATAGTGGGGTCTCAGATGGATTTTAACCTTTTAAACATTTCTCACCTGTAGTTTCTAATTTACATAAATGGAGACATAGGTGTGATTTTTTTGCATCTAATTAAATAAATTGTTATTTAAAATTTTAATTTGAAATTATTAAAAATTAAAGATTTGATTTACAACGTTGAAGACCCTTCATATCTCCTGTTCTCTCCCATTTGAGGGTCACTCATGGATCGGGAAGATACCTTTCCAGTTCATGGTTTTAGATTCTTAAATATATGTTTGAGTTGTTTGTCTCAAACATGAACATGCATGTTGTTATACTGCACATGAGGTTTTATAAACTCTTTTATTCAATATTGTGCTTTTCAAGGTCTATAATTTTATTTTATGAATTACCCAACCACACTATTCACTAACTTATTAATGAACATGCAGATCATTTCCAAATCACTGACAATTGTGCAATGAGCACTTTAGGACATGCGGTCTACAGCCCACGCATCATCCCAGCACCGTGGGCAGCATGTTCATCAAAGGGGCTTTTCCGGGATCCCAGATTTTTTAATTGAATGGGTGGGGAAAGGACTGGGCTTCACCACTGCCATCTGGTGGTAACATCTTGTAAATGTAGAGGTTCTGCATACACTGAAACCAGGTGCCATACTCAGGTCCTCACTGGAGTCCAGCATTCACTTGAAAGCAAGGACTTCTGTGATTGCACCCTGCAGAGGGATTATTCTCCAGAGGCTGAATAAGCACCCAGGCCTTAGAGTTAGAGAGCTCTGGTGGCTGAACATCAGGACTTACAAGAACAGTGATGTACCTCCCACTTAAACTTCTGATTTCCTTTGGATGTTGTGCTCCCTCCATCTCTCTCTCTCTCTGTCTCTCTCTATCTCTATCTCTCTCTCTCTGTCATCTGATATTCTTGTGGTCCATGCCTGGGTGCAGAGCTATGGGGTCTCCTAGCTCCTCTTCCCTCAATCTCTAAAATCTGGAGTTCCCCAAGGCTGCCAAAGCACTCATCATTTTGTACCCTGATCATGCACCCCCAGGTTCCTCCAGAAGATGGTACAAAATATGAGACTCCATCCTCTGAAAGGTCACCAACTTCTCTCCTTCCCTCAGAATAGATTTAAAGCAGGCCAGTTCAGTCCCTTTCTCCTGAAAGCCCCTTCTCTATCAGAAGACCCAGTCTTGGCTGAATAGTACAGAATAAAAAGAGGTGGTTTTCATTCCTGAGGTCATAGACTGGGAGACCACAGGCCCGTGCAGGAGCCATCCCTGCAGGACGTTCTGTCCCAGGGAGCAGGGCAGTGACTCAGGCAAGATGACCCATCAGCTCCACATCACCACAGATCTTTTATCTCTTCAACAGAGATGTTGGGGTTAAATTATATCCCCAGTCAGGAATGAATCATCAGCAATTAAATTTTGTACCCAGACTGATGTCCTCCATGCCCCGCCAACCCCCGTGCCTGGCATACTCCATCTCCACACACACACACACAACCCCCCCCGCCCCAAACTTCCACTCTTTAAGACCAGCCAGAATGTGCATATAAAGAATTCAAAGTCTATATCATATTTTACCTTGGCTATATAATTTAATTAGTATGAGAAATTGGATATTGAAGTTAAAAGCACAACTTGAGGTCCAGTCTCTGTTAAAGACTTTTTTTATTCTTTTTCAGCCACCCCTGAATAATTTCTCATTCCGCAATCCTGAATTTTAGCTTATTACTCAGATAATAATAGTAATAATGGCAATCTTTCAGATTTTCCCTATATTTTATGTTCCCAAAGTGTTCATTCCTAGCATTCTTAACTGATCTTCACAATTGTATGAGAGGTCAACAGATGAGGAAGTAGAGAGATGGGGCGCTCTACTACCTTGGTCAAAGTCATAATGAAGGGTCACCAAGGGCCTGGGTGTGCAGACTTACCAAAGCCCACGGGCAGTGCTATCTTCCAGGAACAGTCCATGTTGCTGGGGTAGTTGCCGGGGAAGCCGGGGCTCAGGATCACCCCCTCCATCTCTTCCACCGTGCCCCCACACTGCGCTGTGACAAGAGACCAGACAGAGAGTTAGGACAGCATGGAGGAGGGTATGGGGTCATGCCAGTGTTTGGGTGCTCCCTTACAGCAGCAGTTTCTGATCCCTTCCCAAGTCATGAACCCCTCTGAGAATCCAAAGGAAGCAAGAGTAATCTCCCCTAAATGACCACACACATGGGCAAGACTGAGTACAAATTTAAGTTCAGGAAGGCACTGCCCAGCCGGCCACAAACCCGAGTTAGGACTCTTGACCTAGAGCCGGCCCTCTGCAGGTCAGTCCCCTTAGTAAGGTCATGCAGCAGCACTAGTCTGCTCCAAGAGGAGTGTGACTGTTCTTATGCTATGCCTCAAATCTCTATCACTGTCCAATCAATTCTTCCAAGACTTAAAGGAAAGGCTGAAGGGAGGGGACTGGCATGCACAGAGTCCCCACTTTGTGCCAGGCTCCATGCCAGGCTCTGTACAAACACTCGTCCCATAGGGTTGGGTGGCCCGCAGATGAGCCTACCAGGGGCCCACACTTGCTCTCTGACCTTTGTCCTCAGCCAAAGTGACTGTGATTAGTGTTCCATGGGGAGCCAACCATGAGGGGCTAGGGCCACTGACACTCCAGCTGAGGTGATGTCAGAGTCACCTAAGATGCAAGGCTGGAGCATGAATACAGCCTGGTCAGTGGACATCAATTCTTTTCTTTCGCAGGAAATGGTTGTGGGAGCTGCAAGGGATTAGCTAGTTATGGAAACCAGAGAAAGAGGGGGAGGGGGATCTTCAGGGTCCGAATGAAGGCCTCTGGGGAGAGGGCGACAAATAGAACCGTGCCTGGGTTCAGAGTGGGGGGTGGCTCTGGCACTGACTGCCAAGGTCACCATCCCAACTCTTTCACTTCCCATGTGACTTTGGGCCAGTCTAAACCCCTCCAAACCTCAGTTTCCCCCACCTATAAAATGGAGCTGACTGCAGGACCTACATCATGGGGTGGTCCTTACGTTACAGCATGAAGGCCTGCATGTCACTTAGAACAGGGGCACACAGTACTGCACACAGTAACTGGGTGACAGGCACTCTATTAGTGGTAGCTGCTGTTAACAGGAGTGGTTTCCTCCGCAAGAACTTCGTAATATGGAGTGGGAATGGGCGGAGTGCTTCAGTCTGCCCAGACACATTTCTGACCTGTAACCTGCCCCCTGCCTTTTCTCTAGTGGCAGATTTTATCCACCTGTCCCATGAAAAGTCACAGGGGAAGGCATCAATTGCCCAGAGGTTCCATCGGGGCTTTGGTCAATTATCTGGAATCAGGATGGTCATCATAATGTTTTCAAACAGGTAAGCCTCTTGTGATACCTCATTGGATGGGCGAAGGTCTGCAGAAGTCACGACCAGCTTGTGCGACAGCCACAAGGCAGCCTACAACGACTCCCTTCCAAGAGATCCGGGATACCAAACTGTCCTTTGATCTGAGCTAGATCTCCATGAGATGTCACTGAACCCAGATCTCTGGCAGGGATGGGTATTATGAATGGACTGAGAAGGTCGGGGCTCTCTTACCAATACAGAGCGGCGGAGGGTAGTTCCAGCGGCGCACAGTTCCGGGCATGCAGGAGATGTGGGCGTGGCCCTGGAGGGATCAGGAACGGGTGGGCTCATTACTCCCAGGGGCACAATTGCATGTACAACCCAGAACAGGGGGCTTGTTCAGGGGCCTTGTGTTGAGCAACAAGATACACAAAGATCCACAAACCCTCTGTGGGGTGGGATGAGGCAGAGGGAGAGAGACTTTGGGGAAGGATGCTTATTAACAGCCATTACTAAGGAATTCTCATTACTAAAGTTTCCTTGTGAGACTTCTTTAATTACTAGATTCCCTCCTGGCCTTCAAAGGAAGATTTAATTTTCCTGGAGTCTAATCAAACTGAAACTTTGCAGGGGCCCGTTCTGAGGCTGGCTGATGCTAACGCGCCCAAGTCAGCCAAACTTGTCTTTTGCATGAACAGTTCCGGGAAAGGACAGTGGTCCCTGGGGAACCCTAGGGGCTGCTCCCTGTTCTTCAGTGACTGCAGCTCAACTGGCGAGAGGCTGGCCAAGCACATCTCAGGGGCCACCTGCTTCCTGCCTGGGGTGTCGAGGGGAGGTACCTGGAGGGCATATCCTGGCTCGCACTGGAAAGAGACCACATCGTTCACCAGGTAGCGCTCGCCAGTCTTCACCCCGTTACTGGGCACAGCCGGTTCTGGACAGCTGCTCAGGCCCACCGCTAGATGAGACAGAGACAAAGAGAAAGGAGGAGGGACAAGCCCAGCAGGTCAGTGCACCAGTAGGCAGAGGATAATGCTGGCAGCGGGGAGGAGAAGGGGTTCCAATCTGTACTTTCTTTGCCCTCTGCCTAGAGACCAGTGCTTCCTAATCCTCTTGCCCTCCGAGCACACAGAAAGTCAGAATATTTGTACAGCACAGAGAATCAATAGACCAATGCTCCCTGGGGTGGGTGAGCATTATGCGGGTCATGTACCTGCCCCCTGAGGTCAGCAGAAGGACTCTGGAGCTAGCGAGATGCCCAGCCTGGCTCCAAACACCCAGACCTCTCTACTCAGCTTCTCCCGCACCACTCCCAGACCCTCAACTTCCCTTCATTTTCCTGGCCTTAAGAAGACAATTCCTGAGGGCAAAGAAGCTGGGAGAGGGGAAGGAAAGGCAAGGAGGAAGGAGAGCAGTTATCAGAGAGAGGCCTTTCAGTGTCACTCAGAAGGCTCTGAGAGTCCCACTCTTGGGGATAGGCTGTCCAGAAAAAAATTTGCCAGTGGGTGAGACTCTCTGCTGCCTTATTTCTCCTGTTCTGTTTTTAAGTGAGGCCAGTTCTTTTCTGGGAGTATTACTGGGGGTTCATCATGCCTAGCCCCCCATGGTCAACTCTGGTCCTTACTGCCAGACCCCTTACCACCTCCCTCTCTTTCCCTGCCCTAGGGCCATCCTGTGCTCAGAGGCAACTGACATTTCTGAATCTCTCTCCTTGAATCATGGACAGCCTTCCTCAGCAGTCCAAAGTGGGTCCCCATCAAGTGTTATTCAGAATCTCATCCTCTCACTGGACATTCTAGGACTGTCATGATCTTGGCCCAATCACTTTCCAAGATCACTTCTAAGGACTCTCAAACACTCCTTCATGATCCTTTCTTGAGTTTCAAAGTTAATCTGTATTTATTTGCTCCTTATTCTATACCCAGCATTGTACACCGTCTATGCTAGGACATCCATCCTAATCTTCCTCATTGGAGTCTTCCTCCTCCCTGCCCACCCACCATCATCACTGGAGGAGCACTTACTGAGACTTCCCACCAGCAAGGCTGGGGCAAAAGGGGCCCATATGTTATCTTATCCCCTTGAAGGAAGTCTTTGCATCCTGTCTCACAGCTGAGGATGCAGGCCAAGAGGCCCAGAGACATGTCCTTAGCAAGCCACAGAGCTGGGATTCACACCAAGCCCAGTCTAACTCCAGGTTGGTCCAGGTAGAGGCCAGACTCACAGGCCACATTAACTCATAGGTGACCCAACCCTGCTCTTCCCACGTCCCTCCCTGAAATCATCCTTATCCAGCTTTGAATTCCCTGTTGGTGGAAACTCACAGCAAGCGGAAGTGGAGCATCTCCTGACTGTGGGATGTGCCCCACAGTGGTCCTTCTGCAGCTGTGGGCACTTAAGGTGCACCAACTTAGATGAGATAAGATGCACTAAAGAGATCTCTGTGTACTGAGTCATGAGACTGGCGGTGCCGTTTTCCAGGAATGAGAGCGGACAGACTTTATGGTTTGGTCTGATCCTAGGCACCTGCACAGCTCAGAGAGTTTGGGAGCGGGCATCCTCAGCCCTCCTGGTTGATTCCTGGTGGATACCTTCTGATAGCTCTCCTAGTAGATCCCAGATCCCTTGGGAGATACAGGCTCCCCGGGGAAGCCACATGTATGTAGCAGAAAAGGGATGGGAAGGGCTGGCCAGCCTAGGACAACACCAGCCCCATCTCCTTGTGGAGCTGGTGATATGTCCTTGTTCCACATTCAGAGCTGACAGTCGACATGCACTTCAGGTAACTACATGTGCTTTTTTCCTTCAGAGGAAAATTCACATATAACAAAATTGTAACAAAATACATACATCTTATGCGTACATTTGCTGAGTTTTGACAAATGCCTGAATCTGTATAACTCCAACCCCTATCAAAACTACAGAAAATTGCTAACTCCAGAAAGTTCCTCTGTGCCCTTCCCAGGTAATTCCTGTCCTACATGTGCCTTTTTTGTTTTTTGTGTTTTAAAGAGAGAGAGAGAGAGAGAGAATGCACATGCAAGTGGGGGCAGGGAGGGGTAGAGGGAGAGAGAGAATCTGAAGCAGGCTCCATACTCAGCATGGAGCCCGAGGCAGGGCTCAATCTCAAGACGCTGAGATTATGACCTGAGCCAAAATCAAGAGTCAGCCGCTTAACCCCCTGCATGTGCTTTTAAGAAGTGAACATGATTCTTGAAAATGAAGGCTGTTTCGGCCTATGTCCAGCTGGGCAAAAGACCCCAAAGACAGGATTAAAATAATCATCAAACTGAATTTGAAGAACTACATCTTGGCTGTCATCTTGTCTCTTTCTCCCCACTCCTCCTGGCACTCTAAGTAAAATGCAACACAACTCAACTCGGTATTTAGTGCGCTGACCACAGCTTAGTGACTGAAACCTACTTAACCACTTGGCAGTGATAGAATAAGGAGAGGCAGAGAGAAACAAAGGGAAAGCAAAAACAGAAGACTGTGGTAGGAGAAAAAAAAATGGAATGAGGAGAACAGTGAAATCCAAGAGAGAAAGAAGGAGACAGAGAAAAGTCCATTCTAATTTCTCCTACAGTGCACAGCCTGACTTTATTTAAGCCATGCATACAACAATGGAGGAATTATTTTTTATCATATGCAATTTATTGCTTTCAAAAGCATATTGTTCCATTTCCATTTCAATTAAATCAACATTAAGTGAGTCATAGCAGTAGCTATGACTTTTCAGTACCCTTCAAAACCATTTGCCTCTACAGTTAATTCTTCCCCTCTGCATCCTCTTCGTAGACTATCAAATATTAAGAGAATAGTAGCTTAACAAAGCAAAAATGGTTTTGGCTCCTATGAATTTCAGTCGCTTCTGTGTTCCCTCAGCCCTTTCTGCTGTAAGAGGACAGTGCTTGATAAACATCAGCTACAAAGAAAACTACCAGTTCCCTTGAACAACAACAACAACAAACTGAGGAGAGGTGAATTTTTTTCTGGGAATGAGACAGCAGAATGAAAAGATATTTAGGAAGGAAGTGTATCTTTGGAAGAGGAAAGAAAAGAAAATATTTGAGGGAACATTTAAGGACTCCAATGAAAATACTGGATAAGAAAACAAAATTGGCTAGAACAGAGCAATAGGGTAAAAGGAAAAATGTGAACTATTCAAGAAACCCAGCATACTTCACTTTACTAGGAGAGTGAAGACTTTGAGGTCTGCAGGGGGAAGGTGTCAGAGGTCCCTGTCCTATCCTCTGGCCCTCAGGGTCTTTGCTTCAAGATGTCCCAGGTCTTTCCTGCCAAGTGCACACTTCAGTTCTTTCAGGCCGCAAGCATCCCAGGATCCCACCAATCGTCTCCTAACCATCTGGATAAAGATCATGTGCTTAGAGACCAGCGGAGCATCTGTAGAACATCCAATGCTGACCTTATCAGGCCTCTGGCACCAACTGGGGCTCTCATCTGGAAGGCCCATGCTGTCCAAGATGGTCAAGCCAACTCTGCCTTCCTGTATTCTCACTTCTCATTCCAACCTAGCTCAGGTATCCGCTTCTGTAAGGTCTCACCTGGCCAGGTTTAGTTCCCCTCTTCTGTACTTCCTTAGCTGCTTCAGTTGCACGAAAATTATTGCTCTCTTGTCCCCCTATCTCCCTGGACTTCGTGTGTGTGAGGGCAGGAACCATGTCTTATTTATCTTTGTTCTGTGGGCATCTAGCACAGGCTTGCCACATTGTGGACACTCAGTGTTTCTTCACGACATTGACCTCTCCACCTGTCCCAGGGAGAAGTGACCATGCTCTTCTTTGAACTACTGCTCTACCATCTGGGGACATCCATGAGAGCACTTGGAATCCTGTAATGTGCTTCTCTGTCCCAGTGTCTGCCTCTCTTTAATTGACTTGGAGGGGACTTAATCATCTTGATCTCACCCAGTCCTACCAACCCCCAACACAGCACCTGGCATATTATAAACACTCAATAACTATTTGTTGGATGAATGAATAACAGATGCTCTGCCTACCTATTCTTTTTTAAATTAATTTTTAAATTTTTAAAATAAACATATAATGTATTATTAGCCCCAGGGGTACAGGTCTGTGAATAGCCAGGTTTACACACTTCACAGAACTTGCCATAGCACATACCCTCCCCTATGTCCATAGCCCCATCACCCTCTCCCTATCCCCCTCCCCCCGGCCCCCTTCAGTTTGTTTTGTGACATTAAGAGTCTCTTATGGTTTGTCTCCCTCCTGATCCCATCTTGTTTCATTTATTCTTTTCCTACCCCTCAAACCCCCAACGTTGCATCTCCACTTCCTCATATCAGGGAGATCATATGATAGTTGTCTTTCTCTGATTGACTTATTTCGCTAAGCATAACACCCTCTAGTTCCCTCCACATCGTCACAAATTCTGCCTACCTATTCTTTCCTCTACCCAGAGGGGAAGGGAATGGCAGGCTGTCCCTGGATGAAAACAGTCTTCCCAGTAACCTCTGTCTTTGTTGCCCCACCAGGCACATCCACAGCCTTATTTTTCTAAGAGTTTTTCATTGTGACTACTTCGAGATACTGGAAGCCAAGATGGAAGGTTCTGAGAATGGAGTGAGAAATCTGGTGCAAGAGGAGTGAAGTTTCTCATGAGGACAAGAACTTCAAAGACGGTTGCATCATAGAAGCCAGGCTTGGAGAGGACAGGTTTTAGGAGCAGAGGAGAGCACCTGAATTTTCCTACATCCCAGATTCCATAGAGGACCTAAGTCAATGATGGGGCTACCTTCCCATTCCCGGAGTGGACACTGGGGAAGTGCACAGGTGTCTGGGTAACAGAGAATGGGGTGAGAGTCCTGGCTCCACTACTTACTGGCTGTGCAGTCGTAAGGAGTTACAAACCTTCTCTGAGCTTTAGCATCTTCCTCTAGGTCTGCGGTAAGGTTTACACGGCATAGAAAATATACAGCCCCAGTGGGCCCCCTGCTCATTGTGTGGGTCCTTAGTACCTGTCAGTTCCCACCCCGAGCCCCGTACACAGCTGAAACTTTGGATCCTCACTTTTGTACTCCAAGTGGAAGCCGGCTGCTGACACGCTGATATCTGAGTAGAAATGAAGGTAGAGCTGGTTGGAGGTGCTGTTCAGAAGGGCAGGCACGGTTGTTCCTACGGCAAGGAAACAGGGACCATTCATGCTCAACCATCTCCAGCCCCCGAGCTCCTTCCCACTTCTCTTGCTTTTGCTACCTGCTGACATTCTGCTCCCAAGATCCTCAAAGGTCGCCAGTTATTATACTTGCTACATGACAAATTAGCACTTCCCGTCCGCACCCCCCACCCCAGCCAGGAGTGCTGGGTCTTCTTCAGTGGCCGAGGGAGACAAGACCTCAAACTTTGTGCAAAGTGAGCAGTGGCAGAGCCATATGCCAGCAGGAGGGGATGTTCCAAAGGTAGTCGAAGAATTTGGTCTCCTTCCCAGCCATCTTCAAAAAATTCTAACAGCTATACTTCTCTGGATATTCCAGGCAGTGTAGACCATATATATGGTGCACACAACCCTTTTTTGTATCTTGGCAACATGGAATTCTGAAGTCTGAAGGACACGGATGATTGCCCGGGACATAGGACAAAAACACACACCACACTCAGTGAAGTCTGCCATTGGAATGGAAAACTGTGTAGCCATTTTGGAAAACAGTTTGTCAGTTCCTCAAAAAGTTTAAATTTAGAGTTATCATATGTCCTAGAATTCCAGTGCTAGGTATATACCCAGGAGAATTGAAATCATGTTCCACAGAAACTTCTCCATGAATGTTGATAGTAGCATTATTCAAAATGAGCCAACAAGTGGAAACAACCAAATGTCCATCAGCTGATGGATGGGTAGGTGAAATCTGGTCTATCCACATGGCAAAATGTTGGTGCATGTTACAACATGGTGAGCCTTGAAAAATGATGCTGAGTGAAAGAAGCCAGACCCAGAAGGCCACATATTGTAGGATTCCATTTATATGAAATTTCTAGAACAAGCAAATCTATAAAGATGGCAAGAAGGTTGCCAAGTTGTGGTTGCCAAGGGATGGGGGAGGGGGAACGATGGGGAGTGCATGCAAATGAGTACCTGGTTTCTTTTTGGGGTAATGCAAATGTTCTGGGATTAGAGAGCAGTGATAATTTTAGAATCTTGTGAATATACTAAAAACCTCCGAATTGTACACTCTCTTTTCATTGTAGCATTATTACTGTTGTTTTATTATTGAGCTACAATTGACATAAAACATTATACTAGTTTTGGGTGTGTGACATAATGATTCAATATTTGTATATAGCGTAACACGATTGCCAAAATGAGTCTAGGTAACATATGTGAACTGTACACTTTAAATTGGTGAATTTTATGGCATGTGAATTACATGTCAGTAATAATGATGGTGATGATGATGATGATGATGACGACGATGATGAAGTCCACCCCTGCCCTCTGAGCTGAGGCCCCTGGAAGGCCCACCTCACCTGAGAAACTCCCCAGCATGGTCACAGTGTTGTCTGCACCATCAAACACCTCCAGAGAGTCCCAGTTTTGTTCTGTGACAAAACTGATGACTTGAATCTGGGAAGGCAGAGGAATTGAACTGTTGGTTAGGTAGTCTGTGTCCATCTGTGACCCTCCCTCCCCTCTTCTCCATTCATGTAGTTAATTTCAGTACTTAGCACCCACTCTGGGGCTGACATTGTGCTAGGTGCTTCCAATAAAAATGAGATACTGGGGGCGCCTGGGTGGCTCAGTGGGTTAAGCCGCTGCCTTCGGCTCAGGTCATGATCTCAGGGTCCTGGGATCGAGTCCCGCATCGGGCTCTCTGCTCAGCAGGGAGCCTGCTTCCCTCTCTCTCTCTCTCTGCCTGCCTCTCTGCCTACTTGTGATCTCTCTCTGTCAAATAAATAAATAAAATCTTTAAAAAAAATGAGATACTGTCCCTATCCCCCCCACCAGGACCTCATATGCCCAGTGGGGAAGACAGATGTAAAATGAAGGGTCATAAGACAGTGGGGTATTTCGTTAGGCAGATAATGGGGAAAGGGAATTTCAGGAAGTGGGACTGCTTCAGTCTGAACGGACCCCTCCCCATCTCTCACATGTTCCTTGGGTTCCCCACCTTCCTGCCTGGATGACATCAGACATCCTGCAGCGAGAGTCTAGGAACCCACTCCTGGCCCTGCTTGCTGCCTCTCTGGTGGCCTTGCTGCCATAACCAGTTCCAGGGCCTTCTCCACTTGACTCTTACCACTGGGGGGACCAGTTTGGCCCCCATTATTCTCCTGTAACTTGGGCTTCAGGTGTGACACCGAGGTGTGTGCCTGGGGCTTCTCCATGCCTCATCTGCTCGCTTTCCTTCTCCTGCAATGTCCCCTTTTCTATCCCCTATCATCTTGAGAAAAGAACCCTTCAAGCAATCAGAAAAATACCTTCTATGACTCTTCCTCAGTCTCTGTATTTCTTTCAGTCCAGGCCCATTTCCTCTTCTGGCTTTCCCCGATGGCCTGAGCTGCTGCTACCCCTTCTCTTTCCTAAGGTACCTGGCTCTCTCTCTCCACACCCCCCGAAGCTTCTGGGCCTTGAGCTGCTGTGTTTCTCTGCTTGTGGACCTCACCTCCACATCTGGCCTGAGGGGCAGGGACAGGGCTGAAATGTCTCTTCCGGGCCACCTGCCACATTGAGGCCTCCCGTAGCCCCTACCTGGATACCAGCACCTTCAGGGACCATGATCTTCCACACACAGTTGAGGCTGTTGAGGTAGGGTTCTGGGAAGCCAGGGGATAGGATGGTGCCCCTGCGCTCCGTGAGGTTGCCTCCACATGGCACTGGGAAGGAGGCAGTTCTGGTTAGAGGTTTCTCCAGCTTGTCTTTAGGTCCCCTAAGGGATCCTCCCCCAACACTCCTCCCAGGGCCCCCTAGCCTCTCTTGCTGACTGTTGGCTTCTCCCACTGGCCCCCATTCCTGCTCCTTCCATGGCTCCTGTCCCTACAATCCTCCTTCTCATGCATCCAGCTCCCAGCCACCCCAGCTCCACCCCTTGCTGTCTTTACACCCAACCCCCAGGACTAGCGATTTGGCCTGAATAGGACACCCTACTTAAGTTATGCTGGTGAGCAGGGGCTGCTGTTGTGTCTCCCTGGCCACCCGCTCCCCAGAGTCCCAGTTGTCCAGGTACTCACCCACACAGGTGGGCGCTGATACATTCCACTGGGCCAAGGCCCCGGGAACAGGGAGGCACTCGATTTCTGGGGACCCCTGCAGGGCATAGCCGGAGTTGCAATCGAAGCGGACGATGGCCCCCACGGAGAAGTCACTGCCCAGCCTCTTGCCATAGCGCGGTTCCGGCACAGAGCTGCACTGTGTGGCGCTGGTTCGGGGTACCGCTGCAGGGGACAAGGGCACTGAGGGGCAGGCCTCATCCCTCTGGAAACTGGCCCAGGGATGGACATACAACGGTGCTAGAGCTGAGACCGTCTGGATGAAACCCTGAGAGGCTCTGGGCACTTTCTCCCAGGACAGGGATAGGGGTTTCCCAGAACAAGGCCAATTTTACTGAAATATAGTTGCAGCACAGTTTCTGGAAACCATAGGAGGCAGACTTTAGACCCAGTTGTGTTTGGTGGCTCCTCCATGATGTCCTTTGACTATCAGGGGCCCACGTCCCATTACAGGGAGAATGGCCCTTCTTCTTCCCTTTGTCCTGCCTTTGGCCTCTTTCCCCAGGTGCCTTAAGACTCTGTCCAGGGATCTACTCTCATGGCCTGAGTCTGAACCTCCCCTCACCCCGCCCACATGGCACACAGTATGTTTTAACCCAGGCCCCAGATATGGCATGCCCCTGTGGCAGGGGAATGCAGCTCCTCCTGGGTAGTGGGATGAATGAGACATGCCTAGAATGGGCCCTAAAGAAGCAGGCATGCTTCTGGACAAGCAGAGGTTGGGGCCTGCCAATGAAAGCCAGGGCACTTTAAGACTTTGCTTTTCAAGACCAGAGAGAAAGGGAACAGACATTGATCACCTGCTCAGTGCCAACTACTCTGGGAACTCTCTTAACTCATCAGTGAGGTAACATTCTTACCCTCATCTCATAGGTGAGCAAACTGGGGCTCTGAGGGGTGGAGAGGCTGGTGTCCAGTTAGAAAGTGGCAGAGCTAGGATTCAAAGCCATATCCACCTTGATTCCAAGTCTGTGTTTTCCCCACACTTTTACTGTGTTTTGCAGAGAAAACCAAACTCCATGGGAGAAAGCCTAGGTATAAGCCAATGTCCCAATGCTAATGGGACTGTGCCAGACAACGGGGAAGGGAGAGGGCAGGAGTCAGCTTCCCATGTCTGATTTCTTCCTCATTTGACATGGAGTTTGGTCCAAGAATTGTCTGTTGGGCAAATGGGAACCTAAATTCAACTGAATTTCAAGGAACTGCCTTAAAAATCAATAGCTCCCCTTCAGCACCCTAAGACTACAGCCCAGACTAAGGGTCAAAAGTTCCCATTCCTTTGGTCAGGAGTCACTAAAGAACTGAGATTGCCTTCACACCTCTCACAGCTACTTCCTGCATACCTTGGTAGACAAAGTGGAAACCTCTGGCTGGTACTTGGCCTTTGGCACTGAACTTAATGAGAACTTGATTGGAGGTGGCCAGGGGCAGCGATTCTCCTGCCGAGATAAGGGGCGAGGAGGAGAGGAAGACGGTGAGTCCATCAGTCGGCCCAGTAGAGAAGATCCTGGCCAGGAAGGAGGGGCTGGCCTTACTCCCCACAGAATTTCTTTCCATATCCCAGGTTTTCCTGAAATACAACCTTCCATTTTTACTGTTCAAGATTTGCAGAAGGCTTTAGCATCCATGGTCTTACCTTGATCCATGTTCATTGCAAGGTTGGCATGACAAAATTTCAGTGACCCATTTAATAGGTCAAGAGAGAGGATCAGAAAGATTAAATGACCTTCCCAGAAAGGAGAAAGCTTCTAGACATATGTTGACTTACAAGGATGGGAAGAATGGCCGTTACCAAACTGACTGGTGGTTTTACTTGGAAAATGGACATTAAAAAGAAAAATGACACAAGCTTCTGGGAAGGAGGGTGATGTGAATATGTGAGAGTAACTGGCCTTTCCCAGATGCTGTAAAATGATAGATAACCACAGCAATTGTATAATTTATTGCTTATACTAGGACACTTGTGAGAGCCAATGAGTGTGTTATTAATTGGGACAACCAAGTGAAAGCTGGGACTGTCACAAACAAAGCAAGATGTATTGCCACCCACTGAAAACACACAAATTGGGGAAAATCTGCATGGGTGTAGGATGCCTTTATATCAGAAGATAAAGTTCTAGCTTCTCCTTGATGTGGTACAGATGGACAGAAGTAAAGATAATACCAACTGGACTGACAGCTGTGAAGTGTTGTCCTGTTTAGTCACTCTCTTGAGATGGCTGCGGGACTATGGCTTGGCAGTGGAACGGCTGCTCTGTATGTGGCCCCATACAGCCTTAGGAATCCCTGAGATAGCCCCTGCCCACTCCCCCACCCCCACCATCAGAAGGGAAGCTGAGGTTGCAGACAGCCAGGCTGAGTCTCCACTGCCGTGAAGGTGGGAGTTGGGACCAGCCAAGGAGCCACTGGGAAACACATTTGGGGTCCAACCAGTGCTTCCAGAAAGCCCATGTGATGCTACCGGCCACAGAGAGCAGAGAATTTTATATAGCACACTATTTACATGTGACCCAGATGGCTGACCCTGGCTAGGAGTCATTGCCCCAGATAATTTCTGGATGCCAAAGCAAAAAGAAAACTCATGAAGCAAAAGCCTCTCTTTATTATCACCACTGTCCCTGGCTCTTTAACAGATGTGAGTAGAACAAAACTCAAATCTTCCATCCTCCCATCCTCTGGCCTGATATGTGGATTAGGACTCCTTTGATCTCTCACAAATCCATTTCAACTTCTAACCCTGGATGTACACAGACCTCCCTCTCCATGGATAAGCACATAGTAAAATCCCTGGACAAAACACAAGCTACCAAAGTTTTAAGGGTGAAGACCATCTAGAAATCAATGCAAATATTTTTATGTGGAACTACAAAAAAGAACAGGGAAAAAAATCTCAGAAGATTTTCAATTGTGGTTGTCATGATATTAGATCTCATACTGCATCTGTAAAGTCAGAGAGGACAGGTGTGCCAAAGAAAGTTCTGAGATCAATAAAGCCTGCAAAACTGAGAAGCACTAGTACATGGTGGCTGTATTCTGTAGAAATTGAACAAAGAAGTGGAGATTAAATTTGGGAAATTCTTCCAGAATGCACAGGAAAAGGATAAAGAAATGAAAATAATGATAGAAACCAAAAGTGACATGGAAGATAGATCAAAGGAACTCCAATATGCATATACTAAGAATTCTAGAGAGAGAGAGAAGACAGGAGAAATGGAAGGAGAAGAAATGGTTTACAGAAGAATATAACTTTCCTAAGCTTAAGAAAGACTTGAGCCTCAGACTAAAATTGTTCTCAAAGTGCCAGATGTAATTAATGAAAAGAGATTTCCACTGCAACTTATCCTAGTGGGCTTTTAAATTTTAAATATAAAACACAAAAATATAAAAAGGCATCCAGAGAGAAAAGAATGGGTTTCCTACAAGGATAAAGAATCAGATTGGAGTCCACTTTTGTGACATTAACTGTTGGAATGAAGTAGAACAGCAGCTGCGGTTTTGAAAGAAGCTTGTGACCCGTAATTTGGTTTACAATCAAGTTGTCATTTATATGATACATCAAAGGAAAGACGTACTCATACATGCAAGGTGACAGAAAGAACTGCAGTGATGAGGCTGTTAAAAAATAAATGAATGGAAATAGGGAAATCAGAAACTCAGGGATAAAGCCAATGAAGAAAATATAGTTAAATCAAAATAATTATTGTCAATGAGAAAACAAAACTAAATGTAAATGTAAACACTTGTTCTTGGGGAAGAAGTCCATAATTTACAAATAATTAATAACATTAATATGAAAGTCTAAATATATATGAGAAAAACCTTGGAAGTTAGAGATGGGTCAGATATGAATGAAAAAGCAAGGAAGCAAAAGTAAAACAGAAGAAACAAAAACCTACAAAGAACAAAACCAGATGACAGGTATCAGACCAAATGTAAAATAAGTAAGTAAACAACCTCTTTAAAGAAAAGGACTTTCAGAGAAAATGAGGAAAGATCTATTAGGTGAGCACAGATACAAAAATGGTTGGAAACAGAAGAAGACAACAAAATATCATAGTTGTAGTGGGATCTTTAAATGCACAACATTCTCAATCACTGATATATCAAATAGAAAAACAAAATGAAAATTGTTGAGTAGTGGTCCTCACACTTCTCTTCCCCCACTCAATACCCTTAGGGACCAGGGCACACCACTCCCATCACCTCATCAGTGTTTCTTCGAACAAGGAATAACAGATGATTTGAGAATATTGATATTTATACCTATGGGTTCTCTCTACCTACCTATTCATCCATCCATCCATGATATCTATTTCTTTCTATCCATTGGTCTTTTACATCTGTATCTGTACCTGTATCTATACCCACATTTATATATACAGGTCCTAAATGTACCTCTCTCTCTCTGTCTATGTCTATATTTCTATAACTAAACTCATATCTCTATCTATTTTGAAAATCAAGAGATTTTGAAAAAGCATCCTACCCCAAGAGATCCTGACTTACATTCCTGGCTGGGTGTGCATATGTGGGGTATTAATATCAAAAACTCATTTCATTGAGAACCACTGATAGAATGGAATTGAATAATAAAATTGAGTAAGATTGGTCTAATGGCTATTACAAAGTTAATTTAATCCTAACACTAGCTCTAGGAGGCAGAGGTTTTCCTCTCAGCATTTTACACTGAGGGAACAGCAGCTAGAGTGGTCAAGCTCTGGCCCCTGCAGGCACCTAGCTGGCAGGGGGGAGAGCTGAGATTAGGGGCCAGGCAGTGAGGGCTGGGCCTGGGCTCCCAGTCTCTCTGTGGCTTCTCAATCCTGCAGAGAACACAGTCTCTTCTAAGATACTTAAGGAATTTAATAAAATGTCTTTGGCTACTGAGCGGACCTCATTTCATCCCCAGAGCAGAAATGGTTCAGGATATATTCTTTCACCATGTGGCAATAAAACGAGAAATTAACACAAATGTTTAAATGCAACAAGAACAAAACCCAAGTTCCTGGAGAAAAAGAAGAGGCAAGCTTGAATGACTTGGGCAAAAGGAGCAAAACAGGATGACAGATTATCTAGAAAGTACAGAGGAAGACAATAATACATGTCAATACTCATAGCATGAAGCCCGAACTATGCTTAGAGGGGAGTGTACTGCTATCCATGTGCTCTTCATTACACAGGGAAAGTAACAAACAAAGCTCTTAGTTCAAGGAGTTAGCACAAGAAGAATAGCATAAACTGAAGAAAACAGGAGGAGAGACATTATGAAATAAACCTGGAAGTTAATTAATTAAAGAATAACAAAGTCCACAGAAGAACTGAAAAGTAGAAGCAATAAAAAACACAATGATGGGCAAAGAGGGGCACTAGGAATATAGCCCTTGGTGCATAAAGGCAGGGGTTTATAACTGCGAACACAAAGGAGATCCAACAGCATCAGAGTCTATGATATAACCTATGCTGCTGAATTTAAAATAATTACAAAATGGGCTTTTTACTAAAATATAGAATATCCACATTGATATTGAGGTAATATACTTGAATAGTGCAATAACCATGGAAGAAAATAAAAAAGAAAAAACACTGAAAAGGAAGAGATAAAATAATGAGACATATTTATTTGCACAAGATATTGCTTCTTGCCTTAAGGGCCTGGGAGAAATCAGTTGGCAGTGTTAGCATTATTACAGAGGGCTCATTGACTTTACAAAATGACTATACCAAAAATACCAGTCTTTTAATATAGTAGCAGAACCCAGCTAGAAAATATAGCAGAAGGAAGAGAAGACCCATTCACAGCAGCAACAAAAACAACAACAAAGCTGCCATGAAATATTTAGGAATGAAGATAACAGAAAAGAAATATGGCTGAAGTGAAAATTAGAGCCCCTTCCCCAAGATTATGAAAGATACATCAATGGAGAGACATGTCATGTTCTTGGAAGGGAAGAGGGGTGGCTGTCATAAAGATGTGAGTTCTATCTCAATGAATCAGTAAGTTTAATGGAAGTTCAATGGGAATTCTGATGTCAATTATTTCAACTTGACAAGATATTTCTAGGAGTTATTTGGAGGCAAAAGGAACAAGAACAGTCAATAAAAAATTCAAAAGAAAGTGAGTTTGGGGACTTATAGTATCCTATGTTTAAAATGATCATAATATTAAACATTTTCATAATCTTACATTAAACTTTTGGGCACTGACACATAAATAAACAGACACTTAAAGACATGGATAAAAACTCTAGAAACATATCCTTAACTTCATAAAAATTTAATAGATGTAAATCTGGCATTTTGAAAGTTTTGTTAGGAGAACTGATCAACTAAATTTGAAAGAATATGGTTAGATTCTTCATAATAAACAAATCAAAATAAATTCCAAAGGTATTAAAGCAAAACAAACTGAAAAGAAGCAAAAGAAAACACAGAATATTTACTTAATTAGCATAAAAGTAAAGGAGAAAACTGTAAAAGAGAATATTGATAGATCTGATATCATGGGAAATTTAAATGGTCTGACATTAAAACACACCCTGAAGAAAATTAAATGGCAAATGACAAACTGTAAGGGAAGGCTTTTTATAGCATATAATGTAGACATGAAGTTTTTATGGTATGTGATATGTATAGCTTGTAATAATATGGAGATCTCCTAAGTCAATAAGAAGATAAATGCTAATAGAAAAACCAACAGCAATTTACAATTAAATTCACAGATAAAAAATGCATGGGCCAATAATTACATTATAAAAAGGATAACCCAACTAGTAATAAAAAAAAGGCAAATTAAGAAACGAGATGCTATTTTCACTTTTCAAACTGATGATGTTTTATTTCCTCAATTAGCTAGCTTTTGTGAGAATAAAACATGCCCTCTAATTCATTGGTGGTGAACAAAGTGGCAAGAACTTTCTAGAGGGATGTCTGACATTTTGGTATATCTCAAAATCTGGGATTTTTGAGAATTCCGTTGAAACAGCTGATTGACTAAATTTGAAAGAATATAGTTAGGGTCCCACAAAAAGCCTTAAAAATCACACATACCCTTTAACTTGACAATTCTACTTGTAGATAATCTAAGGTAATTGTCAGAAATGTATTTAAAGACATATGCATAATACAGAGTTACTACTATTCATGAGAGTGAAAAATTAGAAACAATCTCAATGTTCAATAACAGGGAATTCATTACATAAATTTTTTACATAAATTTTAAGTAACTATATGATAGACTATTTTACATAATTTAAAAATCCTGTTATAGAAGAAAATAATGACAAATGCTCACAATGAACATTTCAATTAAAATATGTATATTGTTTTATTCAATAAAATATGCAAAAGATTAAATCTCAGTATATATAAAGGCTGGGGGGAAATACACTCCATCTTTCAGTGGTTCTTTCTGGGTGGCTTGTATTTTAATTCCCCATACAATAATTTTGTCTTGCCTATAAGTTTTCTACATCGAAAATGCAGTATGCTTACGATTAGAGAAACATGATGGGTCAAGAATAAACCAAGGGGAATACTAACCACTTGGGGGCAGCGGTGTAGACACAGCTCTGGGTGAGGGTAGCTTCTGAAGCTCCCTTCCATGTTTGGGCTCCTAGGAGCTGACTGTCGCATTGTAGAGATAGCACCAGCGCATGATAGAAACAAAGTTGTGTGGTTCCACCTGTGGCCAGGCTTATAGGGCCTGTTTCCCTTCAGCTGGCCATGAAGCCCTCAGCCCACCCCCATCCCCAACACCAGCTTAGCCCTGGGTACCTGTGTGGGAGCCCGAGAGGGAGCTGAGGAGCCGGGAGTGCTGGCTGTGGCCATCATGCACCTCCACCACGTCGTTGAGGGCTGTGTGGAAGAAGGCGAACTGTCCAAACACCACTGTGGAGGAGACATGGTGTGGAGACCTCAGCATGGAATACTGGCCGCCATGTTGGGGGCAAGGAACCGGAGGTGTGGGGGCTGCAGGCCAGGAGCAGGGAAGCCTTGGAGGAAGTTGTTGGCTCCTGGGGCTAACTGCTTGCTGAGGCTTTCTACTGGCTGATCAGCACACTGGCCAGATGCCAGGCACAGGGTTGTGTGGAGGTGGAGAGGGCCACCTGGCATTCTCCCTCATGGGTCAAGGTAACAATGAAGACTGAACTCAATGGTCAGGGGTGGTGGAAGTGGTGCTGAGCTAACCCTATTCCTTTCTCAGATGGCAGTGGGCAGCTACTCATGGACATGGAAGGGCTTTTGGCAATGCCCCCTCCCATTTTTCATGATCTCAGGAACCCTGTATTTTCCTTTATTTTTTCTTCAGAAATCCAGCTGACCAGGGCAGCCCTCGATGCAAGATCTCCCCCAGTTAAGAGGAATAAGGGTGGTGACTAAGCAACTGCTCCTGGGGAAGGAGCAACTGTCTAAGGAATGGGCAAACATCTTTAGCTCATTTCCCTCTGGCCAAGCCAAGGGAAGAGACAAAATGGCATTTATTAAGCACCTACTGTGTGCCAGGTACTCACTAGAATGCACACTCTGTGAAAGCAGGAATATTTCCTATCCTGTTCACCTAACTCAGTACCCATTTTCAGGGCTCCAAAATGTGCTCTCCCTCTTGCTCCTCCCTCCAACCCCCATGACTCCTGCTCCTTTCTCTCCTCCCCTGGTTCTTGCCCTCAGATGCACCTGATGAAGAACTGGGAGGCCAGTGCAGGTCTTGCAGAGAGCTGAATTGGAGCTGTGCCTGCTGTGGGGCCACTGACACAGCCCTTCTGGCAGTGACTGGCAGAAAGGAGGTGGCTGAGGAAAGCCCCTGTGATCACTGCCCTTCCTCCAACGAACTCTCTGCATTGAGTTTTTGGCCCAGTGAAACTAACCAGCCTCGAGGTTGGTTCTTTTAAAGGCCTCAGCTCTTTATCACGGGAGGAATCCAAGTACAAACACACCACTTACCGAGGATTGTCCTCTGTGTGGCAGATTGGATTGGACAAGTTTTAGGACTTTACTAATGGTGAGCCTGCAGGTCAAAAGCTCCTGCCACTTAAGTATATTGGGGAGCGTGTACCCATGCACCTAAGTGTACAGGCACTGGGGTGGGAGTGGTCCATGATGGCTGGAGCTGTAGGTCAAGATGAGAGTGGGAGTTTATAGAGGTCAGGGAACATGTCTCGCTCATGTCTGTAGCAGAGTGCATGGACCCTGAGAGATGCTTCACAAATGTTTGGTGACATCAGGCCTTGCCCTACACCCACGCCGGTCTATCTCGGGAATCAGTGGCCAGCTTTCTGCAGGTTGCCCTGTCCGTCCCTCTCCTAGATGGTCAGGATGGATCAATGTCCTTTATCCCACCCAACACCAGTCCTGCTTAGAAATAGTTGTTACTCTTCCTATGAAGAGGTGATCCAGGGAGAAAGCATCCAGGTGGGTCACCTGATTGATTGCCCAGCTACAACCAGGCTGGTTGCCTAGAATTTCCTGAATCCTCCAGGGATAGTAGGACTCTTTGATGTCCCCACTGCCAGGTGGCAAGTCTGGCTTCTTTTTGCCTGTGTCTCTTGGAATCTCGAAGTTTTTCTGCTGTCTCGGGACACTGGCCTGCTCCTTGCTTTTCTTGTTGGCCCTACCCATAGTTGCTGGACCAGGTTCCCAGTCTCAGATGGAACACTGGAGCATGGTGGTTCTCAGCTCTGTCCCACTCCTTCCTTCTTCCTGCCCTTTGGCCACCCTCGCCTGGCTTCCCAATCAGCCTGGAACTGCAACCCGTCTATTGAGTCTTAGGCTGTGCTGGCTAGCCTCTGGTGTCCCTGCCTTCCCTCTGTCCTGGCCAGTTCCTCCCTAGCCGTATCCCCTGGTTCTGCTGGCCTCCCCAGGGCCCCTCCTCCCACGTGTGTCAGGAGTGTGCCTACAGTGTATCCTACTTCCACTTCATGGCATCTGCACCCACGTGGCCTGCATAAGAGACTGTCTTTCCATTCCCATAATGGGAGTATATACAATTGAGAGTGGGATTGGGATACAACTCAGAAGGGCCAGAGGCCTTGGAAGAGGTCCAAAAACATACAAACAGACATGCAACACCTCCATACCATAGTCCTTGGGCACGGTGACAAAATAGAGGCAGATCTGTCCACTGGTGTAGTTCTGGGGGTAGTTGGGAGACAAGACTACTCCATCTGAACCCACATACTGTCCCCCACAGGGGGCTGAAAGAGAAACCAGAGAGGATCAGGTGACCTTGCAGACCTCTCATCAACAGTTGTCTTCTGTTTTGCCCACCCCTAGTCTGAGCCACTGGTCCTGGTGGGGCTGCCTGAGGGTTGCAGCCACTAGGGTGGAGGAAGGGAGTTCTGAAGACATCCCTGGCTGGCATATGGCCCAAAACCCACCCTGATGCCATCCAAGGCCCTCCAGGCCACAAGTCAGATCTTGCCCTCTAACTAGTAATACTCTTATCAATCCCTAGAGGCACAGGGGCCTGGGATTGATCTTCTGCCCCTGGCTGAGGCTTCCCCCATGCAGTTAGTGTCTCATGAGTAGAGAGCTGAAGATCCCAGAGTAGCCCCACTGGGAGCAACATGCAACCCAGCCACCTTCTGTTCCCTTCCATGGTGCCCAGTTCCACAAGGGGTGGCCCTGAGTGCCAGCTCCTCTCCCCTGGGCAAAGGGGCCTCCTTGCTTTCCAACTTAGATAGCCACCAAGCTCCTGAAGTTCTGAGACTCTATCCCATGCCTCTTGCATGGGCCCCGTGGCTGAGCCAGACCCCACTGGCCTTAGTTTTACACATCCAACCTCTCAGTGACTCTTCCTAGGCTCAGAAACATGTCCAGGTCACCTTTAAACTCCCATCTCCCTCATACGAGCTGGTGGCACGTCTGGGGGCCCCTGTGAGTGGGTGTGGGAACACTGTGATCTGAGAGTGAGGGCATGTTGATAGGGACTGTACAGCTGGTAAAATTACCAGCCTCTCTCATTCACAGTGAACACAAGGGGCCCACTTTGAGGGCCATTTCTCACCTCTCCCTTCCCCCAGCCAATAGCCCCTTCTGCCGCTGGCATGCTCTCACTCCCTCCAACCCCTTCCCGTCCCCACTCTGCCACCTGTGCACACTGGTCGGGGGTTGTTCCATCCCGGCTTCCCATCAGGTCCCAGGACACAGCTGAGGGTAGAGGCACCTTCAACCTCATAGCCCCCATGGCAGTAGTAGGTGATGGAGGAGCCCAGCTTCAGGTCAGACCCCACTCGTGTGCCATTCTTGATGGAACCAGGATCAAAACATGACTCCCGTGGGTTTTCTAGAAAGAAGAAACACACACACACACACACACACACACACACACACACACACACGCACGCACAGGACTCATTAGTGACCTAAGTCCATGGTGCACCCAAGAAAAGACTCTGACTCGAATTAGCCACAGAGCATATGGAGATTTGGGATTGGAGGCCCTTCCTTTAGGTCTGAAAACTTCTCTAAATCTAGGGTTCGCCGTCATCCTGGAGAATGAAATTTTCCTTCTTCTCCCACATTCTTGCCCTGACCCACAAAGGAGCGAGTCACAGCCAAACACTGAGGGCCTTTTGTCATTCCTTGACTCATTCCTCTCCAAGAGAAGTTGCCTGCTCTCATATCCATACCTGGGAGGGACTTCTGAGTGCATGGGTACCAATACATAGATTTAGGAAGGAAGTAGGAAACCCCACTTCAAGCCCTCAGCTTTCTAGGGTTAAATAGTTTTCCAGGATTACGCACTGGGGTATTGGGTGCTTGCTAATTTATTAAAACAGTAGTGCTTTTCCACTTGATTTTCACTGCATATATGTCTTCCCAATTAGGCATTCCATGAGGTGCCTAACAGACCCCTACTCTGCCTCTCTACGCTGGGTGAGACTGAACTTGGTGCTGCCTGAGCAGCTGAGTGCACTAGTTGGGAGAAGGGTATCTCTGGAGGAGGGTACTCTGCAGCCTCCCTCACCATTAGCTGGAAATCCTGAGCAGATCCTGGGAGCCAGTGTTCACATGCACCCATTGCTCCTTTTCCTCATCCAAAAGACCACTTGTCCAAAGACCATTGGGGTCATGGCTAGACAACGTCAGGACACAGCTGAGGCTGGGCAGGGTGAGGGACATGCCACTGGGTGTCAGGGCTCCATTTGGCTCCTGGAGGCTACCCTACAGGGAGGTCTGGAGATTGGGGCTCACAAAAAGTTGCCAGCAGCCCTTACAGGAGGACTCAGAAGTTCAAATAGCAGATTTAAGAAGAAAGAGCCAGAATAGAAGGGATCAGAGTTCAGAGATGAATAGCTGAGGAATTTTGCTGAGGCTGTCCTTGTCACTTGGGCATCTTTTAGGCCACCTTTCTGAGGCTGCCACTGCTTGGGGGTGCTGCTCAGCTGCCAGTCAGCTCACTGACTGATGGGATGGGGCTCTGAGAGTCCAGGGTCCTGCCAAGTCCAGCCGCTCTTGCACTGGAGCCCTTATGATGGCCCTGCTCTTTGTCTTTGCTGATAGCTAAGGGTACAGTAGTCCCAGATATGCTATTGCGTTTAAATTCAGCTGGGACCCAGAAAATGTCCCTCGTCTAGCAGACAACCCCTCAGTGGCTTCCTTATGTACCCTGTGCTGTGTCACCTTTAACCCCTCATCAAATCTGTCTTCTCTCTTTTTTTTTTAATATTTTATTTATTTATTTGACAGATAGAGATCACAAGTAGGCAGACAGGCAGGCAGAGAGAGAGAGGAGGAAGCAGGCTCCCCGATGAGCAGAGAGCCCGATGCGGGGCTCGATCCCAGGACCATGACCTGAGCCGAAGGCAGAGGCTTAACCCACTGAGCCACCCAGGCGCCCCAAATCTGTCTTCTCTTGAAGCCCACTGGCTCTGGCCAGAATACAACTGGCCATTGGGTGACCCATCTGAGAGTCACAGAGACACAAGGAACTGTCACCATCATATAATTCATCTGTCCTTTTAACAAGTGACAACAGGTCAAACCTAATTTGAAGTTCCAAGAAATTAGGTAACTTAGGACTAGGTTGACAGCTTGTAAGGGGATGATGACTAGCTGTGGCCCCCAATATCCATTTCCCCTCTTTGTTCTTAAATAATAGAAACAAGATTTTGTCCAGAGTACCAAGGTACCAGCTAAAATCTATACATTCTGACCTCCAAGCAGCTACATCTGGCCAAAGAGATGCAAACACAGTTAAGTCAGAGAGTTTCCTGTCCTCCTCAGAGTGTAAGCCCAAATCCTTACAGGCCTACAAGCTCTGCAACTTCTATCCCTAATCCCTACCCCTCTATGATCTTGATCTCAACTCCTATCATCCCTTTGTTAACTTTGCTCCAACCACAGTGGCCTCTGTGCATGGAACATTCCTCCATCCACATGCTCTCACTCTCTCTCATCTCTTTCAGGATTTAATACAGTGTCCTCTTCTCAGAGACACTTCCTTGACCAGCTACTTAAATTTTTGATATTCCTCTCCCCACCACTCTCGGTCACCTTTCTCTGTACTGGCATCAGTTCTATCTCATGTACTATATATTTACCCAGTTTTTTTCTATCTCCCTACGAGAGAATGTAGGTTCCATGAAGCAGTTATCCAGTTTTATCTACTGTTCTAGTCTGGTGCCTGGTACATGGTAGGCACTCAATAAATATTTCTTAAATGGATAAATTTGGGACTTCAAGAAAGACTGCTTAAGAGAAAGTGACTCAGCTAAGAGAATGCTCATTGGCCCTTTATTCCTTCTTTCCTCCTTCCCCCAGTCTGAACTCAGACATGATGGCCGGAACTCCAGTCACCATCTTGGATCCTGAGATAGCCATGACAATGGGAGCCATGTCTCAGCATGGTAGGACAGAAAGACAAGAGCAGTGGGGATGGGGGTCACCTCATCATCCCAGGATGACAATCTCTAAATTTCTTTTATGAGAAGGAGAACAAACTTCTACCTCATAGAAGAAGCTGTGATTTTGGGTAACAGCTGGGCATGTCCGTCCCAGAACTTCACACCATCAGAAAGTCCTTTCTTCCCTTCTCTGTATGGCAAAAACTCCTATAATTTTTAATGCCACTGTCTTTTGAACAAGTTTCCTGAACTTTGCCTTCTGTCTGGCAAAATTCTGTTTTTATTTCCTGAATTATATAGCATGTGTGACATTATCTTGGTAGGTTGGTTAAGTGTATTTTTTTCCAGTGGATTCTGGACTCCTAAAGGACGGGACCATCATCTATTCTCTTCATAACCCTGGCAATTATCACAGTACTTGGTATTAGAACTTGCTCTGTTTGGCACATAATGGATGCTTAACAAATGAATGCTGAATTGATTGGCTGAACACCTCAGGACTTGGCAAATCCACAATCACATCAGCAATTCCAAATACAGACTGTATTTTATAGTTACTCACATGTCAGAGCAAGAAGAGCTCATCATTCCAAACATTATCCCATTAATGAAAATGACAAGGGTAATGATAATGATGATAGCCCCTTACAGAGAGATATCACGTTATAATTTTCAAAGTACCTTCCAATCTGTTATCTCATTTGTGCCTCACAAAGGCCTCTGAAGCAGACCGGGCCAGGTGTGTTCCTATTCAGGTTACAGATGAGAAATGTGGTGATCAGAGAGGCTAAATGAGTTTCCCAGGCCATTCAGCTGGGAAGAAGTAGAATTAAGACAAAAATCAGGTCTTTAGTCAGCCAGACCAGAGCTCAGATGTGAATGATATACGTCATTGGGATAATAGTAAATAAAAACCATGCCCTCTAAAACAAGAATAATAAAAGAATCAGCTTCTTTTTGTCCTAATAGATAAGGAACATTTCTAAACACTGTAATAGCAAGACACTGAAAATAGCAATCCACACACCCAAGCAGTAAGGAACTGGTTAATAAGGCTGGATTACAGCCATTCACTGAAATACAAGCAGGCTTTAAAAAGAATTGCAAAAGTCTTTGAATACAAATATGGAAAGACGACCAAGATCAATCATTGGACAAAAACCAAAACAAAGTAAAAACAAACCCATATGACATATTAGTACAGATGGTATGATCTCTATTCACATGGAACAGAGATCAGCAAACTATAGCCCACAGTCTCACTGACTGTTTTTTATAAAGTTTTAATAAAGTTTTATTGGAATACAGCCATACCCATCTGTTTAAATACTGCCTATGGATGTTAGTATCACAAGAGCAGAGTTGAGCAGATGTAACAGAGAGCTCTGGCCTGCCCAGCCTAACTATTGTCTGGTCCCTTACAGAAAAAGTTTGCTAACCCTTGTTCTAGAATTCACACCTTTTATTCACATAAAATATCTGGAATGAGATAAAAAATCATTAATAATGATACTTCAGGGGATGGTAGTAGTGGGAGGTGTTATATTTTTAGAGTACATCTTATGTGCTTCTATATATTGCTTGAATTTTTCCAAAAAACACATGCTACTTTTAAAATAGGCAACCATGAATATATTTCTAATTTGAATTTAAGGAAGAAAGACCCATGGAAGTGGTGGGTGGTGGTAGTGGTGGTAGGGGCAGCAGGTGTGGAAATCTTGTTGTAACTCCTTGGCCCATAATGTTACATTCAAGGGTTTGAAAGAGAAAATAGGTACTGTTTAGTACCTTCTGGTAGAAGCTGACCTGGGCCTTTCCTGAGTTATTTCAGATTCTCTACCACAGGTTTCAAGCTCTTCTTCTGAACTTTTTCAAACTCCCTCTGTCTGCAACACTCCCCAGGCCTGTTCTCACACAGTGGGGTTCTTCTCAACCTTGAGGTCTCTGTTTAAATATCACCCACTGGGCGAGGTCCTCACCTTCACCAACTGCCATTCTATGGTTGACTTCCCATTTTTCTTTCTCATAGCAGCTTTCTCTTTCCTAATACCTGCTTCTAACTCCTTGCTGGTCTACTTATGTACTATTTCCCTCACTCACCTTGAAGTTACCTTAGGGTGGGGGCCATGACCACTGTGCTCACCACTGCAGCCTCCATATTCAGGATAGGGCATGGCAGGAAGTGGGAGCTCAATAGCATTTGTTGAATGGATGAATGGTCTCTACACTCATGCATGGATGTCCTAGCCTGTCTCAGGAGGAGGAGGCCACCACGCCTGATGGAAGATGATAAGAAAGTCCCCCCCACCCACATACCCATTCTTCTGATGTTTTTGGCTTGGAGAAAGACACTAAGTCTCTCTGGGTCTCATTTTTAGTAATTATATAAAAAACCAGGATCCTCCTTATTTCCTATTTTTTCCTTCCAGCAAAGGGTAACGCTACCCAGGTAGCTGAATTCAGATGAGAATGCCTCAGAGCATGGTTTTATAGAAGTCCACAAATGACACAGTTGCATTCAGAATCATCTAGAAGACCTGTCTAGAATGACTTAGACACCACAACCACCTTCCAGGTGCAACTGGACAGAGACACCTACAACCTTGCCCATCACTGTCTTCTAAGTAGGTGAACCTCCAAGACTTACAGGTAACAGAAATGTCTATCCATCTGATTGTACTGAGGATGTGAAGTCCATGGAGGCAGGAACTTTGTTTTTTTTTCCCCCGCTTTGTTTTCAGCCCCTATAACAGTGTCTGGCATATAGAAGGTGCTAAGTAAATACTTATTGAGTGAACAAAAGAGTAAAACTGCATGACTTGCCCTTGGCCCTAATGAAAAAGCCTAATTCCATGGCAATGTTCAGAGGATGCTTGCCTGAATCCTGGTCAGTCTTACGGTTCTTTGGGATTTAGAATTGTGACCTAGACTGGGAAGTGATTCAGGGTCAAAAGTGAGGCCACCATACTTGTCCTAGCAGAAGCAACAAACATGCATCTATAGAGAGAAGAGAATGTAGCAGATGCTCAGGAAAAAGCAGGAAGGAGACCAAGTGGTCCTGGAGATAGAGGTAATCTCAACCTTCGACTCTTCCTTCCTGATTTCAGTCCCTTGGATGTTTATGCTTCCTCCCCTTGAGCTCTTGTCTTTTAAAAGATGTTCCCTTTTTGTGTTAAGTGAAAGGGAATTTTTGTTATGTGTACTGTTAAGATATAGAACCTCTCTTATCTTAAATTATTTTGGCCATTAATTTTCTTATAAGAAAGTTTTGTCTCAAGTTTGTTTGAACATGTTTTGTTTTTTTGCATTTTTATAATAAATTATGAGTGGATCTCTTGATTTGAAACTAAATGACCCCTGAGTCAGTTGCAACCACACTGTTTCTGCTTCCTGTTTGGGAATTCGGCAGGATGTGGGGAAAGGCCCTGGGCTATATGTCTCCAGTCAGAGGAGGGGTTGACCTCAGACCATGGTCTTCACTGGACTAAGCCCAGCAGAATCTGGCAACATGTCTCTATATCACTTCCCTCATCTCCCAAACCAGGACACTTGAAGCCACAGCTCCCGGGAGACCCAGATACTCAACATTCGAGGAGATCCAGGGCTCCTGGACAAAAGACAAGACAGCATTCTGCCTCTGAACATAAGATGGCATCTACCTGGATGAGACCAATGATTCTCTTCCTGAGGATCCAGACCTCCCTCAGTGTGCTGGTCCTGATGGGCTGCATCTCAGTGTATGGTGCTCTGTGGACTCATGCAGCATATTTGCCATGGGTCGGAGACATATATAGGACACACACACACATGCCATACATATTCATGCTATAAACATTTCACACTCAGGTGTGTGCAAAACATCATCTCACACTTTGTATCTTCAGTAAACAGAAAATGTACTGCATTCGACAGGGCTAGCCCCATGAGGAGGGTTTCAAACTCTTCTCTCTTCCAAACGAGAGCAGAACACATGAAATATCCATTTCTCAGGAAAGAAGGCAACAGATGGAGAATGTGGATCAATGTGTGCGCCAAGTAGCTCCTGGTGTTGGGCCTTGTGCTGGGGGTTGTGTCTGTTTCCTATCCCACACCAGCTCTTTCACCCAGTGCTCTGTCCTTCTTTGATGAGTGAGGCAGGGATGCTCAGAGAATGGAAAGGGCTTGCTTAAGGTCGCACAGTTCATAAGCGATGAAGGCTACCCCATAAAGATATTGAGCATGGCGGGGATATCACTGAGGCCATGGGATCTGGTAACAGAGTGGACCCATTCCAGGAATCCAGGGATCCTGAGATGGGAAGAAGGAGACCATGGGGGCAAGGCAGAGGGTCCCTGGGTCCCATAAAATTGGCTGCCTGACCAGAGGCTAGGGCCATAGCAGTGAGATGACTGATATTAGGGAGTATGCTATCTGAGAAGGAAGAAAGGAAGTCTGCCTCAGGCCTCACCAGGCACCTCCCACCCCAGACAGGCACATTTATCTTGGTGCTTGAACCATAGATGCCAACAAGGTGGCAGAGGGTGCACTGGCTGGCATCCCCTTTCCTCTTTCCTTGTAACTTGCCTCCTTCAGTCACTTGGCTGGCTCAGATGGCTGCCTGGAAGGCCTTACTCCCTGAGGGTGTGTTTTAGAGCTGGGGACCCATCCAGGTGCAGTCTTGGGCCAACAGCTGGAAGTGGGAAGGCTTCTTTGGGAAAGAGGGCCCGGAAGTGTGGCTCTAGCCTGTGTTTTCAGTGGACGGGACTGGGGAAGAGGTGGCTGCAGCCAGGATGCTGTGAACCCTTGAACTTATTGCATCCAGGGACAATGAGCTGAAGTCCTTTTGTGAAGAAGCTGGAAGGGGTGACTTCTGGGGTGACATTTTGGAATCTCCTCCAGGGAGAAGTCCCCAGCTGGGACAAGCTGGAGGTGGCTAAGGCCAGGGTTAAAAGCCATCACTTGTGGTGGATCCAAGTGCCATGCTTGTGTGACCCTTTCTGGTCATTTTCAGCCACTTGAGTTTGGGTGTGACACAGGGTGTTGTTTTGCAAGGCTGCAACAGAATGGCCAGGGGGCAGGGAACTTAGGGTACTTCTATGCGTGCAATGGAAAGGGTGAACAGTAAGAAAAGTGAAGATGATAATATAGCAGTGGAGATGGCAGTGGCAGAGTGATGGGTCCTGGTCTGAGTCTAAGTCATGCCTCCCCTAGAATTCCACACTATGTGACCATATTTATTCTGACACCAGTGCATGCAGAAGGGTTTGGGAACAGAAGATTTACTGACAGACGGCAGGTGTCTGGAAAAAGAGAGGTTGGCAAAATATCCATTATCCAGGCCAGCCCCACGAGGAGAGAAGACCATGGCAAGACATTTTCTATTTTGTGCACTAAGTTTCTTCTAGAACTTTATCTGACAAAAGAGCAGGCAGTCAGTAATTTTGAGGATCTCGATGTGTTGATGGATGTGAAGTACTTAGGACCATGCTGGCAGTGGATGGATGCTAAGTTAGCTCTTGTTATGATTGGTATTATTTGGGAGTGTATGTGAGACATTCCCAGCAGTTGCCAGAAATATTTAATTAAGGAACCCTTTAAAAGGTTGCTGAGGTCCGACACTATGCAAGTGGGGACCATGAGCCAGAAACTTTTTAATTTTAACGGGTAATATGACCCCATTTGTCCACACAGGCTGATGAGGCCCGGGTGAACTTGGGTTAGCGTGCCAATAACAAAATCAATCATCTCTAGAGTATCTGTAGAGTGTTTAGCACCTACTGGGCATTGTACTCCTACATATAATATGTAGGTATAAAATATCTTTTAATTTTAACCTTCTGCAGCATAATTATTATTACCACCACTTTATAGATGGAGGGACGGGTTCCAAGAGATAATAACTTGCCAAGCGCACAAATCAAGCAAGAAGTGGGGCTAGGATTTGCATGATGGCATCTGGGATAATTAGGGAAGAAGAAAAGGTCACCCAGAGAATAACAGGGTAGAAGCACTCGGAGCAGCTGGGAGCCTGGAGCCTCTCTTACTCTTGCTGTCGGAAAATTATGGAGCACCTGCTATGTGCCAGGTGCCAGACCAAGGGCTCTGAAGCTCAGGGTCACGGATCCTCACGTGTCTGTGAGGCAGGGATCAGCCTACCAGCATTTTGTGATGAGGAAATGGAGGCTTTGAGAGGTTCAGGGGACTGTCCAAGGCCACATGGCTGCAAAGTACAGAATGTGAGCCCGGGATGCAGTTCACTGGTCATCTAGACTGTGTGTGTCTAGAGGGAGATGTTTATGGGAGTGTGGCTGTACCCATTCCTTCACAGTCTGTCTTGGGCCACTTGAGTGCTGCAGTGGCAGCCCTGCGTGGTGGGGACAGAGGCCGGATGCCTCACAAGCCTAAAATATGAAGAAACCTGTGCTGAGTCCTGCCTTGACTGCTCTGCTTCAGCTTGCGAGGACTGACCCTCACAGGAAAAGGACAGAAGAGGAGCAGGGATGTGGCAATAGAAACAAGGTGCGAGTAGAGTGCCGGCCCCCGCGGTCTCCCAGGCCTGGGGCACATGGGAAGGAAAGACTAGGCCACCTGAAGGGCCACAGGGCTGGGAGGGGCTCTGCTGGTGACCCCACCCTTGCCCTCCTCGAGGTTCCTCCCCTCCGCCAGGTCTGCCTGGCCCTGCCCTCCCTACGCTTGGGTGCCAGGGTCCTACCTGTGTAGTCGATGGCGAAGCCTGCGCTGCTCACGGATGCATCACTGCGGAAGGCCAGGAAGAGGCTGTTGCTGCTGCTTTCAATGCGGCCGGGAAGCTGAGAGCCATAGAAGCTTCCTATGAGAGGGCTGAGAGAGTCCCGTCCGTCGTAGATATGGAGGAAGTCATAGCCAGGCTCCAAGTTAAAGCTGGGGAACAAAAACATCCCGCCCCCACCCCACTAAGGTCAGAAAAGGCTCTTGCTGGGCCTTAGGCTCAATCGGGGGAGGGGGCCTCCCAGACAGCGAGCCCTCCACCCCACTGGCGCCTGGCTCCTGATTCTTCCCGGTGGGAGGGAGAGCTGGAAGCCCCGATGGTCTCCCAGTCAGGCCAGGATGTGGATAAACCAGGCCTGGGGGCAGAGAAGACTGGTCTTCTTCTGGGCACTAAAGCCAATGCCCAGAAAGCTAGAGCTGAAAACCCAACACCCCTCTTTCTGAAAAAAAGTATTTTTAATTGAGATACATTTGACATAGAATATTGTGTAAATTTAAGGTGTGCAACTTGTTGATTGGATACATTTTATCCTGTAATAGGATTGCCATAGTGGTGAAAAGTAGTCCCTCTATCACATCTCACATAGTTATCACTTCTTTATAGTGGTCGGAATACCAAAGGTCTAGTCTCTTAGCAAGTTTGAAGATTATAATACAATACTGTTGTCTGAATTCACTACACTCTGCACAAAAGGAAAAACAAGTTGCCAATTCTAAATACTAAAGAGTCAGCCAGAGCAGGTAAGCTCTCTTATCTGCTTCCACTGGTCTTTAGATTGTGTTAGTCTGCACCTCCTTTTCCAAGAGGGAAAGAGTCACCCAGGGGGCCATTCCCAGGTGGGGAGGGGTCTGTTTTCATGAAGAAGCTGGCTCTGTCCCCTCATCTCTGTGCCAGTTCCCAGCTCTTCTCAGATTCTGCTATCACCCCACTCCTGGCACCCACAGGTGTGCCTCTTTCTTAGTTATCTTGACGCTCATGGGGGAAAAAAAACTGGATAAAGAAATTAGCAAATTGAGTATTAGAGTCCTTGAATATCATCGATCCCACTGGTTTGGCTAGAGTGAAAATGATGGAAAATGCCAAGACCGGCAAGAATGTGGAGCCCCCGGAGCTCTCAGAGCCTGCTGGCAGGATGGTAAAGTTGTTTGGCCCCTTTGGAAAGCTGTTCACCTACTAGATCTGAACACATGCTGGCCCTATGAGGCAGCGACTCCATTCTTAGGTACACATCCAGCAAAGCCATGGATACTGGGTCAAGGGTACAAACACGAAAACAATAGAATGTGAGCTGAGAACAGATCTGGGACACTAACTTTTTCAGAGCTGAGCCATGTGTTGGCATCCTCGGATACTCCACCTGGCCGGACTACGAATGGGACAGCAGTTCCACTCTTTAGCTGAGACATGTGGCAGAGAGAGGGGGCCGTGACATCTCTAGGACAAAGTGGGTAGGGCTGGCAGGGAGATGGGATGGGGATCTGGGGGAGGGATCTGGTAGGGGAGCCGGATATATACTGGTCTCCTTCCTCCATGGCACCCTCACAATGGGGTCACCTGCTGAGGCACTTCCTAACTGCCTTGTCTATCTCTGTCTTCCTTCAGTCATCACATTTCATCTGAGTGTGCTCAATGTACCAGGTGCTTGCAAGGTGCTCAGGACACAGGGCTATGTCCGACGCCACACCTTCAAGATGGCGATGGGGCTGAAGGCAGTGACGGGTATGAAGACAGCAAAGCAAAGTACAAAGTCTGTGCGGGCACATGGGATCACAGCACAAAGTTCCTCGGGGAGGAGGAAATGAGACTTTCATGGAGGCCAACTTGGTGTCAAGTTTTGGGAAGTGCAGAGACCCCTGATGGTTGGACAAGGAGGGAAAAGGAAGTCTCCATGAAGGAAGCCACAGAGGCGAGATCACAAGGGCAAGGAATAGTCTTGAAGCTGTGAGCAGCTCAGGCTGGCTGGAGCTCAGGGGTTAGGATGGGGTCGGGGGGACTGGGTGGAGAGGGAGGCAGCGGCCAGATTGCTTGGACTGAAAAACCAAAGTTCTGAGTTTATAGGAAGAGGAAGCCACAACAGGACTTTAAAATAAGAGATCCATTTGTTTGTGTGTTTGTTTTCAAATAGAGGTATGACTTATACACCATGAAATGATCAGCTCATAAATTATCACCTATGGGTCTTGACACACGCATAGCAAGATCCAGGCCATTCCCACCATCCCCAAATGCTCCCCTTCCCAGTCAGTCTTCCCCAGAAGTCACTACTGAACTGATTTTTATCACCATTGATTCATTTCGCTCATCCCAAAATTTCACGTAAGTGGGATCCTACATTATGGGCTCTTTTGGGGCCGTCTTCTTCTGCTCAGTGTGATATCTTCGAAAGTCAGCCGTGTTGCCTGTATCAGTCGTTCACTCCTTTTTGTGGCTGAGTAGCATGTTATTGCATGTTCCCATGGAAGCTGAGGTGGTTGTTTTAGCATTTTCACATGACAAGATCACCGCTACAGCTAACTCAAGAAGAGGCTGGCATGAGGGGAAGATGGGGGCTGAGGAACCAGTCAGGAGACTATGGGAGTAGTTTGGAGGGTAAGTAGTGAGAGTTTCAACAGCACAGTAGCTTGGACGCTGGAGGAGAAGGGCAGATGTGAGGGTCCAGGCCTTGCTCACTAATGGAAGCAGCAGCTGCATGAAGGTGGCACTCCCCGGGGGTCAGGAGAGAGCTCTTCTGGGGCGGGGGCAAGTTATAGGCTCAGTTTTATACATGCTGCCTCAGAGGCACTGTCAGTCACCAGACCCCAAACAGCTATATAGGAGAGCCCGCAGCTCAGAAGGCAGTCTGGGCTGTGGTAGCATGGAGTCCCGTTTCTAAGACTGAGGTGAAGCCATCGGAGCAGAGGAGCGGGCCCAGGAAGGGAGTGTGGATACGAAGAGAAAAGGCTCCCAGTAGAGCCTGGCCAAGGAAGGCGGGGCTTAACAAGGAAGCTGTGAAGTCACAGAAGAAGCAGGAGAACTGGAGGGGAGTAACTTCATGCAAACCAAGGAGAAAAAGCAGGGCAAGGATGGAGGGAGTGATCAAGAGGTACAGTGGGATAAAACATGGGAAGTGCCATTTTGTGTGGCAACCAGGAGTTTGCTGGGGTCTCTGGCGGAAGCCTGCAGGCAGAACCCAGGTATCTGTGGTCTGAGTGTGAACAGGAGGCGAGGAAGTAGACACAAGCAGAGATGATTCTTTTGAAGAGTTTGCCTCTTAAGAGATAAAGGAGGCAGTGCAGGAGGCAGGCCAGGAGCTGGATGGGGGAGGACCTGAGACAAACCCGAGCCTGTTTGCACACTAGGGAGTGTGAGGAAAGGAGCCAGGTGAGAGCAAAGGGGGAAACACAGAGGGGTGGGGGGCGGAAAGGATCCAGCAAGGGTCTGCTTTCTGAATCTCAACATCTTCAGAGGAAAGAAGAAAGAAAGAAAGACAGGAAGGAAGGAGAAAGAAAAAAAGAAAGAAAGAAGGAAAGGAAGAAAAGAAAGAAAGAAAAAGAAAGAAAGAGAAAGAAAGAAAGAAAGAGAAAGAAAGAGGAAGGAAGGAAGAAAGAGGAAGGAAGGAAGAAAGAATAATTGCTACTTCAGCAATTATAAGGATTAAATAAGATAATAATGTGTGAAGTCGATGAGCACAGCACAGGGCACACAGGAAACATCCAATAAATGCTAGTTTCCCTCCTTTGGGCTCCCTCATGTGCTCCCAGCAGACCTGTGTGCACTCACCTAGAGACCCTGGTCTAAACCCCCCAGCTGCTCTGAGCCCCTCGTCTCCCACCTGGGGGAAAGGTACATACATGTTAAATACCAGGGCGATGACGTAGTCCGGAGAGACAGTCACTTTCCAGTCACACTCCTTGCCTGGTGGGTAAGGTTCTGGGTAATTTGGCGACAGAATGACTCCTGATGGTCCTGTCAGGTCTCCACCGCAAGGAGCTGGGGAGAGAGGAAGACAAGGGTCAGGCCTGGGTGCTGGGGAGGCAAAGTGGAGGAGGGACTGAGTCTGGCAGATCTGAGCGAAAACCTGACTCTAAGGGCCAAGGGGAGGATGGGATGTAATGGGTGCAGAGTTTTACTTCCAAGTGACGGGAATGTTTTGGAACAGAGGTGGTGGTTGTGTAACATCGAGAATGTACCAAATGCCACTGAATCATTCATATAAAAAAAAAAAGTGAGTTTTATGTTATGTGAATTTCACCTCAAGAAATTATTAAAATCAAAACCAAACGACCTGGTTCTGCCACTTCCTGGCCATGAGGCCTTAGGGAATTACCCTAACCTCTGTGGACCTCAGCATCCTTTCCCTATTGCAGGAAGAGGTACTATTTCCCTCATGGATGGAACTAAAGGTGCTGGAGAGGTCTGTTAAAGCATCTGGAATACAGTAAATAATTATTATTTGGAGGCAGTTGATACTCCTCTTTTAGACATTTGAAATACACGGTCTCCTGCCACTGCCTCCTGTCCAGTTTCCAGGTGAGTTTTGTGGGCGTTGATCCGAGTTCTAGTGTGCTCGCCATCAGGGGTGTGGAGAATACAGTCACGCTCACCTGCCAAGCGCGGCTAGCCTCCTCTCTGTCAATGCTCTTGGCCTCTGCCTGGAGCTGTAGATAATGTCCAAGTTTCCAGAAGACCTCGTCTAAGAGAGCGGGGGCACCTCACTTGGATGGAGATACGACAGAGCTCCATACATCCATGGTGGCTCCCCACCCCATCCCCCTGAGATGATGGGCCTTTTAACAGGTAGGGAGGGGGCAAGTGGCCAGGTGAGGCAGCAAGCAGCTTACCTGGAGCCCACTGGGGCACTTCCCAGATCTGCAGTCAGGGTCTCCCCTAGATGGCTGGCTGGGTCACTGCCCTGAAGCAGTGGGGTCTCATGAGATGGGGGCTGGAAAGTGTATGGGGTCATCCAGGAAATACGGTAGGGACTATTAATGGTTTGGTTTGAGAAACCCCACAGGGTGCCACTGGCGGTTGACGTCAAGTACGTCAGCTGGGAGCCCACAGGAGTAGAAAAGCCATTTAAGGAGAAGCCAGAAAGTCTGAGATTGGACACAGAGGTGGGAGCCAAGGGTGTGTCCAAGACCCAGCTCAAGAGCAGCCACAGTCTTGTTGCTGAGCTGAGCTTTACAGACGCATGCTGTAGCTTTCATGCGGGGCAAGGCTTGGAGGGCTCGGTCAACGCCCACAGGGTCTTTTTAAAAAACAGTAGGCTTCAGGCTGGGCCATAAAAGCCCTAACGTGGCTGAACATAGAGCCTGAGAGATCCCAAGAGTAGTGGTTCCCCTCCACCCCCATGGAGAATATATCCCAAGTCCCAACTGGAACACTCAAGGGGGCACTTACTCTACGTCTGACATGACGCAGAGCATTCTAGATACCTCATCTCACTTCCCTCTCGCAACAACTCAGTGAGCTATGGATTCTTCTTCCTGGTTTAGAACCGAGAAGCCTGGGGCTCAGCGAGTTGAAAGACCCGCCCAGAGTCACTGAGACTCAACCTTCATCCGTCTGCCTCAAAAGGGCAGCCCTTTCACACTCTTCCTTTCTGCTCAGAATCTCTGGTGGCGGGGCAAGGGAGCAGCCCCCGCTGGGAGAGCTTCTCTGAGCAAGGATGGTTCCCTGCACCAGGGCTGCTTTGTGTCTGGCTTGCTTCTCCCCTGTGCCCTCTTGGAGAAGAGGGTTACATGAATGCGACATGCTGGAGGCCTGTTCGATCCGGATAAAACCTTGAACTTAGCACAGTAGGACCCATTGTCCCGTGCTCTGAGGGCCCAACCCTAGCAGCTGTCTGATGCAGCCTGGGTAGTCCCAGCTCCCTGGGGACCTTCCTAAAGGAGCACAGTGATGCCTCCATGAGGGCAAAGGCCACTGGGTATGAGCTTCCTCTGTGGCTTGGGGGTCTCTTCCCCTCAGTTAGCCAGGGATGGGGGTGACCTGGCTGCTTCTGAAATTGCCCCCATGATTCTTCCGCCCACTCCCAAAGTGCTTGTGGTTTGTTTGGGTTCTAGGCCTCTGCCCTGGCGCAGTTCCCTTCCAGATGGCTCCCTGGCATTGGGCATTCAGGCATCTGCTTCCCACTCAGGACCCCAGCCTGGGCGTCATTGCCCTCTGCCATTTGTGTGTCAAGGCCTGGCCGCACTCCTAGCTGCTTGGCCAGCAGGAGTGTTCCCGCTGCTCACGGCTGGTGGAGAGATACGCAGAGGAAGGAAGTCCCTTCCCTTTCTAGGCTCCAGCACTAACCAGCAGGACAGTCGAGCTGCGGGAGACCAAATGAGGTCTTGGCAACATCCCAGCATCACCTGGTCCTTTCAGCAGGTATTCACAGGGGTGGGAAGCCAGGTGGGAACTAGAAGCCAGGTGTTGCTTCCATTCCAGGATGCTTGTCCCACACCCATGGTCACGCCCTGTCCCTCCCTACTGTGAGTCAGAAACAGAGGCTGCAGCCTATAAACTATGGAAGCCTAGGAGGGGGTGGTAGCAGACAGCTGGTCACCCCAGATGGCCAAAAAGTGGGCAGGCAGTCCTGCGAGGTAAGCGGTGTGAGAAATGCCGTCGAACTCGAAGTTACACAGTCCTGGGTTCCAATTCTGACTGTGCCACTTACTAGCTATGAGTTTGGGCAAGCTATCCCATCTCTCCGAGCCTCCACTTTCCCATATATAAAGTAAATAATAATAACAAAAAGAGTAAGGACAATAATAACTTCTAACGCACACTGGGTTCACCGTGAGTCAGACGTGGTCTTAGGTGCTCTACAGCATGAGCTTCTTTCCTCCTCAGAATAGGGTGATGATCTAGGTCCTCCTAATGCCCCTATTTTACAGGGGAGGAAAATGAGGTCCAGGGAGAGTCAGCAATTTGCCTAAGGCCACTCAGCTTGTTGGGGTGAAGCCACCAGACTCGGTCGGTAGTTGAAATCCAGAACCTGAGCTCTAAACTTACCATCTGACAATTCCATTTGCAAGAATGCAGCTAAAACTTCTAGCCCAGTGCCTATCATGGGGATGGCGCTCAATAAATACTTGTTTTCTCCCTTTGCTTCCTCCCTATAATGAAGGGATATCAAGGCCAGCCAGACCAGTCATGGCAGACTGCCAAGGGAGCTGGAAATTAGGGGCTTGTCACTGGGATTTCCAGACTGTTTGAGAGAAGAGACAAAGACATTCATTTTGTTGCCCGAGGAACGTTTCCCCAAGCTGAGTACAGAAGAATGGGTAATGAAAGCTGAATTAACCTCTTTGCCCTGCTTGCTGCACATTTATTGCTCTCAACAGCTTAACACCGTGCAGCGCCCCCTCCTTCTCCACCTGGGACAGTCTTGTCTCAGGACCTGCTTTTCTGTAAGAGAAGCTAAGGAATCACAGCACCAGAGAATGCTAAATTTGGACGGGGCCTCAGAGTTCATCTAACTCCCTCCCGGGACTCACCAGAATTCCACTGCCCCATTGGGATTCATGCTCAGGGAAGGGAGGTAAGTCCAAAAACTCAAGAGACAAAAACAAAGAAGGGAATAATGGGAGGGAGGGAAGGAGGGAGGAAGGAAGGAATGAGAAAAGGAAGGAGGGAAATCAGTATTTCTTGAGATTTGGGTTAGTTTGTGTCCTTACTCCATGATGCCATGAAAGTATATTTAGTCTCACTTTATAGAACAGGAAACTGAGGCTCAGAGAGATGGAGCGGCTCTTCCAAGGCCACTGAACTAGTTAATGGCAGAGCAAGGATCTGAACCCAGATCTGTCTACTTCAGTACCCCCACCATCTTTTGCACATACTATTCCATGTAACTGAGATCTGACCCGTTTTTGGAAGCCAGGAGTCAACCTCCTGTCTGCTATGTATAGTCATTCACCACGCTCCTACCGCATAACCCGGGTGACTCCTAATCACCTCTGAGAGACAGGATTTAGTGTCTCACCTTCAGCACCAGGCCTCAGAGCTTGGCCCGCAAAGGCCAGTCCTCGGATGTCTGGACAGAGCCTCCCACTGAGCCTGAGTGGAAAGACATGCAGGGCATCACCAGGGTGAAGGTTGCTGGGCTGTGTCTTGGGAAGTCCCTGGAACCCATCCCCAGCACAGGAGCTAGTGTGGGAAGTAGGAAATTGAAAGGCTCTCCTTTCAGACTGATGTGGGTGTGAATCTTGGCTCTGCCAAGTCCCAGCTCTGTGATTTGGGCAAGATATCTAAGTTTATCTAAGTTTCAGTTCCTGAACTATAAAGTGAGGGAACGGTGCTCATTTCAGAGAGCTGTAGGGAAAGTTAAATGAGGTTGGGTAAGAAAATGTCCAGTGTGGGGCTAGCACACAGTAAGGGGACCTGGGGACCACTGCTTCTCTTCTAACACCCATCGTTGACCCGGGACATAAATGCATTCAGGACTTTGCCTGAGAAAAAGGGCCATGCAGCAATGAGCACCTGGAATGTTTCTATTTCTTTCTTCCTTCAAGTTCCTGCCTCCTCCCAGGCTCAAGGAGCTGGGGAACAGTATTATTACCCCCCGAACCCTTATAAGCTCTCTGACCGTGGGCAAGTCGCAGAGCTTCCATTTCTGCATGGCTCAAATGGGGAGATTTTTAAGAGTAAGGACAGATCGAGAGATCGAACACCCAGGTAACCAATAATTTCCTTGAGAAAAGAAAGAGCAAGGTTCTTCCCTTTGCACCTGAGCCTGTGGATGCCTTTCTAGTGCTTTGGATATTAGAAAGGGCATTTTGGAACCTGCTGACCTCCCTCCCGAGCTGATCCATCGTCCTCCTTCCCACCTAAATAGCCTGATCCAGGGAGAAAAGAGGCAGACATGCTTGGCTTAGAAATTTTGGGGACCACTTTGGAGAGTGAAGAATTTGTCATGTGTAGACAGTAACTGTGCGTGTGTGAATGTGAGGGGGCATTTGTGTGCACATATTCACACAAAGCAGCATAAACTTTGGGTTTTCCGATGCTACTGGCCGGCCTCTAGATGCAGCTGCCACTTAGGCCATGGGGTCTGGCACACACAAGCGGTGGGACCAGAGGGCAGGATTCAGCCTGTGGCTGCTTTGTACCGATGCACGTGGGCGGACTGGGCTGCCAGAAGAATCTGTTCTCGATCTTCACACAGCTGATCTCCGCGCTCCCCTGCAGTGCATAGCCAGGGTCACACTGGAACACCGTGGAGTCTCCGGCTTCCCAACTGTTGCCACTCCGGCTCCCGTTCTGTGGGACCCCAGGGTCGTTGCAGGACGTGGCTGTAGACACTGGGAGAACAGAAGAGCAAGTGGGGTTGCCTAGAAGTCTGCCAGCCAATGAAGCTCTCAGCCCATCACCCTCGTTGTCATAACCATGCCCACTGTCAGGGCCACAGCCAAAATCTCTGTCACCTCCCACTGGTGTCACTGGCAACAGGGCCTCCGTTTCATTTCTGTTCTCACCCTCATCTCTGTCACCACTGGGGACCACCATCAGAACCATTACGAGAACCTTCACCACCGCTGGCATTCACCTGTCACGAGGTACCATGAGTTAGGTGTGATTGCACAGCTGTGGTTATAGAAGTGAGCTGGGATCAATACCCGCCTTGTTGCAGAGATAAGCAGACAAGCGGGGTCTGCCAGTGGGTTGGGAGCTGGTCTCCCTGCAGGCCGAGCAGTGGATGTTAACAGGCATAGGGAGAACTGCAGTCAGGTGAAGGCAAACGCCCAACAGCACATCGGCCTGGAACTGGAGGGAAGTCTGAGGTGTGTAGCAAGGGACAAAGTAGAGTTTAAAGTAAACATTCATAGCTGAGATGTAGTCGGCGTTAAAAAACCTCAGGAATGTGGGAGACGTTTGCTGTCTGATACCTAACTTAGTGTCGGACAGACCACGTGCTTTAAAAGTGAATGTCAAATAATGGAGGGAAGGAGTAAATGAATAAAAGAATGAATGAGCAGATGCATCATGAGAAAAGGAAAGATAGAAGAGAAAGTCCAGAGACAGAATTGGGACAGCTGCAACCAAGGTTATCCTCCAGATTCTGGGCGGCAGGCTCCAGGGACAGGAGCCCCTGGAGGCCACAGGATCTGTAATATTCATTGGCTTGGAGGGTCAGATTCCCCCACCCCCAATTTTGGGGAAAAATAGCATGCACAAAACTAAATGACTTTATTGTGGAGTAGAACGTAAAAGTCATATGAGTTCTTCAGCAAAAACATGAAGCCTCAAAGAGACTGTAGCTTCCTACAGCTTTCAGATCAACAGACGGATAAACATTCACGCTCTTCTGCTCTGAGGAGGACGCCAGTGGAAAAACTCGAGAAGCCTGAGCCCAGGGCAACTGTACACACTAATATCACCAACTGTAAGACCTAGGATTGTGTGAACGAGTCTGGAGTTATAGTATCCGATACCTCATATCCAGTAACGATATACGAGAAACTAGGGCTCACAGTCAGATCTGTTTCTATGCCTGCTCGTGTAAATAAGTTTTATTAGAATACAGCCATGCTCATCTGTTTATATATGCTGTACTATACCCAGCTACATCTGTAAAATCTTCCAACACAGCAAGCTCAGGTCCCTCCCTGCTTCTCCCACTCCCCAGGGCCTTTGCACCTGCTGGTCCTTCCACCTGAAGCGATGGTGCCGCAGACCTTCCTAAGTCAGCTCCATATTGTCATTCAGTTTTTAGCTCTTGAATCACCTCCTCAGACAGGCCTCTCTAACCACCTTCTTCTGGGCTCATCCCTTGACCCCCCCCCCGCTATTAATTTGGTCACATTCTCCTCTTTTGTTCTTTTCATTGCACAGTCTGTAATACTCTTGCTAATTCATTTGTCTCTTTATTGTAATATCACTTGTGCATCTCTGCGGGAACAGAGACCTCGGCTGTTTTGCTTCCAACTGTATCCCCGGGGCCTAGAACATTACCCAGCACACAGCCGTGCTCAGTAAATATTTGTTGAATGAATAAATAAATGAACAAATCATCACCATCTGACACTTACTGAATTTATTTATAATGTCAAAGAAGAATCAATCTTCTTCCTTCCCAATTAAAAACAGACTTAGCTTTCATCTCTAGCTTTACAGTGCACTGTACACATGTAAATGATTCTCTGAAAGAAAAATAGCTCCCTGTTCTGACCATACTCAGAAAGATTATTTATGTAGGAGGTGACAGAGTGCAATGATGAAGAGCCTGGGTCTGGGAATCAGACATGGGGGTTCTGATCCAGTCTCTGCTGCTTATTAACTAGATGACCTTGTATGAGAAACCTCCCTGGACCTCAGAGCCACGTCTGCAGCACGGATTAAATAATGGCCACCAGGGGCACCTGGGTGGCTCAGTGGGTTAAAGCCTCTGCCTTCGGCTCAGGTCATGATCCCAGGGTCCTGGGATCGAGCCCCACATCAGGCTCTCTGCCCAGCAGGGAGCCTGCTTCCTTTCCTCTCTCTCTGCCTGCCTCTCGGCCTATTTGTGATCTCTGCCTGTCGAATAAATAAATAAAATATTTAAAAAAAAATAATAATGGCCACCATACTCGAAGGCTTCTGTGAAAATTACTAGCAGAGTGCTTAGGGTGGTGCCGGCTCAGCGGGCGGCAATGACTGTGCGTCCCTCTCCTTCAGTGTCCCCCTAATCTTCTTTGTTCCCACTTTCCCTCTTTAATGCTCCTGAATTTGAGCTGCTTGGCAAAGCCCCGGGAAAAGGCTGGATCCGTGTGGTTCAGACAGGATGTTAGATGTTACACAGTCATGTTTACTCAATAAAGCCAAGCCTGCACTAATCGTCTCTGGCATTTCTGTACAATCCCCCGTCAAACACACACTATAAAGTTAACCTGGGGCGAGCCACGCGGCCTTCCCTAGAGGAGTCCTGGTATTTGCTAACTGAGGACAGCAACAGGGAAGGTGACCTTTCCTGAACCTTGGTTACACCCGGACCCTGGGCCAGGTCGTCTTGGCCTGTCTGGAGTCCAGACTAGGTAGCTTTGCCCACGCCCCTCTCCACGGACCTAAGCGATGGTCAGGGCAGCTTGCCTCTGGGCATCCACGCATTAGAGAAAACCATGCGCTCATGTGCACAGGTGTCCATGTGCCTGCTTTCCCAGTAAGCAGTGAGTTAAACCGCCGTGCACGCGTGGGCCGTGGAGGAGTCTGAGCGGCAGGACGTGGCAAGGGTCGGCTATCTCCAGCACAAGGCAGGGTGTCTGGGATTGACAACGCACTGAAGAAACCGAAGTAAAGTGCTCGCTGTGCCACAGGCCACAGCAATTTATTCTGAATGGGGAGGAAGTGGCATCTGACACGCACCTCGAAGGATGAAGAGTCCTTCTATGGGCTGGACAATGCGTGAGGAAGCACCCGGAGCTGCTGGGCGAAGGTGCGGCTCGTGACAGTGCCCAGGGATGCTGTCCCACGTGGCCACGCTGACAGTGCATAGGAGGTCAGATAGCACAAACCCACAGGGGAATTTGTCAGAGCAATTAAGAGGGTTTTTCTTTTTTTTCTTTTTTTAAAGCCATAACCATTAGCTTGGGCACAGTCAGAGAAAATACATGTCTGGTTTAATTATTCATAACACTCCTTTCCCCAGAGAGTGGACTGAGCTGTCTCTTTAGCATTCCACTCTCCTCACTGCTTACAGATCCTTTATGGCTTATCCCAGCAGTCTCCAAAGTCTGTTCCATAAAATGCTAGTCTCTTGAGATGGTCTAGGAAAAAGTCCTCCATGGTCAAATATATTTGGGAACTGTGACCTACTAGATAGACACCTTCTGAATTCACCCGCTATATTAGCATACCAAAAGTTCTCAGAGGTCCCAAGTTACAGATAGCCTCTTTAGGTTTGCCTTGACCTAAGACCGTGCAACGTTCTTTCTCCAGCAACATCAGCCAAGAGTCCGTGGAAATCCAGGGAGCAGATGTAGGGAAATGCTTATCTAAAAATGACTCCCTTGTTGCCCCGTGGTGGGACCTAATCTTAGATGAGCTCACCGTTACCCTGTGGTCCCCAGAGACTCTCCATGGGCAAACGGGTACCAGGATTCCATGTAAGAAGACTCCCAGTGAACCCTGCAAGGAGCTCTTCCTCACCAGGCTAGAAGCTTGCGTGAGTGTTAATCGGGCAAGTTAATGGGTATAAAGGAACATAATCCTGGAGGCTCTCATCTGCCCTACAGACTGTTGAATGCTCATCTCCACGGAGAAAACAGATGTGCACAAGAGCTAGAAGCAGGGTCTATAGCCCCATTCCAGCCCACCTGGAACCGGAAATATACTCAACCACTCTTAGCTAATAAACCACCAAGGAGAGACTGTGGAGGCAAAGCCGTGGCATGGGTACCACATGGGCTTGCTTCGTAATCACCATGACAACTCCCCCACACACTCTGGAGTAAGGACATGGTAATGAAGACAGCTGCTGTATAATAAACATAAGCATAAACCAAGGCAGAGTCACTTGTGCAGGGAGATGAGTGATGGAAGAGGCACTTCAGAGGAGATGAGATGATGCATCACAGGGGGAGGCAGGACCAACACATGAATTATCTAATACCGGGACTCGGATGTGTGAGCATTGCCCATCTTTGGTAGCTCTATGTCATGCTCCTCCATAATTGGCTACTAGAGTGCATAATTAATTGAATTTAGGTCATTTGTATTTGGCTCCCGGTCCTTCCTGGGACCCGCACTAGACTAAGAACCAGAGTGTGCGGCATGTCAGAGTGGCTGTTCCGTAACCGAGCCCCATATCACCGTCCACAGGGGCCCGCGTGCCTTCTTCTGCGCTCCCCGTGTTTCACACTGCACGTTCTGGAAACTTTCATCCTGCCTCTGCACTTGTGCACATGCTCTTCACACCTAGGGCACCCCTTTCTTTCTTTTTTCTCTAACAGGGATCCACAGACTCCCCCCTCCCCCCAAGTCCTACTACGTGGCCCTTCCCACCCCATGGAATCATCAACCGCGCCCTGCTTGAAACACAGTCTTTCCCTCTGTTACTGCTGCTCCTCCTGCAGGTCTGAGCGTGGGCTCCGTGTTTTCTGGACTCTCTTTTCTTCCTGGTGCTCCAAGGTGAGCACGATAGTTTATATGCCCCACCGCACCCCGGTACTCATCAATCGGCATGTTAGTGTCTCTGAAGCTGCTTGTCTTTCCCGGCAGAGTAAGCCCAGCACAGATATTTGAACACAAGTGCTAACCAGGTGCCAGGCACACAGCCCCTGCTCAGTGGCTCTCTCTACAAGAACGGAGGGCTGGAGGAAGGGAGGGCAAGGAGGGGTGGGGGCTGCTGTCATGCCGCAGGACGGATGGACAGGGCTGGGCATGAAATGAGCACAGACCTGAGAAATGAATGGCAAATCCCTGCTTGCTGGTGAAGAAGTCGGTGCTAAACTGCAGAACGACGGAGCTGAAGGTGCTGTGCAGGTCCTTGGGCAGGGCCGCGCCGCTGAGCTCCTTCAGCAGGACCCCACTCTCCACAGGCCCATCCCAGATGCGCAGCACGTCGTGGACCTCCTCTGTGTCAAACACCAGGAAGTGGAGCCTGAACAGAGAGGAGAGGAAGGTGGTCATCCTGGGCTCCGCGCCTTCTTCCCAGGGGCTTCAGGTCAGAGGAAGTCGGAAACCCAAGAAAGACTTGCCAGAAGGAAGAGAGCCGTGACCAGTGGCACCCTCTCTCATGGCTTCCCGCCGGCCTGCCCCTCCCACTGGGGGTCCCTAACAGCCGGGACAGGGATGGGAGGTGGGTATAGGTGGTTTGCGCCTTGTTGATCATCCTGGGTTTTATGTTGCCACTGTGGAACCCCACCCATCTCTTCACTGTCCACCACGGTCCCCAGACTTCCTCCTGAGTCCACTATCATTCTAGATTGTGATGGAGACGCCGAGAAGGCATACACCCAGGCAAAATCCCAGAAAGCCATTTTGTGGCTATTGACAAACTGATTCTAAAGTTCGTATGGAGGGGAGAAAGCCCCAGAACAGCTACATGATACAGAAGGAGGACAAGACTAGAGACTGATTGTACCCGATGTCAAGACGTAATGACAAAGCTGCAGTAATCAAGGTGGTGGGTATTGGCGAAAGAACAAAGAGATCCATGGAACAGAATAGAGAACGCAGAGACAGACTCACAGAGATACAGTCAATTGATCTTTGACGAGGTAGCAAAGACGGTCTTTCCAACAAATGGCACTGAAGTCGCTGGACACACACATGCAAAAAATGAATCTAGCTGTGGACTGAGGCCCTTCATAAAAGTTAACTCCAACTGGGTCACAGACTTAAATGTAAACATAAAACTATAAACTCCTAGAAGACGTGGGAGAAACCCTACACGACCTTGGGTGTGGGGAAAACATCTAGATACGCCAAAGGCATGATCCGTGAAAAAACCCAACTGATCAGCTGGGCTTTACTGAGATTAAAAATTTCAGTTCTGCAAAAGACAATGTCAAGAAAATGAGCAGACAAGCCACGGCCTGGGAGGAAATATTTTCAAAAGACATAATTTGAGGGGCGCCTGGGTGGCTCAGGAGGTTAAAGCCTCTGCCTTCGGCTCAGGTCATGATCCCAGGGTTCTGGGATCAAGCCCCGCGTCGGGCTCTCTACTCAGCGGGGAGCCTGCTTCCCCGCCCCCCCTGCCTGCCTCTCTGCCTACTTGTGATCTCTGTTTGTCAAATAAATAAAATCTTAAAAAAATTAAAAAAAAAAGACATAATTTGATAACGGACTGTTACCCCAAATATACAAAGAATTCTTAAAACTCAACAATAAGAAAACAAGTAAGTCTGCTTAAAAAGTGGGCCAAAGACCTTGCCAGACGCCTCACCAAAGATAGACAAATGGGGAATAATCACATGAAAAGACACTCCACATCCTGTCATCGGGGAAATGCAAATGAAAGCAGCAATGAGATACCACTACATGCCTATGAGAATGGCCAAAATCCAGAACATAGACACCACCAAGTGCTGATGGGGCGGGAAATAGGAACTCTCACACACTACTGGCGGGAATGCAATATGGTAAGGCCACTTTGGAAGACAGTTTGGCCATTTCTGGCCAAAGTAAATCTATAGAATGTACACCATCAGAGTGAACCCTAATGGAAATTACGGACTTTGAGCAATAGCGATGTGTCAGTGTAGGCTCACCACTTGAAACAAATGTCCCACCCTGGTGGGGGGTGTGGTTCTTGGGGAAGCTGTGCATGTGGCAAGGCAGGGGGCAAATGGGAAAATTTTGCATCTTTGTCTCAATTTTACTCTGAACCTAAATCTGCTCTAAGAAACTCGGCCTTAGAAAAAGGGGCATGGGGATAAAGGTAAGGAGTGTGTTGTGGGGTTTGAGAGGCTGATCCAGTTGTGGAGGGGGGTGGTGAGCCTACATCTTGGTTTCCAGGAACAGAATTTGGGACACTGGCTACACACAGGCTTGGCTTAGATAATCCTTGGGGATCTGAGGAGGCCAGGCAGGGTTTCCACTTGAGGGGGCAGGCTGCCTGCAGGCCACAGACAGAGCTCTCAGGGCAAAGTAGCTGAGTAGGAACCCTGAATTCTCCCAGCACAAAGAGGTTCTGGCTGTCAAAGCTATTTGACTACCAGCCTTTCTCTCCTAATCAAATTTTTATTTTGGAACAATTTTAGACTTACAGAAAAGTTGCAAAGTTAATATAGAGAATTCCCATAGACCCCTCACCATTTCTCCCACTGTTAATGTCTTATGTTTCCCAGGTGCATTTGTCACAACTGATGAACCAACTTGGATGCATTACTATGAACTCAGCTCCATGCCTCATTTGAATTTCACCAGTTTTTCCACAGATGACCTTTTTCTATTCCAGAAGCCAATCCATTTATCACTATCTCCTTTTAAAAATATCTTTTTAGGGGCACCTGAGTGGCTCAATCGGTTGAGCATCTAACTCTCGGTTTTAGCTGAGGTTGTGCTCTCTGGGTCCTGGGGTTGAGCCCCTCAGTGGCTGGCTTGGTGTGCTCAGCGGGGAGTCTGCTTCTCCTCTCCCTCTCCTTCTGCCCCTCCCCTCTCAAATAAAATAAAATCCCTAAGAAGTATATTTTTAAATTATAAAAATAAGACATGCTCAAGGCAGAAAAAGACAAACAATATATAGATGTACTGAATTTTTTAAAAAGTCTCTTACACAAACCAATCTGTTCTCCAAAGCTTTCCACTTGATATTAGTCTTGCTGCATATCGTTCCAGGCTTTCTTTCAGTGTGCACTCCCCAAATGGGACCATATTTTACAGAATTTTAAGTTACTTTTTTTTGCTTAAGACTGTTAGGGACGTAATACATATATTTCATTTTTTTTCCCTACAAAAAATGGACACTGTTGTATTTCACAATCTCACATAAGACTGCAAGGAACATTCCCATAGCTTTGCCCATTTCTGTTAACATCTCAGTCGACTGTTGGAGGAATTCGGGGGGGGGATGAGTATACACTTAAAAATCTTTTATAAATGCTGTTAAATTATTCTCTTAAGTGATTGCATCAGTTTACATTCCCACTAAATAGTATCAGTGTGACTCCTCTCTCTAAACTTCACCTCATCAACATCAGATATTTAAAATACTTGCCCATCTGGTAAACCAAAATGGAATCTCACTGGTGTTTTGGATAATTTAAGTTATGTGCATATTAAATGTGCATCTTTGTTATATTTTGTTATAAGCATATCTTTGCATGTATTTATTGCCCACTTACATATCTTCATAACCTTTAGACATCTTAACAGAGTTATTTGTCTTTTAAAATTCTATTTACAATTAATTATAATTTTTATTCATTATTTTTATATATTTTTATTTCTCTCTTAAATATTGCTAATATTTTCTCCTAGCAGCTGGTGTCTTTTTGCCCTTTAAATTTTGTTTTTGGTGCCTATTTTGGTGTAGGACTTATTTATTTTTTTAAGATTTATTATATATAGAGAGAGTAAGTGGGAGGAGGGGCAGAGGGGGAAGAAGAAAAATCCTCAAGGAAGGAAAAATCCTTTTCCTTGGTGAGTGCAGAGACTGACATGGGCTGGATCCCAGGACCCTGAGATCGTGACCTGAGCCAAAATCAAGAGTTAGATGATTAACTGACTGAGCCACTCAGGTGTGTCTGGACTTAAGTTATTTTATGTAACAAATATGCTAATCTTTTCCCTTAACGATATTGATGGCAGGGCGCCTGGATGGCTCAGTTGGTTAAGCGCCTGCCTTCAGCTCAGGTCATGATCCCAGGGTCCTGAGATCAAGCCCCACATTGGGCTCCCTGCTCAGCGGGGAGCTGGCTTCTCCCTCCCCTTGCTGCTCTCCCTACTTGTGCTCTCTTTTTCAAATAAATAAAATATATATTTTTTTAAAAAAGAGATAACTTAAAAAAAAAAGATACTGAATGTCGTGTTATGCTTGGGCAAACCCTCTTCTTCCCACAAGATTAAAAAGCCAAACTTGAGTATTTCCCCAGATCTTTATAGTTCTATTTTTTGAGGTTTATAGGTTCATTATGTTTCCAGATGGACACTCAACTCTCCTACCACTGGTCTAAAATAGCCTCGTCCATGTTTTGACTATCAAAATGCTCTGTTTACTTCCTCCCGAGCATTTATTGCAGTCTATACTTACTCATTTGTTTACTACCTGTCTCCCCAACTAGAAGATAATTTTCATGAATGGGGGACCAGGGGCTATTCACTCTGGTGGCCTCAGAGCCTATGACGTGCCTGACACTTTGGATGGTGCCCACGAATGTCTGGGGAATGAAGACAGTTGTCACTGTATAATCCAGGCTCCCCTCATGGATATGAAACATCATTTTGGTCATGACTCTGATTCTAGACACCCTCCTTAGCTCCAAGACTCGCTCCTTGGTCTCTACAGATGCTACTTGTTGTACCACAAACACACCTCCACAACTTACTTCTGTTTTCATATTTCATATTCTTTCAGGGCAAATCCCCCTTCATTTTTTCTCCCCCAAATTTCTTAGCTATTTTCCTAAATTTATCCTTTGAGATGAACTTTATAGTTATCAAGTTCCAAAAAAAACCTCACTGATACTTTGATTGGAATTGCACACATGCATTGATTCATTTGGGCAAACCGATAGCTTTATGTTATTTTTCCCCAGCCAAGAACACTGTAGGTATCTTAACCTATTCAGGGCTTTGTTCATGTGTCTTGGTAACATTTCATACTTTTCTTCTTTGTTATGTTTTTCTTTCTGCATACTTCTTATTGAATTTTTTATTCTATTATTAATGAGATCTAATTTTTATTTGTGTATTTGTTGTTGGGTGTGTGTGTGCATGTTTTTTCTTTTCAGTTACCAGGTAGTTTTACTAGGATTCAAGTGAATCTCCTGGATTTCCCAAGCAAACCCTTTTATAGATAGAGGTGCAGGTCCGCCACACCAGAAGCTGTGTGGGTGCTAGTTCCCCTGGCAGGCATCCCCTCCGGGGGGTTCTGGCAGAGTAAAGACAGATGGGCTTCCTTTCCATGCATTCAGCAGGAAACAGACTGGCAGTCTGGGGCCCCCACACTTGATTGGAAAGAGGAAGTGGGAGCTTCCCAGGAAGCAGAGCCAACAGGCATACCCACTGCTGTGCCAAGCTGCACCCTTCCTTTTCTGTTTTCTCCGTGATACTCAATGGATGCAAAATTGTCCTTAACCACAGGAGCAGACCAGGAGGTAAGCTGTGTGGTGTGGCTGGATGCATTCTCAGAAAAGAGAGGCTCTCAGGGGCTGGACTTGTCAGGGAGGGAGGGAGGAGATGAGACTTGAAGTTTGTATGGTATGAAAGGGAGTGGGTTTTCTTTGCATTAATAACATGAGACAAGGGGCGCCTGGGTGGCTCAGTTGGTTAAGGGTCTGCCTTTGGCTTGGGTCTGTGATCCCAGGGTCCTGGGATCGAACCCTGCATTGGGCTCCCTGGTGAGCTTCTCCTTCTCTCTACCCCTGCTCATACTCTCTGTCACTATCTCTCTTTCTCTCTCTATGTCAGATGGATTAAAAAAAATTGTAAAGAAAAATAACATGAGACAAGACCCAGAGGTGGAGCAAGGTGAAGGGGCCAGAAGAAAGGTGATTCCCACACGGGAGTCCAAGTGGCGTCAGGAGGTCACAGACAATAGAGCTGGGCTGAGAGTGGGAAGATCATGAGGACCCAGAATTAGCTAGAGGAATCTGGGTTTTGTCCCCTTTTAGTTAAGAGACCCACTGAGGTCCCAGAGGGTAAATAACTGAAGGAGTGAGTGAATGAATCCATGAATGAATGAATGAAATTCCAGCAGGAACCGTCTGATAGGAAGCTGTGGAGAGAGAATATGGAGATGGAGCAAGGATGAAACATGTTTATATGACAACCACCAAGTACAAAGCACTTCCGCGTGGTCTCACTTAGCCCCCGTGAGCATCTTTATTTTGTAAGTGGCATCCTTTCCGTCTTTAAAAATGAGAATACAGAGGTTCAGAGAGGTTGAATAACTTGCCCAAGGTCAAGCGCTGGTTTGAGAGTGAGTCAGAATTACATTATGTAATTATAGTCTGGGTCCAACCTTGGTGCTCCCACTCTTTCCCCTGAGAATGCCGCCTGTGCCTCCAGAAGGAAGAGGCTGTGGCCGGGAGGCAGGTGTGTGCGGGGAGGCCCTATCAGTAATCAATAGCTTACATGAGAATCATAACAAGGTGAAAGGGCTGATCTTTGAGACCATGAATTAAAAATGCTGGCTCATTGCATTCGGCTCAGCTGATCCAATAATCAGACAAAAGTCAAAGGCTTGGCGTTGAACAGGTCTAGAGAATGGCAGGGGGAGAGGCAGAGGAGGGAGCCCAAGGTCCTCTGCAGGCAAAAACAATGCAGCTCAGCAGCCAGAAGGAGGGAGGCTGAAGGGCCAAACCTCTTACCGCATTCATTTGTTTCAACACCTCCCTGCGCTGGGTGTGGGGAGATAATGGTGACGAGGACAGGGCGTCCTTTTCCAGTTGTTTCTGGACATGGGCAATATTCCCTCACACACAAATCCCTGTAAAGACGATCAGCTGTGGTGGCACTTGCATGGAAGGAAGGAGCATGCTGAGACAGAGGACCCGCTTTCCAGAGAGCGCCCTTGGGGGGAGGCCCTTTGGAAGGAGGGGACAGGGAGGCAATGGGAGAGGCTCCCAGATACCAGACCTGAACAGAGCAAGAGGTGGGAGGAAGCATCCTGTGGTAGCGAGCAGCAGGTGCAAAGGCCCCCAAACAGAAAGGCTGTTGCGGGACCGAGATGGGCAGGCAGAGGCCAGGTTGGGTGGGGGACCCAAGGGGTGGGGACAGGGTGGGGGGGAGGGGGAGTTTGGGTTTCATTGAGGGATCTTCTTGCTGAGGCCTGGCAGGATCCAATTTCTATTTTACAGTCACTCCTGCTGCCCAGATGGGAGTAGCGGCAGGGGCTGGAGTGGGTGCACCGCAGGTAGCTGGGTTGGGGGGGCTGGCTGCAGGGAGGGGTGTGGTGACCCCTTGTATTAGAAATCCTTGACGAGAGCCAGGGAAGACTTCCTTTGTCAAACCGATCACTCTGATTAAGACTCTTATTGAAGACTTGTTTTCATCTTTGAGAAATCAAAGTCTGTAAAATGCTAATCAGAGGTTCTGATAGATGGGGCTCATTCCAGGCCTGGCAGACAGCAGGCTTGCCTGAGCAGCTCTTCTGTAGGTGAGCATAAGTCTTCTTTGGCTTTTGAAAAACTGGGAGCAGTTTTGAGGACCTGCTCCCCCCTTACCCCAGGTGGGGAGGCACTGAAGGGAGGGGAAGAGGTAAAAGGCTTCACAGAGAAGCCTTCCTCCCAAGGGTGTCTGCTTCTTTGGGCCACAGACATGACACAGGCCAGGGAAGAGGGCTGCAGTGTGTTGGGCGTCACACTCTGTCTCTGCCCTGGAGGCTGCTGCTGCTGAGTGAAAAACATACAGTAATATGTGTGGGATCCCTGTAAAAACGCTTCGATTTGCAGGTTACTTTTGCCACCTTGCTCATGGGGGGACTGAAGTCCCCGGGGTTTAACACAGACCACTGTGGGGTGGGGAGTGGGGAGTGGGTATCACACAGCTAGTAAGGCTCAGGGCTAGCATTCAGTGCATGTCTCTCTGGTACCAAAGGCATTCCTTTCACATTGTCTTCTACCTGAGCGAAGCAAGGAAAACTCCAAGAAGGAGGTGTCTTTGCAGTAATTTTGAAGACAGAAAAGAAATGCAGGAGGAGATGGAGAGAGGAAGATCACAAGAGAGGGAACAGCACACACAGAGGCTTATAAAACGTGGGACTAGCCTTCCTGAATCCAGACGCCCTCCCACCCTTTCAATTCACCTTCTCTGTGCGGGGTACGGTGATCATTCTGAACCACACTGTTCTTTCCTTCACCAAGTCCTTCAGGAGCCCCAGCTGCCATCCTCCAATCCTCTCTGTTCCACCCATTTCCTTCTTGTCTTCTTGCTTCAGGGACTTCTCTCTGCCCGGAACATTCCTACCCTCCCATACACTCCCATACCTGCCACCACAGCGGGCTGAGTTCAACCCCTTCAGTGTCACCTTAAATGGAATCGTCAATGGGACGATTAATGGGAAATCAATGCATCGTTGCAGATGTAATCAAGTTCAGATGAGGTCATCCTGCGTTAGGGTGAGCCCTAAACCCAAGGGCTGACGTCTTCATCAGAGAAAGGAGAGGGAGACTGGGATACAGAGAAGCAGAGGGACAGCGGGGAACAGACCATGTGAACACAGAGTTAGAGACTGGAGTGACATATCTATGAGCCCAGGGTGGCTGGCAACTACCAGAAGCCAGAAGAAGGTCACAGATTTTTCCACAGAGTCTTCAGGGGGAGCACCGACACCTTGACTTTGAATTGTGAGAAAGTATATTTCTGTTCTCGTTTCAAGCTCTTCTGTTTGTTACAGCAGCCCCACAAACGCATACACCACCTGGCTAGCATGTACCAGCTGATACCCCACACCCAGTGGGGACCTTTCTCTGGGCGTCTCCATATCGTGCACTGCCTTGCCATCCCTCACCGACCCCATGAACCCCATCTGGACAGATGCTCCCTCCACGTGCTCCCACAGCTTTGGACCCATCGGTGACGTACCTATCTTACCAAGCTCCTTAACTGCTCTGTTTCTGACTCATTCATCTCTGTATCTTTGGTACCCAGCACCAGGCCTGGCCCATGCTAAGCTCTTGGTCTGGCTGAACTATGAATGAATGAACTGATCACCACCTTGCAGGAATACCATAGTTCAGCCAAACTCACCTACTCTCCTTGTCAAGTGTGTACCACATGGTGAGAGGAAATGAAATCCTCTGTGCTAAGGAAGATACGTCCTATTTTGCCAGAGGTTCTGACATCTCTCTTTATGGCCACATTCAGCTCCTTGGATCTTCCCACTGAATCTTCGGTGCTCTATCACTACCAAAGAAATAGGACCTAGCTGCACCGACCCTAAGCCAGAACTAGCAGCTTTGTCCAAACCCAGGAGACATGGGGAGGATGCAGTCATGGTCGCACACTGGCTAAGCCCAGCCTGGTAGGTTCTCTGAGCCTAGATACAGATACCAAGAGTCACACATCCAATCAAGAGAGAACAGGTACCAGATGCAGACAGCAATGATGGGAATATGGCATGTCTCTGACCCTAAGTGTGGTGTGATGAGTTCTATGGTCAAGGCATGCACAGAGCAGACCCCTACCTGGGTGGAGGGGGTGAGGCAGGCCCCCTGGAGGAGGTGACAACTGAGCTGAGAGTCTTGTCAGATGCACAGGCTGTGTGCAGATGAAGGGGGTGGATGAGGAACGTGAGAAGAAGAGGGAATGCCAGGGAGGGAACAGAGACAGCGTAAAGACATGGATGGGCTAGAGAGAGAAAAGTACCAGTTCTTTGGTAGGACACAAGCATGCGGTGCAGGTGGTGGGTTTGGACAAGCGTGTCCAATGAGTATACAGCGTGAGAGGCACATAAGGAAGGGAGTTTCTGGAGGATTCGGACTTTAGGGATGAATGGGGAAAGAGAAGCCCATGGAGACTAAGACTAAGAGGTAGAAGGAAAAGCAGGAGAAGGTACAGTCCTAGAAGCCAAGACAGGGGAGAGTCTCAGAGGGACAGCAATAATGCCCAAGCTGCTGTGGAGAACGCAATAATCCTATATCCTTTATCTACATCTTATAACTATATATAGGTATATCTATAATAGGATATAGATATAGGACATATATATAAATATATATATATAGGATATATATATAAATATCCTATATCTATAATCCTAGTGACAGTGGTTTGTGCGGTGATGGGGCAGGGCTGGGGGCAGGGGCGGAAGACCAGTGCCCACCAAAGGAGGGGCTAGAGTTAGTCTCACTGTCCTAAGTCTGGTGTCTGTTTCGCCTCGGGTATAACATGGGTGCTCACGGGGACCGACAAATACACTGCTCAGCTCCTCAGCCCCACTGGTCTCTAGTTCTCTCTCTCTCTGGCTCCCTGGGGACTGTCCTGAGACTCTGCTCTCTCCAGCGCTGGGTCATCAATGCTCAGCTGGTTGCCACCTGCTTCAACCCCAGGGCACCCTGGATGGTGGGGCTGACCCTGTTCCAGGATCTCCCGACACCTTTTTTTATAGTGTCTCTGTAGAGTCCCACCTTCTTCCACAATCTCCTGACAGCAGGTGCCCCAGGGAGGGCACTCCCACCCGGCCCTTGCTCCCCTACCACCCCCTACCAGCCTGCCACGGAAACTCCGCTGGACTTTGCTGGTAAGGGAGTAAAGCTCATGACACTCAGCTTCAATGGCACGAAGAGATTTTCCACCAGAGTCTCAATCTAAAAAGCTAGGGGAACAGTGGATTCTTGCTGCAGGTGCCCGTACCTCTCAAGAGCTGTCCCCAGGCAAAACCTGCTTCTGGGATCTGGTCCTCAGTCCCCTCAGTCCCAAGGAAACTTGGACACCTTGGATGCTCTTTGGATTCTGCCAACCCCACTGCTTATAGGGAGCTCATTTGGATCCATTACATGTCAGACAGATACACAAAAGCAAGAAAAAACAGTCCACAGCATTTTGACATGTTGACTTCATTTGATTTCACTTGCGGCCCCCAAATGTGAAAGGGCCTTTGGTCCTTCAGGGCAACCGTTGCCACTCCATGGGTGGATCTTTATATCAGGGGAAAATGGCCCGCGAACAGACACTTGCTGCCGGCGGGAGAGGGTCGGAAATCACTCCTGCCCCCAAGTGAGAAGGAAGCCTAAATTATCCTCAGTGACACTGGCAACTACAATAACAAAATAATCCTTGTTTTATAAAATGCTGCCTTCTGAGCCATGGAGCTGCAAACTGACAATTAAACCATGATCATAATAGCAGACAATAATAATTAAAGCATCCTGCCATCCAAAGAGCAAAAACGGAGAAGACAGACCAAAGCCCAAAGCAAGCATTGACGTCTAGAGCAAAATGAGAGGCTCTTCTTTCCTGGGGCCAGCTGGTATCCGATAGAAAAAAGATTCTTTTGTTACTTCCATGAGGGAGAAAATGAACCTGAGCTTTGGGTCACTGCAGTGGCCGTGGTGATGGCGTTCTGGGAGGCTGGGGCAGTGCACAAACGCAGGACTTAGGCTACTGCTGTGTCTTTCAGCTTTCCTCACCAGTGACCTTGGACTGGCTTCCTTCTTGTCATGGGCACCTTGTACATGAAAGCTATGTGACCACCTGTCATGGGCCGGAACCTGTCCTGGAGGTGTCAGGGATTTTGTGAGGACAGATGTGTCTTTATTCTTCCCGGAAGAAATGTTGTCCATAAATGAAAGGTTCATGCCTCCTGAAGTGCATAATCCGGAGGGAAAAAAAACGTGGCTATGGAATCAAAGACACAGCTTCACATCTTGTTCTGGGATTGCTCATCAGGTGACCTTGTGGAGTCTTGGTTTACTTCTCTGTCGAATGGCGGTAACGGCCTCCATCCAAGCAGTGTTGCTGGGAGGATTATTGTAAATGAAATCACATATAAAGTACCTGGCACCAAGCCTGATACATAGTGCAAAAATCAATAAATGGTAAAATCACCTAAAGCAAAGTCTATTTCTGTTCTCTTTATTTTTATTGAAGTGTAACTAATACATAGTGTTATATTCATTTCAAGTGTATGACTTTTTTTTCCCTTTTACTTGACTAAGAAAGATGTGTTAAAGTCCTTCTACGACTGTCAATTTCTTGTATTTATGACAGATTTAACTCTACATTTTCTTGGTCGGTTATTTGTTGTGTAAAGACCATGACTGTTAGCATTATCATAGCACAGGCACTTTTCCATGAAATAATTCCCTCTGTCCCTGTGGCTGTTGGCTCTCCTTAGCTTGCTGCTGTATCACTCCAATCTCTGTATCTTCCCGTCTGTGTGTATAAAATCTCCCTCTGCTTCCCTCTTACAAGGATTCATGTGGCTGCATTTAGGGCCCACCCAGAGAATCCAGGAAAAATCTCCTCATCTCAAGAGCCTTGATTTAATCACTGCTGCAAAGATTGTTTTTCCAAATAAGCTAATGTTTACAGGCTCCGGTCATTAAAACCTGAAGTCTTTTGGGGCCATCACTCAGCCTACTACAATGTCTTTGCGAGTTTTTCAAGAAGCCCCAGTGGCAATTTTCTGTGGCTTTTGTGCACATTAGATCTTGGCTGAATCAATGATTCTTTGGTCTTACAGCACCGCTGTTCTTGGCCAGTGATGTGAAGGAGGGGAGATTTTAGGAGGATTGGGTTTGGTGTAGGGGTGGTTTCTCATAAATGACCGTTTTATTTGAGGAGGACTTGTTGTGTGCTTACCTGTGTGAGTGTGTTTTGTGAAAAGCTTTTAAGAATCTTTTATTATCCTTGGAACTGATCCATTTTTCATCAAGTTCTATCTAATTCGTTTTGGCTGGAACTCAGTGAGTCTGTTCAATTCACCAAGGACACTTTAGTCCGGTCCCTCCCTCTGTCCCTTCTCAGAGGAGTCTGCTCACAATCTGTATTTTATTATTATACTCTTCTCCATCTGTGCTGCCTGGTTGGTCCTCTGTCTTCCACACTGGGTAACTTCTCTTTCATTATTTCCACACCCTTGCACTTTGTCTCTGCAGTCTCAGACAGAACCTCCAGATTGTCTCTTTCTTCAGTGCATTTATTTCTTACAAGGCAAGTGCTACTCTTGTAGATTTCAGCTACTGTGTCATTAGCTTCTTTTCATTCTTTACTCGAGGTTATCAAGGTCACTCTTTCTCAGGATCTCCCCTCCCGCATTCCATTATCCATCCTTCTGCTATGGATCATCCCTATTTCTTATATTTAAATGAGAATAGCATACATCTATCCATTTAGATTTTCTTTTGTTTACTATAATGTAATCTTTTCAGAAAATATCTTCTTATTTCTTTAGGGAAATGATTCCATTTTTTAAAGAATGGTATGTGTTATGTGGTATCACAAAAGTTTCTTTTATTTCTTTTTTGCTTGTTTACTTAGTCTTTTGAGAGGGTGAGCTCTCTACTGGTCCAGCGTGGCCAGGAACGTAGGTCTGCATTTCTTTTGTTGAATGAATGGAATCCCCCTCTAAGAAATACTAGAGTCCATTTTTGGGATGGTAAACTCGCAGTCAAGTTCACATCTGCTGGCCAATTCGACTATCAAGCGTAGCTCAGATGGGTTATTATTCTTGGATGATTTGAAGTAATTTGTGTTCTTTTTCTAGAGGTGATCCATGAAAACTAAATTGCCAGAGACCACCACCACTCTTACACTGACACCCAGGGAATAACCACATCCTCTCCTTCAAAAAACTTCTGAGCTCCTTTTGACGATTTCCCGATTTGTTGAAATCTCAAGTCTGACAAAGGGATGCCCCGCCGTGTATGTGCTTATCTGCTCAGTTCCTGCAGGAGGTCAGCTCTCGCAGTGCAAGTACAGGGACCTTCTCTGTTTAAGGTTTAACTCGCTGTCACTGCTCAAAAACAAACCTTCTGGAAGCTGCTAAACCTGTGGCCGGGATTCCTGGCAAGAGCTACAAACAGAAGCTTTACTTCTGGTGCCTTCTGCCTCCTCTGGGCCAGCTGCCCACTTGCTGTCTAAGGGAAGCGACGCTGACCGCAGTGGGGGATGGCGGCCCTATGATTGATGGGAAACTGCAGGTGGGGACTCTGGGTCTCAGGCGCAGCCAGATGTTTTGTCTGGTCCAGGCTCCTCCCAGGAAGACAAGCTCTACTGGGCAGGGGTTCTGGTTCATCAAAACTGTAGGCCTCTATCTCCCGGTAATCCTACAGCTGTGTGACCAACAACCAAGAAGGGAGTTTTCAGGTCACCCTTTGCATTAATCATTAAAAAGCATCCCTACAGTTAAAAATCGATAAACTAGGACCATAAGCCAAACATGAGCATTGGGAGTGGAAATCAAAGCTTCCAGAACAGGTTTCCCCAGCCTCCATGGGCCCCAGATCTCCCTAGGAAAGGCACACCTGGAAGAGACCGTGTCTTCTCCCTTCGCCCCATTCCCCAGTCACACGCAGCTCTCCAGCCTAGCCAGATCTGTACTCAGAAACAAGCCTCAGTTCTTCTGAATATAACCAGGACCCCTCAATTATCCTAGACTCCTTCCCTGCTTTCCCAGCCAATTTCTCTGCTTTGCCACCAGTGATCTCCTTTTAGAAATGGAGATATCATTGCATCATACCAGATGATGGGTTCTTCCAGAAAAAGCCCGTCCTCCCTTCCATATGCCTGCAAGGCCCTGACCTCCACCCAGCCTGGTGAGCTCCTACTGTGCTTTTAAACGTAGTTACCATAACCTCTCTTCTCCAGAACACCTTGCCCCCACCTCCTGGCACCACCTGGAATTAGGAACCATCCCTGCACGTGCTCTTTGGTTGTGTTTCACACATAACTTCCACTATTGCATTTATCACGTCACATTAAAATCTGCAGCAGGCCCTGTAGGATGGCCTGTCTGCACTCCATTTCCAAAAACTCTCATCTATCTCTACTATTGAAACTGTATAAGCAAAACAAAATTGATTTCCCACTTTCCCAGCCAGGCGTTCATGGCAAGTTCTGACTAATCAGTTGTAGGAAGATGCCTGTAAGGATGGTGATTCTCCCCGAATAAATACACAAACCCTCAGCACGGGGAAGCTCTGTGCCTTGGTCTCTCCCCTTTGAGGCCGAAATGCCGTGGGGTAAGCTGCAGGACAGCGTCCGGGGACAGCAGTGTGAGAAGAAAGGCGCTGTCCTGAGCGGCTACCCTGGGTCTGGATGGGACCTTCGCATCCTTGTTCCAAGAGAAAAGTGAACCTCCATCTGTTGAAGCCAGCTTTAGTCAGTTTTTCAGCTTCTATTCCTAACTGATAAAATGTCTATCTATAAGACTGAGACTTTCAAGGGAAAAGACTGTTTCTTATTTATATTTATACCCTCAGTACCTGGCAGAATGCCTGGCACTGAGTAAATGCTCCAAGTATTTTAATTGAACTGAATGTGGTTACTGTCTTCAAAATATTCCAATGGCTCCTCATTATACTGAGAAATCCATCTAGAGTTCTCGTCTTGGCACACAGGGTCCTGCAGAGAGCCCTTGTTCCCCACGCAACCTCATCTCCCCTGCGCAGTCCTCAGCCACATCAAGGAAGCAAGCAGTCTTTCGTGGACAGACCCTACGTTTTGCCCTCTGTTTGTCCCTTCGCTCTTTCCCCCTCATTTGGAATGTTTGCCTTGATGCCTGCAGGCAGGCCTTCTCTCTCTTCTCCATTACTGAACTTGGCTTACACTCACTTACAGCAACTACTTTGTCTTGGAGGGACCTGTTTGTTTGAATATTTTCCTCATAGAATGTGACCCCCTGGAAGACAAAGACTGGCCTTAGTCCAATTCTTGTGTTTCCCACTGCACAGTCTCTGATACAGAGGAAGTGTTCAATGAGTGTTTTGTTAAATGGAACTAAACTGGGGTCAGAAGGACAGGCGAGAGAAAAGCCTGGAGCTAAATGGAATGGGTCTGAAGCCCAGATCCCTGGGTAACTGGGAGACATTCCCCTTTTGAGCCTCACTGGTGTCATCTGTAAAATGGGGACAGTAATAACCGATCAAGAATGGGGTATACTGTATGTGTTTGATAAATGTTAGGAAGAGGGGAGGACCAAGAGCAGAAAGCTTTGCCTCCCTCTCATCTCCAGTTTTCCTCTGAGCTGGTCCACTGATTATAATAGGGAAAACGCTAGGCCAACATTGGAAACTGAGAAGAGGTCTCACCCACAAGGGATCAAACTTCCATGTTCTACATCCTGACCACAGAGGAAAGAGTGACATGGAGGGTGCAGCTCACTGTCTGCTCTCCTGCTGTTAGCTGCTAGGACTGGATGGAATTCACTGGCCAGCCTATCCCATTCCTGGCACTCAGGGGAAAAGCACCTACCAAATGCTGCAGATACCCACCGTGTTCAAGGGCAGAATCTGACTGCCAGCTCAAGTTTGTCACACACACCCAAGAAGGGCCCATTTTCCTGCCTGCACCCCACCCAGGGCTGAGTGTGATCTCTGCAGCTCCCCACCATCCCTCCTGGGCACTTTTGGCAAAGGATTATCCTTGCTTGGCTCGCTGGGGTGAGGTGGACCACAGAGTCTGCTGATCACCTCCAGTGCTTGGCTGGGGTTGGGGGTGGTGGTGAGGAGAGACATCTGCAAGACTTGTCCTGTCTGTGCACCTGGGAAGGGTCTCATGGAGGCCTGTGGACTTTCCCACATCTCATCCTATCTGGCACACCAAGGGGCATCTTGACACCTGCTCCCACCACCTGTGACTCTCAGGGGTGACTTACAGCCTGCTGTGCTTAGGAGATGCCCCATCTGGGTAAAATGAGCAACCATCGACCCAGCCCCAGGAAGGAGTTCTCATTACTTGGGAATTTCACGCCAGACACTGTTCTGAGTGTTCAGATAGGTTAACTCACACCCTCATAGCAACCTTAGATTGCAGGGACCATCTTAAATCACCATTTTACAGATAAGAGAACAGAGGCCTAGAGCACCTGTTTAAAGATCTTCCCAAGCTGCACAGCTCATCAGAGTGGTGGGCAATCTTGTGCCAGAGTCCAACTCTGAGCTACAACTTGATCCTGAATGAACAAAACCCTTGGGATGGAAAGAGAAGCAGCTCCTCAGAGGAAATGAGCTGACAGATCAGACAAAATGGCCCAGCTGCAAAATGCAGTAAATGCAGGAAAAAACAGGACATTGTAAAACAAAACATAAATCGTATACTCAGGGAGATGCAAGATGATAATACATCAAAAAAAACAAAAGTAGGCTGTCAAGAGCAATCTGAAAACAACAACAAAAAAAATAGTTTCCTTAAAATAAAAATGAAAACAACAAGATTTCCAAAATAAAGGAGAATAAGATAAATGCTGTTGAAAACAGAATTAATGAAAACACAAGATCCCTGGCAGAATTAAAAGAAAAAAAGGGAGGGGGGGAGATAAAAAACCCTCTCAGATCACTGGGGGTTAAACAAAGCTAATTAAATCAAATCAGCTAACAGCAGCAAGAGTTAAAAATGAAAGAAAGCAATAAAGAAGCATCGCCTGTTTCGGTTGAAAAAAAGCATAACACCTTCGATGAAAAAGAAATATACAAAGCCCTGTGCTCTTTTCACTTTCTTCAAATATACACAGAACGTGAAGAAGACAAAAATTCCAAAGGTAAAAAGGGCACAGTGTGATAAAAATAACAAAGATCATACGAAATATACATAGTCAATTAGTACATTAAAAAAATTTAAATCTAAACTGAAACAAGAGACCATCTAAAATTCAACCTAGTTGAGCACTCTGTAAGGAAAAAAAAAAAACCAAACAACTCTCCCAAAAGAAAATATACTAAGAACTGGAAGCAGCAAAGACAATTAGATATCATTTTGTCCGTCAAACTGATAGACACTGACAGGGTTGACAGTAGCTCATGATTCCGTGTGGGGAGCCAGGCTTTTGGTGGATGTATAGATTGCTGCAGTCATGAGAAGGAAATCGAGGTCATATATTAAAATTTGCCTTCTAAGAATATATCCTAAAGAAATAATTGGACAACAGTTCAAAGGTTCACATATAAGGCTGTTCACTGGAGTGAAAAACTGAAAATATTTACTTTATTAATAGGGGAGTGGAAAAATAAATGATAGTTGTGCCTACAACAGAATCCTCTGTCGCCATCAAACAGGATGAGGCTGATCTATATATTGACATCATAATATGATGATAGAGGATTAAACAGTACATCAAAAGCAGGCCACTAAGCCATGCGTAGAGATGATCTTGTTTTAGAAACCGTGTTTACCGCAATAGCTTGATGTATATATCGCCACACAAAATATCTAGAAGAGCAAGTGGAACCAACAGATCTCAATGGTTATCTTCTGTGGGGTGTGCAGAGGAGACCAGAGTAAGATTAAGGGGACTTATGATCTCTACAGATTTCTATATTTTTTACATTTTGAGTTTTTTATTTTTTTTAAAGATTTTATTTATTTATTTGACAGACAGAGATCACAAGTAGGCAGAGAAGCAGGCCAAAAGAGAGGGGGAAGCAGGCTCCCTGCCAAGCAGAGAGCCCAATGTGGGGCTCGATCCCAGGACCCTGAGACCATGACCTGAGCCGAAGGCAGAGACTTAACCCACTGAGTCACCCAGGCACCCCCATTTTGAGTTTTTTAAAATAGGTGTATTTTTTTTTAAATGTAGAAACATTCTATAAAGATATTCCCAATTAAAAAATAATAATTACATCTTACTCTGAATAAGGACTCAAACACAAAAGGGGCTTTATGTGTTTGTCTTAATTAGGCCTAATCATGAATTCCCTTAACTTTGCTGCTGGTTTTAAGAGTGAGGGTGGTGGGGGACCACAGGGGAGGAGGAGAGAGAGAAACAGGGAAGGAGGGAGAATGGGGGAGATAGAGGAGAGAGAACAGGCATGAGCACAGATGTGTGTGTGGACGCTGTGCACACTGTCCGGGAGCATCAGCTGGGCTGGGGGACTGAACGAGAAAGGGAAAGGCATCCTGTGGCTCGTCTCCATCCCAGGAGTTCTGTTGTTCATTTAGGATCTCGTTGCAGCCCAGCATAGCAGGAAGCCCCTCTGCTCCCTTGGCATCAGCTCCCTGAGGCTGCGAGGCCGCCAGAGGGAGGGCGGAAGCTACCTTCACCTTCTCCCTGCTGTTCCCTGTCATGGAGGCCTTGCACACACATTCAGCCCCACTACTTTATTGTCCTCACTGTGTCACCCTGCAGAGGATGTTTGGTGACTCTGTCTCGATCTTCTCTTCCTGAGGGCCATGAAGAGGTCCTCCTGGCTCCCAACCTGCTCACCCCACGCTCACCATTCCCGTCAGTGACAGCGGTCCTCACACCTGCCCAGAAATTCCATCATTGATTCCTTGTGCTCGCCTGTCAGCTGCTCTTAGATCCCTCTGTGTTCCTCTGGCCCTTGTTCTAAACCTTCCCTCCTGGGGATGAGGCCATCTTGGGAATGCTAACGTCGCATGGTTGTGGATGAGTGAATCTGCTTTAGAAAGTGCTTGCCCGAGGATTTACAACTGCAACACCATGAGGTCCACAATGGACTCTTGAGTGATACAGCAAAAAAGGATAGAAGAGAGAATGCATATACGGCGAAATATTCATAATGGCCGAGTCTAGGTGGCAGGTGTGCAGGCGCTCGTGTGCTGTTCTTTCAACTTTTCTGTGTATGTTACATACTGTGTGCTATGCAGCAAAACCTAGGGAAACAGAAGAAACCACACTTTCCCTGTCCACTGAGGAGAGTGAGACCATCTGGTGTGACAACTTCAGTGTTTCCTGAATTCATCCCTTCTTCTCCACTCCTACTGCCCCCTCCCGGGTTCTGGCTCCTCATCCCAACCACGATCTGGCACAGCCTCCTCCCTGGGCTCCCTGCCCCAGGCTACCCCATTCTCCACGAGGTTGCCAGCATGGGTCCAAACCCAGTGTCTCAGGCCCCATGTTCTCAACCCTGACCAGGCTACTAAATGATGATCTGGGCCTGGGGACTGACAGCTCATGATCTGGGCCTGACCACACCCAGTCACTTCCCTTCCCAGCAGGCTTCCTCCCTGGCTACCCGGCAACTTCCTCTCCATCCTTCAGCTCTTGTGTCCCCTTTTCCAGGACAGCATCTCTGGTCTCCTGTCCTGTCTTTTGTTCCCTACCCCTCCCTACTCCTCCGTCTCCCTGTGTATATGCCCATGTCACCCCTTTGCCAGTCTGGGTGTCCGGGTCTTGATTGCGTATGTGACACCAGCACCTTGCCCAGACAATGCCATGTGTTAGACAGACAGGTGGTTGTTACAAGAATCAGTGAACGAGTGAGTGAGAGATGCTCCAAGGTAGGGAAGCAGGAAAGCCTCCTGATTTGTATATATGCACATTACCGTGAAAGAGTCATTATACTCCTGATTCCGTCATTGCTCATTTAACACTTATTGAGGGACTATCATGGATCTGCTAGTCATATAACCCCCTTTTGGACCCAAGTCCTGCTTGCTTCAGTTATTCATTCATTCATTCATTCATTCATCCATCACTGGACACTTTGTGGGGCCAGGTGCTAGGGGCACTGTGCTGAGAGCTGGGAGACTTGCAGAGATGAATCGGGCAGAGACCATGGCTCTAGCCGGGCAGGTAAGGCAGAAGCACAAAGAGAGGATGAAAGTGGTCAGTGTTATAAGGAAAATGCAGGTCATGGGCAAAGGGAGTTCAGAAGAGGGGGACAGACTCCTAGGAGTCCAAGAGAGGGGACCAGAAGACTTCCTGGGTGAGCTGATACACACGCTTGACTTTGAGGGATTTGGAATTTCAGACATAAGCCTCTGAAGGAAGGAGGGTATTGCAGGGAAGGCAGAGTGGAAACAGAGGCACAGAGCGAGGCCACGAGCCTGGATATGCACAGGGGCCACCAGTTGCTTGGCTTTGTTGGAGTGCCCCTGGAGAGAAGGGGTGGGAAATGAGGTTGGGCAGATAGGTTGAGGTCATGAGGACCTTGAAAACCAGGATATGTTTAGCTTCTGTGAGCTTGGGTGTCATGGAAGATTTCTAATTAGCAGGTGAGCTGGTCAGGTGTGCTTCCAGAAGCTTATTCCAACAGAAATGTGCAGGATGAATTTGTATATTTAACTTGTCCCCCTAACAGTGCACAACCCCTAAGAGCACTGCTGACCTCATTTTTCACAAGGCTTAGCTCAAAAACGTGCACAGAGCAAACACTTAATGCATTTCTTTAACTGTAATTGAACTGAGTCTAAGGACCTGTGTACATCAGCAAATACACAAATGTCTATATCTCTTCCAGCAACGTATCCATTCTGCCAATTCCTTTTAACTGAAAACTCTCTAGAGCATAATCTTCTCTAGCTATACTTCTCCTTGCCTTGGCTCCCCACTATTGCAAATCGTCCACATTTCATTCCTGGGTCACTGCGGTAGACTCCTGACTGGTTTTTTTCACATGAGCTCTCTCCACTGTAAATGACCCTGATGGGAATGATCTTGCTCAAGAACTCCCATGGCTACCTCTTGTCGGCTGGCATTCACAGTCCTCCATGACCACACCGTGCTTCACCCTCTCTACCTCCCTTTCTTTGTTCACATGCCTCCCCCTCTCTAGCCAGACTCTGTCTCCTCTCCAATTGCCTTTTGATCCTCCTTCCAGACCTCTGCTCATCCTGCCACCCCAACCTACTCCTTTCCTCACAGCTCATCTGAACCACAGCTCAAGTGAGGCCCAGCTTTGCCAACAGTGTGAATAACATGAAGATTCAGATAAACTTGGTTCACATCCAGCTTTCTGTGGGACTCACTGTGCAAACTGAGACACACTATGCATTCCCTTGGGATCTCAGTGTTCTCATCTATTAAATGGGACTGAGAACAATGTCTATTTGTTATTAGGACTTACTATTAGTAAAGAACTGTTAAGAGGATAGACATGCCAGGCTCTGGGCTGGGTAAATGGGGATGTTCCTTTCTCCTCTGACTTTTTGGAACTCCTGTAAATAATTCCTGCTGGTCAGATGCTTGTATGGAAGGAAGTTATATTTTGAGGGAGTATGTATGCAGTATTAGACACTGCTGGGATTTTGTAATTACTCCCTCTGCAACTCTCAAACACTAGCATTTCTGCCCCCACTTTACAGATGAGGAAACTCAGACTGAGAAGAGGAAACAATCTGGGATCACACCGCTCTGAGCTGACACTATTATATGAGAAATTACCACAGAAGCATTCCTAGATATTTACCATGTTCCCAGTACGATGCTGGGCGCCTTGCACATGCTGTCCCATTCAAGTCTTTCCCCCGAGATGCTGCTACTATAATAGCAAATAAGGGCTGTGCCCCAAGTCCTGCAAACAGCAGGTGGCAGGGCTGGGATTCCTGCTGGAGTCCATATGACCTCCAGCTCTGCTCTCAGCTACTCTGCCGTGACTGTGCCACTGAGGCCAGAGAGTTGTCTGAACTTGGACAGCAGCCCTATGAGGCCAAGATTGGCCTCTCCAGGTTTTCCACAGGCACCAGCCTGAGCCTGGGGTCACAGCAACTACTGCTGATCACAAGGGCCTCCAGGTGAGGTGGGCAGGTCAGCCACTAGTGAGGGGCCCAGCAATGATGCTGGTGATGACTATCCCGAATGGCGAGCAACGGGGACTTTGCCAGCCGTGCCACTTACCCGATGGTGCAACCAGCATCAGCCTCGATGGTCCAGATGCAGTTGAGATTGTGTTCGTAGGGAGCCGGATACCCAGGTGACAGCACCTGTCCCGCCACCTCTCCTTTCACTGTCCCTCCACACTCAGCTGAAAGAAATCCCAAAAAAGTGAGCTTTATGGGGTGGCCTGCAGGGCCAGCAGGGACTCAGTGTCTCCTCCTGTCAGTACACCCAAGTTCCCTCCAGGTGACTGAGCACAGCACATAGAAAGGCCCGTGGATGCAACTTGTATTCACAATCTACAAAGAACCCCTACAACTTAATCATGAAAAAATAAGCAGCCCGATTAAACAATAGGCAAAGCATCTGAACAGACATTTCTTCAAAGAAGGTATGTAAATGGCCAGAAAGCATGAAAAGCTGCTCAACATCATTAGCCATCAGGGAAATGCAAACGAAAACCACAGTGAGATGTGCCTCACGTCCACAAGGGTGGCTGCAATCAAAAAGCCAGACAGGGCAAGTGTCGGTGAGGATGTGAGGGAACAGGGACCTGTACACATTTGCTGGTAGGAAGGCAACAGAGAGCAGTTGTTTTGGGAAACAGTTTCATAGTTCCTTAAAAGGTGGCACGTAGTCACCGTAGGACCCTGCAATTCCACCAGTAGGCACAGACCTAGGAGAATGAAAGCGTACGTTCACACAAAAATGCTCACAGCAGCCTAATGCATAACAGCCCGAAGATGGAAACAACCCAAATGTCCATCAGCCGATGGATGGATAGACAAATATGCTGTAATCTGTATGATGGAATAGTATTTGATCATAATAAAGGATGAAGGACTGCTACCCGCTCTAACAGGAATGGACTTGAAAACATGAACTAAGTTAAAGAAGCCAGGCTCCAAAGGCCACATATTCTATGATTTGGTGTGTATAAAATGTCCAAAACAGAATAATCTGTAGAGACAGAAAGTACAGTGGAGGGTGCCAGGACCTGGAGGGGGTGGGCAGGTGGGAGGGACTGCTACTGGGTGCAGGGCTTCTTTTGGACAGAGAAGATGTTCAAAAATCTGATTGTGGTGACAGTTGCAAATAGACTGGGAATAGACTAAAAAGCACTAAATGGCACACTTTAAAAGGATATGAATTGTGTCTCAATAAAGCCATTTCTAAAAAGGTCCCTGGGTAGAGGGCTGACAGCCTACTTTGCGCCTAAACTCCTTGAAGCCTCCCTGGCCGTGTGCAGACACTTGCACCTGTGCTTTCAGCCACGGGGCTTGGGCAGGGTGCCACGAATACGGAGGCAAGCAAGACGCTGCATCCTTCCTCCTGAGAGCTAATGTTCTAGGAGAGGAGACAGCCACTGTGGGCCCCAACAGAGGCACATTGGTGGTAGATGACAGCTTAGAGAAGTGGCTACTTCCCCTTGCATGGGGCAGGGGGAGTCGTGAAGGAGGAACAGGAATGGATTGGACTGGCTGGGTGGCAGGGGTGGTGTTGGGGACACAGCAGGAGAGAGGAGAAAGGGCAAATGTCCTGGTGGTTGGCAACAGCGTGGCAGATGGGGGCCAGGGGAGGAGATGGGGGTGGGAGACAGGGCTGTGAAGTTGGCCCAGCGACGGACATCCAAGGGAGCAGTGCATGAGGCTAGTGTCTATGTACTCTGTTGGGGAAGAACTGGTCACCTTACATGCTAGTGAACTTTACATGCTAGGAAGTGCCCTCTGGGAGCAGCCTAAAGGGCATGAGGGGTGGAACTGGAGGCAGGGGACCAGTGCAGAGGTCTACACTCCCCACTGGAGCACCTAGTCACCCAGGTCAGAAGCTGGTGATCTTCTGGCCTTCTTTCTCCTCACATCAGGTCTGCCTCCGAGACCCAGCCCCTGAACCTCTGGGGCATCTGTCACATCAGTGCCCTACGGCCCCACTGCTAGAGCCCTGTCCTAGGCCCCAGCCATCTCTGGGGTGGCACAATTGCCCACTCTCCCCCCAACAGTGCCACCAGATGGACCTTTCTAGAATGCAAATTGAGTCATTGCTTGCTTCAAACACTCCTTCCTGGAATGAAGTCCAAGCTCCCAGAGGGGCTCCGTTTGCCCTCTTGAGTCCCTTTCTGACACCCTTCGGTCCAGTCAAGCCTCATGAATGCTATCAGCAGGAACACAAGGCCTCTTCAGGCCTCCCCAGGGCCTGACAGCCTGAAAACATCTTCCCTGGGGGACATTTTGTGCGCCCTCCCCTCCCAGGGCGAGTTGCCTGTGTCCTCCTTTTGTCTCCGTTTTAACACGGGCAAGTTTTTAATCACAACACGAGTACCGTGTTGCAGTCACGTCTATCTCCTTCTCAAGACTCCAGACACCTTGGCAGTGGGGACCCTGTCCTATTCCTATTTGCACAACTGGCGCTGCTGTAGTGCATCACACGCTACAGACATCTTAGTAAGTGTTTACAGAAGGGGGGATACATGGATGATTAGATGAACAAGCGGCACTTACTGCTTCCCGGGAAAACTACTATAAGGACTTGCGTCAAGGAAGCATGAGTGAAAATGAAGAGCAGGAGATTTACTACAGTGTTTTTTAGGAAACAGGATGATTGCGCAAAATCCTAGAAGAAACTGAAGAAGATGGGGTCACGGTCACAGGTAGAAGATGGGCCTTCAGCTTCCTTAAGCATCTCAAGAGCCTCATGGCCCCACAGAGGGGCACCATGGCAGGGTCAGGAAGGAGGCACTCTGCCAGTAAGCCTGCTCCTGAGACTGGATCCTTGGCTCGTGCTTGTTACAAGTCCCCACAGGGTGCTGCTGGGACAGGAGGTGCCTACAGGACGCAGGGCTGAGTGGGCCATGTTGGGGAGTGGGTGAGGGAGAGAGGACAGACTGTGAGCTGGGGAAAGGAAGCCTGTCTGGCCCCACAAAAGAGGCGGGTAGCGGAGAGGTGGAGGAACATTATCCATGCCCTGGACCAGAGCTTCCTTCCCTATTCCAGATGGAGAAGCCCCTCCTTCTCCCCTCAAGGTGAGTGTTTGGAGGCAGCAGCATGGGGGCAGGGGGCTCTTCCTTATAGACACTATTGCTCTTTTCCCGATGGTCCCAACATCTGGAGGCTGGCACGTGGGTGGGAGGAGCCCAGAGGCCAGCAAGCTGCAGATGCACTGCTAAGACCAGAAGGCTCTCCTCTTTGCCCTTCTTCCCATCCTTAGAGCTTTGGCTGCCTCCTTTGGGCTGCAGGGTCCACTCGTCAATGGAGAAAGCCACAGTGATCATTTTTGCTGGACTATGTAGAGTCCACCACAACATGACATATGTAAAAATATACACCCGCCACCCCAGATACACAGCTTCCCTCCTCTATATAGGGTCTGCGGGAGTCTCAGTGGGGAAACCTCCGAGATTCAAAATAAGTACCCTTACTAGCACCACTTGAATGGATCTGCTAAGTTCAGCCCAACTGGCACATCTGATATTCAAAAGAGCCTTACAGTGCATCCTTCCGGCAAAGCATGCCACTGTCTTGTACCGTGCATCATCTCCTTCCTATTTCACTTGCTCTGGCTTGCCTGTGATATTGTGCTGTCGTCCGCTTATGCACATGTCCCTCTCGCTGGCCTGGGATCTGCCCTAGTCAAGGTTCCTGGTGCCCAGCATAGGGCTTGGCACATGAATGAAAGCAGAGGACAAAAACAGGGATGCAGGGAGAAATGGATGGAGTGTGCCTGCCAGCTGGGGTGATCTTAAGCACAGAGGGAGGGGAAGACTCTCTAGGCTACTTAGAGGTCGTCATGCTGGTCTGTCCACTGTCAGGCTTAAAATCCTCTCCTTCAGGCCCTCTGTTGTATAACAGTGTTGAACATCCTGTTAACATGAAGCTGTCTAGGGGAAAAGAATATTGGCCATTATCAACACCCACCATGCAGGTTCACCTCTCCAGCCCTCACGCAGGCTCAGGTTAGAAGCCCAGCCCCCATCCACCTCCTGCTGGTGAATTTTTACCCATCCTTTCAAGTCTGTGCAAAACTTCCCCATATTTCCCCAACACTTTACCCATAACTCTTTGCATAGTGCTTATCTTGTATTATAATTATCTGTTTATGTGTCTATTTGCCTTGCTAGGCTATAGGCTCCCCTAAAGCAGGGGAAAATGCTTCATTCTCCTTTTTTAAATTTGTCTGCTTCTGTACATACCCAAACATACAACTGCATCAATTCTGTGGTGCTTGGTAGGAACTTAAATGTTTTCCCAGTGGACGTTTTGTTCTTATAAGATTAGCCAGTGCTGTACAATAGACATGCTGAAGTTGTGGCACCAGGGGAAGGGGACAGAGGGAATGGCCTGGGGTCCAGGGATGGGGAAGTGGGACAAAGCAGTGTGATGGGAACCGTGATCTGCAGGGAGGTAACAGTGAGGTGGGGAGGTGTAGTGAGGTGGGTGGTGACAGAGGAAGAGACCAACAGAAAGACAGGTTCTGCCTACTTCATACTCCTGCCTTGGACCAGACTTCTCTCATCCTATGACACATGGAGAAAGCTTAGAGAGAGCCTCTGCTGACACTCTGGAAGCAGCACAGGCTTAAGAAGGTGCCCATTCATTATATTCTTTCTCAAGAATGAGATAGACGCTAGCTCATTATCTTACTCTTTCTTCCGACTTCCCCCAGAAAAGGGAGCATAAGCCCCATTTTGCCTATGGGGAAACTGAGGCCCAGAGTGAGTGGGAGACTTGCTTGAGTCTGGGTGTTGCAGGAACCCTTGGAACCCAGGCCAGTGCTCCACCTCTTCCTACTTCACACTCCTCCCTTTCCTCTGTCGCCAGCATTACTGTTCTGAGGACACGACTTGGCTGTGGTCCCACTTGGCTCAACGTGTGACACTGGCAAGCCCCCTGCCTGAGTGTGCTGCTGCACGGGGGGAATGAGGTATGAAAGTGAGGGAACGGAGAAGGGGGTCAGGGCGAGGGTTGGCTCCTGTGAACAGCAGCACTCAGTCCAATTAGACAGCTCCAAGGCACTGGTATGCAGGGTCCAATGGGAAAGCCTTCACGGGACCAGAGCTAGGAACATGGGACTCAGGGGGGCCCAAGTGGTCACTCGAAGAGCAAGAGGCCTCCTACCGACACAGGTGGGGAGAGGCCGGTCCCAGGTCCTGCGCTCCCCACTCAGACACAGCAGTTCCTCACTGCCCCGCAGGCTGTATCCTGGGTCACAGCTGAAGGACACAGAGCTTCCGGCAAAATGGCCTCCGTCGTGAACCTTGTAGCCAAACTGGGGGGTTCCTGGATCCTCACATTTGATGAGTTCAAAACCTACCGGAGAGAGGAGAGAGAGAGTAAGCAAGACCTGCCATGGCAGAAGCTAGACACCCTTTCCTCCCTCAGTGTGAGGTCCGTGTCCTCGTGGAAGTCACCAGGCACGTGCCCCTGGCTTCCGCCGGCCTCACTACTCAGGGGGCCCACACGGCTGTGCTCAGGAGAGGAGCTGCATGCAGGATTTGCTCCCGGCTGCTGCGTGGAAATGGCTTCAGCTCTTTCTCCCAGGGCAGCTTTTAATAGTTTCCAGACATAGGGTCTGGGTTTTCTATTTCCTTTGTTTGACCCCCAGAGCATTTTGTTAGCAGGGCTGCTCTTTTCGTTTGGCTCGCTGGGACATTCTGATGGGATGGTGTAATAGGGAAACATCACTACAAATGCATGTTTCAAAGTTCAAATTACATCCTATTTAAATACAGTCTATTGAGAAGGACTGGGGAAGGCTTATGCAGGATGTCTACAGAGCCTTGCTACATGGCGCTTCACGTTCCTTATCCACAGGGGTTCTTGTTGGGAGGGGTAATGAGTGAGGACACAGGCCTGGTTCAGTGAATTGTTCCAAAGTCACACATTCCCAGATGATGGAGATGGAATTCGCATGCAACTTTATTCAATCCTCTTCCCCCAGGCACGGACCCCTGGCCCAGATGGCCTGGGGGCCAGGAAAGAGGAATTGTGGGTGGATTCACTGGTTTTCTAACAGCTTTATTGAGATATAATTCACATAGTGAACATGCACCCATCTGAAGTGTTTGATGCAGTGTCTTTTAGTATATTTGTAAAGGTGTGCAACTATCATCATAATCAACCTCAGGGCCTTTTCATCACTTCTAGAAAAACCCTATACACATTACCCCCCTTGCCCTTGGCAACCACCAATTTCCTCTCTTTCTCTATGGATTTGCCTACTCCGGACAGTTCATATAAATAAATCATAGAACGTGTGGCCTTTGTGACTGGCACCCTTCCCTTCACTTAGCAGTGTTTTCAAGGTTCATCCATGGTGTTGCGTGGATTATTGCTTACTTTCTTTTTGATAGCTGAAAAACATTCCATTGTATGGATGGATACATCATGTTTTGTTTATCCATTTATCAGCTGATGGATACTCACTGGATTTTAAAATAACCTAGAAAAGCACATTTTTTGGCATCTCCTGGGCGAGTACAGGAGCTCAAATCAACGAACACAAGGGCCTCCAAGCCGCGGTGTGGAGATGTAATCCCAAATACCCCGGGGCCATATATAAACCTGGTGCTTTCTGTTTTTGAAATCGTGGAAATAAAAGTCAAAGCTAAGAGCATGAACGAGGGGAAGAATCAAGACTGAAGTCTTCAGGGAGTAGTGCAAAAGAACATAATTACACATCAGTGTTTGCATGTTTTACATCTGGCTGTAGCTGAACCTTATATTATAAATGCTGTGATTAGGAAAGGCTTTGTTTGGTTGCCTTAGTTAAAAGCCTCGATGTTTGTATTTTGGAAGTATTAGTAATAGGTATGTCGTGACTCTCAGTTAACCATAGATGCAAACCTTAGAGCAGATGCCAAGTGGCCGCTTACCCAGAGCACAGGCACAAGGTTTCAAAGGAAACAGTCTGCTCAGCATGCACCAGTCCGAGAAAACCAAACCTTCAAAATGAGGGGTGATGTCCTGGAGCCTGACCTCCTTGTTTGGGGGACCAGGGAAGGACTGAATTCATCGTCCACTCCAATGCAAGAGAGACTTACTGGAAAACTGCAGCTCAAAGCCCTTGCTGGTGTTCTCGGTGTCAGTGACGAAATCAAGCCACAGACTGCTAGATGTGCTGTTCAGAGTCACCCCCATCATCTCCGAACGGCTGAACACCCCCAGCAAACGGGCGGAGTTGTTGTTGCCATCGTAGACCTGGATATACGAGAGACCCCCGATCCAACGTCAGTATGGCCTTATTTTGAACAACAGTTTCTCATCTCATAGCCTATATTCCCAGAGTTTAGCACCAATGCTGACTGTTGGAGGGGACATGAGCCTCAGATTCAGGGAAGATGGCACAGAGAGATAGCAACGGAGCAAGTGATCAGCCCCTCATGTCTCTATTCAGTGCCCTTCTGTGCCTAGCCCGTCTCAGTGTGAATCCAGTTTCTAGGAACTGCTTGTTGTTCTAACCTTTCCAGTGGAGCTCTGATCTGTCCCCCAACCCCCAGATGGCACCAGCTTACTCTTCAGCAGCCTGGGCAGGCCAGGATGGGGCCGCCTGAAGGCCCAAGCCATCTGTTTCTGCAGACAGGCACACTGAAAGCATTTGACAGCTCTGCATTGCTAAACAGTCCTGTCCTTCCAGATGAGACAACTGTCCTTCTGCCTAACCCTACCCCACTGGGGCAGTGGCCTATCTTGATGACTTTTCTAGACATGGGCCATCATGATCCAGCAGCACAGAGTAAAAATGACCAGTGTATTATCGTGCCTTTCCTCTCCCCAAGCTCAGCCTCCGTCCCTGCCCTCCTAAAATGAGGGCTCCAGCAAGGGCCTGCTGGGCTTGCCAGGGGTGGAATTGTGCAGGCATCTGGCTTCCCTGAGACCCATCTGTCTCCTGAACTTCTGAGCACTAGCAAAGACAACAGTCATCAGAATAATGAACTGGCTCCCCAGGTTCTGAGGTTGCTGCTCCTTTCCAGATAATTGTACAAATAACAACAGAAGTTGTGATTGAGTGAAGGACCCCCCTAGTGCTCTGGTAAATATCAAAGATGGGATCTATGGGTGGGTGATGAATATTTGTGCATGGCTCGGGATGTGGTGCCAGCTGCCAGCAAATTGGAACAATATTTCCATTCTACTATTTATGAAGCAAAGCCTTCTAAAAGAAGCCATCCTTCAAGCTAACAGTGCTATATATTATAGAGATTTGTTCAGACCCCTGGGAGCCTCAAGTCTGTTTCCAGATTCCATGTACAATATCACTGAGAGTTTGAGAGAATTCTGGACTTCCAACAGACAGAGAGATGACACCAGTTCAAAGAGTTTAGCCCACTGGGACATCCAAGTTGCTAAATAAAAATATTTATGGTGCATAAACAATGAATTTTGGAACTCTGAAAAAAAATAAAATTAAAAAAAAATTTTTAAGTTTTTTCTAAATATAATATCTTTATCTATAAATGTCAATTTGAAAATGACTTTAGCTAATCTGCCCTGCTGTATGTGACTACAATAAATTTATTCACCTTTAAAAAAATATTTGTACCCATGAACACATATTGGAATTAACTGACCAAGTCATTAGTTGTCAACACTTGCTGACATCACAATAGGAAAAACACAAGAGAAACAACCAGATATCATGTACATCACTATTTATGGAGTCAGTCTGCTAAAAAAAAAAAAAAAAAAAAAGGAAAAAGAAAAAAAATCAATCCTGAATTGTATCAAGTCATTGGATCCAATTTTAACTTAACAGCAACTACAGAAGACAGAGGGATCTATGAAATGATACTCTGGGACTATGTTCAGCAAAACCCAGAATATGAAAAATTCCATTGGGCAAGTTACCTGACTTCCTCAACAAATAAATTACAAGGGATGGAGGAAAAAAAAAGATGGTGGCAAAAACCTATAGATTAAAAACCGTATGAGACAACCAAAGCAATGCATGGGCCTTATTTGGATCCTGATTAAAATAAAGTGTAAATTTAAAAAAATATTAGGACATTTATGAGATAATTGGAAACTTGAACATTCATTGGATATATGATGATGTTAAGAGAGTGTTGTTAATTAATAAAAGTATATTGGGAACAGGATTATTTCCTTAATTTCCAAGCATTATTCATTCTAACTCATTAAGGACAAAAATGTTCATGATGTGTCATTATGATAAAATATTCATTGCAGAAAACTTATAAAACAGAAGAACACATAAAAGATAAAAACAACTTTCATAGCATGGAGAGTAAAGAATAACATGGAAGACATTAGGAGAGGGAAAGGAAAAGTGAGTTGGGGCAAATCGGAGGGGGAGAGGAAGCATGAGAGACTGTGGACTCTGAGAAACAAACTGAGGGTTCTGGAGAGGAGTAGGGGCATGGGTGAGCCTGGTAGTGGGTATTAAGGAGGGCACGTACTGCATGGAGCACTGTGTGTTTTGCATAAACAATGAATCTTGGAACACTGAAAACATAAAATTAAATTTTAAACAAAAAAAATTAAAAACCAAACAAAACAAAAAACCAACTTTCAGCACTCACAACACTTTGGTGACTATCTTTCCAGGCTTTGTTCTATGCATGTTTTTCCTTATCTATATTTATTTCGTTATTTTTTTAATATAAAAACAAGATCCAACTATAGATACTATATGATAACCTACTCTTTCACTTAATATAATGTGCATATTTTTTGAAGCATTAAATATTTTCCCCAATGGCATTTAAATAACTGTAGGAAATTCCATCATAAAATTAAACCAACCCACACTGTACTTATTCACACATCATTGTCCAGAATGTGTGCCCAGACAGATAAGAGACATTCAATAAAAGTATGATAATTAAATAAGCCAATGTTTTCTTCTTGAGTACTTTTGTCTTTAAGTCCACCTGGAATTTATTTAGGCATGATAGGAGATAAGAGTTTACTTTTTACTCCTTGGTTGACGAGCCATTTAACCAAACACTATAAACATTCCATCCACTGCCAATTTTAAACTGAATTTTATCACATATACAGTTATACATTTGGTTTTGTCTGTCGACTTTCTAGTCTATTCTATTTCTATTTGGTACCTATTTGTCTTTTTCTGGGTATGACCCATACCATTTTAGTTATGATGGCTTTATAATACACTTAAATATTTAGTAGGGCAAGTCCTCTTTCATTTGTCCTTAACTTAAAAAATTTTATTCCCCCTTGTTTATTTTTCTAGACAAACTCAAGATGAACTTTCTTAAACACACACACACAGATACCTCTTGCTCCCCCCTTCCCAAACCCCCCCCCAAACAACTTGTATAATTCTGACTGATTAACATCATAGGTATGGGTTAGTAAGAGAAAAAGTCCATCTACCTGATACTGAATCTTCTAACTCACATATTATCATCTGACTCCATTTAATCAAGTTGTTTTGCAAGTCTCTTGGTAAAATTCTGTATTTATTTTTGGGTATTTTTATATATATCTTTGCAATTGGAATTGGGCCTTTCTCTGTATTTAACAGAATATAGCTTGTCTATAAGAATACTTTGATGGTCCAGATGGGCCTTTGTCTACATTTATTTTCTAACAGAATACTGCTTGTCTATAAGAATGCTTTGATGGTCCAGTTCCTCATTATATACTGGGGATGGACTGGTCTCTGAGAAATCCAAGAGAATCCATACACATACATTAACAACTAAACTTCTTCCTTTTTTTCTTTCTCTAGTAGATGTTTTTATTTTCTTCATCTTCATTGCAGTATAATTGACAAATAAAAATTGTATATAATTAAGGTGTACAACTTGATATTTTGATGCACATGACCATTACATCTGATATGACAGTTCAGCAAGATGGCTGGCTTCAAAGTAACTACACTATAGGGACAGCTTTGTCCACACAGTTACAAACAAGCAACATTCCCACGGACACATATCTGCTTGTACACATGCTTGAGTTACTCCAGGGCATATGCCCAGAATGGAGAAGCTAGTTGCTGGGAAGATGCATCCTTAACTTTGTTAGATATTGCCAGATTGCTCTCCAAAGAGTAATACAAATTTAATTTCTCACTGACACCGTATGACAGCTTTCATTGCTTTGTATCTTTGCCAACACTTGGTATTTTCAGGCATTCTAATTTTTCCCAATTTGATGGGTGTTAAATGGTATCTTGTTTTAATCTGTAGGTCTTTGATTATCACTGAGCTTAAGCATCTTTTCATGTGTTTATCCATAATTCCACTTTCCTGTTATGTGAATTTCTTGTTCATATCCTTTGTTTATCCATGAATATAAAACCTCCCTGCATTTCAGTTTCAAGTCCTTCAAAATAACATTTCATACTTTTCTCAGTAAAGATGCAAATTTTTAAGGCTTATTCCTAGGTGTTTTATAGGTGTCTCTTCTATTATGAATGAGATCTTTTTTTTCCCTGAGTATATTTTAGTTGGTTGCAGACACATCAGCCACTTTGATGAATTGTCTTATTGGTTCTGATAGTTAATCCATCAATTCTTCTATATTTTCTAAATAAAGACAATTTTATATATTCCTAATTTTTATAGTTTCTTTGTTCTTTCTCTGATCTTATTGTGATGGCTTGGATCTGCAGCACAATGTTGAATACTACTGGTGATAGCACAACTCTGGTCTTGCTCCTGACTTTACTGGAAATCCTTAGGAAGTTCTGTCATTAGAATAATGTTTGCTATGGGTGTTGGTAAGAACATTTTTAAAAATAAGATTAATAAAGTTCTCTTTGTAGTTTTGAGATATCTTAAAATCATGAATGAGTACTGAATTTCATCATGTGATGTTCTGGGGTATACTGGGAGGATGATGTATTTTTGACTTCTAATGTTTATAGGATATTAGGTTAAGCCATGTGAAGTTGCCAATATGTGAGCAGCTTTGACCTACAGAAATGTGTTTCATAGGGTTTGCCTACTATTGTAACACTGTGAGCTTTTCTAAGAATGACACATCCTCACATTCCTGGAATCAGTCCTGCTCGGTCATTTTTGCTTTCATACACAGCTAGATTCAATATGACACTGTATGTAGGGTGCTTTGGTCTATGATCATATGTGACTGGTCTGATAGTTTGTTCTTCTATGGCTCTTATTCAGTCCACTATCAATATTTCTACTTGCCTCATTTAAATAAAATGATTGAGGAGATAGATGTCAATTTTTCTCTTTTCTGAGCCAGTTTAATCGTCACAGTATTAATTATTCCTTGAATTTTTTTTTTTTTTAGTTTACCTGTAAAATAGTCTATGTCTGGGTCCTTGAGACAGGATATGGGGGAGAAGTCAAAATTTTTAAGTAACTGTTGGTTTATTCAGATTTTTATCTTTTCTTGATGTTAGTACTTTTTAATCTGTCAAAATGTCCATTTTACCTAAGCATTCAGATATCTTAGCTTACAGTTGTTCCTAAATATTTTCTGATTGTTTCATAATCTTGACCTCATCTTTAACTATGTTCCTTTTTCCATTTCTAAAATTATATGTTGGTGGCTTCTTTATTCCTTGATCAGTCCTGCAAGGTTTGTGTTTTTTAGCTACTTTTCAAGGAACCAGTTGGTTTTATTTACAATTGCTATTGTTTTTTGGTTGTATTTTTTCAGTCATTTTTGACTTTACCTTTAAAAAAGGCTCTTTCTCCTACTTCCTTCAGATTTATTGTTATATAATTCATGCTACCCAAGTCCTTATTTATTTTTAACCTAGGTGATACATCAGAGACTAACAGAGGTATACTGAAAACTTCCACCATGACTGCAACTTTATTAAAAAATTTTTTTTTACATTTCTAGCAGTTTTTATTTAATTTATTCATGCTATGTTATTTGGCACATAAAGTTTGACTGTGGATTGATTGTACATTTTATTAACATAGAAGAATCCTCATTTTAATTTCCTTATGAGGTGTGAAAGAAGTTCTCAAAGTCATCTCATAATAAACTGATTTCATTTTTCTGTTCTTTACCCTCTTCCGTTCATTGCCTCCATCCCATTTTTTAATTGGGTGATCATGTTTCTCATCTTTATTTAATCCTTCCTCATCTCGGATAGCTCTGTTTTCATTAATGCCTATTTTTGTGTCATATTTAAGATTCTCCCAAATCCTGTTAAGAATACAAAGTAGGAGCTGTTTTTAAAGTCTTCTTTCTTCATCGCTTACAGAGGGGCAATTAGCTCTCACTCTTCAGGCAAGTTCCCTTGTTCTGATCTACGGAATATTTACACACTTTCAGTTAATTTTCTTGTTAGCACACCATTGCAGAGGGAGCATAAAAGAGAGGAATCGAAATGCCCAGTGGTCTCTGGAGGGAAGCAGAGGGATTACGTGAGAAAAGGCAAGAGGCTTCCCTGTTCCTGGTGCTGAAGTGCGTGTGTGTGTGAGTGTGTACCTCTTTTCTAACGCGCCTGACCACTCTTGTTAGGCACCAACCAAGACATTGCCCTACTTCATCTGGCTTGCCAACAAAAGCCACACGAAACCCAGAATGTTCCACCAAGAGGGAATGGTGGTTCTGTGTGGTCTCTCAGACTTAGTACTCTTGCAGAGGAGCCAATGGTGTGGACGTCTGGTCCCTGCCTACAGTGCCATGGCCTGTCCTCGGCTCCAGGCTCTGCTGCTGCTCTGAGCTAGGTGGCTGGAGATGCATTTTCCACTCTGGTTTCTGGTACTCCATCCACAGTCAGGATTTCACTTCGCTTATGTGAATCAAAGTTTGATTAGGCCCTTTTCTCAATCTGGACTCTTTGGATATTTTATTTGGTAAAAATTCCTTTAAGTGATATGTGAATGGTACCCTTGCCTAATTTTCAGTGCTGAGCCACAATCCTCTGTTTTTCTGTCCTTTTAATCATTCCGGCGGGGCCCTGCAGAGGATTCCATTATACATATAGCCATATGCTTCATTTGCCATCTTGAGCTGGAAGTCGTCTTTCCATTCTATTGTAATTTAAAGGCCCTTCTTGTCTTGCTGATGACAGGTCAAAATTTTGGTAGGAGCCAAAATAAAAGGAATCAGTTCTGGGAGAGAAGCTGAAGTAGAGTAGGGGTATGGTTTAAGGAATTTTCACTTATTAAAGATAAGAAACAGATCAGGGGTCACAAATGTGAGCAGAGTTATCTCGTGGGTCAGAAGAACAAGATTACGCAGACAGTTTGGAGAATTGGTCAGATACATGGAATATTACATCTTAGGCAATAAATAAGGTGTGGAGGAGGTGACAGGTCTCCTTGGTTAGGAGCTCAGGTGTGCACTGGGGTGTCTCTGGAGAGACAAGAAAGTCCTCAGGATTAGGAATCTACCAGTGCTTTGGGTGAGTTCCAGCTGGGCAAGGGCAAGATATTCTGGGAGCTGACTACCACTCTGGGTAGCTCTTGCACACATTCCTGTCAAGGTAGACCAGAGTGACACGCTGGCCCAGCAGTGCCACGGCCGCTGACGTGGCTATAGGGCCATTCTGAATCCTATTTGGAAAACCATAACTGTAGGTTTGTCTTCATTCTGAAATAGTTCTGTACCTGTTCATGTTCCAGGTTCTCCACCCTGAGGAGAAGAATTAGAAGAGGAAGGGGTTCCAGGAAACAATCCCATCTCCCTGGGTGCTTTGCCCTCCCTTTCCCAGGCCTTGTTCTATAGAAGTTCTAGGGGTCCTGGGGTCCCACAAGTGGTCTTTCAGCCAGGTCAGAGATACAGCATTCTGAGGAGGACACCCAGAGGCCTGGACACAGGAGGAAGAGGGCCTTCTTCGACAAGAAGGCAGAACCCACTATTAGAAGGGTGGAGGGTAGGGGAAGCTGGGCAGGAAGGTCTGGAACATCCCCTTAAGACACAGGCATACATGCCCCTCTCTCCACAACCCTGCAGGACTACCTGGGGTCCTGCCTCCTAAACAACTCCTCCCTGAACTCTGACCTGGGTTTTACCGCCTATGTCTCTCCCTTCTTACCCCAAATGCCTCAGAAAGTCTCACTTCTGTCTTTTGAGCTGCTCACCTAATCCTGAGACAACACCTGGATGGGGCAGTTGCTTGTGTTCACCTGTTGACTGCGTGTTAGCTGCTTCTCTGAATCTAGGCCACTGTGGGGAAGAGGCTCAGGCAAAAGCCATTACTCTGCGTGACCTCTGGCAGCCAAGGAGCCCCCTGATCTCATCAGGCCAGACACATAGAACTGCGGCTATGGACTCCCTTCAAAACCTGGAACTTAGATGTCTCCAAAAATCCTTTTTCTGTAGGCCTGACAACAGCCTTCATGCAAGAAGGACTCTGCATTTCATCAACTCCATCTGCAGCCCCGGAGAGAGGATGTCACTCTGGCCTTGCTGGGACCGGCTATACCCTCTGAGGCTCTAGCATGGATGATGAACACATGGATGGAGAGACGCGAGGTCTGGGGGCTGCCTGAAGACACGGCCCTTGGAAATTATAAAATCTTATCTATTGCTCGCTTAAAAGGAGATGCATTGCTTTTCTGTCTAGGGAGCTAAGAGGTTGCAAAGTAGAGCTTAAGAAGCCAATAATTTCTCTTTCTTCTGTCTTATTGTTGGTGTAGAGAAATGTGACTGATTTCTGTGCATTGATTTTATATCCTGACACATTACTGAATTCCTGTACAAGTTCTAGCAGTTTTGGAGTGGAGTCTTTTGGGTTTTCCACATATAGTATCATATCATCTCCATTTACAATTGCACCCAAAACTATAAGATACCTAGGAATAAACCTAACCAAAGAGACTAAGAATCTATACACAGAAAACTATAAAGTACTCATGAAAGAAATTGAGGAAGACACAAAGAAATGGAAAAATGTTCCATGCTCCTGGATTGGAAGAATAAATATTGTGAAAATGTCTATGCTACCTAAAGCAATCTACACATTTAATGCAATTCCTATCAAAGTACCATCCATTTTTTTCAAAGAAATGGAACAAATAATCCTAAAATTTATATGGAACCAGAAAAGACCGCGAATAGCCAAAGGAATGTTGAAAAAGAAAGCCAGAGTTGGTGGCATCACAATTCCGGACTTCAAGCTCTATTACAAAGCTGTCATCATCAAGACAGCATGGTACTGGCACAAAAACAGACACATAGATCAATGGAACAGAATAGAGAGCCCAGAAATAGACCCTCAACTCTATGGTCAACTAATCTTCGACAAAGCAGGAAAGAATGTCCAATGGAAAAAAGACAGCCTCTTCAATAAATGGTGTTGGGAAAATTGGACAGCCACATGCAGAAAAATGAAATTGGATCATTTCCTTACACCACACACGAAAATAGACTCAAAATGGATGAAGGACCTCAATGTGAGAAAGGAATCCATCAACATCCTTGAGGAGAACACAGGCAGCAACCTCTTCGACCTCAGCCGCAGCAACATCTTCCTAGGAACATCGCCAAAGGCAAGGGAAGCAAGGGCAAAAATGAACTATTGGGATTTTATCAAGATCAAAAGCTTTTGCACAGCAAAGGAAACAGTTAACAAAACCAAAAGACAACTGACAGAATGGGAGAAGATATTTGCAAACGACATATCAGATAAAGGGCTAGTGTCCAGAATCTATAAAGAACTTAGCAAACTCAACACCCAAAGAACAAATAATCCCATCAAGAAATGGGCAGAAGACATGAACAGACATTTCTGCAAAGAAGACATCCAGATGGCCAACAGACACATGAAAAAGTGCTCCATATCACTCGGCATCAGGGAAATACAAATCAAAACCACAATGAGATACCACCTCACACCAGTCAGAATGGCTAAAATTAACAAGTCCGGAAATGACAGATGCTGGCGAGGATGCGGAGAGAGGGGAACCCTCCTACATTGTTGGTGGGAATGCAAGCTGGTGCAACCACTCTGGAAAACAGCATGGAGGTTCCTCAAAATGTTGAAAATAGAACTACCCTATGACCCAGCAATTGCACTGCTGGGTATTTACCCTAAAGATACAAACGTAGTGATCCGAAGGGGCACGTGCACCCGAATGTTTATAGCAGCAATGTCTACAATAGCCAAACTATGGAAAGAACCTAGATGTCCATCAACAGACGAATGGATAAAGAAGATGTGGTATATATATACAATGGAATACTATGCAGCCATCAAAAGAAATGAAATCTTGCCATTTGCGACAACATGGATGGAACTAGAGGGTATCATTCTTAGCGAAATAAGTCAATCGGAGAAAGACAACTATCATATGATCTCCCTGATATGAGGGAGAGGAGATGCAACATGGGGGGTTAATGTGGTAGGAGAAGAGTAAATGAAACAAGTTGGGATTGGGAGGGAGACAAACCATAAGTGACTCTTAATCTCACAAAACAAACTGAGGGTTGCTGGGCAGAGGGGGGTTGGGGGGGGGTTATGGACATTGGGTAGGGTATGTGCTATGGTGAGTGCTGTGAAGTTTGTAAACGTGGAGATTCACAGACCTGTACCCCTGGGGGGAAAAATATATATATATATATGTTTATAAAAAATAAAATTATAAAAAAAAAAAAAAAGCCAATAATTGGGCCCCAATCCCCGCTTGACCACTTAGCATATTCTCTTCTATTTCAGGTGTATCTGGTCCCAACCAGTCATCTCATGGGCCAAGGATAGTCAGGTAAAAGTGAGAAACATTTTCCAAATACGCGTGCACACGCATGCACGCGCACGCGCGTACACACACACACACACACACACACACACACACACACACTCCAGAGAACACATGCTCCAGAGAGTGAGTCAAGAACAGCATCTCTGCATAAAAAACAGTTCACTCATCATATCTAGAGAGAATCCTAAGGGATGAGATTATTTAATGCTTTCTCTTTGGGTTTTTCAGAGTAGTGATCTCTGATTGTTTTAATGTCAAGACTTCTTGGGCTGCAGGCAATAAAACTGTATTAGGATAAGCTGAAAAAGGCTTTGGAAAAAGTTTCTTGGCATAGGATGAAAATGGACATACTCTGTGAGTTTTTCCTTATAATCCATTTCAATAAGGCAGCTCTTATAGAAACTCTCCAGAGTCTACTCTTTGATTACATGCATACTCACACACCATGTATTACTGGAGATACACGAATCACATACATACAAGGACATGCAAATCATATGTGTGCTCAGTGTTGTAACAATCCCTTTTCTATAATCAAGTTCCAACACCTCTTTTTCTGACATGTAACTTGAATCCGCTTTCTTTAACCCTGTTGCCACACATGGGCCGTCACCATGGCACAATGAACTACTAGTCTTCCAAAACATATACTCAAAAATGTCTTCAGGTGCACACACACATAAGATACACTGAGACACGTATGCACACACACAGGTCCCTCAAACCAAGCTGGTATATAGACTCAGATTCACTTACATGCAGAAATGTACACATAAAAGGATTTCCATAAACAAGTATCTACACAAATGCACACGCATATTCTATGAGCTCTTCACTGTCCAGCTTGATGGTCAGAGTTCATGATGAAAAACCTGACCCACCGGCCCCTCAAGCTGAATTTATGATTATTTATTATGCAGTCAGCCTGTTCTCTACCATATATGTATTTGAGAACAGTCAGCTCTGAAGCAAACTCGAAAGCCACATTCTTAGACTCTCACAGACCTTTCTCCTTTGGGTTCCCACTTTCTTCCAGATCAATGAGGACAATATCCTGGAACTCAGGAGGGAAGATGAAAGTGTGGGTCAATCCCACAGAAGTAAATGAGGAAGTGATCAGCACACTGCTGCCTACTGTCACTTACATCTCCTATGAGATCTATTGGTTTTACCTTGAGGAAATCTCCTTCTGACAGTTCGAATGTCCTGGCTTTAAGCTGAATGCCCTTTCCCGGCTGGGTCTGGATGGAGTAGATGCATTCGTGGTTATTACTGTAGTTCACAGGAAAGTTGGGGGACAGCAATGTGCCCTGAGTGCCCGTGACTGAATTCCCACACTCAGCTGAAAAGAGAATCACAATAATCACCAATTAACCCCCATCAGCTACATCCAGAAAAGAACTCACAGTGCTGAAGGACCTTACAAGGATGACACATTGTTTGCCTTTCTGCCTGCCCAAATGCCTGGTTATCTGTCCATTTGCCTGCCTGTCTGGAGGACTGCTTATCAAAGGTTTTTTTTTTTTTTTTTAACATATCTGCCCACCTGTAGTTTTGCCCTGTTTCTTTATCTCTCTTGTTCTGTGGGTCTGTCTCTCTTCTGCAGGAATAGAAATGAACCCACCAGGCATCCTGTGCCTTCTTAGTGGCATGAGGCAGCCCTTCTCCATACCTGTTCATCTAGTATCATAGCAACAGAATGACTGAGGAGGATGTCAGGGGTGGTTGGGGGTGGTCAAGTGAGGAGAGATGAATCCTTTCAGTATCAGAGGCTAGAAACTCAGAAGGGGTCAACGTTGAATAATTATTGCTAGCATCTTCCAAAGTTCAGTTATTAGTCACAAGGACCAATCCCATAAGGTAGGCATAATTATCATCCCTGTTTTAAAAGTCAAGAATCTGGTACTTAAAAGTTCAGATCAAGTCTCTCCATTTACCAAGAGGAGAGGGATGAGAATTCAACCCTCCTGGTCCTGGACTTTAAGGCCACTGAGGCTTTGGAGAAAGTTTTATCATAGACCCACTGAAACCCTGTTTCATTCAACAGCTAATGAATTCATAGCCTCCTCTCGACATCTTTTTCTCCTCCTCCAGAATTAGTCCTTCTTTCCCCATTGTTCCCGTACTTTTGTTTATAGCAGTCATCACATTTTATTCCCCCATTTGTAAACATTTCTGTTTCTTCCTGTTGATCCTTTGGGTCTGGGTCCTAGTTTTGTCTCTCCAGCCTCCATTCAGTGCCTGGGCAGGGCGGGCATGAGAAGGTGAAAGGGGAGGGAGCTCAGTGGCAGGGCATGGTTGCAGAGCCCCTCAGCTGTCTCTCTAGGGTCTTTAATAGTTGTAAAGCCCTCTCTCCCCACACTTCCCTGGATTGGAGCGTCTGTTGTATTGTACCCTGACTGCTTGTTACTTGCCTAAAGCCCCCACTCGAAATGTAAGTTACTTGAGGACTAGGGTCATGCTTAATGAATCTAAACTTCCAAGGCTTAGCCCAGATTGTCTGTAAAATAAATATTTGCGAAATGAGTGAATGAATGAATATGGAGGACACAGACCTCAGAAGATGTACAGTCCTAAAAATAATTAGGTTCCAGAAGGATGAAAATACAAGTCCAGATGGCAGGCACATTACTTGTCTGGACATATGGGGAATTGGGAGCACATCTTGAATCTCTGAGGTTGATGGTAGCAAGTCTGCTTTCTTCAAACCATCCCTTGGTGTCCCTATTCTGGGCGCAGTCATTGGTAGAAGGTTGTCCCTGAGGTCAACCAATGGGCCATACAGTTAACCCTAATTGTCCTAAGTCTGATGTATACTAGGCCAAGGCAGTATAGATGGAGATTGTGACACAGGGACATTCAGAGCTGAGCCTCTTGTGGTCTCGGTTATACCTATGTGTGTCCTCTTGTCCCCAAGGCTGCTCCTTAGACTTCTGAAGACAGTGTCCGTGTCCCACAACAAGTCCTTACTTTTTCAGTGGGCCCTACTCCCTGAGCTCTGGCCCATTCAGGACAGCTTCACTTTCCTAGGAGTTTATATAAGCCATTCCCATGCACTGAATGTTTGTGGCCTCAGGCCAAATCCATACACTGAAGCCCTAATCTTCAGTGCGATGGTATCCCGAGGTGGGCCGTTGGCAGGTGATTGGGGTTAGTGACCACATAAGCTGAGGAAATGACCAGAGCCCTCTCTCTGCCTTGTAAGGACAGCTGCTGTCTGCAGGCTGGAAGAGGAACTCGACTAGACACTGAATCTGCTGGTACCTTGATCTTAGGCTGCTTGGGCTCTAGAACCATAAGAGGTATCTGGTGTTTAAGCCACCCATGATATTTTCCTAGAGGGCACTGATCATTTGTCTTAGAGCTTGTCTGCAAAGTGTCCAAATGCACATAATGAATGTGGTGAGCTGGGGCATAAGACTAAAGTGATAGCTGTGGACAGGCACCCTGCGGACATTTTCTGGGGGCCTGGAGATGAGGGTGGGGATTTGGAGAGTGGGTGCTGAGGACTTTGCCCCTGTATTACTCAGTCTTGTCACATGGGCAGCACCCTGAAGCAGTTTTCCGTTATTTCTGGAGTCACACACTATTGCTACTCAGCAATCCCTCCAACTAGGGAGAGGCATGGGGAACAGTGGGATAAGCATGGACTTTGGAGACAGACAGCTGAGTTATTATATCAACACTCTGAACCTCGGTCTCTTCATCTCCTTCATCTGGGCAATAATAGCATCTGTGTAAGACTACAGAGAATAAATGCATGAGATTTTATGATTAAACAAGTGAGCATGTGGGGAGTGGTTAGCATACAGTAGTCTCCCATTAAGTGTGATCCCTCCTCTTTTTCCCCATTAATCCCAGGTGAAACTACTCGGCTTACCTGATTCAGAGCCCTAAGTGCCTGTGCTCTGGGGCAGGCAGAAAGCCCGAGAAGCTTCTTAGGAAGTGCGTTCACAGCATCCTCACTAGTCCTGAGGCCTCTTGCCCTCTGCCTAGTTCTTAAATTTGTCTTCCCTTAAACATGGGCTTTGGCATGTTATTGGACACCTTCCCTGGCCTTGGCTTCCTGCACGATAGCTCTGTGGCTCCTGCTGCCCCAACATGTCCGTCTCCGCTCCCCAACAGCCCAACACCTTGATGAGGAGAGACACAGAGCTGATAGCTTCAGATGGGGCCAGTCCTTGGCCTATCACCGGGGCCGGACTCCCTGCCAGGACCTTTGCGTCGGGCACCGGGGAAGGTACAAGAAGGTAGAGGGACGTGACACTTGCTTCTGGGAGAGTATCCAAAGTAACAGGGGAGGTGAGCAGATGCACTGAAAAGCTAAACACAAGCATCAGTGGAAACAAATCAATGTTCCAGAGAAACAGTCATATGCATAGGAAAGTCCTGCCACTGACTGAGGCATCTGTGACGTCTGTCATCCTCATCAGAAGAGGTCTCATTAAGGACAGGGACTGTGTCTTATCCATCAGTCTGGGGCTCTGGAGGCAGAGGGTTCACTCTTCTCTATCATACCGGGACTCCCAAGGACAGGGCCATGTCTCCTGCTGCAGACCAGGGCCCTGGGAGTCAGGGCTGTCTCTTCCACATGGAGTCCAGGGGCCCCTGAGGTTAAGGGCTGTGTCAACCCATCACACCATGAATTAAAGCCCAGGGCTGTTCATCTCCTTTGCAGCCGGGAATGTTTCCTGGTAACACTGTGTGGGCTAAGTCATCCAATTTACACCCACAGTGCCCGTGGCAACTGGAAGCATCCCCAGGGTGGGCATTCCCATGAAACCTCCAGCCCGAGGCTCTGTTGCAGGGCTGGTGGTAATTAGAGGTGATTATAATTGCTGTGCATTATTAATAACACACGAAACAGAAGACAAATGTAATAATGAAAATGTTGTGAGGTGTCATGAACACACAGTAATTGGAATAATAAGTTAAAGAATGAGTTTATGTAATGAGATCAATGAGGCAAGAGTTTAAGGAGTGTGTGCATCTGTGGTCCCATTCAAGAAAAACTTCCCCCAGACCTACTTAGCTGAAGATGTTTTCCTGGGGAAGGAAAGAGCTGCTGGTGGCCAGACAGACACTGAACGTGGGGGAACGTGTAGGTCTGTATGTGTGTCTCAGTCAGGGTGAGTCGAGGCTCAGGGATTGGTTATGGGAGAAAGGATAAACTTTGGGATGACTTAACTGGCCAAAATGGAATTCTGCATCTATTTGTTTTAATGTTTGCCCTCTGGGACTGTAAAAGGTTATTGGTTATTGATAAATAACAATAAAAAGGTTATTGGGAAAATGGTGATAATTACATGGCCCCCCACTGGCTTATGCAAATTATGTCATCTACTCTGGAATGAAGCCTGTGAATTGCCTATTGTTATCTCTGTTTTATAAGCCAGGAAGCTGGGGTGGAGGGGGTTTGGTGGCCTGCCCAAGATCTAACAGCTGGTAAGTGCCTGAGCGGAGACCGGACCCTGGTGACTGTGCAGCCCCAGCCCTGTCCATCTTGCCAGCCTGTTTATGACTGTCCTTCGCTGAGCCCCGGGCTCCACAGAGAGGTCTCCGGCTGGGCTGACCTCACGGCCTCTGTTGCAATCAGCACACTGTGGCTTCTAGCTCTCTGGCATATTGGGGTTTTACGCAAGATTTCACTATAATGCTAACAGCGAGCGTTCATCCAGGCTGTGTTCCATCCGGCCCTGTGTGGAGTCCTCAGCGAGCAGAGCCATCAGCCTTACAAATAAGGACCAGCAACTGTCCCCGCTCCCTGGGTATCACTCTACCTCCCCCCACCCGTGGGGCCCGGAGCTCAGAAGAGTCTTCTTCAGAGCCTGGCAAGGAGGTTAGGCCTCCCATATGAGGCCCCACTGCAGGCAAGTGTGTGCTAAGGCAGTCCCCAAACCCAAGCCTGTTGGTCTCTGGGCCCGCGTGTGTTTCACCACCTCACAGCAATTGACTAACTTTTGGCCCACCCCATTAGTGAAGCAAAATGAAAGCACGTGACCACCTACCAACACACCTTGGCAGAGGCGAACTCCACAAGCGCCGTCTGCCCCCCAGGCACGTGATGCGGGCCGTGCCCTCCAGACGGTACCCGGGGAAGCAGGAGAAGATCAAGGTGTCGCCTACGCCAAACTGCAAGCCCTTCCGGATGCTGTAGGCTGGGACCTCAGGCTCCTCACAAGGCTCCAAGTCATATTCTGGAAAAGGAGCAGGAGTGCTGGGGTCAGAGACAGACTATGGAAACATACAGACACAAACACCAGGGAGAAAAGGGCCAGAGGTAATGACAGAGGTCAGAATACATACACACTGGCCCACAAAAGGTAAAGAGAAGAGAAGAATGATCCTAAGAAGAACAGAGGCAGAGAGACACACAGTGAGGTGAGTAACACCATGCTTCGGATCCTGGGGACGGCTCCCCACCGCAAGCAAAGAGAGGACACCGAATTTCTGGAAGCATCCTTCCTGGAAGTATTTATGAGGGTCCCCGTGACTTAACCTTTCCCTCCTCTGACTCTTCATCCCCTTATTAACCCCAAGCCTCAGGGCTCAAAGACTTTCCTGCCTCTCTCACCCTAGGCATTGACCCAGATAAATTCAATCAGCTTGGTTCTAGAGGGTCAGAATGTATGACCCAGCCGAGGGCAACTTACATTGGGAGAAAGAATCCGAATGCTTCACTCAAACTCTGTCTCAGCAATGCTGGTGCTGGAGGCAGATGGCAAGCATGATGGAATGGCACTTATCACCCAGGGATCAGCCCAGTACCTCTAGTGAGGGCACAGAAGTGACAATTTCCATTGTCCCCAAGGGTATCTCCCTTCTGGGCACAGTGCCCCAGGGCTTTATGTAGTAAAGAGAAGGAGGTTTCCTCAGATGGGGGGAGGCATAGTGGCTAGATATGTCCGACATATCCATGACCTGGCCAGACCCATGGCAGGTGGCTTCTGTTGGAGGGACAGCGTGGGGTTGAGCTGGGCCACATCCCAGTTCCTAGAGGCCAGATATCTCTTGCTCATCCTGGGAGAACCCGTTGGATGAGAAGAGGCACTCTGGGAAGCAGTGGGATAAGAGTGGTGGGGTACTTGGGACCAGATCAGTGAAGGGTCCGCTTTTCTTCCTGAATGCCAAATTAAAGAGATTTCTGCATAGGATTCCTAAACACAGAGATAAATATCTATTACTACTAAGTAAGCATTGGTGAAGAAGTCCCCAAATAAGACTCTAATATGTTCATTTCAAATCCCCTTTTTCTTCTTCCTCCTCTTTTTTAATTGCTGGGGTCATGAAACAGTGGAAGTGAAATCAGCAGAAGAATCACGTATTCCTAGGACAGGAGGGGACATCCTAGTCCAACCAGTTATACTGGTGATTTTCAGAGTGGATCTTAAACACCTTCAGGGAAGATTCCCCTAAACACCTGCTTCCCAGTCCATCACAGGGAGGGCCTCCTTGTGTCTAACCCAACAATCTTTTGCTGCAGCAAAAGTGAGGTCATTCTCCCAGGGACTGGAAAGTGGATCAATGTCCATCTGCTGGGAAGACCAGAGGCTGGCAGCAGAGGGAGAGGCAGAATATTTTGCCATCTCTTCCCCCAGGGGACCCCAACATGCTTTACCTGCAAAGGTGATGTTGAATCCTTCGTAGGACATGGAGAAATCAGAAATGAAGCGGACCTGGGCAGTGAAGTTGCCATAGAGTCCAGCGCTGATGGGGGCCGGCAACCGTGAGCCGGTCAGCTGTCTCAGGGGCTGTGAGAAGCTGCCGTTCTCGGTGATGAGGAGGTAGTCGTGGCCACTCTCCAGGTGGAAGGTGTGGAATGTAAAGAACACACCTGCCAAGAGACCGGAAGGGTCCGGGTGACAAACTGAGATGGCTGCAACAGCCCCAGTGCGAGATGGGATTGGCACAAACATTTCCAGTCTGTGGACGTCTACCAGTGGGTTGGGGTGCAAGCATGCACTGATAGTCACGTACGGGGGAACCAGAACGAATGCGTCCGAATGATCCAGAATATGCCATTTGCCCACAGGTCAGGGAGAAGGACACCGCCTTATGGTTGTCAAATTTGAAAGATTTATGGCTAGGTCTATGAGAATGCTTCATAGCCTTTCACTCATTCACGGATTCTCTCATTCATTTCTCAACAAGTATTTGTACATCTGACAAGTGCTTCCTCCAGGCTAGGATCCAGGGCCAGGGAGGAGCAAGGGTATATACAAGACATTCAACAAAGAGCTATAGTACAGAGTGACAAAAGCGCTATCAAACATCATTCAGAATATTCCGGGGGCAGAATGGCAAGCACTAAACAAAAGTGATAATATTCACTAACATTTCAGCACTAAGTATCTGCATGTCACTATGCTATGTGTTTTATTGCCCTGTAGTTGGCCCCTATCAATTGGAAGAGAAGATCTGAAAACCCAGTTAACCCCACCAGTAACTCATCTCCGTTTTACACCCAAGGAAACTGAGGCACAAAGAGGAAAGGCACGTGTCCAGGGTCACCCATCTAGCAGGTGGCAGAGCTGGGATCTAGGCGCAGTCTGACTGCAGGGTTGTGTAATAAACTGCTCCACGACACTGTTTCTCCCACTATGGAGAGAGAACAGGCAGGAGGGGTGGCCAGGTGCTGAGATGGGTCTGGCAGTGAGAAAGATGGGGTGGTAGGATCTCAACACCTGAAGCAGCTATTGGACCAGATCCAGATGGCCGTCTGTGTTTGGGTGGGCCCATGTGTAAATGCATGCCCACTCACACATCAGCACGCCCATGGGAATGTATGCTGTGGGCGTGCTAAGGACAGGTGCTTGGCTAGACTAGGGGGGCTAGATTCACTTGCTATTCAAAGTCCATGGACCAGCAGTATGGGCCTTGCCTGCAAGCTTGTTAGAAATGCAGAATCTCAGCCTCTGTCATAGACCTTCCAAATCAGAATCTGCATGCTAACAAGGTCCTTTATGTGTCTGTAGGCACATAAAAGTTTGAGGAATACTTCTCTAGATAATTAGCAACAAGTTTTTGATAAATCATGGTTGGGTCCAAGCTCTCAATGCTAAAATATTTAAAATGTTTTCATAGTCTTGCTTCTCTATAGATAGGAGCTGGTAAGTCCAGAGTTTTGGGGGATTCTATGGGTGGGGGCAGGGGAAAGAGAAGCCCATAGAGGTGATGGAACCAGGCATGCAGCTTATAAATGCCCTGTGCCCAAGCAACTATGTTACATCTATGGACCTATTTCCTCAAGGGAACAAATCCTAAGCACCTACTAAGTGCCAGGCCTGGGCTAAGCAGTGAGAAAGATCTCCCAGTTTAGTGGAGGAGACTGACACATCCATAGTGAGAGTCCAGAATGGCAGCACAGAAGAAGAGTGCCAACAATGCCCAGAGGGTTGGGAAGACTTCACGGGGTCTCAGTCTTTGACAGGATGGGTATGAGCATTTTGGGGATGCACAGGTATGTGTGCCCACGTGTATCCTATCCTCCTCCCAACACATCAACACAAGTGCACACGAGAAACTGTTCTCAGTCTACAGTGCTTGGGAAAAGGCTCGGTGGAAATGTCTTTCCCTCCTGGTAAAACAAGGATTGGGTAACGAGTGGATCAGACACAGTACAGGGAATTGGAGTTGATGAAGCACTAAGCCTCGCACTCTATTCTTCAGCGTGCAAACACAGCCCCTCCATAGGAGTAAACATTTGGCTGGCATTCTAAGGATGAGTAAACAACCGAGATGAAGCCCCTGGGTTTCCCAGCTGTGCTGATTGCTTGAGGCTCTTTTGGTCATTGTGAGAAAATGAAGACATTGTCACAGAGGCCCCATGTTGGAGTCTGAATCCAGATTTGGTCTGACAGATGCACACACAAACCGATACTTCACTGGCGTGACCATGTCGAATCCTATGAAGGATGTGGGTACCACGCCAGGCAGACATTCAGAGCTGTGGAAAAGGCGTGGGCTTTGGGAGGGGGTAGGGACCCAGACCTGGGTCAACTGCCCATCTACCAACTGAAGGGGCTGGGCTGAAGTTGCTCAAGTGTGTCCTGAGTTCTAGTTTCCTCCACCATAACATGGGGATGATAGCATCTCCTCATAGGTAACATTTAATTCTTGGAGCGAGGAACAATTAGGATAGCAGATGCAGAACCCACGGCATGGTGTCCAACACACAGTAGGTTTCCTTTTTGCTCAGCTTGTCTAACTCCTAGACAGCCTTATGGATTGAAAAAAATTTCACTTCTGGGGTCTCAGCAAGGGCCCATTCTTTGCACTCCTGAATTAAGCATTCCCTTTGGCTGGGAAGTTGAACAATTCTGAATTTCATAGAGTTCGGAGTTTCTCCAGCTGTTCCTCTGCCTGCTGGGGATCAATCAGAGTCAGTAACCTGATGGATTTGTTAACCTGAGATACTCTTACAGGCATTGCCCTCTGCAGAAGGGTCTGGGTTCAATTTAATTCTATTCATATAAACATTTCTTGAGTTCCTCATGTGTCAGGCATAGAGCCAGAATCTAAGGAAGCTGCAGGAAACAAGGCAGGCATGTCTCCCAAAGGCCTTGGAGTCTCTGTGCGGGGAGCAGGAAGGCACAGGATCATGTGGGAGCCCACAGAGGGGAACCCAGCTCACACCCAGGCCTCGGAAGAAAGGGTCCGGAAGGCTCATTATAGGAAGTGAGTTCAGAAGACGAGGAGCTGGCCACACAAGAAGGGTGGTGGAGATGGTACAGGGGGGAAAGTGTTCCAGGGAGAAAAACAGCATCCCAATACACAAAGCTCTAGAGGACAACAAAAGTTTGGGAAGTTCTAGGAACTGAGAGAGCTTCAATGTAGCTAGGACTTAGTGTTTACAGGACTCAGAAGTAGGCTGAGAAAGGTGAGCAAGGGCTATAGGCTCACGCCAGCTATTTTATAATTTCAAGCTTTATACTAAGGGTCTGGTAAAGCCTTTAAATGGTCCTAAGGAAGAAGTGACTGGGTCATACATCAGCAACCCTGTGTTGATCCTCTGCCTGGGACACCTCTTGTCCTGGCTAATACTTGTTCATCCCTGAAGACTGGCCCAAGTTTCAACTTCAGGACACCACCTAATCAAGCCCTAGGGTGGCCGCTGGATGTGTGCTACCTCTATCGGCTCTTAGCCATGGTACATTAGATGGACTCTAATCTTCTTGAAGGCAGGCAATGCCAAAGTGGTTCATGCCACTGGGTTTTCCTAGCACCAAGGGTAAGTGCAAGTATAACATAAGCATTTGCTTAATATTTGAATCACATTGACTTCTAGACAAAGACACATATAGAAAGGCATAGAGAAACATACCCTGCCCCCCCGTGATTACAGATGCCAGACAGAAAGAAAATCATGACTACTGGGGGATATTCCTTTAAGGATTATGAGGAGCTGCCTTTCTTGCCCTTTTGATGCCACAGAGGAGCTTCTGGCTCCCACATTGGCCCACTCTGGCCAAGACTTGCTGGAAACAGCTCTGCAGGATGAACAAGGACGTTGCCCCAATCCCTCCTCTCCTCAAGGAGAAGGGGACAACCAGGCCTCACCCTGACTGCCTGCAGGGTCCTTTCTCCCCAAGAAGCTGCATGCCACCCTAATCCCAGTTAGGTCAGGCCTATTAGAGGCAAAAGTGAAGTCCTTAAGCACACATGGGGAGACTTTAAGTGACTTTTCTTACAATTTTTTTTTTTTTACACAAGTAGTATAGTTTACATGTAATATTTTCATTGCTCAAAATTAGAAAAAACGAAGATAAAAATAAGAGAGTAGTGGCACTAACGTCTTGAGGTATAACCTTTCAGATACTTTTCTATACACATATCTTGGTTTAGTTTTTATAAACTATGTTCTTTTGGCAAACATCTCTTTTGGCTTAACAATGTATTACAACTACACCTGTAGGTCTTTATTTTTAAATTCTTTTTTTATTTTTAAAAAATATTTTATTACTTTTATTTTAGAGAGAAAGAAAGAAAGAGAGGAAAGTGGGCCAGTGGGAGAGGGAGGAAAGAATCTTAAGAAGACTCCATGCTCAGCATGGAGCCCAACATGGGCCTCGATCCCCCAACCCTGAGATCATGACCTGAGCTCAAATCAAGAGTTGGTCACTTAACCAACTGGGCCACCCAGGCACTCCTACCCTGTAGGTTTTTAAATATTCTCTCACATTATGGCTTTTCATAGCTGCATAGTGTTGCATTATATATAGGTATCATATATTTATTTAACATTTCCTCTTTGATAGACATTTCAGTAGCTAACTAATCTTCCAATTAGTAAAGTATTTTAGGAAGCACCTTTGCAGCTGAATCTTGATGTACAGTTGTACTTATTTTTTTCAGATATATTCCAAGGAGTGGAATTGCTGGGTCCAAAAGCACATATATTTTGAAAGCTTTTGATTCATATCATGGAACCATCATCCAGAGAATTTCAACCATTTTATACAATGTCAGAGCTGAAGAAGAGTATTCATGTCTGTACACTGTCTCCCACACTGTTACTATATTCTCTGCTGACTTGAAAAAAGAAATAGTATTTCATTACTGGTTAAATTTGCATGTCTTTAATTATGAGTGGGGTCAATGTCCTTTCATCTCTATTTCTTCCACTATGAAGCATTTATAGCTTTGCTCATTTTACAGGCCTAGAGACCACATATGTTTTTCTTTAGGATTTTTAAGAGCTCTCCATGCATCAGGTTGGTAATCTTTAGTTGATTATATATGTTGAAAATAATTTTGTCCACTTACTGTCTGAAATTTTTATGGCCTTTTTTTTTTTTACATAAATCCACTCAAAGTTTTATTTAATCAAATCTTACAGTCTTTGCCTTTATGGATTCTGCTTTTAGTATTACTGTTTATAGTACATCCCCACCTGAGGTTAGATTTTTATGTTCTTCTAGTATTGGAATTTATGTGGTTAAATGTATGAGGTCTGTTTGGTTCTTTTCTTTTATTCCCAAGTGTTTAAGTCTAGTGTTTAAAAACCATTTATTAAATAATCAATCCTCTCTTCAATGGATTGGAAATGACACTTTAATTATATACTACAAACTGTCTCTCTCACACACATACACAAGTGTGCATGTGTGTGCATGCACAGTCTCACACACATACACACACGCAGGACTCTACGTCTGGACCTTCATATGCCTGCATTGGTTTGTGTGTCCATTCCAATACTCATACCACATTGTTAAAATTATTTTAGCCAATAACATTTTACTATCTGAAAGAGTTACTCTTTTAAAAATTTTTCTTGGCTTTTCTACATGTTAATTCTTCTAGATGAGAGGTTCTTATTCAAGGGCATGCATCAGATTTACTAGTGAAGTCTTCAGAAATCAAAGATGCTGGTTTTCCATCTCCAACATGGAGAATCAAAACCTCTACAGTACAGTCTAAGCATTAACATATTTGCTACAGTGCTCAGGGGTTAAGAACTGTGACCCTGGATGAACTTCAGAATAAGCTTCTGAGGATAGAAGCCATATGTGCCTGGTTACTGTTTATTCCCAGCCTGAGTCTGCTGCATGGGTGGCATTATTCAATTAATATTTGCTGAATCAAAGACTATATTATTTCCTGTTTATTTCTAACCAGCATCCTTCCTTTGAACTTGGATTTCCAAAGATTATTCATGTGAGGGAAGTTGAGGTAACAGTCCAGACTGGTGGGGAGTATGAAAACATGGCATCTGAGGAACAGCTGAGCTATGAAAGAAGAGGTTCACGGATCCAGTGTCTGAAGGGTGAACATGAGGAGAGGGGGGAGATGGATCCTATGTCCCTCCAGGACACAGAACAAGGAAAAAAGCTTCAGGAACATGTAATAGGCTATTAGGAGGGGTCAGATCTATCAAAAAATGACACCAGGTGCCCATTTGCTGAATGTGTTGGCCACCTTCCCACTGCTGGGCTGTTTAGGCAGGTGTGGTGCCATCTTGTCGGGAGCAATTAGAGAAGATTCCTGCATTATGTAGGGTTTCATAGCTGGTAATTCCTACAGTATCTTCTAGTATGAAGATTTTAGATTCTTAAAAATATTTGTGGAATGTATTCTGTGATTCAAAGAGATGGGAAGCTTATGGGAGTATTCCTGTTGATGAGAAAAATTCAGACCAAATGCTGAGGTCACTACACAGGGAGATCCCCACTGAGGCCACGTTGACCTGAAGAACATGGGGTTCTGACCACGTCACAGTCCAATACTTGCTCCAGGCCTAACCACTCACCCTTGCCATGGGATGTTTCAATAATCCAGGTACAGTTCAAGTTGTTGGGGTAGAAGTCAGGAAACCCTGGTGATAAGATGGTCCCACTGGAGCCTTGAATGAAGCCACCACAGAGTGCTACAGGAGTAAAGACAGTGTTGAAAGACCAGAGTGGCCCAGGGAGCTCCCTCACCCCACCCCATATCCCCATCCCCAACCAATCTTCCTGGGAGCTGGGGAGCCATCTTCTCTCAACCCTCAACCCTCACTAATGGGTGGGAGAGTCAATGCCCCTTCTAGCTCCTGGTCTTCACAGCAGGAAAGGAATCCACTACCTTAGCACCCCTTTGCAAGGCGTGTCTCACCTTCACAGCTGGGCAGGGCCCGGCTCCACTGGAAGTTAGGCTCACACTCCAGGGGCTCCCCGTCACTTAACGTGTAGCCTGAATCACAGCTGAAGGTCACTAGAGCACCCACATAGAAGTCATTTCCATGGCGCTGCCCATTTACAGGTATCCCTGGATCCAGACAGTGGTCTGACTGCAGTGTTATAGCTGGAAAAGAGAGCCCACAGCTGGAACAGACAGCTAACCATCACCACAGAAGGACCCTAGCTGGCCCACAAAGGGAGGGAGGAGAGAACCCTGATTTACAGAAAGCTGAGGTTGTCATTTACCCATGTGTCAAGTGTGGCTGTCGACATCTGCTAAGACATCTGAAGACCTGTTTCTCAGAGAAAATAAGCTGATTCTAGTATTTGTCCATCCGTCCATTCATTCAATTAACATAAGTTGAGTGTCCACTATGGTTTAGACCACACTAAGTCTTGGGGATACAGACATGAGTAAGAACATGTTGCTGCCCTCATAGCACTCTCAACCAGCACTTTCTCTACTGGTCTACAAAGAGTGGAAGTGACATCCATCTCGTTCAACTGAGGCAGCAGAGATGGATGCAAAAGGCGATGGGGAGGTGAGGGTGAGCGAGAGATGCTATCACATTTCAGCCTCACCATCCTCAAATACTCTGTCCCCAGATAGCCTGGCATGGTGGTGCCCAGTCACCTGCACGTAGAAGAGGCTTTGTGGTATGTAGGTCATCAGACTTCACTGTTTTCAGAGGCTCCCCTCTGAGCTCCCGTGGGCTCTGATAGATGCTGAGAGTAGGGGAGTGCCCCCCAGGAGCACAGCCTAACTGAGGAAGCCACTGGGATGGGGTCAAGTTGGGGACCCGCTGCTGGAACAGTCCTTGGTCCCTACACCCTCCTCCCAGCCCACCTTGTCATCTGCCTCCCTGCCAATACTCACTCTCATAGCGGAGCTGGAAGCCGATGTCCGAGTGACTCTTATCGGTAGAGAAGAGGAGGTAGAGGTAGTTGCTGGTGCTGATGAGGAACTGGGGGACCTGGGTCCCATGGTAAACCCCGATCAAGGGTGCTGAGTATGTCCGTCCATCTCGAACTTCCAGAGTATCATAGTTGACCTCGGTTTTAAATCTGCCAAAGATGGGAATGTAGACTTCTTGAGAAACCTGAGGCTTATTAACTTGCAAATGACAAAAGGTCCTGCCTGACCCAGGACTTCAGAACAACCAAATTTTGGGACATTTTAATATAATCTGCACACATTCATTAGTGATAGGGAAGGGCCTTCTCCACTGCATTTAGCCCCTCCCCCACCTCCGATGGCTGGGCACTCTCTCAGTCCTTCCTGTGGCGTGGGCCAAGATGCATCTTCAGACTTAGAGGCACAATGACTAGTCTCATGGGGGTGGGGGTCAGAATGTTCTAGGCCAGAATTCAGTAAACTATAGCCCATGGCCAAATCTACTCTATAGTCTGTTTTTGTATGGCCTAAGAGCTAAAAATGGTTTTTAACATTTATAAAGGGGTATGTTTTAAAGAAAACAGAAAATATGCAACAGATAACCACAGGTGGCTTACAAAACCTAGAATATTTACTATTGGACTCTCATGGAAAGTTTTGAGCACTGCTATTCTAGGCTATGGATGCTTTGTCTGGAAGAAGTTTCTGTTCATATTTGGGTGGCTACTTTCCCCACCCAAGGGGCACGCCTGGGGTGGGAACAGGAAATGCAGCATATGAGCAGGATTTGGGTCAAAGGTCGGGAAGGCTGCTTTTCCATGCTGCAAATTTTAGAGTTATACTCCTCAGATGCCAATGCCTGCTTCAACATCTGATGGTGTCTATCTGCCCACTCTCCATCCCTGGGGGTGAGGGGGGCAGAAGGGCTCTGACATCCCAAGTGATACCCTACCCACACTTCTGCTCACTCCTCCGGTCATAAACAACACAAACCCCACTACTGAGGTGAAACCAAGGCCAAGTGCAAAGCCCGTGTGGCCTGTCTCCACCCAGGGCAATTTTTTCCAATGTTCTCTGACTTTGCTAACATTTCAGCAAACGTGCTGGTCCTCCGCCCTCAACCCCAGGCTCCCCTCCACCACCACTCCTAAGAAATCTACCCCTCCCCCCACCCCTGGCTCTGTTCCCTCCAAGGCTATGGTTGCAGGCACCTGTCGAAGGTGATTTTGATGGGGTAGCCTGGCTGGGCTTCAATCACCCAGGCACAGCTGAGGGCATCCTTGTAGAAGCCGGGCCAGCCCGGGGACAAGATGGTGCCACTGGGCGAAGTCAGATGACCACCGCAGGGAGCTGGGGAACAGAAGGGAGAGAAACAACTTTCTTGTATTGGGGGGGACAAATGAACAAACAAATAAAAACTCTCTCTATAAAATGTATCTGCCAACAAGTATTGTTTTTGTTTTTATGGAAAATTACATAAACTATATAAACTGTGAGTTCTGTCTATTGGGACCTTTATAGACATGCTCAGTTACATTATTTGGACTTTTATTAAAGGCCAGAGGGGAGAAATAAAAATAATCCTTTAAACAAAGTCCTCTGTCATTCTAGGATGGCTGAAGTACAGCTAATATTTGGGTTGCACTGGTTTTTTCTTTGTTCTTCGCTCCTTGCCTCAGGCTTGTGGCAAAAGCAGAGATCCGGCCACCTCTGGCATGGGCAGTGGGCAGATCCCCAAGCTCAGCTCGGAGCTCGGCCTTGACCTACTCCACTGTAAGTTCCTTGAGGGCAGGGGCCTTGTTCATGGTCTTTCCCAATTTGGAGTCCCCAGCATTAGCCTAGAGCTTGGCACACAATTATCCCTTCGTGGCAGGAATCAGTAATCATTGCTTGAATGAATACATGAATGCATGGAAGGATGAATGAATGTGGCTCATGGCAGGTGATTCCACAAGACACTGGGTAGTCCAGACATGTCTCTAATCCTGCTCCGCGTGTCCTCTCAGTCCCTTGGTTGGTCTCACTCTTCCCATCCCTCAGCTTCCTGTTCCCACCAGCATCCTTCCTTCACCATCGCCTCCTCCTGCAGCTGGACCTTGGCCCTTGCGGTGCTCATCAGAGCGAGCCCAGTCCTCCTCCTTCTGGTAGGTGGTCAGATTTCATCCTGCATGCCTTTCAAGTTATCTTAGGTCCTGTGACCGCTTTGACAAATCACACGAGAGCAGTAGTGGCACGGTCCCACCCATGGGGAAAGTTGAGGAGCTGGTGCCAGATTTGCCATTTTCTGCCTTGTTGATGGTGAGAGCCAAGTGTCAGGATGGAAGTCCCCTCAGGCTGGGTCTTTAAGTGACAAAGGGGCAGGGCCCCTGATGACCAGTGTTAAACATGCAGTTCAGGCAGCCTGTGTGAGCTACCAATTTCTGTTTTTAAGCCACTGAGATTGGGGGCTTGTTTGTTAATGCACTCTAACCTTACCTACATGGTACCTCCCCAGGACCAATGAGGAGGATGCTGGCACCAACCACTACCCACACTGTGGCCACTGTTACCACCACGGCCACTCATGGGCTCACACGGACAGTCATGCTCACTGTTCACAGAACACAAATACTGCAAGGGTGGCACTATTATTCTCCCCAATTTACAGCTAGGACAGGTTTATGGAGGTGCAGCAACCAGATCTGCTTTAGTTGGTGATAGAGCCTGGACTCGGACCTAAGAAGACACCATAAATCCAGAGATCCAAAACTAAGCAGCCTTCCACTTTTTGAAGAACCCCTATGTCCTTTGGAATTCCTTACTATGGAGCTATCAGATGCCAAAAATGTCCTAAACAAGACCAGGAAGAAAATGAAGAGCTACCCAGTACTTCCATCTCTGCAGTTTTTTTTTTTTGTTGTTTTGTTGTTGTTGTTGTTTTTGCATGTTTCCCTAGTTAATCAGTTTCAAAAAACAGGATCAAATATACTGCACCCTTCCTCTCAATTCTATGAACTTCTTGGAAAGACTGAAAATAACTGTCGACATTCTTTTTAAAAAGACTTATTTATTTATTTTAGAGAGCAGGGGGGGGTGGGGATTGCAGGGGGGAAGGGAGTGAGAATCCCAAGCGGCCTCCCTACTGAGCACAGAGCCTGACACTGGGCTAATCTCACCATACTGAGATCATGACCTGAGCTGAAATTAAGAGTTAGAGGCTCAACTGACTAAACCACCAAGGTACTCTGATTGTCAAGCATTCTTAACAGAGTGTTACATTAGGAAGTTTAATTAACCTAAGAACAGTAATACAAATGGCAGTAGAAACTCATATCAATGACTTACAATGCTACTTTATGTGTATTATTTCATTTAAAACCACATAACATTTATGCAGTTATTATGCCCATTTTATAGATGAGAAAACTTAGGCTAAGTAGGCTAAGAGACTAGATCCAGAAGTAATGAAGAGAGAGCTGGGATTTCACTTCAGGACCTCTGTCTCCAAATCCACCTGCAGTGCATAATGGTACTACTGCCACAGCTGGCAGCAATGAGCTCATTGGGATTGAGAGCTCACTGTATGTCAGGACTTGATGAGGATTATCTTTGTGACAATTACAACACTAAAAGACAGGTGCTATTGTTATTCTCGTTTTGTAGGTAGGGATTATCATCCCATTTTCAGTAAGTTGAGACATGGAGAAATTAAGTAATAACACAGCATTTATATAAAACACTGAGGGAGTAAATTGCACAAGGGTATTGTCACTTCCTGGGTAACCCCAGTTTTCAAGACCCATGCCTGTCTCTCACTGAACCAGCTAACACATTCCTCTCTTTGTCCAATGGACAGGTGAGACATTGGAGGTGTGTGTTTGTAGGGGGGTACTGCTCAGTCCCTGGGTTCCCATGCACGGCCTCAGTAGGAAAAGGGACTCTCTCTCGGATTCAGTTCAGCACAGGCCCAGCCTCTTGGATTGTGGACTGTGATCTCCTTACTTACTTTCCAGAAAACTGAAGATCACATGGTCACTTTCTGTCTAGGCTACCCTCCATTCAGTGCACAAATCAAAATAACAAGACCCTATCTAAAATCTCCAGACACGGAAACCCAAATCCTGCCTTTGGTCACCACTTTGCTTTTCTCTGGTGTATTGTTTTACTGCCTTGCTGGTTCTTCTCTTCTCCTGCTCATGTGCTGCTCAAATGACCATTATGCATTCAGTCCTTCACACTCTCTGGTTCATCTTCATGGTGACAGATGTCAGGCAGGGAGGAGTAGGCAAGGATCCTAAATGCAACGTCTCCTTAACAATTGAAAAGATGCTCAACCTCATTCTAAGGAAATATATATATTAAAACTGCAATGAGAAAATATTTCTCATCCATCACATAGACAAAATCTCAGTTCAAGGACACATGAAACTCAGGGAAAGCAGGTATTCTAGCACCTTGCTGGTGGAAATGCAAAATGGCACAACTCCTGTGAAAAGAAATTTGGTAATATATAGCAAAATTCCTATGCATTCACTCTCTGGTCCTGCTTCTAGAACTCTATCCCAAAGATATTCTTGCAAATCTGTGAAAAGTCATATATATGTACAAGGCTATACAAAGCCACGTGATTTATAGTAGCAAAAGAATGGAAAGAGCCCAAATGGGAGTCAGCAATAGGGAGCTGACTGAATGAACTGGAGTAATCAACAAGATGGACGGTGCAGCTGTAAACAAAAATGAGGGATAGTCTATATAATGTCATGGAGCGGTCCCCAGAATATATCAGTAAGTGAATAAAAACCAAGGCAAAGAGGTAAAAAATAATCCTATGATTCCATTTATTGTAGAGAGGGGTGGGACACACACACACACACACACACACACACACACACTGACTCATATTATAACAACTGATGAAAGAATGAGGCCCAACCTCAAGATTATCTATGGAAAGAAGGAGGGAACAGGGTGGAGAGGAAAGGAATAAAAGCTAGACTTTCTCAGAATGTATCTTCTTTCAGAGGTTTAAATTTGGAACTATGTAAATATTTTTCACAACTAAAGAGAAAGATTTAAATTTGATAGGCAAGCTCTCAAAACTCAAAAGCAGAGCGAAATAAATGAATACAGTACTGTGTCAGTTGGTGGCATAATCGCACATGAAGAAACTAGCGAAAGAGATTTTAAAACACAGCCATCCCTAGTAGGGTCTAGGAATGAGAGGAATCAAAAGTAAAACAACTTAAACCATTTTCAGTAATCACACTGATGTTGTAGTGGCTGTGTCATTCTGCGAGTCTTGGGTGTGCAGTAGGGAATGGGAAATCATGCTGATGTTGTAGGGAACTGGAATTTTCAGCAGGAATGAAAGCAGGTACAGATATGACATCAAGAAAGTAAAAAAAGAAGTATTCTTACATCTGAGATGAAATAAACCCATTATGCATTTTTATCTTTAAAAAAATGATTCTTTAGTTCTGTTCATTGAAAAGCCTTAGAGACAAGGGCCAACTCAATAGGAATAATTATCCCCAGCGCCCAGATTGTCAGTATCACTTTCCACCAAAAAGGGACTAGGGCTCTTTGGAGAAATGGCTGCTTCCAGGTCAGGGAAAGAAAATGTTCAAAATGAGGTTGGGCCACTTTCAGAAAGGTACCCACTGGCCAATGGGACAGTTGGAGTGTTGGTTAGAGTGATAACTGCAGTGGATTTAAATATATAAAATATGTTTAAACACCCTGAACCATAATGGTATTTAAAAATGTTCAACTTTATGTCAGGGAATCAACTCATTGAATAAAAACCGGTAAATAAAGGAAAATAATTAAGTTTTTCTCTGCTTTTCCTTCATGAACTGTACCTCAGGGTAACCAAATACTTGATGAGGGCGAGTTTTCTTTAAATACTCCAGCTTATAAAAGGAGATAAAATGATAGCATGTGGGCATTTTGCAATCTCATTGCTGGCTCCTAACATCCTCAAATGAGAGACAACCAGACATTATGTGTCTCTGATGGTGGCACAGAGCCCTGCCCATAGAACATTCCGGTCGAAAAATGGAAACTAAATCTGATTAGGTTTTTAGATCCTACTGCCAATTAAAGGAAATATAAGAAAGAGAGAAGGTCATGTTAAACAACCTCCTAGGGACATAATGGTCAAAATTCAGAGTGCAGGAGACACCTCAGAATAAATGACCTGGCTTCTTCCACAAAAAATCAGAGGGGTGGGCATAGAGGTCCACAGGTTAAAAGAGCTGACACATGTGCTACCTGTAATGAGTGAACCTAAGCAGGATTCTGATTTTTTAAAAAATATCTTTAAAATAAAGTGTTAAACAATGATGGAAATTTGATTGTATTAAGTAACAATTTTTATTTTTTTAGGATGACGGTATTGCTGTTATGTCATAAAGAGCTCTTTTTATCTGTTAGAGATACACACTAAAATGTTGTGGATGGGCTATTTTGCCTGAAATTTGCTTCCCAATAATCCTAGAGTGGCGGAGTGGCAGGGGCAGCAGGTAGGGGTATGAATGCAAAGGAATAGGCTATGAGTTTGTAACTGGTGAAGCTGGGTGGTGGGCACAGAGGTGCATCAATTCTTTTTGAAATTTTCTACTCAGAATGTGGGGCAAAAAAAGGAAATGCACACACTCACACTCACACCTCTCAAACTCATACTGCGTACATACTCACATGCACAATGAAAGAAAAGAGGGGGAGGTTTCGTGCCTTGAATAGAGGTAACAGTGCAGGGATAAGACAAAGGAGGGACCCAGTGCCTGGCACACAGCAGGTACTCCATAAATACTTTGTCAAAGGAATGAAGTACTGGTTGAAAGATAGAAGACCAGGTGTTATGACTGAATTGTGTCCCCCCAAATTCATAGGTTGAAGCCTTAGCCCCAATATAACTGCTTGGAACTAGGGCTCTTAAAGAGGTAGTGATGAAGGTTAAATAAGATCATTAGGGTGTGACCCTGACAGGACTGGTGTCCTTCTAAGAAGAGAAACCAGGGATGGGCACACAGAGAAAAGGACATGTGAGGACACAGCGAGAAGGTAGCCATCTGCAAGCCAAGGAAAAAGTGGCTTCAGGAGAAACCAAACCTGATGGCACTTTGACCTTGGATTTCCAGCTTCCAGAATGGAGAGAAAACAAACTTCTATTGTCCAAGCTGCCCAGTCTGCAGTATTTTGTTACAATGGCACGAGATGACTAATACACCGAGCTTCCCCATGACGGACACTAACATCGTGCCAGGCCAGGAGCAACTGGGCAGTGATGGAACACAAGAATATGAAGAACTAGTCTTCGAGCCTCGCGGGTGCCAGACACTAATTCATGTGCCCTTTTTCTTTTCTTGTATGTTCATCTTCACAACAACCGAGAGGGTGGGGACTGGTATTAGCTTCATCTCAGAGTGGAGGAAACAGGAACAAAGAGGTTAGCTAACGGGTCCAGAAACACACAGCGAGGAAGTGGCAGAGCCAGGATTTAAACCCAGCAGGCTGGCTCAAGAGCTTGTGTTGCTAGCCATTGTGGGTGTGGACATGGGAATGCCCACCCTGACTACCGCCCTCGGAGGGGTTTTAGGTGAGGACATGTCCAGCGTGAACGACCAGAACTCATGAAAGCCTTTTCTGGTGGCGGGCTACACCACTGTTTGTGTCAGCATGAAAGGTGAGTGAACTTTGGAGTCAGACAGACTTCACTGGAGGATTCAAAGTGATGCTCTGGAATCAGAGTACTTGGATTGGAATCCTGACTCTCCCATTCATTTAGCTGTGTGACCTTGGCAAGTTACGTAACTACTCTGTGTTTCAGTTTTCTCCTCTGTGAAATGAGGACAATACAGTACTTACCTCCAAGGTTGTCATGCGGATTCAGTAGGGCAACGTATGCAAAGCACTTGGCCTCGTATTTAACATGTAGTAAATGCTTAACTCTTATCAGCTGCGGGATCTGAGGCTGGTCAATTCACCTGGCTGGTTTGCAGCTTTCTTGTGCTTGGAGCCTAACAACATCTTTCTCACGAGAGTGGCCAGAAGATTCAGTGAGATAATGTTAGAAACTCAGTAACTACTTACTTCTTCCTTGGAGGTCTAAATGAGCTACAACTATCACTTGGATTCCTCTTGTGGGAATGGGGAGAACTGGCCTTCTGTCTTTTTTATAGGACTTTTTAATTTTCTGATTATAAAAGTAACACATCTGGTACATACAGCAGAGAAAAACAATGTGGACGTGTTTACACCAAACAGTCAAACCATTTTCCTCTAGGGAGCAGGATGGGGAAATGAGAATTTTCACTTTGAACTTTATCTCACTTACGTATTGCTTAAATTTTTTACAACTACCAAATATTACTATAAAAATGAGAATACACACTCACTGTAGATAATTTATCTCCTTTTCCCCCTCTGTGTATTTCTTATATAAGCAGCATATATATTTTTTAAAAACCCAGTTTGAGGTTCTTTGTCTTTTAATAGGGAGTTTAATTACCTTTACTGTCATAACTGATATGTTTGTCTTACTGCTGTCATTTTGTTTTATGCTGTCAATTTCTGATGCTTCCATAGGGTGTCCTGTCTTCTCTGTCTCTTGCAATAGGCACTATGTTTCCTTTTGTTTTAATTTTCTTCTGGGACAGGAAAAGGAGAAAGTTGCTTTTTATTCTACTTGTGCATACTTAGAAGTATTTCATAAACAAGGTTGAAATTATATTATCTGTAGTGAAATAATTCCAGAAAAATACAGAAACAGTGTAGCCAAGAGTCTGGGTCTGAATTGTGGCTCCACTACTGACAAGCTGGGAGGACTGTGGGCGAGTGACTTAACCTCTCTGGGCTCCAGTGGGGACTGCAACTACACCTGCTTCCTACCGGGTGCAAGGCTGACATGAAGGGACACCTGTAAAATACTGATCCTAGTGTGGTATGCTTACTTGGTTCTTTCTGAAAAAAAAAAAAAAAAAAAAAAAAAAAAAAAAAAAAAAGACGACGACAAGGAAGAGGTGGATGGGGGAGAGGGATAATCAGGCGCACCTGTGTAGATGCCTTCACTGCCTGGAAGGCTTTTTAAAATATATTGCTGACTTTAAACATATGGATCCCCTATGTCTTCTGTTCTCTAGACAAGAGGTCAACAAACTACAGCTCGGGGGTCAATCCAGCCCATCCACTTAAGTGGTGTCTATGGCTGTGTTTGTGTAACGGTACCAGAGTTGAGACCCACATGGCCCGGAAAGCCAAAGCTACCTCCCACCTGGCTCTTTAAGGAAAAGTTTGCCGACTTGCACCTTAGAGCCACCAGATGATCATCCTTCTTTCTAAATTTAGGAGAAGATGCCATTTTCTCCCTTGTCCCATTATAGCCTCTCAAAACCTAAGTGGCTCTTGGCATATATTAAAAGATTTTTTAAAAGACCATTAGCTTTTGCATTTAATTGTCCACAAGGTGGGGATACTTAATCAAAAACAAAACTAGAAAAATGGAAAAGACAAAAGATGCTGATTACAAAGCCGGGTTCTCCCGAGGCTGGGATACAGGGGAAAGGAGCCATGGAGGGGCCAATCCCAGGGGCTTCTCTACCCCATCTACTCCACTGTTTTCAGTCTGGGTTTGGCCACCCGAGGTAGGGTCTCTGACTTTGGCTCTCAGATATACAGCTCCCCAGATTCCTGAAAACTAGCTTGGCAGCAAATACCCACCCCTCTGAGGAAACTGAGCAGGCTCTCCTCTGTGCCAAGTTCATGGTCTCTCCAATGGGCTGCTCCCTATGCCTGGTTGCCTGTGGTCCTCCAACCTCAGTGTTCCCCATCCTCCCAAGGGAATGGATGGGATAGTTTTAATTACAAAATTAGGACTTTGCCCATGTAACAGTGAGTCTAATCCTCTCATGCACTCATACGTAGTCTCGAGTATCTCACTGTGCTGATGGAAGTAGAGTCTAGGAGTCCCTGATTCAGGAGGGTGGACCATGCCAAGAAGTGGGGTCTGCAGTTACCAAGCCCTAGTGTCTCCTTGGTGGGGGGGTGGTCAGCTCCACTGGAACTGATCCCCTACAGGCTTGGGGCACTGGGAGCCTGGGCTTCTGCCCTGCAAGAGAATCATGGGGGGAGAGAGGACCAAAGGTCAGGGAACTGGTAAAGAAAAATGAAATGGTGGTGAGACCAAGCATCCAACAGTGTGGTCCAGTAGCGGCCCCCGAAGAACTAAAGGAATTAGGAGAAGGGAGAGATCCAGTGAGCGAGAGACAGCAGGGAAGATGTCTTGGATGAGATGGACCAAGACAAGGACAACCAAAGAGGTCAAGGGAGAGAATAAGGGAGAATGAGGGGCAGCCTGAAGGAAAAGTGGACAGTCCTCCAGACCCTGGGCTCTGCACAGTGGCTTAACAGGGTCATGGGCTTCACCCATAAATGACTCCATCACACATGCATGATCACCCCACTGCTGTCAGCGATGGCATGAATTCACCTGCTAGTTCCATGGCTGAGAATGGCGTTTCCAAAAAAGCTCACTTCACTGGGGAAAATGGCTGTGACGTTGTGTGGACCTCATTGTGGGAACTTAGAGGGCAGAAAATAGTCTGTTCATGACATGATTGGGGCAGGTGCCTGCAAGGATGGAAGGGCACCACTTGAACCCCCGAAGTGGAGTGATATTCATCTGATTGGCCTGATGAAGAAATGGTTAAAATCATGCTCACGGCCAACACTAATCAATCGCTCCCTCTCTGCCAGACATGCGTCCAAGGTCAGTGGGTGCTCACAACAACCTGTGAGGAGGTTGCTGTTATTAATGGCACCATATATATGGGGCTACAGAGGCACGAAGGGGTCAAGTCATTTGCTCAGGTTACCTCAGACTGTAAATTTCAGGGTGAAGGCCAAGGGCAGTCTGGTGGGAGTCAGGCTCTGGAGGCCATTAGGGAGAGACTAACCTAATTAAAAGGACTTTCCTTCATTCATCCATTCAGTAATTTATCAACCAGTATTGGCTGAGCATCTAAGAGTCTAACAATTTGCTGGTTGTGTGGCTGTGAGGCAAGGTCGATCTCCTAACCTCATGGAGCTTACAATCCAGGGGCAGCAGAGCAAACCGTTTTGAGTACTTTGTGCCAGGAACTGCCCTATATAATGTACCTTGTTCTCATCCCCTCCCTTCTGTGTTCAGCTGGAAAATACAGAGGCGCAGAAGGAAAAGGTGACTTGCCAGGATTCCATGGACTTGAAAGCCTACCTTAACTGCAGACCCTCTGGCACGTTCACTGAGCAGTCAGCGGTCTCTCTTCTCCCTTCCCCCACCCATCAGCTCTGGGGCAGTGCTCGCTCTAACGATCCCCTCTTCTTCTCCCGCCCTTCCCACCTGCTGGCTGTGGTGCACGGATTTGGGTTTGGGGACTGGGTATGGAGAGAGGTCAGTTAGGTCTCCATCTCTGTCCATCATGTGAAAAGAGAGGAAGCAGCTTTCTGGCTCCCCAAAGTGGAGAACTACAAGCCCCTGCCTCCATGTCCATGGTCACTGCCTCCCAGGGGCTGGTGGATGCTCACCTTTCATCTGTCAGTCACAAATTTTACTGAGGGCGTGCTCTGTGGCAGCCACAGTGCTTGGGATGCAGATGTGGCTTGATTCCTGCCCTCTAGAAGCTTTTATCTGTGTTTTAAGTGCCTGCAGTTTGGGGGAGCAGATGGCTGGTCTCTAAGCCTGAGTCAAACCTACTTTGTGTGGCCAGGCTGGACTAAGGAGACACCATAATAACCCGCACTTGCTTCGAGCTGTGTTTCTCCTGGCTGGCTCCTTTAACAGGAGCGTGAAGGCCAAGGCAGGGAGATGTCCCAGGGAACTGGGGAAAATGAGCACATGGAGAAGCGAGTGCCAGGTGGCCTGAAAGACTTCAAACCATGGCACTCCCCTGGGCAGGAGCTGGAAGAAGTGCTCCTAATGGCTGTGATACTGAGAGAGTTCTCAGTGGAAGCAAGAGGTGTTTTTGGTGCTTGACTGTCTAAAACCAGCATTTCTCCAGGTTAATCTCTGGTTACAATTCAAATTTCTGTGCTATAGAAATTTTAAATTTTTGTGCTATGGTCGTCCTATAGAGCCCCTGCTGTCCCAGTGTGAGGGTGAGAGGGTGTCCTGGGTCCTGGGAGAAGAGGAAGGACCACATGGACAAGTGTCACTCGGCCCCCTCCGCCTCCTCTCCAGCCGAAGGTCCCCAGTCCCCCGCCCTGGCAGGCACCTACCTTCACACCGCAGCACGGCGCTGTTCCAGACCACGCTACCCTCCTTCAGGATGCAGGTGATGGTCTCTGAGCCCTGAGTCCCGAGGAAGCCTTCGTCACAGAGGAAGGAGATAGAGCTTCCCAGCTGAAGGCTGTCACCAAACCGTTTGCCATTCACCGGAACGCCAGGATCTGGGCACTCGTTGTGTCGGAAGGCTGAGTGGATGGGGATCAAGGACAGGATTAGGCAGAGCTGGTGAGCAGATGGAGCCCCCAACCCCAGAGAAAACAAGCTTCATTATGATAGGCAATCCTAGACCCCCGTCGCTTCCACAAGAACCTGCCGTGTTGGAGACAGAGCCAGATGCCCCAGAACCAGTGAGCCACAGTGGGCAGAAAGCAGGTGATTGTTAAACTTGATCTCCTGACTTCCTGAGCACCTAATCCAATTTCGTGCTAATGAACATATATGAGTCAGGCAGCGGACTAAGTATTTCTCATGTCAGCTCATTTCCATCATATAATGGTTCCACGAGGTAGACATGATTACCCAGGTTACAAATGAGGAAACTGAGGCCCAGCATGGCCTAGGAGCAGAGCTCCGTCCTACTGCTACAATCATTCCACACTTCCCTAACTTCAGACAGTTACGGGATCATTTATGCTGCAGATGAGCTGGGCTCCAAGTCCTGTGACACTAATAGACACTAAGCATCATAAAGTAGGTGCCCTGGACTCAACCCTGTCTGAAGCCATCTCCCTCATTTCCTTGTGTATTGTCAGGCAGCCTCTCGCTCCGTCATCCAGGCAATGATAATGCAGCAGGAATGGGGCAGAGGAAAGAGAGTGCTTGTGGGTTTAATTGAGCTTTGCCTCTTGTTAGTTACATGGTTCTGGGCAACTTACGTAATCTTGCTGAGTCTCTGTTTCCTGACCTATAAAATGGAGACCATATTTCCCTGGCAGGGTCATTTCAGGATAGAAATAAAAGGAAAGTTGATATGAATTTGAAAGTGGAGAATGTTTGGGACGGTGCCTGACAGATGGCAAGTACTCCCTGAGTATGAGTCCACTGCCTTCTTCCCATTCCTGCTCCGTCTCCACAGAGCACGTTCCCAGCCTGCCTCCACCAGGGTGCCACAGTTCTGGAGCTCAAGTTTCTGAGCCACACCCCCTCTGCATCCCTGCTATTGTGCGGATGGCGCTTTCCAGGAGGCCAGGCTCCCTGGCTGTGTGGGCTTGTGCCACTTTAAATGAAGAACTCAATTTGCAACCCTCTGAAATTCACTAGTGATCGAAACACTTGTACAACCAGGAACAGAAGGGTCCCAGAGGCTGCTGGATCTTGCTGGAGGCAAGAGACCTGCAAATCTGGGGATCCTTCCTACCAAAGGCGAGTCATGGGAGCATCTGACGTGGAGATGATTGGGACGATCCCTTGTGGAGCCTCGGTAGACACCCTAACACACTTCCCGCTGAAATGCAAAGCCCAGGTCATTCCAGACTTTAGGCTTCTCACCTTCCTTCATGAGGAACGATGACTATGAGGGTGCCCTGACATTTAGAAAGATGCCCTGGGAAGAAGAGTGGTGCTTGGGGCCCAGAAGTCCAGACATGTCTCCTAAAAATCTCCTCAGTCACACATGCACGCATACAGGCAGGACTCCAAAGCTACTTCCAATGTCAGGGTGCAAAAGCTCTAAGTCAAGAGCCTTTTCAGACCTCAGTTTCCTGGCATGTGGAAGGGATAGACAGAGCTTAGCTACTGATGTTTCTGCTGAGCACTGGCGGTGGGAAGCACAGAGGTACTCAAACGGCAGGTGCCCTGGGGACAGCACTTGCCATCCTCATTGGTCCAAGTGCCCCATGTGGAAAAAGGATTAGCTTTACTCTAAGGAGCACTAGGGGTGAAGCTGTCTGGGAGGTGAGTTCCCCACGCTGGGCAGGTGCAGGCTCATCCTAGATGATCACTGGCTGCATGTGACCGAGGAGCTTTATGTCCCAGTTCCCGGACACTTGTCTTTAGGCTAGTGCTGTACCAGCTACATCAGAATCACCTGTGAAGCCTGTAAACATGTAGATTACGGGGCCTTATCCCCTTAGGGATTATGATTTTGCAACAGGGCCCAAATATAAAACAATTAGGTCTACTTATCCCCCCAAATTATCTCTGTAAGTGCATAGAGAAATATCTGATGTCTGCAGCAGTGTTCAGCAAAGGCTGGCAAGAATCATTTCTGGGTGGGGGGATTCTGGGGTAGTAGTTAGTACTTCTTCTTTGACCTGCTCTATTTTGTTGAGTATGTATGTGTTGGCTGTGTATCATTTTTATGGTGGTGGAGAAGCTTTGAAGAGGAATGCTAGGCAATATCTGGATCCTCACTTAGGTCATGTTCCTGCCTTTTGCCTCCCTTTTCCCCTCCCCACCAAGGACTCAGCACTTGCTGCTTTTTGGAAAGTGGGCACTCCCTGGGATTTGGTTTTGCCAGAAGTCTCAGTAGCCGGTTTTGTCCCAGGCTTCTTATTGGTATTCATACCTACACTGATCCTGCAGAGTTCCCAGCCCTGACCATCATAGAAGGGGGGCTCCCTGGGATACCTCTCACCACTCTTCCTACTCCCACCAGGGAGAAAAAGGGTGTGAGTCACTCATGGATCTTTCCATCCAATACCGATCCTTACCAGGTCCAGACTCTGTGCTGGGCAGAAGGGATAAGAAGATAAGCACACATACCCGTACCTTTCCAGAGCTTATGATCTCATGGTAAAGCAAGAATAGAGGTAGATCATCTAGAAGCTAGAGCGCTGTGCTAGACTGGTAAGACTAGGGAAGATGGACTGGGTTCTGCTTCCTCCTAACTGTGGATGGTGGGAACAGGTACACCCTGGAAGAGGCAGGCCCTGAGAAGACCGATGGTTTCTAGCAAGTTTGCTGTCCTGAAGAAGGTGCTGAAGAGAGTGCTGGGAGAGAGCTTTAGCTTGGGTGGTTCCTTGGAATCTGAGGTCCCCAACAGTCCCAGCTCAGTTAGACTCCAGGGACAGGTGGAACAAGGAAGCAAGGCCTTTATGCCAAGGGAGTCGGGTGAGGGCTGGGAGGAAATCAGTTCTGTCAAAAAGAACCAGACTACATGAGTGTTTGCATGCATGGGTGGGAAAGGAACCGGGGGCTTGCATTTCACAAACAGCCCCTGGAAGAGGAACAGGCAGACCCAACTTCAGCCCCATTTGACTATTTGCCACTGGCTGAGTTCACTGGGTCTACAGCTTATTATGACCCAATAAGCTCTTCTTGCTACCTTTGGCAGCTTGCTATTTCTGGTCTCCAAGCTCTGCTCCCCTCCCCCTCCTCACTATAGCCCCAGGAGACACAGAAATGCAAAGAACTACCACTTAGCTTCAGGCTGCTTCTAGAGAAGGGGCCCAGGGTTGAAACTGGAGGTGATAGCTTTTGGATTGTGGCCCTGAGAAGGACAATGAGAAACTGCCCCAATAACAAGGCTATAACCCTCAGATCCATGCAGAAACACTGCTCCGGACCTTTATTTCTGATTCAGCTGCAGGGGTGGGAAGTAGGCAAAGTGAAGTGTGAACCCACTGGGGAGTACCTGAAGTCAATAGTAAGCAGGTGTTCGAGGACTGGGGGTGGAAGTGGGGGAGCACCTTGAGAGGGACGGGCAACAATGAGAGGATGACACAGGCTTGCTCTCCCAGGGGCCTTCCTGGTGCTCACTGGGCCTTCTAGGAGAGGGAGGGGGGCGGGAGAAATAAGGTTCCAGGCTCCTCTTACGTTACATATTGCACTTCTAGGAAAGAAATGCTCAAAAGAGAGCAACTCCACTGAAAAGAGCACCCTGGCCAGCAGCCGGACTTTCTGCTTTTCTGGTCATGGTGGAACCCCATGCCGAGGCCCTGTAACCCCGCCAAACCCTTGGAACTGGCCCACCCACATCAGTGCTCCTCCCTTCGGGCACCCTCCACAATGCTCAGGGGCCAGCACTCTGAGGGATGGTCCTCTGGAGACAGAGCGGGGACTCACTGGTAAAGGTGATGTTGAAGCCCCTCTTTCCGGTGGAGTGGTCAGTCTGGAATTCGAGACGGGCCACGTGGCCACTGCTTGTGATGGAGGAGGGGAGCTGGTTTCCTGAAAAGGTGCCCAGGACGGGGGCCTCGGCCGTGGCCCCATCCTTGATGACCAGGAAGTCAAACTGAGGCTCCACATCGATGTCGTTGAAAGCCAGGTGGATGCGGCTCTCAGGCCGGGCCAGGATGAGCCAGACGCAGTGGAGGTGGTTGCCATAGTCCTCTGGGTAGTTGGGCGACAGGACGACCCCAGAGGGGCTGGTGAAGTTGAAAAAGCAGGAAACTGCAAGAGAAGAGCCACGAAGGTCAGGGTGCGTCCCGGCGTTCTGCCTGGGCTACAGAGGGCTGGCACGGGGTGTATTTCCTTGGCCTAAAGAGCAATGGAAAGAAACGTAACACCAGGGTTGGGCTGGACCGACTGGGCTCTGAGATCTCAGAGGGAGACATGCTGGGTTTCATGTTGGGCACAGAGCTGGGAAGGGCCCCTCTGGCAAACTGCAGACATGGAGGAGTTGGTCCTCTTAACTGCTGCTGATCCCCTGGGTATTAACCAGGGTCAGGGCATGCCAAGTCCATTTCCCCTCTTTAATAATAGGTATGCCCTGAGGATTTGGGCAACCTCAAAGCTACAAAACTACGCTAAGGAGGTGCTGGTTAAACACTCTCTTGCAGAAACCAAAGCTTTGGAAGAATCCTGGGGAAGAGGTGATGGTGCCTTGTCTCCATGCCCTATCTACTTCCTGCTCTCTCTCCTACTTTATCCTAAGGACACACTCTTCTGGAATTCCTTATTTTAAACCCTTTTCATGCCAGTGACTAACAGACCCTGGAACAAGGTTGAGGCAAGGGAAGTGCTATAAATGGAAAAACAAACAAACAAGCAAACACTAAGCCAAAATTAAGAGGGAAAATAATAGAATGAAAAAATTTGTAACAAATATGCCAAAGGGTGAATATCAATATTAAATTAGAGCTTTTAATAACTGCATAAGAACATCACCAAGATAAGCAAAGAGTATGCTCACAGGATTCACAGAAAGGAAAACTGAATTAATATGAAAATAGTCCATTTCACTAGAAAAAAAAATAAAGAAAAAATATACAGCCCAATATTGTTGAGGCATCTTGGAAACTCATAGGTATTTATTGCCGGTTGCAGAGTAAAGTTGATATAATCCTTTTGGAAGGGAGTATATGAATTCTTATCAACAACCACAAAACTACTCAAATATTCTGACTCACTAATCTCTAGGAATTAATTCAAAAGAAAAAGAGCCGCATGGACAAAGATGTTTATAGTGACATAATTTTATTACAGAGAAAAAAATGTGAACAACCTATATGCCAGCCTAATAATATGAGGTAAATTATAGCTTTTAATGTGATGCTGTTTGAACGAAATCATTAAAGTGATAAATATGACCCTGCAGAAAGAAGAACGTTAAGCATCATTTTAAGTAAAACAGTAGATCATAAAATTATATGTATATCTCTGATTATAGCTATTACATATTTACACGTGGATGAAGACTGGACATGAGCCCCCGAATAAAAATTGTTTTCGAGTAATAGGTTTTGGGGGTAATACTTTTTCAAAATGAAAATAATATTTAATTTTTCTGACTGCAAAAATGATATAGGCTCATAATAAACACTTTTAAATGTAAAAGTATAAAGAGGGTAGAAACTAATGTGGACAAACATTTAAATCCATTTAAATGTTTGGTGTTAATATTGAAACTTAAGTTAGCATAATATCTGGCTTATTAATTGTAATGAAGCTAAGGTAAAAAAACAATAATGAAATCATGCTTGCAAAACAAACATACATACAAAACAAAGGAATTGGTGACTCCTTATGTTGAGCTTCTCCTTCCTTTTCCTGACTCTACCCATCCTTCCCTTTTCTACATTAGGTATCTCTTTTCCAACTTGCTACTCAAAGCCCTCCCATCCGATTCTGCAAAGCGAACCTTGTCCCTAAGACATATTCAGTCTTATCGCTGTAGTCTCTTGTGTTTTAAAGATATAGAAAGAGTCTGAGTCAAGGGGAGAGATGGACATGAAAAAACTTTTAGGCAACACAATATAGAGTCAATAGTGATTATTATAACATATTAGTGGTGGTTACTAAGTGCAGGCACTATCTGAGCACTGTCATCCATTAGTCAATTTAGCTGTCCCAATAGCACTATTTGCTGGTAGCCCATTTTAAAGATGAAGACACTGAGGCACAGAGTTTAAGTAATATGCCAGGGTTGCTTGGTCAGTAAATGGTAACAACAAGTTCAAATCCAACTGACTCCAGGGGCCAAGCTCTTAGCCACCCCTCAACATCCTCTTATGAGAAGAGTACTGCCCACTGGGCCTGAAAGTGGAATCCATGGGGGTGTCCTTAGAATTTGCTGAATATCAACCTCTCAACTCCTAACCATTATATTAGCACCAAAGTGGGACAGCCAGACTGTCTTCAGCTGCAAGCATTAACACAGATCATGAGGAATCCAAACCCAACAGAGATAATGACCTTGAAGCCAAGGGGCAAAATCACAAGGTCTGCCTTCCAGTAGAACACACCAGGGCAGACCTAAGGCAAAAAGAAGTGCCATGATTTCAGAGGGAAGATCACCAGAAGCACTGTGAGCATGTGCACAAGTGCATTTGCAGCAGAGGAGAATTTAATTAACATCACCTGAGTCCCCACCCCCCACTTCATGACTCTATCACATTATTCTTTTTTCTTTATACCCTTCATAGTACATTGCCATCTTGCAAAGCTCCAGGGGCACCATTTTGAGCAGCTGTATAGGTAGCTTTACTTATCACTCTCCAAAATTATCTTGTTCACTTGTTTGTTTATGATCTGTCCCTCCCTCGCCCCAAAACATACACATACGCTCCATGAGAGTAGAAGTCTTGTCTGTTTGATTCCTCTCAGTCCCCAGTGGCTCCCACAATGCTTGGTGCATTCATTGTAGGTGCTCAATCAGAAAATCAATATTTGCTGAATGAATCAATGGGTATAGTTGACCCCTGAACAACCAGGTTTGAACCACACATGCCCACTAACACATGAATTTTTTTTTGATAAATACAGCACCATACTGTAAATGCATTTTCTCTTCCTTATGGTTTTCTTAATAACATCTTCTTTTCTTTAGCTTACTTTATTGTAAGAATACAATATATAATATTGATAACATACAAGATATGTGTTAATCAACTGTTTATGTTATCAGTAAGGTTTTCGGTCAGCAGTAGGCTATTAGTAGTTCAGTTTTGGGGGAGTCAAAAGTTCTATGTGGATTTTTTGACTGAATAGGGTTTGGGGGGAGAGGTTGGCACTGCTACTTCTGTGCTGTTCAAGGGTTAACTGTATTTAATGGTTGGTAACATCTGAAAAGACGGGGACATGAATACATGTGCCTCACGTTCCCATCCTGTTCCAACCCCCAAGCAACAGAATTGACCAAAGTGTGAAAAACAGGTGGATACCTGAACCAGCTCTGGAAACTAGGAAAAAATACTGGGCCATGACCTTCAGTGCATTTCTCTTAGATACAGTACAGATCCATTCCTAATAATTTAGAGTAGAAAAGAGAATGACCCAGCCAAGTTGCTAGACAACAAAATTGTTCCCAGTGTTAAAGAACCTTGAAAAATATATAATTCATATAACATTCATTAAAAAAAAACACTCAAAGATGTTTTCTACCCAAACAAGAGATGAATCAAAATGAAGAACTTAAATGTGGGAAAGTTATGATTAATAAAAACAAAACAAAACAAAACAAAACAAATCAGTGTGGAGATTCCTTAAGAAATTAAAATTAGAGCTTCCCTATGATCTTGCAATTGCACTACTGGATATTTACCCCAAAGATACAGATGTAGTGAAAAGAAGGACCATCTGTACCCCAATGTTCATAGCAGCAATGGCCACAGTTGTCAAACTGTGAAATGAACCAAGATGCACTTCAATGGACGAATGGATAAAGAAGATGTGGTCCATACATACTATGGAATATTATGCTTCCATCAGAAAGGATGAAGACCTAACTTTTCTATCAGCATGGATGGGACTAGAAGAGATTATGCTGAGTGAAATAAGTCAATCAGAGAGAGTCAATTATCATATGGTTTCGCTTATTTGTGGAGCACAAGGAATGACATGGAGGACATGGGGAGATGGAGAGGAGAAGGGAGTTGGGGGAAATTGGAGAGGGAGACAAACCATGAGAGACTGTGGACTCTGAGAGACAAACTGAGGGCTTTAGAGGGGCGGGGGGGTAGGAGGTTGGGTGAGTCTGGTGGTGGGTATTATGGAAGGTACGGATTGCATGGAGCACTGGGTGTGGTGCATAAACAATTCTGGAACGCTGAAAAGGAATTAAAAGGAATTAAAAAAATAAATAAAAACTAAAAAAAAAAGATTAGGAACAAGCAAATAAACGATAGAGTAAAGAATCTAAATAATTGCTGTAAACATAGCTATAAACCAGAATGCAAGCGTAACAAATATTCCTTCGAAGAGAAAATAAAAGATATCATTCCTGTCCAAACCCCAGGGTAAAACTCTGCAGATGACACTGATAGAAAGCATAAAGTTGGAATAAGGAGATATGCTAATTTCCTCATCTTGCAAGAAATTCTGTTATATAGTTTCTGTGGTTAATTAGAGAAATATAGGTTAGAGCATATTTTTAAAGATGTTAAGAGTAATTAGTAATAGACTATAAAGTAGCTTATCTTCAAAATTACCAAAGGGGAAAAAAGAAAGCAGTCAATTTAGCAAAAAAATGGAATTCAAAGGACACAACAAGGAGGCATAAAGAGGGAAAATGTAAAGTAAATGCTAAAAAAAAAAAGACAAGAGACAAAACATTATTTATGACAATACATATATACAGGCTAACCAAGCTGAGTAAAGTATAACCCTCATTTTGGAACAAGACTTACACAACTTACATAAGTGACTTACACAAAGTGACTTGGAATAGTTAAAAACAAGGGAAGGGGCCAAGATAGCTCAGGCTTCAACATTAGAAGCATATTAAAGTTCACCAATGTCAAGGCTCCAGAGATTCCTATGTATATGGTGGAGTGGGTCCAGAACATCCACAGGTCCTAAAAGCTTCTCCAGGTGATCCTAAATGTGCAATCGAGGTTTCCGAAGGATTGGTGGAAGCAAATGCAAACCACCCAAAAAGGGGGTTTTAATATTAATATCAGAACCTTGGATGTTACAATGTCACACCAGGCTCTTGGACAATCCTTGTTTTTGGTCAAGGGTCTTACAGACACTTCCAAGAGACATTTCTTCTTGCACTTGGAAAGAGAAGAAGCTCATAAGCCGACACTCATAGAACACGAGTGTGGCCCTACAGAGATCAGGCTAGCACCCTAAGAGATAACTTACACTTGTTGCAGGGGAAGGGAATATGCATTGTCTTACAGAGGTCTGATCTTTCTCACTCTGGAAAATCATGTTTGCATGCTACTTTGGAATGTTTCTGCTGGAGAGCAGAGTTTGCTTCTCAGTGTCCAAATGGAGGAAAACATCAAATGCTGTGATTGGATCTCATCATTATCCATCATCTAGGTTAAAAGATGAACAGAAGGTGCCTACCCCCTCTGGAAGTAGTTATGCTTATGGATCTCCACCTTGGATAAACCTTTAAATCAGAGGGCTCTGCCATTGCTCAGACTTTTGAAAACTGACAAAGGTGGGAAACTCATTAACAGGTATGTGCATAATTACTGTGTGTAATATCAGATCATTATTTGATACAGTCTTGAGTAGGAAACACAAGGGGCTTGTTGGAAAACCCTCTCTTACTATCTTCTCTTTTGGTGTTGTCCTTGATGGCTTCACTGCTTTCAAAATGATAATTCAATTATGGGGAGGGTGGCCTGACAAAGAAAAACAAAATCCAAAGATGATATTTAAATAATGGATGATGCATAGATTACAAAATGAAGATATGATGGTTATGATACTTTATGGTCCAAAGCACTGACACAGATCAAATAAACTATTTTTAAAAAGTACAAGAGTTGGAGAAAAATATACTAATCTGAAATCAGAAGCAATGAAGACATACAAATGGCTATCAGACACATGAAAAAATGTTCATCATCACTAGCCATCAGGGAGATTCAAATTAAAACCACATTGAGATACCACCTTACACCAGTTAGAATGGCCAAAATTAGCAAGATAGGAAACAACGTGTGTTAGAGAGGATGTGGTGAAATGGGAACCCTCTTACACTGTTGGTGGGAATGCAAGTTGGTGCAGCCACTTTGGAGAACAGTGTGGAGATTCCGTAAGAAATTAAAAATAGAGCTTCTCTATGACCTTGCAATTGCACTACTGGGTATTTACCCCAAAGATACAGATGTAGTGAAAAGAAGGGCCATCTTTACCCCAATGTTCATAGCAGCAATGGCCACAGTCGCCAAACTGTGGAAAGAACCAAGATGCCCCCTTCAACGGGCGAATGGATAAGGAAGATGTGGTCCATATACACTATGGAGTATTATGCCTCCATCAGAAAGGATGAATACCCAACTTTTGTATCAACATGGATGGGACTGGAAGAGATGATGCTAAGTGAAATAAGTCAATAATAAGCAGAAGGAGTCAATTATCATATGGTTTCACTTATTTGTGAAGCATAAGAAATAACATGGAGGACATGGGGAGATCGAGAGGAGAAGGGAGTTGAGGGAAATTGGAGGGGGAGATGAACCATGAGAGACTATGGACTCTGAAAAACAATCTGAGAGTTCTGAAGGGGTGGGGGGTGGGAGGTTGGGGGAGCCTGGTGGTGGGTATTATGGAGGGCATGGATTACATGGAACACTGGGTGTGGTGCATAAACAATGAATTCTGTTACACTGAAAAGAAATTAAATTTAAAAAAGAGAAGTAAGTAAAGATAAAAAGGATCTATAAAATACTATAAGTGTGTGTGTATGTGATATATGAAACTGTGTGGCCTTCAAACAGGGAGCATCACCCTCTTTACAAACACCCGTGGAATATTACAGAAATTGACTTTATCTTAGGCTACAAGGAAATCTCCAAAAACCTCTCCACAAAGCAAAAACGGTGGGGCCACACTCTCTCTTCACAGTGCAAATGAACTAGAAATCTGTACTAAAAGAATACAGGAAAATCCCTAAATCACTTGAAAATTCATAGAACCCTTTCTTAAATAAGTTCTTGAGTTAAAAAAGGAAATGAAACCTGTCAATACAGACTAGTTATAATAATGAGGAGGATATCAGGTCAAAGCTATATTTCACAGAAAATTCATAGCCTTATTCATCATTAAATTGTTGAGAAATAAGTGAAATGAATGTTGAAACTCAAAAGTTTCAGAGAGAATAACTGAACAAGATGAAGGAGAGAAGGGAGAATAAACTTAGTGAAGATAAAAATAGAAAAAAATAATGGGAAAGACCCATAAATAAGAAACTTCTCACGGAATAAAAAGAGAGAAGGCACATATACATAAAGAAAGGATAGTAAAATTAAGGAGATACATTAATTATTAAAGAATAGTATGTATAACATAATAATAAATTTGAAATCTTGACAAAACAGAATTTCCTAGGAAATTCTGAATTATCAAACTTGTGTGAAGAGAAAAATGCAAGAAAACTGGAATGTACTTAAGGAGTAGGTGGTTTTGTGGCTAGAGCTTTAAAACTTTAAACACACTATAATAGCCATGCTGTTTAAATTAATTTTGATACAAATACTCCCTTAAAACAGTATATATGATACACATACTCACACCCACCTACTCACACACCAACATACCCACAGTGTAAAAAGAAATCCCATATGCAAAGTGTTAGCAAATCAAATTCAGCCCTACAACAATGAACAAACATAGTCTATATAATGAAAACAACAAAACTTTACTGATAGGCAGAAAAGAAAATATAAAAATGAGAGACGCATTATTTTTCTGGATGACAAGTTCATATTATTAAAATGACAATTATCCTCAAATCATTGTATACATTGAACATAACCTCAGGCACAGCCCACACAAATATTTTTTTTTTGAAACTTGAAATAATTATAAGATCCATCTGTTGCATGAAGGCGAAAAGAGCCAGTGTCTCATAAAAGAGATGAGAGTAATACGTATGGAATGCCCATCAGCAATCTCTTACAACAACCCGCTGAAGTGTATACTATTGTCCACATTTTATAGATGCAGAAGCTGAGTCCAGGTAGTCAAGTAACCTGTCCCATCATACTGCAAGGGGTGATGGCTGAGATATGAGCCCAGCCATATGGGTTCCAGAACCCAAGCTCTTAGCCATGACACCTACTTTTTCCCAGTAAGGAGGCCTTACCCACTCAGATATTGAAACATATTCTAAAGCTGTAATAGTAAAATCTGTATTGTATTAGCTCCAAATGAGAGAGAAATGGGGCCAAAAAAGAAAATTTCAGAAACAGACATGGACATCTAAAAATTTAGTACATGAAAATGGGGGCTTTTCACATCGGCAGGGCAGAAGTGGATGGATCAATAAAGGATGCTGGGACAAATGGCTAACCAGTTGTGGAAAAATTAGATTCATACCTCACTCAATGCACCATAGAACTACTCGGGGAAAAAAAAAAAAAAAAAGCTCTATTCGTATAATCTCAGAGGTGGAGAAGGACTTTCTCAGCATTACACCAAAGTAGGAAATCACATGGGAAATGGTATTTTTTAACTACAGAAATAGGAAACTTTTGGACTTTAAAAAGTCATCATAAACAAAACCTCAATACTGAGGAACAAAGGGAGAGAGAAATATTTGCAGGTTACTACAGTTAAATATTTGCTATATATTTAATACTTTATGTGTATATATATATATATATATATATATATATACATACATATACTAAATATATTTACTATGCTTACCATACATGGAACAACAATTCAATAAAAAGGTAACACTCAAAATAGAAATATGGGCCAAGGAAATTAAGAGGCCACTAACAGAAGAATAAAACTGGTCAACAGAGATGTGGGAAACGTACAATATTATTGGAAAACAGAAACGTCAAACAACAGAGCTCTCAAGTTGGCAAAGGATAAATAGACAGCATGGAACTTTGCAAGAGAATGGAGAGAAGCTGGCAAGGCAGATGGAGACCAAGCATCTGAGGGAGGAGGAAAAACAGGAGAGTGATTTCTAGAAGGAGGGACACTCTGTTCTGAAACACAGCGGAGCATCTGAGGAGGACAGAAAGCCACCCTTTGGGTTTTAATGACAAGAGGTCGTTGGCAACTTTGGTGAGAGCAGTCTCTGGGTGTGGGGGACACAGAGGTCAGAAAGGGCAGGTGACAAGGGATCGGGAGCTGAGGAATGGATGCAGCAGGGAGGACATCCTGTCAAGGAAGTCTGGGTGTAAAAAGGAACATTAGAGAATGGGCAGATTGATGCAGGGTGTGAAGAAAGAGCTTAACTTGTAAGTTAAGAGAGACTAAGGGACATTTAAATGGTGACGGGCAGAACTCGGCAGATGGGGAGAGGCTGGAGAGACAGAACAAGGAGGACGGATTCCACATAAGGCAAAAGATTCCTAAGAAAGTGGGAGGTGAGGGAGACTATAGCAAGATTTTTGAAACAGTCCATTAATCACCGGTTGTGAAAGTGATGTGGTGGGTACTGAGTTGTTGGATGCTAAGAGAAAAAGAAGAGAAAAAAGGAAAAAAGGAAGAGAATGGAAATTATCTGAGCACACTGTAAGTAGTGAAGTTTAAGTACTGTTTGTAAATCGTCTGCTTCACTTAGTGCAAGTGTGTATATCGCGTTGTATTTCTTACGGAGATGTTTGTATATCCCTGATTTAAAGCCTAAAGGGGATGTACAATCTACAGGGGGACTGCTTTTTGATGGGAGAGAAGAGTGAACATCTCCATTATAAAGAAGAGAAGGATGGGAAGGAGTATAATATACAGGAGGGGTGTCTTTGGTATTTGCAAGTTGAACACGGTTGTCTGCCTGCCAGGTGGGAGGCAAGGTCACTCTCCAGTGCCAGGTGTGGGCAGGGGCCACTCATGGGTTTGAGGGGAGCAGTGAGGGGACAGCTTCCACGGAGAAGAGAACAATAGGCTGCCCCGAGAAGCACAGATGGATGGGTTGGCGCTGCCACAGGCTCCAGAGAGCCCAGCACCCAGGGAATCTGCAGCAGCAACCACTGGCCTGGTTGGGCGATTTTCTCCAGCAGTGCTCAGCCAAGCAGGAGAAGCCCATTCAGGTTGTTCTTGCTTCATTGTGGATCTCTGGACCGGTGAACTGAGACAGCTCTGCTGATGAGTGCTTTAGCTGAGATGGAAGCAGAGGCTTCACAAACCCACTCTTGAATGTCTTTGGCCTGCTCAGAAGCTCAGTGTGCTCGTGTTCATCAGAGTTATCTTAACGTCATCTCTGGTGCTGGAGCCTGGCGAAAGTTCTCATTGAACTTCACTGGGGCTGTGGAGGTGGTGAGAGGTTCTCAAAGTCACATGCTAGAGGGGTGAAACTACTCCCTTGCATGGCTCATCCTTATCCTAAAGGAGATTAAGTTAAGGTGTGGTTCTCTTTGAGAATACTGAGGACGTCTTGCAGAAACTCCCACATTCCAAAGGGAGCATTAGGATCAGTGGGCGATGCTGGCCATGTGTTTCTGGAGCACACAGTATGTCCTCTTAAATTCATACTGGATTTAATTCCATCCACAGGCCATGAATTGTGCTCATGGTTTTCTGTTCCCTTTTTTTTTTTTTTTTTTTTTTTTTTTGGTTTGGTCCCAGGCGAGCAAGATTGGGATGTTGGTGTCCTGAATTAGACAGGCAGGGCCTTCAACAGAGCTGATCTCCCCCTAATTCCTGAATCATGTCCATTCTGTCCTACATCACACCCACTCACTTTTCCCACCTCTGGCTCTGGCGTCCCTTCACAGTCATCCAAAAGCTTTCCTCCTCTACCTGACATTCATACTGTGGAACATGAAGGGATTGATTTTAGGGTCATCTACCCCTAGCTCACATCCTCTCTAGGGTACCCCACCCCACACATGCCTCCTCAATGTATGCCCCCTGGAAAGACAACCCTTCTGAGCCCCAGACTTGTATATCCTGTGGTCTTGGCAATGTCTCCACCTTGCCCAAGGATCCCTGGAGCACCAGCCATGTGCCAAACACTGCTCCGGGTATGAGGGATACGGGTTGGCAACCAACAAGGAAGAGAAGCAAGCCCTCAGCTCTCATGAGGTTGATACTGTAACAGAACATAAGCCTGGGCGAAGGGAAAAAGTGAATGTAGTGGGAGTGACCTACTTCCAATGAGGAGGTGAGAGATGGCCTGTGTGAGCAAGGAGCCAGACATCGCAAGGGAAGGCCACTGCGGATGGGGGGAATGAGCTTGGTACACGTGAGGGACAGAAAGGGGAGCACTGTGGCAGAAGCAAGGTGAACCCTAAAGCGACGAAGAACGGGAGATGACATGAAGAGGATGCAAAGGGCTTTCAGACCATGAGAAGGAGTTTGGATTATGTCACAGCAGATTAAACTAAATATGTCCAATACTGAACTCTGAAGTCTTCTTTCCCAAAACTGGTTCTTCTGGATTCTAGGGTCTGGGATGTTCCCTGGTGTCAGCAAATGTTTCAGCCCTGTCATCACTCAGTGATTGGCTTTTTTCTTACCACCACCCAGCCACTCCCGCTTTATGCCACTGCTTCCCAAGTAAATTCCAGTAGCTGGGGTCCTCCTGTGTGTGGCAGACTGGGGAGGGAACTGTCTGACGTACATCTCTACTGAGGATCCCACTGGCATTTCAAATGCATGTCCAAAATTGAATTCTTTATCTATTTTTCTAAGCCTCCCTCATTCCTTATCTCCATGAATGACAATACCTAGTTACCTAAGCAAAATATATCAACTCCTCCCTCACTCCCATATCCAATCAGTAACTAACTTCAGTTGATCCTATCTCTTCAATATCTCTTGTACTTGTCACATCCCCATCACAGCCCTATTAAGTTAAGACCCACTTCCTGCTGCAATAGTCTACCTGGTTTCCTGGCTTCAAAGCTCACTCCCTCTGAATCCAACCTCTGTAGTGGCTCTAGAGTGATTTTCATAAATCACAAATTCTCATGATGTTACCTCCTTTCCTGGACCTCTTTAAATACTCCCTACTGCACAGGGGATAAAACCCAAACTCCTCAAAAGGGCACAAAAGACCCTCAAAGACTTAAGACAAGACCCTCCCACTCCCCCACCCCATCCTACATCCCAGCTGTATTAGATGACTCACAGCCCTACAAATGTGCAAGGCTAACTCCATGTCTTGCCCAGGTCTTTTTTCCTTTCTAGAAAGTTCTCTCTTCCTGTCCACCTGGAAAGCTCTGTTAGGCATCATATCTCTTGAGTGGTGTGGGTACCTCCCACCATTCATTTATTCTTCCTAGTTGCAGTCACAGAGTCTGTACACCAGGTTCAACTCACTCAGTGCCTGTGATGGCTTTGCCCTATCTGCTTGACTTTCCACCTTCTGACACAAGAACAGAATATTCTGTGTATGGACTGGTCCTTCAGCCTGGATGGCAGAATGAGAGGCTATGTAGAGCATAGCCAAGCCCCACAGAGCTGTAACTGACCTACAGCCCTCATGGGATATGAATGAGAAATAAATGTCTGTTCTTGCAGTCCACTGAGATTTTTGGACTGTTGATACCAGAGCAAAAGTCGACTAATACTCTATAAAAAGGGATGTGAAGAACTCAGAAAGTGAAGAACTACCTTTTGGATAAGGCTGTTAGAGAAAGCTTCTCTGGGGAGGTGGCAGCTAACAGGTGATTAGAAGGACCCAGACACCCAATGAACATTCCAACATGGTAAACTGCAAAGTGCAAGGGCACTGGGGTAGGAAGGAGTTTAGAGACTCTGAAGATCTGAAAGAGGGCCAGGAGTCTGGACAGAGTAAGCAAGGAGGCAAGTAGTATGGGATGAAGGTAGAGGTAGGAAGGGGTCAGTCACATAGTGGTTCATAGGCCTTTGGCTCAGAGAATTCCCTCAGCATCCAAAAAATTCAACTGAGGATCAAAACCTTTCTTGGCATAGTCTCTTGGGTTATGGTTAGGGTAGCCACATAATACATTGCCCAAATTGGGACACTTTTGAGAATACTAATAATTACTTTAGGACACAAGATACAAACTGGAATTGTCCCAAACAAATATAAATGTATAGTCACCCCACTCATGGTCCTTTTATTTCCCTTATACAAGAGCATCCTTTAGCTTGAGGGGGTAGCTTCTGCCTCAAGCTCCCCATTCACAATCCAATCCCCTTTGGGAGCTAGAATCTTAAACTGAAGCTCACCAGTGGGGTTCTGATAAGTGCTAAGTTCTTGCCTCCCACAACCAGACCCCGTTCCCTGTACCTCTTGAGAGGCTGGTTGAGTTCTTGGCCTAAACAGACAGTGCCACTCCTGTTCAGCTTTTACAATGACCCACCTGCAGCCATGATTGCTTCTTGCCACACCTCTGGAATAATGCCTGCCCAAACCATTCCTGGTGCTTACACTAACCTTTAGACCCTATTCAAAGCCAGGCTCTGATCTGGGGTCTGATGTGCTCTTTAGCTGTTGGCTGAGGACTCCTGTCACCAGCTCCCAGGACAGGTCTAAAACCTTATGGAACAAAGCACGAGAGAGTCCCTGCTCTGCACTCATGGGAAGAGGCTGAGTTTATACTCTTGGGGCTCAGGTTTTACCTTGAAAACAGACCATAAATTCTTTGAAAAATAGACATAGCCAAGCCAAGCCAGTATCCCCAAACTGGAAGAAATGCAAATCCTTAAAAATTTGGGTTTGCCTGGTTTCTCTCACTTACTAGTTATGTGCCTTTTGGTGTGGGGATGGGAGGCTACTTCTTCACTGACTTTATTTCCACATGTATAAAAATGGGACTAATAACTTCTAAATCACAACTCTGTGTGAAGATTCACTTTGATGATGCTTCTCAAGGTGCTGAGTATACTACCTGGGCGTGCGGAAGGTATAAAATCAATTTTTCTTGAATTTGAAATGAGGCATTTTCCCCCTCTGCTGCTGATGGTTGTTTCTCCACACATGCGCCTGGTTAGCCTATCTCTGAGTCTCAGCCAGCCCACGGAGGTGGCAAGAGAGGCATCTCCCCACTCCTCCCTTAGCATAGCCCATTGCTCAACCAAGCAAGACTCCAGATCAAGGTTTGCCCTCTGGTCCTTAGTCCCTCTTTTCCTCAATGAGTGAGAGGGTAACTCCAAATGACAAAAGTCATTTGCAGGAATGATTGAGGGCTTGGTCACTAACTACGCTTGGTGCTACCTTCTATGGGAAGACCAACTTATAAAAGGAGACATAGTCTATCAGCTACAAGGGGGCACCTGGTGCTGAAGAGATCTATACCTAAGTAGTATATATTCTGTCAGTCTTGAGTTTTGTCTGGGACTCTGATGAGCTATGCCATGAGAGATGAATAGTGGGTGCCTCAGTGACCCAGTCTTCCTTGAGGGCTAAGTAAACGTGCCTCTCATTGTTGTGAGGTCCCTCAGCTGCCCATGCCCAGACCCTGGGATCCCTGAGTGATACTCATAGGGTTCTTTCTTTGCCACAGGAGTAGATCTTAGTCAATTAAGGGATCAACTCCTGCAGATTATTATCCTGGTGGCCAAACACAGGTATTAACTGCGGAAAAAAATTGTGTTGGTGTGACACAGCCCAAGAGCCTAAGTCTTTCCTAAAGGGGTAGGGGAATTCAAGAAATAGTGTAGACTATATCTTCAATGGCTCAGAGGTGCTCCTGGGATTGTACTTTGGGGCATGCAGCGCCTGTCCTCTTCATCTGAGTCCTGTCAGAGAGCCTCACTATCTTTTTTTTTTTTTTTTTTTTTTTTTTTTTTTTTTTTTTTTTT